>NC_073304.1:147314245-148514245 GCF_027595985.1 Sorex araneus | reverse complement strand
CAACCTATTGCATGGGACAAGATATTTGGTCTGGTCCAAATCACACATTTGACCATATTCACAATATATAAAGAAAATGACTTAACAAAAATAGTATGACTAAAAATGACCAGAAGATATAAGACTTTTCCAAAGAAGACATACAGATAGCAACAGTTCCATGATAACACACCCCCTCCTAACATCTCTAAAATTCAGAAAAACGCAAATCAAAGTCACAGGGAGATATGATCTCACAGAGTTAGAATGGCTATTATCAAAAAGATGAAAAATGATATGTTGTCAAGGATTTGGAGAAAAGTGAAACTTCATAAGCTGTTGGTGGGATATAAATTGTGCAGACATTATTGAAAAGAGAATGAAGTTTCCCCAAAAAGTAATAACAGAACAATTTTAATAATTCTATTAAATATGATATGGTCCAAAAGTTTATTTCTGTGCTTTCATTTATAGAAAACAAAAACACTATTTCAAAAAGATACAAAAGATACTTTTGTGTTTCTTGCATAATTATTATAAATAACCATAATGTGAAATGACCTAAATGTCTACTGATAAATGAAAAAAAAGTATACACAAGCACAATAATGGACTATTATTGTAATAAGAAGGAAACGTTGCCATTTGTGACAACAGGCATGGGCCTCACGGGTGTTGTGCTAAGTTAAATGTCAAAAACAATTCAGTATTCACTTTCTGTAGCACTGTCCTCCTGTTGTTTGTCGATTTGCTCGAGCGGGCACCAGTAACCATTGTGAGACTTGTTACTAGTTTTGGCATATCGAGTACTCCACGGGGAGCTTGCCAGGCTCTGCCGTGTGGGCAGAATACTCTCAGTAGCTTGCCGGGCTCTCCGAAGGGATGGAGGAATCCAACCCAGGTTGGCCGTGTGCAAGGCAAATGCCCTACCCACTGTGCTATCACTCCAACCCATGGATACATGACAGATGAAAAAAAATGGAGCAAAGAGAAGAAAGCAAAGTGCAGCTTTCATGACAGACAGTTTGGGTGAAGGAACTATGATTTATATAAAACAAGCAAAATAAAAATAATTCACAGACACAGAGCACAAATTTGTGTTTTGCAGAGATGAAAGGTGATAATGTGGTATAAAGTAGGCTATGGATATTAAAAGATATAAACTCTCAATTATATAAGTTGTGGGGGTATAATGTATAGGATGGTGACTGGATTTCAAAATACCTGAGTCTGGAGAGACAGTATAGCAGTTAGGGTTCCCTTACATGCAACCCAGTCAGGTTCAATTCCTGGAGCCCCATATGGTCTTCTGAGCTCTGCCATGAGTACTTCCTAAGTGTAAAGCCAGAAGCCAGGAGTGCACACCCTGAGCATCTCTGGGTGTGGCTCAAAAGCAAAACAAAACAAATAACCATATTGCACCTTTGAAAATCACCCAGAGTACATCATAACAATTCTTCCTACAAAAGGAAATGTAACTTCATATAGTGGTAGACACTTATTAGACTTACAATAATAATAATTTTTAATATAGACAGATATCAAGTCATTATTATACACCCCAAACTGATATAATGCTATATGTCAATTATAATCTCAGAAAACTAAAGGTTGGAAATGATTAGGTATAGGAAGAAAGTAAGAGGCGTAAAACTAGGGGCTGGAGTGATAGCACAGCGGCAGGGCATTTGCCTTGCACGTGGCCAATCCGGGTTCGATTCCCAACATCCCATACGGTCCCCTGAGCACCGCCAGGAGTAATTCTTGAGCGCATGAGCCAGGAGTAACCTCTGTGCATTGCCGGGTGTGACCCAAAAAGCAAAAAAAAAAAAAAAAAAAAGAGGTGTAAAAAGCCCAGATCTAGCCACTGAAGAAAATCTGAGTCAGAATTAGCCAAAGTTGGATGGATAGTAGGTTACCACCACAGATGGCATAGAATTGGAGGAAAGGTGGGGGCAGAGTCTGTCATCCAATGCAAGGCAAAATCCAAGGAGTTAATAAGGTACAAGAATTCTTGCTAGAGCAATGGTATAGAGGGGAGGGTGTTTGCCTTGCACCAATCCTGTCCCCAGAATCCCAGAGTCTAGCATGAAGTCTACTTCAGGCTCTGATGGTTACAGGTATTCTGTGATTGGCACTAATATTTCTACTGTAAAAGTTGATTTTAAAAAAATTCTATAAAATATTTTACGTGGTCTCCTAGTTTTTTCTATTCCTGTTTTAATACTAAAAATTCCATGCATAGCATATTTCAACCTACTTTCTTCCCCCATCTTATTCCATTTGATCTTCACAGAATTTGCAATCAGTGTTTACAGAATAAATTTTTATCTTGGGAGATGACTTTCTTACATTCACAGTTATTAGGGAAAGAACTTAGAATTTAACATGAGTTGCCTAAGTTCAAAATTTATCTTCTACTCATTTTCCATTCTGTATTCCTATAATAGATAAGTATCAAAGACAGTTTGTATTTCTCATCAGAACTTTTCCATACTTTAGGAATGTCTACTTCATCTAGAGAAAATTATGTTGCTTGATTGTCTGGTTGTTTAGTTGAACTGGAACATCAATGTTGGTCATATAAATGTTTTCACAATTTGAATATTTTGGTATGTGGTCCAAGTTGACCTAGGAAAAGATCTCCTGGAGAAGATAACTGACAGGGTGCCAAGTGACCCCCTGGTGACCTTATCTAGTAAGTGTCAGTGCCAGAATTGGAACCAGATCCATCTGACTCTGAAGCTGAAGTCTTTTACATTTACTCTGTGTGCCTCCCCATCCAGAGAAGGATGTTCAGGGAAGAAAGACGATCAATGCATTCTTTTCTTATAGGCAAATTACATGGAAAGTCAAACTTGCAGAAGGTTGCATGCTGAGCATGGAATCAGAGCAAAGAAAGTTCAGGGCTAAAGAAGTTAATTTCATCTCAACTTGCTGAATGTTAGCTTATGCACAGGGGGTTGTATAATGAAAACCCCAAAGAGGCTATTAACTGAGTAACAGAGGTTTTGAAAAAATCCGGTCAAGGATGAGGTATTATTAGAGTAGTAGGGACTATTGCAAGATGGAGAGCATACAGCTCTTAGGAAGAGCTGACCCCGCTTTATCTCAACCCATTGTTGCCAGTGTAGTTAATGCCAGGCCTGCCAATTTTTAGTACATAATAGAAACCTAGATTTTTCTGTATGAAATTTAACAACTTATTAAATATTTAAACTTTGGAGTCAAAATAACATAGAACAAGCAAAACTTATCTGTAAGTCAGGCTTGGTCTCCCAATTACTAGTCTGTGACCTTTCAGCAGAGGAAAACTTTGACCAAGATGGGAGTTGGTGCAATAGTGCAGCAGGTAGAGTGCTTGCCTTGCACACTGCTGACCCAGTTCAACCCCCAACATCCCATATAGACCCTCAAGCCCCACCACGAGTGATTCCTGAGTGCAGAGCCAGGAGCCAGCCCTGAGAATCATTGGGTGTGGGCCAATAAAAACAAAGAAAAGACAATAAAGAAAAACTTTAACCATAAAAGATATGTGCTCCAGGTCATGATTTAAAGTCTTCTTCACTTCTAAAAGGTTAAGATTTTCAGTTCTTTTTCTTTTTTAATCCAGCAATCCAACTTTTATTTACAGTCACTTCCCAGGTAGAAGAAATCATATTTCTCTCAAGTTCCTCTTCCTAAATTACTCTTAGATATCAGCCATATCTTCTTAAGGGTTTCTTGCCCAGCTTTTAATTGGATTGACATGTAATCAATTCTTTGTGTTATTTTTACTGTCGTTATTATTTTTAGAGTTGCTATTTTTAAGGCAGGAGCTTCCTCAGGAGACCCAACTGACACTAGGAAAGTCAGGCTGAAGAGTTCTGTGTGAGGGTCCAAGGATCTGGAGTTGCTTGGGTCCTGTGGTGTGAAGTTCCACCAGGGTTATTATTGTAGGTCCTTAAAGGGCCATGTGGTGTCTGCGATCAATCCAGAATTGGGTACATGACCCCTGAGCTATCTCCATGACTCTTTATATTAGATAGCTAATTATGACAACTGAGTGAAATTTCTACTAGTTTACTTATCAGTGGACAATCCAATTTTTATAGGACTCCTTCCATGCTGTTGTACAGTTGGGATCAAAAACAAGCAAACAGAAAAGAGATTGTCATTATTTTTCACACATAAAAATTGCCTCTAGCAGAGACAGAGACAGAGAGATAAGTAAAGCCCCTGCCATAAAGGCAGGCCGGGGGGTGGGAGGGGGTGGGGTGATGGTAGGAAACTGGGGGACAAATGATGTTGGGAAAAGTACACAAGTGGAGAGATGGGTGCTGGAATACTGTATGACTGAAATATAATCATGAACAGTTTTGTAAGGGTCTATATCATAGTGATTTAATTTTTAAAAATTGCCTCTAAATATCTAAATAGAACCTCACGGATATGTGAGATTTTTTAGTGAGTGACTTTTTTTCTCTAAGAATTCTGTGGGAGTTACAGTAAAAGAAAAAGAAATAAATAGGGATGCTACTTTAAATGCTAGCATGCACAAAATTAATTGGTTTGGGGATTACACCTGGCAGTGTTAAGGGTTTACTTTAAGCTCTGTGCCAGGAATCACTTCTGACTCAGAGAACCATATGGGGTGCTCGATATTGAACCCATATTGGCCACATTCAAGGTAAGTGACCTATCCACTGTTCTATCACTCTGGTTGTACACAAGATGAATTAGACTGGCTTTCAATTCAAACTGAAGACTGACAGGGCAACACAGGTTTAAAATCAAAGGCTGGAGAACAGTATTTCAAGAAAAAAACTTTAAAAAGTCACCCTTTAAGAAGTCACGATGACCAAATTTATATCAAACAACATAGACTACGAGTTTTAAAAACTTATGAGTGACAGGGATGGTCATTTCTTATTGTTCAAGATATATGTACATGATAAAGAACCCACACTCATAAATATTTATATACCTACTGAGGAACCATCACAATATGTAAAAAAGTAACAGAACTGAAGGAAGATAATTGGAGACATCAACATCACTCACCTTTGGATTGATTAGCTAAACTAAAACTCATCAAAATTTTAAAAAACACTGAATTTTAAGGAAGAAACAGAAGAGATGGCTTTGAACACACAGGCACAAACACACAGACATACATATGTACATATATACAGATATATGTGAATATATATACATACATACATACATACATACATACACACCACATTTCCCCAAAATTCAAATACACATTCTTCTCCAGTGTTTAGGAGACATTATCCAAGAGAGATCGCATGCTGTATCACAAAATATATCTCCAAATAAATCAAGAAGATAGAAAATTCAGGCAATGACACACTGAAAATGGAAGTTAGTCACAAAGTAAAAACCCATACATGATAGCCACTTAGTACCTGTATTGCAAACCATAACACCCCAGAAGGAGAGAAAGAGTAAGAGGGAATGTGCCTGCCACAGAGGTGAAGGGGGGGTAAAGGGAGGTGGCGGGGGGGATATTGGAAACATTGGTTGTGAATGGGCATGGGTGGAGGAATGGGTACTCGAACATTGTATGCCCAAAATGTAAGCCTGTAACTGTATCTCACAGTGATTCATTAAAATAATTTTTTAAATCTAAGCCAATCTAATGCCAAATGAAGAATAAACTAGTAACTGACATTGGAATGTAAAAGAAAAAAGAAAAAGAAACCTCAAACACTTAGAAATAAAACAACTGTACAGAACAAACAGCATGTCAAAGAGGAAATCAGAGATGAATTTCTCAAAAGATTCCTGGAAACAAGTGAGAATGAGTACACAAGCTACCATAACCTATGGGACACAGCAAAAGCATTTTAGGAGGAAAACTCATAGCAGTGAAAACATTCATTAGAAAGTAAGAAAAGGCTCTGGAAATGAAGGCCTAATTTTCCTTCTTAGACCTCATTGATGCTGGGATTGATCAGTCTTTCAGAGTGACAGTTTTTCCTACCACAAGGCAAACAGCTCTCCCAGCACCTGTTAAATTGCCACTGGAAAGGGAAAACAAGGAATAATCCTGAGAATTAAGAGAAGCTCTTCCCACATCATGCTAATCAGACTGAGGTAATGTACTAACACATCTCCAGGAGAAACAAACTGGTGAGTGATGGCATCCAGATGTGGAAACTTCATCAACATCTTCAAACAATCAATTCAATAGTTTAAGTTCATGGCCAACTAAAAAGAGTCATTTCAGTTAGCAACTGTCTGCCCTTCATTAAAGAAGTATTGACTTCAAGATTTATCCATTTGACTTATCTTGCCTTTACTGTGGAGACCTGACTGATGACACACTTCTAACAAAATGACATTCAGTCTGAATCTAAATAGCTAGGAATAATTTCAGATCTAGTTTCCCATTCCAATAGTTCTGCATAATAATAGTAATTCCTACGCAAGAGAGCCTAACATATTCAAGGGTCTCCTACTTCTCTGAATCACTGGCTTAAGAGCAAATAAACTGAACTATAAAGCTTTATTTACTCTCTTGTGACAATCTTGCGCATTGTTTTTGTGGTAAGCAAATTCTTTGGAAATTGGTGGTCTGAAATACAAGACTTTTCAAGAAACCATTGATACTTTCTTGATAATATCCTCAGATTATGCAATAATTTAGTGCTTCTTCTATTCCTTTCACTTGGAGGTAAAGAACACAGAATCAGACATGTGCTCGAATGCTGTCCATTTAAATCTAAAATCTTAGGCAAGTTTATTTCTTATCAAGTTCAGTCTCCTCAACTGAAAATAAAGCACAATGCTTAGCTCCTAAGGATATTCCTGTGGGGGCTCAGTGCAATAATGACGTACCACACTGTAATCCTTTCATTAATGGTAGCTGCCAGTGTCTTTTTTTTTAAAACTCATTCACCTATTTAGCGGGCAAATCAATAATAATGAAGCATAAAAAGTGAATAAGCTTTAAAGTCACCTTTTCCACTGAAAATAAGCTGCAACCAGCCATGAAACATTGCAAGGCCTGTCTAAGGCTACTTATAGGAAAGGGCTGCACCCCCCATAGAACACCAGTGATGCAGAAACTAATAAACGTTGCAATGGCAATGATGGAGCATTAGCACTTCTGACTCTCCTATCCTCACCTGATCCCAATAGTGAGAAGCAGATGCACAGAAGGAGCCCAGACTACACGCCTTCCTGACACAGCTGTGCTTTGCAACCTGTGAGAGCAAGCTGGAGCATCACAGTCAGATGGGTGATGGTGGAGACAATTATCTCCCAGCCCTTTGAAGCTCTAGCCAGGAATATTTGTTGTCACTATCACATGTGACTACTACAGCAATGTCTTCCTACAGAATATAGAAACCTTTGTGTGCCATCTTCCCTCTGCAACTGCCAGAGAGCAGGAAGTGGAGAAAGGGGCCGGCTTTCCTCTTCTCTTGGTCCAATTTCACATGTTGGTTTTTCAGCATTAATAAATTGGTTACATTTGCCCGCATTTGGCAGGCGAGGTTTCTAATAACACTTGGATCCCTTCAGAGAACATGAATCACTGGCATGTGGGGGCTCTGGTTACCTCCCCCTCCCACTCTGGGCTGCTAGAGGTCCCACACATTAGCAGGGGTCAGGCACTTGCCTGCGCCGGGGCAGAGTCTAGGACAAGGGCCATGGCTCCGAGGCACTGTCACAAAGCTCAAAGGCTTTTCCTCGGAGGGAGAACAGATAAGTTTAGAGCCCAAGCAATGTGTGACTTTCCTCAGCTGTCAATCCTATTTAGTTTGCATATAGATTGAGAAAATGTGTGAGATTTTACCACAAGAATCAGTCCAGAGAATTCAATGTGTGTGTGTGTGTGTGTGTTGGGGGGGTGGGAGGTGGGGGTGGCGGAGCAGGGATGGGAGAGACAAAAAAAATGTGTGATGCAGATGTCTGAGAGTTACCCTTGGCCCAACACCACTTTCTTTGTGAAGCTGGGAATCTTTGGGGTTGGAAAGCTGAATGAGGACAGTGTGTAATGCATCTACCTTTCTCTGAGGAAGCATTGTTCTGGCCATGAAATTAGGTGTACAAAAATTCCACAAGCAAGAAGCACTGGGTCTGAGAAGGGCTGAGAGTTAGGGTCCTGTCCCAACTTTCAGCTGTAGTGGGCCAAGGAGGAGAACAATTAGGGAAGAAGTAAATAGTGATTAGGGAAGAAGTAAATACTTACACATGGAGTAAGAAGGGATGAGAAGAAAGAGCAGTGAAAAGATGAGACTCAAGATGAGAGGGAAGAAATTAACTAAATCCCACAGATTCCTCCTGCTGACCTCCTCTGGGGAGAAAAGAGTGTCCGTACACAGCCCATACAGATAATTCAGTGCCGGCCTCCAGGAGCTCCCGGATAAATTTGAAAACTCAGTCACCTCACTCGGTCCTGGCACAGAATATGATGCAGTGTCATGCAGACATCAGTGTCTCAGCTGCAATAATGAAGAGCAGAGGTTATCTTGGGGAGGTCTTATTGGAGGTGGGTTTTGAGATAATTCTATAAAGGTAGATAAGTTCAAGCTAAGCATAGGTGTGCTGGAGTGTTCCCAGAAGAAAATGATGAAAAATAGAGAGAGGATAAGGAGGTGAGAGACTGGAGAGGAGCAGAGAGGATGTGGTGGGAAGACAGATGGAAAGGAAAATGAAGAGGCCAGGCTGTCTTCTCCACACCAGGGTATTCTTGGGTATCACACAGATTTGGTGATCTTAGATCTTTTATTTTCTTAATTCAGTGAATTTATTTGTAACAGTTTATTCTTTTTTTTAAAAAATTTATTCTTTTATTGAATCACCATGTGGAAAGTTACAAAGCTTTCAGGTTTAAGTCTCAGTTATACAATGCTTGAACACCCATCCCTTCACCAGTGCATATATTCCACCACCAAGAATCACACTATACCGCCGCCCCACCCCCCCACCTCCTCAGTCCCCCACCCCGCCTGTGTAACTGATAACTTTCACCTTACTTTCACTTTACTTTGATTACATTCAATATTTCAACAAAAAACTCACTATTATTGTTTGGAGTTTCTCCCCCCAAAATCGGACCTGCTGAAAAAGAAGCATTTGATAATTTGTTTTCCATTGCTGAGAATGAAGACATATGAGGTTGAGCGGCCACACTAGTGGCCGCATGGTTTTGGATTTCTGTATTTTAGTAACTAAGTCCAGAGAAATTTCTGCCAGAAATTGCATCATTGCAAGCTTGTACCTCTCTGCTACTTTATATTCCACATATGAGTGCAATCTTTAAGAGAATAAATAAGCATTGGAAATGTCTGAAAGAATTCTTTAACCCCTGGCATTCCCGTCCACACCAGCCCTGCTCCAGGCCACAGGGAAGGACATAGAATCCCTACATAGGGAGCAGAAGCAGGAAGCACTTTCCTGACCCCTGGGCCCTGACTGCCACAGGCAGATGCTCCCCACCAGCACATCTGCAACTGCCAGCCCAGTTACCTTTATCAGTCTCTGTGAGACAGTCCAAAGAAACTTGCTGCCTGCACCCCTCCCCCCCAAACCTCCTTCTCTTGCTGACTCATATCCATGTCTGTGCTTTCCAGGATTCCTGAGACTGAAAGATTTTTCTCTTCATTGTATTTCTAAACATTTTGTTTTGAAAAACATTTAATCTTCATTTGAATTGCTTATCTATTATTATCAATTGATTCCATATTGTTATTTGTTGATAAAATCTGGGTGTGGGGGGACTAAGGGAGAAGTTCTCATCTGTAGTATTTGCCACTTTCTATGGTATTGAAAACATCCATCAAAGTCAACTTTAAGGTAATTTATTATTTATTTAAATATTTTTTATTGTACCATAATTTATAAAGTAGATCATAATAGGATTTCAAGTCTTACTTTTCGAGCCTATGTTCTCTTTGCTTGCTTTTTCCACTCTAGAGAAGTCCCATGTTCACTCTTGAAGATGGATTCTCTCCTTCTCTCTTCTTATGTTTTTTGTTTTGTTTTGTTTTGTTTTGTTTTGTTTTGCTTTTTGAGTCACACCCGGCAATGCACAGGGGTTACTCCTGGCTCTTGACTCAAGAATTACTCCTGACAGTGTGCAGAGGACCATGTGGGATGCTGGGAATTGAACCTGCATCGGCCGCGCGCAAAGCAAACGCCCTACCCGCTGTGCTATTCCTCCAGCCACTACCCCACCATGTCTTTCTAAGTAAATTTTGTTCAATAAAACTTGTCTTAGTTTATTATTTCACCTCCTCTTGAAATTCTTTTCTGTGAGGGAAAAGGGATGGACCCAGAATACATGTGCTGAATTAAGGACCAATTTTCCTTTCCTGCAAAGACCAATTCCTTGCTCCAGAATGAGTCCACAGCTCCCAAGTTATCAAGTGGCAGGAATCATCTCCCATGAAGGACAAGTGGACTTCAGGTTGTGTTTGATATATACTTCATTGTATGTTGGCACTATGCAGGTGCTCATGGCAGGCATAACCAGTTCTGACCAAAGTCAGGCATTGCCCCAAATGCAGGTGGTTACAGTGGATGAGCAGAAAGGTGGAAGAACCCTCTTCTCAAGGCGACCCCCTCACTCCCCATTTTACCAAGTCACTGGCAATACATCTTTAACTACAGGCAGTTTCCTGATACCAAAAGTGAAAGTAATGATTCTGGCAGGAAAAAAGGTTAGCAAAACATAAGTTATATTTCTCTGATATATATCACTGTATCACTGTCCTCGCGTTGTTCATCAATTTTCTCGAGTGGTCACCAGTAATGTCTCCATTGTGAGACTTGTTATTACTGTTTTTAGCATATCAAATGTGCCATGGTGAGCTTGCCAGGCTCTGCCGTGCTTGTGGAATACTCTCGGTAGCTTGCCAGTTTCTCCGAGAAGGACAGAGAAATCAAACCCGGGTTGGCCACATGCAAGGCAAATGCCCTACGTGTGTGTGTGTGTGTGTGTGTGTGTGTGTGTGTGTGTGTGTAGTGTGTGTGTATACATATTCTTACTGTTGATTTTCTGAATCCACAAACCACTGCCTGGAACTCACTAATGCTAAGTTGGCATGAGATTTCACACACTTAAATGGGTAGGGGTTGCATTCGTTTTCTGCATGAAGAAGTTATAGAAGACAGGTCTTTCACTCATGTACCCCTTGTCGATCTAAGGGCGTGAAATCTTCATGGGGGAAACATTGCAGGCAGATAGATAGGTGAGCCCTGGTGATGAGCTTTTTGCAAATAATAAAACTGAGAAACTTCCTAGCCCTGAAGTAGCCCAAAGGCATGAGGAATTGCATCCACTTGAGATGCAAATCCTAAACTCTTTGGAGAAGGAGAAACTGAGTTATGGCCCAGAGTAAGGGTGGAGTCCCTTAGAAAAGAAGCTATAAGAGACTCTCAAAGTCATAAGAATATGATAGGATCATTACAAATACAAGATTTTCCCTGTGACAATACCCAGATTAACTCTTACATCTGACAAGAACTCCTAGACAGAACAACTTGGAGAAATTGTATATAACCTTCTCCCAAAAGCCATTCTCTCTTATTTTTCAACCCTGGAGAAGTCTGTGTCCAGTGCTGAACATCTCTCTCTCTCTCTTCTTTTCTCTCTCTTTCCACACACATTTCTCTAAATTTTCTCAATATAAATTATTCTGTTTCACATACACACAAATAAACAAATAAAAATTCCAAGCATACAACATTCCAACAGCAATTCCACTACCAGTGTCACCTTCCCTTCACCAACATCCCTAGAGTCTTTCCACTCCTCCCACAGGCTTACTCCTGGCTCTGTGCTCAGGGATTACTCCTGGCAGTGCTTAGGGAACGAAATGGCTTGTCAGAATTGAACCCAGATTGGCCGCATGCAAGGTGCTGCCTAACCTGTTGTGCTATTGCTCCAGCCCCTTAACAGGAACATTTTAGAATCTGGTTATTGCAGCTTGGTTTTATGTTTGCAGTGTTGTCAGAAATATAGATCATATTTATATATACCCCTCCTATCAGTGTGCTCAAAATTCCTCACCCCTTCCCCCGTTACTTCCCAACCCCTTCTTCAATTTCTTTCATTCTCTTTCTCATTTCTATAATCTAGGCATCCCCTCTGTGACCCCTTGCATTCCCTTGTTGTTGTTATTATACACATCACAGATAAGTGAGATCTTTCTTCTTCTGACTTACTTCACTTAATATGATATCCACCAGTTCTATCCAAGTTGCAGCCAATTCCATGATTTCATAATTCCTTGAAGCTGCATAATATTTCATTCTGAATATATACCATACCTTTATTACCTTTTTGTCTTGGTATTGAATCTAGGTTGATTCCATATCTTAGATATTATATTCAGTTCTGCAGTGAATTGTTTGTGTGTAAATGTCCTTTGTAATGAATGTTTTTTATGTCTTGGAGGCAAATTAGAAGTGAAGTTTCCGAGTCTTATGGAAGCCTTATTCTTACTTTTCTGGGAATCATCATACTGTTTTTGGTAAGGGTTGAACCAGGCAGCATTCCCACCAGCAATCGATGAGAATCCCATTTTTCATCACACCCATGCCAAGGCATATTGTTTCCAATTTGGCATATAGATATGCCACTCTCACTGGTATGACACAATATCATATTGTCTTGATTTTGGAATTTTCTGATAATAAGTGATGGTGAGCACTTTTTCATGTGCCTATTGGCCATCCATCTGTCTTCTTCAGAGAAGTGTTTCTGTTTATTTCCTCTCCCCATTTAAGATGGAGTTTTTGGATTTCTTTGTTGTTGATCTTTGTGAGTGTCAAGCTAATTTCAAACTGGTTTCACGAATAGCTTGCAAGATTCAGGAATGTTTTGCTTTCTCATAGGAATTGGCAAAAGCTGGCTCCAGTACACTATATTTTTCAACTACTTAAAATAATTTGTAGATATCATGGCACTGAACCAAATACACTTTCAGAAAGTATCTCTGAGAAATATGATCATACTTTAGCATAAGCACAGCACCATAACACACTTTAAAAATTAGCAACACATTTCATAAATTTATCTAACATACATACATTCTTACTAAATTTTTGCCAAATGTCTGTTATAGCATTTTCTAAGAATGCAATGAAATTTGGGGCCTCAAGTGAAGTACAGCAGGTAAGATGCTTGCCTTATACAGGGCAACCGTGCTTCTATATGCAGCACCCTCAAGTACTACCAGTGGTGATCCCTGAATGCTGAACATCACTTGTGTGTCTCAAAAGCCAGAGAGAGAGAGAGAGAGAGAGAGAGAGAGAGAGAGAGAGAGAGAGAGAGAGAGAGAGAGAGAGACTGCAAGGAAATTTGTATATTGCACATGGCATTTTCTATTTTCTTCAATTTATTTTAATCAAGATTAGCCCCAAATGTCTTTTTTTTTGAGTTGTACTTTTAAAAAAATGATACTGTGTAGATTATTTTTTTTTGGTGTTTGTTTTGGGACCACCCTGGCAGTGCTCAGGGATCACTTATGGTATGGCTCAGGTGAATATATGGGTAATCAGCGAGTGAACCTGAATCAGCCACTTGCAAGGCAAGTACTCAATGCTGTCCTTACCTTTCTGGCCCTCTGATACTTTCTCTTTTGAAAGATCATATAGAGAATGTGACACTGGAAATATACAGTCATTACTTATGGCTATAAGCAATCTTAAAAATAAATCAATAAATCAAGTTCATAAATAATAAATAAATCAAGTTAAGTATTAAAAATAAGTTAAATATTTTCAGCAAAAATAACCAACAGGTATATTTCCTATTAGATGTGCCCTAGAGCAAAATGTTCAATATTACCGTAGTATTCCACTGTTGGTGATGCTATTTGATTACTTAGTTGAATTAGTAGCCACCAAATCTCTCAATTAAAAAGTAATTATCCCCCTAGTACTTAATAAACTTGTGAGTTATATGTTAATTCTGTTCAAACATCTTATATTCACTTATACTTGGTGTTAGAAAATATAATAAGTATAACCAAGTTAAAGCTAAAATATGTTATTTTCTAATGATTTCCTATCCCTCTTTCTATACTTATTACATGCCATTTTATTTTCTTAAAAGTCCTTTTTTATATAATGATTATGGATTCATGGACTTCAAAATAACTTCAATGGATTATAATCCATTACTGTCATTTTCTTTTTGATGTTGAAATTATCCCCAACTGGGCCACTGGGAACCCCTTCAAGCAGGATCCTGTGTCCTTTTGACATGACCTCATTAATCTCTAAGTGTTTCCTTTCTTTCTAGCACACCAAGATTCCAGAATCACTTGTGTTTGCCCTGTACCAGAGCCAGAGCATTTATTTCTCTAAAGAGCCCTAAACTTTTTTAGTGGAAAATGATATTTACTGAATCAAAATCTTGGTGCTAGGTGTATTCATTGTTGCAGTGATGTTATTGCTTTTAGGATCTTTCACTTGCTAAGACTGGGGAAGCTATATACATAAGATCATATATAAACTCAAAAGTAAAACTCAGAGAAGGGAACACCAAGTAAAATGTGGTCGGAGGTCATGCGGGGGAAGGGTGATGCGTGCCTAATATAGACTAGAGACTGAACACAATGGCCACTCAACACCTTTATTGCAAACCACAACACCTAATCAGAGAGAGAGATCAAAAGGGAATACCCTGCCACAGTGGCAGTGTGGGGTGGGGGGAGACAGGACTGGGGAGGGTGGGAGGGATGCTGGGTTTACTGGTGATAGAGAATGGGCACTGGTGAAGGGATGGGTTCTTGAACTTTGTATGGGGGAAACATGAGCACAAAAATGTATAAATCTGTAACTGTACCCTCACATTGATTCACTAATTAAAAATAAATAATTTATTAAAACAACAACAACAACAATAAAAAACAGAAGAAAAAGAAAAAATATATATATATTGTGTATATAATTAAATAGAATTTTTATATGCTATATTATGTAAAATATTGAGTATAACTACAAAATGATATTCACAACAAATGTATTAATATTTGGAAATACGGTCATTATAAAGCTAAGTTAGTTAAAGTGAAATTATTAAAGTTGGAACTAAATCACTTTGATTCTGTGATAGTACAAATAGCTAAAGCAGTTGCCTTCTGGATTCTTGGGGATGGCAAGTATACATCATTTTCTTTAGTGTTATAGCTCTTTGCTTAAAACTCACAAGGGACTAATAGCAAACTGTTTAGGGCAGGAAAGCCCTAAAAGATCCCTTTCAGCGGCAGCTTCTCACAGTAGCTTCTCTCTCTTCAGGACTGCAATTCCCAGCAGTTCATAATCTGTGCTGCTGCTCTATATGTATCCCTGACTTTGTGGTCTGATTGGTTATGCCCAGTATTAGCAACGGTGTAAATGTTGATCAACCTGATTTGTTTCCTGACACAACCAACCGATCACCTAGATTAAGATCAGATTATTTCTTACACAAACTACCAAAACGGGAGACAGACAGACAGACAGACAGGGGGAGGAGACAGGGGTGGGGAAGTTACCTGCCTGCTTAACTTCTGTTGTAGCAAATGTTCTTATAAAAGACAATTATTTGAACATAGAGACACATATAGAGGGCTTAAACTGTGAAAACATAAAGAGGACAATCATCTACAGGCTAGGAAGAGAGCCCTGGAACAGTTTGGAACTCTGTTCCCATCGTCACTTGGTTTCAGTTGTGAGAGAATACATTTCTGTTGCTTGGTTTTCAACCTCTTTACACCTGCAGACCAATATTTGAAAACTACTGATTTAAACCACCCAATTTGTGGTAAAGAAAAACCTAGCCATCTAAACCAACCAAAACAGATTGACACAGATGTAACAGGTTAAGACAATGCCTATTTATTATTTCTCATTTCTGTAGAACACTGGCATAGATATCACAGGGCTGAAGTTGGAACGTCAGCAGGACTACATTACTTTGGGGACCCTCGAAAAGAAAACTTGTTTCTTGCTTGTCAGATTGATGGCAGAGTTCTATTACTCATGGTTGTAGAACTAATATCATCCTTTTGTTTTTTAATAGTCAGCTGAAGGATGTTCCCAGCTTGGTTTCACTGGACCCACTCAAATAATACAGAATGATCTCTTTATGTTAACATCAATGACATCTTTCAAAGTTCTTTTTAGCATGTAACATTACATTGTCACCCATTCTTGGGATGTATGCCTTGGGTTAAGGTGTTGCAGGGGACATATTAAATTGCCTATCAAGAAATTTTTACAAAACTCCTGGTATTATAGTTATATAGAGTATATAAATCTAACATTTACTAGTAATAAATCATAAAGAGGTACCAGAGAGATAGAACAAGGATTAAAGTGCTTGCTTTGCACAACCTTCGATGGATCTCTAGTACTGCCTATGGTCCACTGAGCATAATCTCCCTGAGAACAAAACAGGAGTCAGAAGGCCCCGAGTGTTTCTGGGTGTGGCTCTCCCACATGGTGGCAATCTTCTCAAAGAAAGTAGGCCAGAAGAACTAGTAAACCAAAGGCCGGAAACTCAACACTAGTCTTTATTTTTATTTACTTGTTTCTTTGCGGGTTCCCCCTCTTTGGAGTGGGGGTGTGGAAGGGGGAAAGGGACTGCTGAGAGTTTTATTCCGGGCCAGTGGCAATGAAGCAGAAGGGAGGATGAGGCAAGGAAGTTGCCCATCTTTTGACCCGGGCAACTAAGTAGTAATCGACTGCACTGGACTACGCAGGAAGACAAACCAGTGGGTCTGACCACAGACCGAGGCACTCAAGGTGTTAGAGAGAGGCACAGAGACAGGGTTTCTGCCCTTCTGGGAACTGTCGATTGTTGGGGGCAGTTTTCTGCCAACTTAAAGGGTGCTGGAGCTCTGGGAGAATGTGGGTCGTCCCTCTGAATTTACCAAAGTTCACAGGAGTCATAATCTGTACTGACTACGTAATGTAGGGTGTCAAGAAAAACCCCTGAATAAGATCCTGAATTAGGCTTCATGAAGGATGTAAGGCTTGATTCAGAAAACTTGAGAAAAGAAGATAACTTGAGCAACAACAAAAGCATATATTGTAGACATGGGAACAATTGGTCAGCCAGCGTGGATGAGTAGAGCAAGCACTTGAGTAG
The DNA here is from genome assembly GCF_027595985.1 of Sorex araneus. Classification (NCBI taxonomy): domain Eukaryota; kingdom Metazoa; phylum Chordata; class Mammalia; order Eulipotyphla; family Soricidae; genus Sorex; species Sorex araneus. The sequence goes on along the minus strand of NC_073304.1, from coordinate 148,497,165 downwards.
AAAAACTATGAGTCATATCTGCCTCAGAGGTTAATGTGTGACCTGTAGTGTGAGTATGTGATCACTGGGCCTCACATTTCTGTTTCCTCAACTGAAAAACAGAAATAAGACTACCTATTAACCTGTTCTCAAGAAAATCTGAGCCCTTTTGCCATTGCTGCCGCTCCAGCATGACCAAGGAGCCCCAAAGAGCTACTTTGGACACCAGCAGCCCAGTGAAATACTTCCAGAATGTGAACTGAGCATCTATGCCAGGCTGCTACAGCGGGGACCGGGTATTTCTCTCTAGGCTTTTCCATCGTATGAGCACCATAAAAGGGTAAAAGTTTGTAGTGATATAATTTCTGGCAGAATTTTCCCTGGACTTTATGCAGAAACCCAAAACCGCGTGACCTAATGTCATCTAATCATCAGCAATATGAAATGGTTCTTTGTAACGGGTTGGACTTTGGGGGGATAATCCTAACAAGAATAGTAGGTCTTTTGTTGAAATATTGAAGGCAATCAAAGTGGTAGCCATCTCTCTAGACTGAACTAAGCTATAACCCCACGCCAGCTGAGGAGAAAGAATATTTATTTCTTGGGAAGAAAGGCGGCGTGGCATTAGCCATATTATGATGTCCATTAAGTAGACATGAACCTGGTGGCATGGGAAAGGGATATAAGGAAAAAAAAATTACTATGTACATGGAACAGCGGGACGCTGGTGGAGTCTTGAGCCGGGGCCGATACCAGCACACTACTTTTGGTTCCAGAAACTGCTTGCAGGCATGCTGCTAGACTATCAACTAAGCTATAGCCCCACGCCGGCTGATGACGGGAAATAACCATCTTTCTCGGTTCTTTTCCCTTTGTCAGGCAGCGTGGCGTCAATCATACTATGAGGATTACTAAGTAGGCATGAACTCGGTGGCGCGAGAAGGAGGGGGGGGAAAAGTTATGTAACAAACAGCGGGACTTAATATCTCTACATTCTCAGCAATGGAAAACTATCAAATGCTTCCTTGGCTATAGGACTGTCTTTTTTGCGGGGGGGATCTCCAGCAACAATAGGGAGTTATGAGTTGAAACATGGAATATAATCAAGATAAAGAGTAAACAGAGTGAAACTTATCACTTACAAGGGTGGGGACTGGGGGGGCGGGAGGTATACTGGGGTGGTTGGTGATGGAATATGGGCACTGGTGAAGGGAAGGGTGTTTGAGTATTGTATAACTGACATAACTCTGAGAACTATGTAACTTTCCACATGGTGATTCAATAAAAAAAATTTAAAAAAAAAAGAAAATTTGATAGAAATAGATTTTTGTGGGGAGAGATAATACAGCAGATAGGGTATTGCCTTGCATGCAACTGACCCAGGTTCAATCCCCAGAACCTCATATGTTTGCTCAAGAACTGCCAGGAGTGATCCCTGAATGAAGAGTCAGGAGTAAGCCCTGAGCACCATTGGGTGAGCCCCCACCACAAAAGAAAACAAGAACAAACTGATTTTCTTTGTGGAACTTTGGGTGTATGAGAGGAGAGGATGAATTTGGAGAATAAGGTCTAAAGCAGATTATGAAGTGAGCGGTTCAATATCAGGCTGGGAAGTTTGAATTCTGCCTCCATGGCAGACAATTTCCCCCATACTCTCTCTCTACTTTGGGGCATTATGGTTTACAGTACAAATACTGAGAGGCATTATGTTTGGTCCTTTATCTACTTTCAGCACACATCTCCCATCCTGAGTGATCCCTTCAACCATCACTGACTTAGTGATCCCTTCTCTATCCCAGCAGCCTTCTCCCCAGCTCATGACTGTCTCCATTTCTTTGCTTGCTTATTTCCACTCTAGAAAAGCCTGTGTTCTTTTGTACACATTTCCTCTCTTTCTTTCTTCTCACACATTTCTAAGTAAGTTTCATTCAATAAAAACTATGATGCTTCACTAAATTTTACATTATTACAAATTAGTTAGTCATCATTGGACAGTTAACCTGGGCCCTTGTTTACACAAAGATACTTCCTTAGGAAGATTATTTCTTTAGCAGTGATTCTGAAATCTACATGTACATTAAAACCACCTGAGATTATTATTAAAATACAGATTTCAGGGCCCCACTCTCATAGTTTTATATTTACTAGGTATGGATGAGGCCTGAGAATTTACATTTTAGCAAATTTTCAGGCAATGCTGATGGTTTTATCTAGATTAAAGTTTTGATAGCTATCTTTCTATATAATGATAATCTAAAATTAGAATCTAAAATTAAAATTAGCTAATCTAAAATTAGGTAATCTTAAAGAAGAATAGTTAAATACGATGGTATGGAAAAAATATTCAGAGTATGCTATAAAAAATTTAAAATAGGTTCCAAAATATACCGTTAGTCTGTGTGATCTATGTGTGATAGAATTATAACTGATTTTTTAAATCTTCTTCCTTTAGCTTATCTGTTATAATTCTTTAAGATAAGCCTCGATGGCTGTCCCATATCAAAGGCATGATTCTGAATGAGAGCTGACATCTACAAAGCGATGTTTGGGTAAGATTGTCTTGCAGCAGGAATTTAGACTGAAAAAAGGCTGGAGGCAAAGAAGGGTTGGCTGAAGGCAAGAAAAGTTAGGAAATGATTGAATAATGCTGGAGAGTGGTGCTGTGGGATTAGGTAGAAAGTAGTAAATACAGTCAACATTAGGAAGAAAGACAATAATTGTATTCACATCCAGGGAGGGTGATGAGAAACAATTTCAGGCTAAATCCAGCAGAAGCCCCTGGAATTTCAGAATCATGTATTGAGGAGACACCTGGGAGGAGGAAGGATCCTCTATTGTTCATTTACTAATTTATCTTGGTATTGAAGTTTCACTGTCACTGTCATCCCGTTGCTCATCAATTTGCTCAAGCAGGCACCAATAATGTCTTCATTGTGAGATTATTTTTTTACTGTTTTTGGCATATTGAATACGCCAACGGGGAGTTTGCCAGGCTCTGCCGTGCAGGGTATTGAAGTTTAGGGTATGGGGATTAACATTAGAGGAAAGGAACATCATTGAACAGAACAACAGATTTGAAATCCCATAGCCCAGGATTTATATCCCAGTTCAGTGCAGAGATTCATTGAGAGACTCTGTGATATGGAAAAATTAAAATAAAGCATTATGCATTTCTACTGTGCTGCTTCTTATAACCATTAGTTAACACCCCAACCTATTTGAGTCATTTTGCTTATTAAATGGGAATTTTAATAGCTATTGTGAGAATTAAAAAAGATAGTGCCTATTAAATACTGGTTCACAGTTAGCAGGTATGTAAGGAGTGGTGCCTTCATTCATCATTGTAAGAATAACAATATCACAGAGAAACAAGACACTACAAATCATCCCACATCTTGACCCCTATAGAGATGAATTCATGGCTATCTAGACATGTCAGTTTGTCAGTGTAATAAAACTGTCCAATAAAACTAATTCTGAAGTTCCTTTTGTGTCTGTGATGGCTCTGGGTTGTGGCGTACTCTTGAGCTAAAGCTCCTAGATGAGTTGTCAGAAGGATGAGAAAATTCTGTATATACTGAATACCTCCAGAGTTTTTCTGAGACTTCAGGCATACAGAAACAATGAAAACCAAAACCAAGACAGATCTAGTCCTTCCTTTTTTCTTCCCTTCATCTTCCCTTCATCTTCCAACTCACACAGAAGTCAGACTATAGCTACAATATCAGAATGCAAATATCCATTGTAATAAGTCTGTAGATAAGTTTATTTCTCCAGTTGTGATCTTTTCTTTCTTAAAGTAGAAATATTACTTTCTAGGCAAGTCTGAGAATAAATGGTGTATTGCATTTGAAAATGCTTAGCACGATATCAAAGAGGAGTGGAGACTTACTGTTGTGTTTCCTTTGGGAACCTCTTTAAGGCTATTTCTCTACAGATCAGTAAGTCAACTACACTAGAAAATGAAGTTATTTCAGATCTTGGTAACCAGCAAGTGTATGACTAACAGAGATATCAAAAAAATCATTATCCCTCCCAACTCCACAAAACTAACAACTCCATGACACAGCATAAAACTCCTAATATCCACTCTCCTCACTCTTATCCCTTGAGGTTGGAAAGGAAGAAAACTTAGACCCACTTGCTAATGTCCTACCTCTTTTAGATGAAAAGAAGCACATTTCTATAGAGCAGTCAGTATTTTGGCAGAGAACACAATAATGTGTGCAGGTTAGTCAGAAAGTGAACCAACACTAATTGTTCCATATCTACTTTAATAAGTAAAATCCCTCTGATATGCCCTTGCTTAAATCTTATTTTCACAAGCCCGATAATGGATATTATTATCTTTCTTTATCCAGTGTGGAAATAAAGACTCAGAAAGATTAAGTTAATTGTACAGCAGTGTTGGTAGCTGGTGTTCCCCACCCCCACCCCACCCCTACCTCCCTTCTTTGGGTTTACATTCCTTCCCTGTGTTCCTATTACCTCAGTGGCTTTACAAGCCAACAGACTTGCAGCCCACACAGGAGAAGGAGCATTAAAGACCGTATTTTCACCTCCGGGTCATTCTGTGTCATCTGATCCTAAACTAGGCATTGTTTTATTCAAGGAACATAATATCAAACTCAAACATTACTGTTTGGTCCCCCATTTCTGACACAGTGAAAAATAAAGATGGAAAATTTTACTTTTTAGGGCTGGAGCGATAGCACAGTGGTTGGGCTTTTGCCTTTCACTCGGCCAACCTGAGTTCAATTCCTCCGCCCCTCTCAAAGAGCCCGGCAAGCTATCGAGAGTATGGAGCCTGCACGGCAGAGCCTGGCAAGCTCCCCGTGCGTATTGGATATGCCAAAAACAGTAACAGTAAGTCTCTCAATGAGAGACGTTACTGGTGCCCGCTCGAACAAATTGATGAGCAACAGGATGACAGTGACAGTGACAGGTTAATGCCCATTTGGTTTACTCATCTATTAAAAGTCTTACACAAGATAAACCAGTTCCTGAATACATTGTTTTAACAAGACCATTATGTTTTCAAAGTGAGATGAGTAGAAATGTGCCATTTCCTGCTGCCCCTCCCTCCGCCCCCTGCTTTTCTCTTTTTCTCACCCTCTGCTTAGACCAGAATTTCTTCCTTCCAGAGATGCTCACAGCTGTTCCCTTCCTCTCTCCTGAGATCTCTGCAGCTTTCATTCTTCCGCCTCAGCATGCCTGGGGCCGCACAGAAACTCCCCCATTGTATGATTGCTTCCACACTTTCAGATGCTTTAAGGAATATCATCTGAGAACGGCTTATTGATCGTGAGAGGAGAATCCTCCCTTACAAAGCAATTTGTAATTGGTGAGGAATGTTAAGGCATCCTTCTTTGCTTGCTGCCTCAAACTCCCTCGACACACCTCCTGCATATTGAGGTCCTCCAGTCCAGGCTAACCCTTACTAAGTACTTCTGTTCTTAAATGCCTCTTCGAGGCTGACTTTTCTGCTTTTCAGACCCTGATAACTTGGTCATCCCATTGCTATCAACTTTCAATTAGATCTCTATCTAGTTTAAAGATACTATTTTAAAGCTCAAATATGGAAAAGAAGGAATATCTCCAAGTGCTTAAGGTCCCCAGAGACATAGACTCTACCTTCTCAGATACTACCAAGAGTTTCTGCCTTCTCCCTTCTACCAAGCAGCAGAAAAATCAGTGGCAGAGCAACAGGAACAACTGCCCATGCTGTACTTGGTTGGCAGGACTGACTCTGCAGTACTGTACTCAGTCAGTACTCAGTGCTGAGTGAAGGAGTGGGGAGAAAAAAGGAGAGAGCTGCCTTTTACGGGTAGGGAGGGGAAAGCCACACTCAGTGTGCTCAAGTACTACTCCTATTCAGTGCTCAAGGTCCTTGGCGGGACCATACATTGCCATGTAACAAACCCAGGCATCCTGCATGCAAAACATGTGCTGCAGTATGACTTTGAACCATCTTTCCAGTGCCCTCTTTGCTTCAGTCACTAAACTGACCCATATTATGCTAACCCTCCCCATACCTCGCCATAGGAGTAAAATTTATGGTCGTATAAAATGAACTTTCCAAGACCCTTTCTCTTAGCATCATTATTCTATTTTTATTTTTTTGGTCTAGGAACAACACCTGTGTTCTCAGGGCTTACTCCTGGCTCCGTGCTCAGCAATCATTCCTGGTGATGTCAGTGGACTTTACCAGGTGTTGGGGATTGAAGTAAGGTAAGCGCCCTATCTGCTGTAGTATCACTACGACTCCTTAACATCACTATTTAACCAATGCAAAAAGCTCAGCTTAGAGAAGTAATGGTTTGCCCTAAACTACATAGCACATAAGCAATGACAAAGGTAATTCAGTCCACTCTGTCCCCAAGTTCTGTGTACTGGCCATTTCTCCAGAGGGTGAATCTAGAATTGAAACCAATAGGCTGCCATCCTATTGTGAGTTTAGAGGTCAACATTCCATGGCTAGTGCTTCTTTGCAGTTTACATAGTGACCATGAAAGCTGTCCACAGGATGTATCTCTGAGCAATCCAAAAGTTTGGATGTCCTGGGCCTTGAACAGGGTCACAGTGACTGCAGAAGAACCTTTCCTTGCAAGTAGAGAACTTCTACTAATATATTTGCTTATATTAGTATGGTTCACCAAAAAATCCTAATAAAATTTGTAGCAAAAATATGTAATAGAACTGAAAATAGAGATGAGTTAACCTCTTCACCATAAGCCTTGCCTTCTTTTTATGAATGGCGTTGGAAGGAATTCTTCATCTGCCCTCTCCTTCTGACTTGAGTTCACTTAGCATGGATGATATTCAGTTCATCCAAAAAGTGGAAAATTGTGTGATTTTGCCTCTTCTCATCATCATCATCATCATCATCATCATCATCATCATCATCATCATCATCATCCCATGGATCATTGATTTTCTCAAGCGGTCTCAGTAATGTCTCCATTCATCCTAGCCCTGAGATTTTAGAAGCCTCTCTTTACTCGTCCTTCCCAATGGTGCCTCATTGGAGGCTCTTTCAGGGTCAGGGGAATGAGACCCATCATTGTTACTGGTTTTGGCATATGAATAAGCCACCGGGAGCTTATTCATGCGGGCAGGCAGGAAACTCTTGGTAGCTTGCCAGGTTCTCCGAGAGGGAGAACTAGGCTATGAGATGTCGCTTCTGGGAGCTTGGTTTTATAGTCTCTGGATGTTGGCCATTGATGGGATTACACTGCGCTGGGGCAGTTTCTGTGTGTGACCGCCTAGCTATTGGAAAATGGGGGATCTGGACATTGCCTTTTCTAGCCAAATACATCATTATAAACATATACCATAGTTTCTTTATCCAGTCATCTGTTCTTGAACACGTGTTATTTCCAGAGTTGGGGCTACTGTAAATAGTGCTGCAGTGAATATAGGAGTAAAATTTGTCTTTTCTGAATAGAGTTTCAGGGTCCTTGAGGTTCACCTTGAGGTAAACCCCAAGAAGTGGAGTTGCTGAATCACATAGAAACTCAATTATTAGTTTTTTGAAAAGTGTTAATATTGTTTTCCAAAAGAGTTGAACCAGTTGACATTCCCACCAGCAGTTGATGAGGGTTCCTTTTTTTCCCACATTCACACCTGAACTAGTTTTTATGCTTTGTATTACGAGCTAATCTCACTGGTGTGAGATATCTTCTTATTTTGATTTGCATTTATAACAGCACATATTTTCCATATAACTATTGCTCATCTGTATGTCTTCCTTGAGAAAGTTTCTTTTATCTCTTCTCATTCTTTGATAGAATTGGCTGGTTTCTTCTAATTAAATTCTGCCAGTGCTTTATACAGCTTAGATATTAACCCTTCTATCAGATGATTGCTGGGAAAGTATTTTCTCTCAGTTTGTGGGTTGACTTGTTTTTCTGGTCATAATTTTTTGTTCTGAGCAGAAGCTTTTAAACTTGATGCAGTCTGATTTGTTTACCTTTGTTTCTATTTATTTGAAATCATTGAAGATACCTTCAGATTCCATGCCATGACTTGTTTGTCCTATGTTTTTCTCAAATGATTTATGAATTCAGGTCTGATACCAGGTCTTTAGTTCATTTTAAAGGGAGTTTTGTATGTGGTGTGAGATAGGCAATTGAGTTCACATTTCTCACATGTGACTGACCAGTTTTCCTTATATCATTTGTTGTTGTCCTTGCTCTACTTCATCCTTTGCTTCTGTGTTGAAGATTATCTGACCATATACCAGAGGCTCTGTTCTATATATGGTTCTCAATGGCTCTATTGTTCTGAGAGTCTGTCTTAATTCCAGTACCATGCTGTTGATCATTTTATAGTATATTTCAAAGTTAGAAAAGAAAAAATTTCCCATAACATGTTTTCCTAGAATTTCTTTGGCTATTTAAGGTGGGGAGGGGGTGGTTGTGTTTATTATGCCATAGAAGTTTCAACAGCATTTGGTCTATGTCTTTTAAAAATGTCATGGGTATTTTATTTTGCTAAATTAAAAAATGAGAATACACCATCGAGAGGGCTAGAGTGATAGCACAGGGGGTAGGACATTTGCCTTGCATGCAGCCAACCCATGTTCGATTCCTCTGTCCCTCTCAAAGAGCCCGGCAAGCTACTGAGAGTATCCCGCCTGCACGGCAGAGCCTGGCAAGCTACCCATGGCGTATTCCATATGCCAAAAACAGTAACAATAAGTTTCATAATGGAGACGTTACTGGTGCCCACTTGAGCAAATTGATGAACAATGGGACAACAGTGCTGCAGTGCAAGGCTACACCATAGAGATGCATCCAGACACTGAGCCAGGCTGTCTCACCTGGGGTAACTTAAAGTTGGGCAGGTGAGTTCCCCTCCTCATCCAATGGAGCCCCAGTGGCCGAAAACCTCCAGAACTCAATCATTGCCATGCTCCCGGCCAATCACCACAGGCTCAGACAAGTCTCACCCATAAGCAATTCTACTGAGAAATCCACGTATGCGCGACTTGTGATTGAAATCTCCAGGCTCCATAGAGTTGGGAATGGACAACCTTCTCCCATGTCCCTGTGCTTCCGGGAGCCTGGCAGCCATGCCCAAGAACTGCCTCTCATGCCATATAATCTCATTAATGGCTATGATCCAAAGAGAAATAAACCTCTCAAAAAGAGCAACACAGAACAATATGCCATAGAAATGCCTCTGGACCCCAAAGTTACCATCCAGTTAAAAATAAAGTAACCTCAGCTGTATAACAATATTTAAAACTTTAGAATTCCTGGAGTGTGCAGCCACATTTGCAGCCATGTGACATCTCATTCTTATAGAAGGGCTTAATGGCTCCAGTGTGAAATATGACAGTCTTCACATACTTTCCTTTACGGAAATTTTTCGGATCATTTTTAGTGGATTATTTATAACAAGCAATAAATTATTTAGGTCCTGCTTTGGAGGCAGGGTTTGGGGGTCAGGGTGGAAACATTCAAAATATGGTGATGGTTAGCTGTAATGGTGGTGGGATTGGTGTTGGAATATTGAATGTAACAAATTATCGTGAACAGCTTTATTAAAATAAAATAAAATTAAAATAAATTAAAAATTTTTAAATGTTTATTTAATCATCACAATATACAGTTACAAAGTTGTTCGTGATTGAGTTTCAGTCATATAATGTTCCAACATTCATCCCTTCACCAGTGAACATTTCCCACCACCAATGTTCCATTTCCTTCCAGCCGTTTTACCCCAGCCTCCCAGCTTGCCTCTATGATGACTCTTTTCTTCTCTCTCTCTTTTTCTCTCTCTCCCCCCTCACACACACACACACACACACACACACACACACACACTCACACAAACTTTCACTCTCCTCCCCCCCCTGTTGAAATATAGCTCTAAACATTTTAGGTTTTACATTGGTTTGCATTCCCTGCCTCTGTGGCAAACTTCCTACCATGGATCAGTCAATGTCAAATTTTTATTCCCAGCATGGCATGTGGTCTCCCAAGCCCACTAGGAGTGATTCCTGAGTGCAAAGTCAGGAGTAACCACTAAAGCACTGCCAAGAGTGGCCCCAAAACAAACATGTTTTGGAAGAACTCATGAATAAACCATCTGGACCTCAGCTTTTGTTTGAGGGGAGACTTTTGATTATTATTTCAATTTCCTTCATAGTAATTGGTCTATTCAGGTGTGCTATGTTCTCTGGGTGCATCCTTGGAAGGTTATAATGCCCAAAAATTGATTGATTTTTTTTGAAGCCAAATAGATAGTACAGTGGTACACTTGACTTGCACACATCTAATCCAGGTTTTACCCACAGCACCCAATATGGTCTCCTGAGCCCACCAGAAGTGATCTCTGAGAACAGAGCATGGATTAAATCCTGAACACAGCCAGTGTGGCCCAGTAAAAAACAAAAACAAAACAAATTTTATTGATTTTATCTAAGTTCTCCAATTCATGGCATAAAAATTTTATGGTTGAAACAGAATGACAAGTTGAACTTCCCAGGTGGGACCGGTTCATAGGATGAAAACTCTGGGGTATTATCAGAATGGGTGAGGGCCAGGTTCCCCACATCCTCCCCACCATTGTAAAACCCAGCAGGACCTGCCACACCCTCATTTTACCAACAGAGAACCAGCCCAGTGCCACGTCTCCAAGAGATTGTGACGCCATCAATTCTTCCCAGGTAGACTGGTCCAGGCTGAGAACTCTGGGGCCTTCTCAGAATGGAGGAGGGCAGATTCCCCTTTATGCCTGAAGGCATAGCAGCCCTCAGCCATATCCAACACCCTCCAACACAGAAACAGTCCAGCAACACAATTGAACTCATCTAACTGCCAAGCCACCAACTTGTTCCAGATCTTTAGTTCCTGCAGACTTCAAAATTTAAAATATTGTAAGCCCAGCAGGATCACAACAAATCTGATGGGAAAGCTGCATAGATGACCACCAAGCACAATGAGCCTAAACAATGACACTGAAGGCTCAACTAACCAGCACAGTAGAAACTCAGATAATGACTTCAGTAGCATCATCATAAGATATGACAATTGTTACAAATTAGCCAATTTGTATTGACTTATACTGTCAATATAAGATTTGATAATTCCATTTTCCTTTGTACTGCAACAATATGAAGTAAATATTGTGCCTGCAAGGGGGCAGGCTGGGCTGGTAAGTGGAAAACTGATGACATTGGTGGAGGGATCGGTGGTGGGATTAGTATTGGAACATTTAAGTCCTGAAATAATTGCATTATGAATAGCTTGATAAATCATGATGGCATAATAAATTTTTTAAAAACAAATACAATAAAAATTAAAAATATGTTGTAGGGTAAAAAAAAAGATTTTCATAGTAACCCCTGATGAGCTATTGTATTTCCATGGTTTCTGATGTGAATGTCTCCACTTCAATTTCTGATAAGGTTTACTAGTGTCTTCTCTCGGCTTCCTTCCTTCCTTCCTTCCTTCCTTCCTTCCTTCCTTCCTTCCTTCCTTCCTTCCTTCCTTCCTTTCTTCCTTCTCTCCCTCCCTCCTTCCCTCCCTCCACCCCTTCTTTCCTTCTTTCTTTTCTTTCTTCCTTCCTTTCTTTCTTTCTTTCTTTCTTTCTTTCTTTCTTTCTTCCTTCCTTCCTTCCTTCCTTCCTTCCTTCCTTCCTTCCTTCCTTTCTTTCTTTCTTTCTTTCTTTCTTTCTTTCTTTCTTTCTTTCTTTCTTTCTTTCTTTCTTTCTCTCTCTTTTTCTCTCTTTCTTTCTTCCTTTCTTTTTTCTTTCTTTCTTTCTTCTTTCCTTTCTTTTTTTCTTTCTTTCTCTAGACTCTAGCTAACAGTTTGTCAGTCTTGTTTATTATTTCAAAGAACCATTTCTTGGGTTCATTGATCTTTAGAATTAGATTATTTTTGTTTCTATTTGTTTATATAAAGTCAATTTTTTACTTTCTATTTCATTGATTTCTGCTCTAAGTTTTATTATTTCCTTCTGTTTGCTTGGATTTCTTCTGTTGGCCTTTTCCTAGCTTCTAAGTTTACTTTTAGGTTATTTATTTGGTACTTTTCTTGCATTCTAACAATTTTTGTATTGCTATAAACTTACCTCTAAACACAGCTTTTGCTATGTCTCATATGTTCTAATAAGTGTGTCTTCATTATTGTTAACTTCTAGGAATCTCCCCATTTTCTTCGTGAGTTTTTTTCTTTGATCCAGTGGTTGTCAGTGAATTATTTAATTTCCAAGTATTTGAGTTTCCCCCACTTTTGTTTTCAAAGATTATAGTCTGAAGGGATAATTGGTACAACTTCTATCTTTTTTATTTTATGGAGAGAAGTTTTGTGACCCAGCATATGAGAGGAACAGAAGCATGGAAATTAAATAACAAATGGCCAAAAGATCTGAACAGAGAACTGGTCTACAGAACTGAGCCCACCATGGTAGAAAGACGAAATGTAGTGGGTGCTGAAGAGGGAATTCTGAGACAATGGTGAAAGGAAACAGAAACTCTGGTGAGGATGGGTGTTGTGTTGTAGCATTGTAGGCATAAAACCTTTATCATGAAATTATTGTAAAAGATAGTGACTTAAATACATTTTTAAAAACATACTAAAATGTAAGGACTTCTTAACTGTTCTTGGTGAGCTCAGTATTCAGGTTATAAATGCCAGCTGCTTGACACTGACATATTGAAAAGTTATATTTAAAAATATAAATAAGTGGTGCTGGAGCGATAGCACAGCAGGTAGGGCATTTGCCTTGCATGTAGCTGACTTCGATTCCCAGCATGCCATATGGTCCCCTGAGCACCGCCTGTGCATCGCCAGGTGTGACCCAAAAAGCAAAAATAAGTATAAATATAAATAAGTGACTAGAAAGATAGTACAGCAGATAGAGCACTTGCCTTGTATGTATCCTACAATAGTTTCCTCCCAGGCACCCATATAGTGTGGGTGTGGCCCCCAAACTATATATATAAAACATGAAAATATAAAAATATATTCCTAGGTATTTGAGCCATCTGAAATAGTCTCTAATTTCCATGAATTTTTTCAGTATTTTGCCCCTTTGGAGGGTAAGTAATTTCTAAAACATTATTTGTTCTTCCTCTTGCCCCCACGCCTGGCTGTCTCCAACTGAGGCCCCTCAGAGAGGGACGGGTTGAGTTTCCCTCCCCACCCGGACCAGAGCCCCGGCAGCCTAAGACCTCCAGGACCTATCTACAGCCATGCTCAAGGCCACTCTCCATACATTCGGATGAGACTCATGCATGAAGGAACCAGCAGAGGAACCAGGTATGCGGGACCCGGGGCTGAGATCTCCAAACATGCTTGGGTCAGGACTGGGCCTCCTCCACCCAGATTCTCCATTTTCCAGTAGCTTGGCAGCCACACCCACAAACTGCCCCTGGTGCTGTGTAATCCCATCAATGGCCAAGACCCAGAGACTATAAAACAAAGCTCCTGGAAGCGCGAGGCTGCATTCAAGGCCTTATGACCTCTTATAGTCTATTTCTCCCTCTTGGAGAACCTGGCAAGGAACCAAGAGCATCGTGCCCTCATGACAGAGGCTGGTAAGCTCTCCGTGGCTTATTTGATATGCTAAATACAATAACAATGATAGGTCTCATTCGCTTTACCCTGAAAGCACCTCCAATGCGACATTGCTAGGAAGAACGAGTAAAGAGAGACTGCTAAAATTTTAGGGCTAGGACAAATGGAAACGTTACTGGCACCCACTCGAGCAAATCAGTGAAACGGGATGACAGTAATACAGTGATATTTGTTCTTCCAGAAGATGATTCCAGGACCAAATTTTTAGGATCAAAATGTCCTATAGAACAAAGAATTACACTGAAATCAAAGTTAATATACATTATTGCTTCTCAAGAGAAGGGATGGAAGAACACCAAACAATGGATTCTGCAGCAAAGATTCCCTTTGTCTGCTGTATTCCATGGATCATAGCCAAACCTTTAACTAGGTCACAACTTTCAAAGAACCCACCAAAAGTATGCTCTTAAATGACTATTTCTGGGCCGAGAGCCATTGTATTATATTATGTCTCATCCTTCTTCTGCCATCACACACTATCAAGTCCACACACTGGACTAAGGATGTTTACAGCCTTTCACAGTTTGGTTCTAGATTCACTTCCAGTCTCCTGTTGTTGATGGACAAACACACCAGACTCTCCTAGTCTCTGTGGATTATTTTCACCTATTTCCATCCTGCAATAGCTATTCTCCTTCTTCTGGTTCAGTGACATTGTATGAAACTCTCCAGGTCTGGTTTAATATTTGCCTCTTAAGGAAAATCTATTCTTCCTCCCCCTCGAGGCTCCCTTTGAAGTGTGAGCAACTGACTTCACATCAGAGCCACACAACATTGGCACAAACAGGAGTTTGTCACCTTTGGTATCTATCAAAGATTCTGGCACATAGTAGGTTCTCAGTAAATGATTATTGAGTTGAATTTGTTGAAAGTTCTTAAAATGTATAGAACTGTTAACATAATAAACTGTTAACATATTATGTCAGCATAATAGAACTGTTGTGAAAGAATGTCTTTTGGTCATTTTAAATAACTATTAATTCTAACCTGTCTCATTAACATAACATGCTAAACAGTTTCTGTTTAATAATAGACTTGTATCAGTTGTTCATGTATTAACAACATTCTTCCAGAACAAAGAATTAGGATTCTTTTTACTTTATTATAATATTTATTTATATTAATATGATACTTTATTATGCACTATCATTTTGTTGTTCATCAATTTGCTTGAGCAGGCACCAGTAATGTCTCCATTGTGAGACTTATTGTTACTGCTTTTGGCATATCGAATATGACACGGATAGCTTACCAGGCTCTGCCGTGTGAGCGGGATACTCTTGGTAGTTTGCCGGGCTCTCCGAGAAAGATGGAAGAATTGAACCCGGGTTGACCCTGTGTAAGGCAAATGCTCTACCCACTGTGCTATCACTCCAGTTTTAATACTTTATTTTATTATAATAAATAAAAGTATAATCCTGTAGAAACTTATGTGTGTATATATATATATATACACATGAATAGTGCAAATAATTTTGGTTACTTTAGGTTGTAAAGTAGAAGTGTAAATATTGGTTGCAAATTGCTCAGCTGCATTTTTCCCCTTTGATTATTTAACCTCAAGCAATTGTCCTAAGAACATTAGATAAATACCAGACTTTGGGTGAGTATGATACCTGCTTTGTGAGGAATAATAATAAGATCTAATTATGGTTTATTGTGAGAGAATTAACAAAATAACTATCTAAAGTACTTGTTAAAAATGATAGCTTGTAATGATGAAATTTCTGCTTGACCTGATAGGCTTAGGAGAAATTCCTATCAGATCACTATTTTCCTACTCACTGGCAAAGATGGAGTTCTGTAGTTTTATTTCTAGTTGTCCTCTGATATTGGACTGATACATACATAGTTTTGAATAACTCCTAAGGGTGCAAAGCCTGCAAGATGTGCTCGGATCAGTAGATTTCTGTATGGACAGACTCATCATGGGCACTCTTGGTGCCTGTCACTTCCTCTGAGAAGGCTTTTCTTCCTTCCTCTAAAATAGTCTGTCCAAGAAGCTTTCCTCCATAGGCTGAATCAGGATTTTTTCTAAAATTAATTCCAATACAAGGAAGAAATGAGAACAGAAATTTCAAACCTACGAACAGAAGTCACACAAATAAAGGAATTGGTAGATGAATTAAAAATCTCAGAAGATGCCCTCAACAGTAGAATGATTACAGCCGAAGACAGAATCAGCAACCTTGAAGATGAGCTGCAGAAAGCTTATAGACAACAACAAATAATGGCGAAAGATCTCAAAATGGCTATAGAGCGAATCAGAGTCCTGGGGGATGACTTCAAGAGGAACAACATAAGAATCATTGGAGTACCAGAAGCACAGGGAAGTAACCCCAATGAAAAAAACACAGTCAAAGACATCATTGCTAAGAAATTCCCAGAGCTGGAGAAGGCAGGCATCCAGATACAAGGAGTCTGAAGAGTAGCAGCAAAAAGAGACCCAAATAAAAAGACTCCAAGGCATATAATAGTCAGAATGACGGATGTTATGGATAGAGACACAATTCTGCAAGCAGCAATGTCAAAGAAGGAAATCACATACAAAGGAGCACCCCTCAGATTTACAGCAGACCTGTCAGAGGAAACCCTCCGAGCCTGAAGACAATGGTGGGACATAGTGAAAAAACTCAACGAAATGAATGCCTCACCAAGAATACTTTATCTGGCTAAACTCTCACTCAAACTCGAAGGAACTATACACTATTTCTCAGATAAACAACAGCTGAGGAACTTCATAGACTCCAAACCAAACTCAAAAGAAGGTCTAAAGGGGCTATTGTAAGACAAGGAGGAACCCCATAAAAACAACAAACCCCACAGAAAGATGACACAAAACCCCATCAAAATAATCTCTCTCAATGTCAACAGCCTAAATGCACCTATCAAGAGACACAGAGTGGCAAAATGGATCTGGAAATTAAACCCAACATTCTGCTGCCTGCAAGAAACACATCTGAACAGAGTAAACATAGACTCAAAGTCAAAGGATGGAAAACAATCCTGCAAACAAACAACTCCCTTAAAAAAGCTGGAGTGACCATCCTGGTATCCGACAACATACATTTCAGGTTGAAAAAGATTAAAAAGGGACAGCAAAGGTCATTTTCTATTTATCAAGGGATATGTACAACAGGAAGAAATCACACTCTTAAACGTATACGTTCCTAATGAACGACCGGCTAAATATTTAAAACAACTCCTAACAGACTTCAAAGAGGACATCACTAACAGCACAATAGTAGTCGGAGACTTCAATACCGCCTTATCATCTCTAGATAGATCGACAAGAACAAAACTCAGCAAAGAAACACTGACTCTGAAAGAAGAAATTGAAGAGAGAGGCCTAATAGACCTATACAGGGCTTTAAAATTAATTCCAATACACTTTTACTTCCTTTTGGGGAGCAACTAACACATCGTCTTGAACAGCCTTTTAATATCTTACCTGAGACTTAAATATTTAAGCCAGATACTGAGTTCCACACATATTTAACCTTATTATCACTACAGTAATGGGCACATAGTAAGCTCTCAATTTATATTTGCAGAGTTAAAAAAAGAATGAACAAATGTTAATAAGAGGACAACTAGATGTGGACAGATATCTGATCCTATATTTGGAATATCAGGCAAAATGATATTGTAAGATGACAATTAGGCCTGATACTAAAAGTTCATTTCCCCACCAATAACAACACATGTACTTCAAAGCTTTGTATTAATTAAAACATTTTCAGATTAAAACCTGAATATGGACACATGGTGTGTATGATGTGTGTATGTTTTTGTGATTTTAAATAAATTTTGTTGGCTAGGGCTGTAGTTTAGCAGTAGAACACTTGTCTTGCATGTTTGAGGCTTATCGAGGTCCCTATAATTTTTTTCATGCTATTTTTATTTCTCAAAGAGCAAGAACTCTGTGAACAATGAACAATAAACTGGGGAGAGCAATGAACCATGGCAAACCTTGATGCACCTGGTTAAACTGTGCCCTGAATTCCTGCCACCTACTATGTAAGAAGATACACAACTTCACTCTGGTATTTCTCTCTTTAGCACTAATACTAATAATAATAATCAATACAGCAATATATGTTACAAATTGAGAGAAACTAGTCATGTATTACTAAAGACTTTCTATGAAATGTAGAATTATACATAGCAGGTACTGATGAAAAATATCCATTATAATTTTGAGGGTGTTAGTTTAAGCTCTCTCTACTTTCATAAAGTGATATTCCTCGTGTATGCCTCAGAAGGGGAAAGGCAGGTGCAGAACAAGTTCCTCCCAGTTTTGAAGCCAGTCTAACAAAGACCAGTGGTTTTCCGAATGCTCAGACTCTTAGCTGCTTGGAAGTCTGGAGCCTCTTGTTGCCGCTAACATCACTGGGTCTGGAGTCTGCAATTTTGAATTGGACAAGCCATCACTCTTGTTCACACCCCTTAGATGGCCCAAGTAATATGTATGGACATTTACTCTGTTTCCAGTAGACTCTTTCCATCTTGGACTGACCCTCTGCCTTTTGCCCCAGTATATCCTCAGTCAACCAGCCTGACTCCCAAAGATTCCCTCTCTTCTTAGGAGAACATAGTATTGAGACCTAAAAGACAAAATCTTCAACTCTCAGTACTCTCATAGGACAGACATAAGATTTCAGAAAAATAAAGCCAAAATAAGAGTTAACTCACTGGGTGTGAATGCTTATAGTAGAATAGTAACTCAGAAAAATAAGGTGTATGAGAGCCAACTAAGGATGTTTACAGCCTTTCACAGTTTGGTTCTAGATTCACTTCCAGTCTCCTGTTGTTGATGGACAAACATACCAGACTCTCCTAGTCTCTGTGGATTATTTTCACCTATTTCCATCCTGCAATAGCTATTCTCCTTCTTCCGGTTCAGTGACATTGTATGAAACTCTCCAGGTCTGGTTTAATATTTGCCTCTTAAGGAAAATCTATTCTTCCTCCCCCTCGAGGCTCCCTTTGGAGTGTGAGCAACTGCTATACTAATTTCTACCATAATAATTCATTATGTTGGAACTTCTTAGATAGCAGTAGTTTTTTTTCTCCTTTGTGTTCTTTTATTTATTTTTTTAATTTTTAATTTATTTATTAGTGAGTCACAGTGGGGGTACAGTTACAGATTTATACATTTTCGTGCTCATGTTTCCTTCATACAAAGTTCGAGAACCCATCCCTTCACCAGTGACCATTCTCCACCACCAATAAACCCAGCATCCCTCCCCCCCACCAAATCCCATCTCCCCCTGCCTCCCTCCCCGCCACTGTGGCAGGGTCTTCCCTTTTGTTCTCTCTCTCTAATTAGGTGTTGTGATTTGCAATAAAGGTGTTGAGTGGCCATTGTATTCAGTCTCTAGTCTACATTCAGCACTCTTCACCCTTCTCCCATGTGGCCTCCAACCACATTTTACTTGTGTTCCCTTCTCTATCTGAGCTGCCTTTTTTCCCAGAATGTGGAGCCAGCTTCCAAGCCATGGAGTCAACCTCCTGGTACTTATTTCTACTATTCTTGGGTGTTAGTCTCCTACTCTGTTATTCTATATTCCACAGATGAGTGCAATCTTTCTATGTCTGTCTCTCTCTTTCTGACTCATTTCATTTAGCATGATACTTTCCACGCCGATCCTCTTATATGCAAAGATCATGACCTCATTTTTTCTAACAGCTGCATAGTATTCCATTGTATAGATGTACCAAAGTTTCTTCAACCAGTCATCTGTTCTAAGGCACTCGGGTTTTTTCCAGATTCTGGCTATTGTAAATACGCTGCGTTGAACATATGAGTGCAGATGTCATTTCGACTATACTTTTTTGCTTCTCTGGGATATATTCCCAGCAGTGATATTGCTGGGTCAAATGGGAGCTCAATTTCTAATTTTTTGAGAATCGTCCATATTGTTTTCCAAAAGGGCTGAACCAGTTGGCATTCCCACCAGCAATGTAGAAGGGTCCCTTTCTCCCCACATCCTATCCAACAGTGGTTGCTTTTGTTCTTCTGGATGTGTGCTAATCTCTGTAGTGTGAGGTGGTATCTCATGGTTGTTTTGATCTGTATCTCCCTGATGATTAGTGATGTGGAGCACTTTCTCATGTGCCTTTTGGCCATTCGTATCTCTTCCTTGGGAAAGTTTCTGTTCATTTCTTCACCCCATTTTCTGATGGGGTTGGATGTTTTCTTCTTGTAGAGTTCAACCAGTGCTTTATATACCATTGATATCAACCACTTATCTGATGGGTATTGTGTAAATATCCTTTCCCATTCTGTAGATAGTCTTTGTATTCTGGTCACTGTATCTTTTGCGGTGCAGAAGCTTTTTAGTTTAATGTAGTCCCATTTGTTGATCTCTGTTTCCACGTGGTTGGCCAGTTGCATGTCATCTTTGAAGATACCTTTATCTTCAATATCATGGAGGGTTTTGCCGACCTTGTCTTCAATGTACCTTATGGTTTGTGGTCTAATGTTGAGGTCTTTAATCCATTTTGATCTGACTTTTGTGCATGGTGACAGGTCGAGGTCTAAGCCCATTTATTTGCATGTGGTTTTCCAGTTGTGCCAGCACGATTTGTTAAAGAGGCTTTCCTTGCTCCACTTCACATCTCCTGCTCCCTTATCAAAGATTAGATGATCATACATTTGGGGTTGTGTGTAGGGATATTCCACCCTGTTCCATTGGTCTGATAGCAGCAGTTTTAATTATCAAATTCACTGACCTGGTTGGCCCCCAAACATGGATATAACTTTCAAGAAGAACTTCGTTATTTCAACAGAGACCTTCTTCAATTTAGTGACTTTTCTCTGAGAACAAACTTCCTCAAATTTTCTTTCATGTGAACCAGTTCAAAAATAGAAGTAATGGTCAGAGAACATACTAATTCCTATCATATTATCTCCAGGCTCCCACCTTAACTCAATGCCTAGGCTAGAGTCCTCTAACCCACCTCTGTAGCTGCCTTAAGCTCCTTAAAACAAGGTGTCCTGGTATGATTTTCTAAACCTCATTCTCCTAGGCTGTCATTTCCAACTAAGAAGGTTTTTATTTGATGTGCCTGTTTGCCAAAACTCATATAAATCAAAGTGTGCACTTTGCAAGACTTAGATTTGATTAATCTTAAAAATTTAGAAGCTGCATGAGTGGGGTTTGAGATTAAGTGTGCAAAGATATTTAGAAGCAGCCTCCCCGCCAGCCTGCAGATTGAGATGGATGAGAAGCAATACTGGCTTTGAGCTGTCCATAATTGAAAAAGTGTGTGCCTGAAATATCATATTTATTCTGCACTTCTCCAAGAGCCATAACTCTAAAGGTTTCCATTAGAACTTTGATAAAGCCAATATCTTCAACTTTAAAGGTCCCAGAAAATTTCTGCATTTAAGATTTTAATAGAATGAACACAGAGGTATGGGAGGAAGCTCAATTCCCCAAAGGGGACTGGCCTGACGCACCAATGGGAAGGCAGCACAAATTTGTAGCATAAAAGTATTTGTAAAAGACTGAAAAATAGGATAACAGATATAAACCACATGAATACGAACTGATCACCCAAGGAAGCTGTGTCCGAAGAAGCCCACCACAGTTTCTCCAGAGAGTTTCCAAGGCATCCAGGTGTCTGGGGCAGTCGGGTTGTCTGTTGCCCAACTCTGGGCTCTCCATCCACACTCCAATCTGGGATTTGATTAATCAAATATAAGTTCTTGAAGTTGTGCAACATCATGGCTACGAGCAGCAGGAGCCCCCAGGAAGACCAAAAGGGAGGACTGCAAAGACAGTACATGGGTCTTTTGGCTCTCACAAACCCCCACATCTTAAAAAAAATTGTAGTTTTGGAAATAATAGTGCTAACTTTTATGGTTTTGATGTGCAAAGTCACTGTGCTGTCACTGCCACCAAAGTGCCCCAGATCCTCCACCGCTGTCACCGTTAGATCAACTCATCCTTCTCCCCACTTCCTCCACTTCTGGCCAGTCTCTGTTCTGTTTGTCAAGACCAAGAGGAAAATCCTGATTCTGTACCAGTGGCATCTTCAGAAGTATTTGAGGGAGGGCTGGTGTTCCATGAGCATCCAGCAAATGCTGAGCACATGGTCTGTGCGAAGTTTTAAGCAGTGCCATGAGGTATGCAGATATGAAGGAGAAATATTTTCTGATCGAAGAAGCATGTAGAGATGGACTTCAGCCTCCCACCTGGCCGTGACACTGGGGTCTGGATGGGAGTTTGCCAACACTGCATCTGCCGTTCACTCCCTGCCTGCCATCCCCATCCACTCCTATTTCCCGACTTCTGTTTTCTTAACAACTTTTGTTTTAAATAACATAATGTAGGACTCAATTATATATAAACATGTATATCTTAGACTATGAATCTTCCCCAGAAAGTTAACTTCAATCTTTGGTCTCTTTGGGATACTTAAATGCTGACATTTAAATTTTCTCCTAGTGTTTGTGTGAGTGTATATGTTTATACCTCCATTAGCATGCATGAATAATTCACAAAGGATATTTCTAATCAAGCATAGACCAAGGGTTATAAAATCAGCTTTCAATGTGAATCATAAATTAAGTATAATCATTAAAAAAATTGTCAGGAATCTTGACACAAGATTTCACACATAGTAACAAATTGAGAACTCAGGGAAAAACAGTGTGGAGGAGGTTGATTCTTTTTATTTTTAAAAGAATAATACCAATTTTAGATAGGAGATTTCAATTATTGCAATATTCCCACCACTCAGTGGACCTCTTGGATTTAATATCACAAAGGGACAAATGAACAGACACCTGAGCAGCATGAGGCCCCCAAGAGGTCAGTTCTTAGGAATGAATTCATGCATACAAATTGAGGCACTGTGCAAAGCACAGCATCCAAGACTGTCCCAAGTTTGTGAGTTAGGAGTTTTGGAATCATTTTGAGGTAGGTAGTCAGAGGATCCAACTAAGAAACTCACGAATGGTGAAATACTGATGACCTATCACACATCTACACAAAGTGTACACAGGACTTCAAAGAACTACTCTGGCAAGTTACCCTCATAATTGCTTTATAAAATGAAGAATAGAGCAAAAATAGAAAGCCCTCCTCTCACTATATACTCAGTTCTCCGTACATACTCACATCTCAGAAATATAAGCAAATAAGACAAATGATGGGGAGCCAAACTCCCCACTAGCCCTCAGTTCTTGGCTCATTCTCGATCTATGTGTGTCTTGAAATTCTTCTGTACTTGTTGAAAAGCCACATAGGGGATGCTTAGTCAGAAGTATGGCCACTTCAAATCAGAGCAGATGACAGACTGACAGTTTCTACTAAGGGAAACTTTTGTCCTGGACCCTTCAGAGAACAGAGGGGGGTCCTGTCAGAGTCACAGGTGTAGAAGCATTTTCCCCCACTGGGCAAGGAGCAACAGCTAAAAATTCTTTTCTTAGGGTCTAAGAACCCAACATATGTGACTGATTATACCTAATATCTCATTTCTAATTCCATTGATTTCTTGCAAAGCAGAAGTTCCAAAGACCACGGTTATTCTTAGAAATTTCAACCCTCCCCCACCAAGCTCACAGCCTGAGAGAAGGAAATGGAGGCCATCAGGGACTCCTGTCAGATGTGGGCAGCGAGGACTCCTGGCCCTAGCCTAAGTCTGTGGGGCATAGTATCCAAGGACACACCTGTGATCATAGCAACACAGATTTAAACAAGGGTCTCCCCTGCCTCTCATTTTGCTCATTTTTAAGATCTAGCTGTGTCAGAGCTACCACTGATAAGGAGAAGAGTCCTTTCTGGACCCAAAGATTGTGACTTTTACAATCAAACTCAATTCTTCCTCCCTTGTACCGTAACCTGTGGTTTGGCTAGCAAGTTTCTCCAGGGTCTTCAACATTTTTGCCACTGAAATTAAGGAAGAGCTTGGGTCCCACTTAACCAAATCAAGGAATGGAGTCATCAGAGTGGATTTTCCAGGCTATATGGAAACATCTGGAGACCTGATCCAGGTGCCCCTTGGAACAGAACAGACTGAAGGATTGAATTTGGCTTCCCAGAGGTTCCATATCTTGGCATGTTTTCTTGGTGGTGGCCTTGAATGAGTGCTTTTAAAAACTGAGTTGAATTAATTACATGAAACTCTCACCTCTTGGCTTTCTCCAGGTAAAGCCAGGCCGTCTTTGAGAGGATCTTTGGTTTTACTGATGAAGCATGTCTAGTATTTAGCACTGCCACCAACTAGCTGTCATCTTGGATAAGTTATCTGATTTCTCTGAGTCTTATTTTCTGCATAAACAAGAGTAATATCCTTGAACCTATATATCTAAATATTTTCTATGATGCCTTTCAGTTGTAAAGAGGCATAAATGAAGATCTGAGTCATTTTGGTTTTTCCTCCAGTAAAAAGTTCTATCAGGTCACCGTATATTTGGTCTTTAGTTTTTAGCTTTGAAAATACATGAAGTTGAATGCATGATTTCATGGTTCATATCTAAAGATCCCCAAACTAGCACTGGGGATAAAATGATGATAAATGGAAACTAACTTTGTCATCCAAAAATATCCCCTAAAACTCTGAAGAAATATTGATGAAAATTCTCCATCTGCTGAATAAATCAGAACAAGACTGGAGATCCTACCCAGCATTGTTTGAGCGTGGAGGAAAGCCAGTAAAATACTGGAGTTTCATGAAAACTAATCTCAGGAGAATTGACATAAATAAAACATGTCAAAGTTTTAGAGATGAAAATGAAAATAAAAGAGATAGCAGAAGTGTTTTCTGTTTATTATTATCCTCCATGTAAAGAGCTTGTGTAGGAAGGATAGAAATCAAGGTCTAGGAACCAAGAAACTTTCACATTTAGTCTCTGCCCCTGATTCCACCTAAACTTAGTAAGTCATTTCACCTCTTTTGATGGGCTACCTCACTCGGTGATTGTGAAATTCAATTTAAAAAGTAAATAAACATCAAAAGTTGCTGGGGAGCGGGAGTGCGTTCAAGTTAAGAATCCACCAGAATAAACCATGTACTTAATTATAATTGGGTGGACTTATTCTGGCAAGTCCTACAGCAAAGAGCTTTGGGAAGTATCAGCTGCTTTATTCATTAATTTGGAGACAAGGAGTGTTAGGCTGCACCTCGCAGTACCCAGGATCTACTTCCTCTCATGTGCTCAGATGTCACTGTGGGCAGATGCTGCAGGAACCATGCAGTGCCAGGAATCCATCAAGGGTGGGCAGCATTTAAAGAAAGCATAAGCTGTATTAAGGCAACCCCTGTAGGTTGTTCTAGGTGTTGGCCACGGGCTAGAGTCCAAGATTTCCCATCCTGGGGGACATTCAGGGAACCTGAGCCCAGCCTTGTGCTAAGAAGAAATACCTGTGGTGAGCACACACAGGTTTGTTTGTGTGTGTGTTGGGAGAGCGTGTGAATAAGAAAATACAGTTTAGTTTTTATTCTCAAGATTCCTAAAATGGGGGCTGGAGTACAGCGGGTAGGGCGTTTGCCTTGCATGCAGCCAACCGGGGTTCGATCCCCAGCAACTCATATGGTCTCCTGAGCACTGCAAGGAGTAATTCCTGAGTGCATGAGCCAGGAGTAACCCCTGTGCATCTCCTGATATGAATCAAAAAGCCCCCCCACTAAAAAAAAAACGATTTCTTTTTTTTTAGGGTGCTGGAGTGTTATTTATTTATTTATTAAATTTATTTTATTGAATCACCATGTGGAAAGTTACAAAGTTCTCAGGCTTATGTTTCAGTTATACAATGCTCAAACACCTGTCCTTTCACCAGTGCCCATATTCCACCACAAAAAAAACCCAGTATACATCCCACCCCCCACCCCCTGACACCCCCCCCCATAACTGATAAATTTCACTTCCTTTTCTCTTTACCTTGATTACATTCCATATTTCAACACATTACTCACTATTGTTGTTGGAGTTTCAACACAGAACCCACTATTCTTGTTGGAATTTATCCCCCAAGAATACGGCCCTATTGACAGGGAAATATTTGATAATTAGTTTTCCACTGATGAGAATGAAGAGATATAAAGTCCCGTGGCTGCATTAGCAGCCGTGCAGTTTTAGGATTTCTGTATTTTAGTAATTAAGTCCAGGGAGATTTAAGTTGGAAATTGAATCAGTTCCCTTCCTGGAGCAGCATGGAGCAAAAGCTTAGTTCACAGTCTGGAGACATGGCTGCAAGCACTGGCTGGAACCCCAAGTCATATGGCTGGCTCTGGATCCTGCTCATTCAGCAGCCAAGCGGCTGTGCAAAGGCATGGCCACCCGGGTCGAATCTCGGCAGCGCTCAAGCCGGCTCCATCCCCAGCCCGAGACCGCCCAGGCATCCCGCTGTTTCAAGTTCAAAGCACGTTTTATTCTTTTCCGCGCCACCAAGTTCATACCTGCTCAAAAGTCCCATAAAATGGCGGACACCACACCTCCTCCTCCCGGAGGGAAGAAAAACCAAGGAAGAAGGATATTTCCTCCATTAGCTGGCGTGGGGCAAAAGCTTAGCTCACAGTCTGGATATATGGTTGCAAGCACTCGCTGGAACCCCATGTCATATAGCTGGCTCTGGATCCTGCTTGTTCAGCAGCCAAGCGGCTGTGCAAAAAAAAAAAAAAAAAAACGGTATCTAAGATGCTATTACTAAGGCCCACTGATGTCCCTTCCCTACCAACAAGTCCCACATCTATTGCATGAGGTTCAGATTTCATCCTGGTCTCTTGCTTTCTTCAGTCTAAATACCCTGGGGAAGAACACATGTTCTCCTGAAACCTCCTCAAAGGCAGGTCAGATAAGGTGACTGATAGTTGTTAGCTGGGTGTGAGAGCTCAAGATAGGGAATCTCACCAGTTTGCAGAATTCTTGGCTTATAAATAAAGATTCTTTGTGTCTCCAGTGAGTATCTGTTGTGTTTCCCACCTCCAAACAAAGTAATAAATGTAGTCTGCAGTCTAAATGACTGATCAGCCACACAAATGGACCAAAATATCTTCTGAGGCTAAAGTAAGAACAGCTGTAAGGATCAGAGTACATTGTTGGAAATTCAAACTGGGGTAAGCCCAACAATTTATAGATATCAGCATGATTACATTAATGTGATCAAATGCCAGTATTGTTAGCATATGCCATATAGAAAATAAAAATCATAGCACCCTTTTCTCTTTTTTCCTTTTTTCTTTTTGCTGTGGGGGTAGGAGTGCTTTCTTAGATATTCTATCTGGGAAAGAATTTGAAAATACACTGCATGGAACAAAGGAGCTTCAATATGAGCTACATATAATAATCTTGGGAACTTTAGCGGCCAGATGTGTGTGTGAGGGGGGTGGGCAGGGGATTCCCTTTTTAAATTGTTTTTTGTGTGTTTTGGGTTTTTTTTAGCTCCTCCTTATTCCTCTCTTCCATATCCTGATCTTCTCATACTGATAAAATATCTGAAAATGCTAGAGCAGAGGAACGAATTAGATTTGTGGGTGGGGAAACGGCAGTGACAGATTCATTTTTTACACTCTAATATTGATGCAGGGTGGAGGAGAGGAGTCCCCAAAGACCAGCAAAGGGGGATTGAGTTATTTGACTTGTCAGTCATGACATGGTCAATTTGTGCAGATTTTAAGGAATTGAGAAGAAAATTGTGTTACTTAAATAAAATAGGTATTTCAAAGAGTCATAGAATTTTACTATTAAAAGGAAATTTACAGATCACTGTATCTTAAAGATGGACAAATGTTTCCCCCAAATAAGTAAAATAGCTTATTTATAATGCATTGGTGAGGATCAAAGAGAGCACAGAGGGTGAGGCACTTACCTTGCACACGGCCAATCTGGATTCAATCTCTGACATTACATATGAGCTCCTGAGCACTGCCAGGAGTAATTCCTGAGCACAGAGCCAGGAGTAATCCTTGAGCATTGCCAGGTATGGCCCCAAAATAAAATCACTGTCAGAGTCACTGTCACCCTGTTGCTCATTGATTAGCTCAAGAGGGCACCAATAACGTCTCCATTCTGAGACTTATTATTACTGTTTTGGGCATATCAAATACACCACAGCTAGTTATATGGCACTGGCAGTCCGCATGTGCTCTTCAGACAAGTGTCTTTTCAACCTCACTCTCCATTTTTACTGGCAGTATTGGTTTTTACTTTTTTTTCACTCCAGAGCTTTGTGAATACTTCATATATTTTGCTATTAGCCTTTTGTCTTATGTTTTATGTACAAATATTTTTCTCCCATTTAGTAGGATATCTTAATTTTGTTCCCAGTTTTTTTAGCCATGAAAAATCTTTCAAAGTTGATGTAGTTCCATTTGTTTATTTATTTTTTGTTATATTTGGCATTGGATTTAAATCACTGAAGACACTTCTGAGGCTGAGCTATGTCCAGAATATCCTAAAGAGTTCTGCCTATGTTTCCCTCAAGGTATTTTATGAATTTTGGTCTAATTT
The DNA here is from genome assembly GCF_027595985.1 of Sorex araneus. NCBI lineage: Eukaryota > Metazoa > Chordata > Mammalia > Eulipotyphla > Soricidae > Sorex > Sorex araneus. Next base: position 148,469,130 of record NC_073304.1, on the reverse strand, counting down.
AATTTACTTTTAATTAATTTATGTGAATTATGTGAAATACAGATCCAATCCCATTTTTTTATTAGTTTATTTTTAATTAGAGAGTCATCATGAGGGTACAGTTACAGATCCATACATCTTTGTGCTCATGCTTCCCCCATACAAAGTTCGATAACCCATCCCTTCACCAGTGCCCATTCTCCACCACCCGTAAACCCAACATCCCTCCCCCCCTCCCCAGTCCCGTCTCCCCCCACCCCACCCTGCCACTATGGCAGGGAATTCCCTTTTGTTCTCTCTCTCTGATTAGGTGTTGTGGTTTGCAATAAAGATGTTGAGTGGCATTGTGTTCAGTCTCTAGTCTGTATTCCGCCCGCCTCACCCTTCCCCCACATGACCTCCAACCACATTTTACTTGGTGGTCCCTTCCCTGAGTTACCCAGAATGAGAGACCAGCCTCCAAGCCATCAATCCCATTTTTTGACACGTGGTTATCTGAGCAGCATTTGTTGAAGTGATACTCATTGCTCCATGTCAAGTATCTTGATCCTTTAATGGAAGTTAGCTATCCATGAATCCAAGGGTTTGTCTCTGGGATTCCAGTTCTTTCCCATCAGTCTGAGAGAGTCTATCTTTATTCCAGTACTACACAGGTTTGATTACTGTAGCTGTAACATGATATCTCAACTATAATTTTGAAAACAAAAAAAAATGAAAATAAACCTTTAAAACTTTCTTGGGAGTGTATTTTGTAGAATTGATGGGATATAATGTTCATGTTTAGTTTTTTGAGGAACTATCAAGCTTTTCCAAAGAAATTGGAGGATTTTATATTCCAATGGGTAATATACAAGGGTCCCAGCTTTTCCAGATTTTTGGCAACACTTGGTAGTAAAGTTTTAATTGCAGTCATCCTAATCAGTGTGTGAGATGGTGTCTTACTGCGGTTTTGATTTGCTTTCCCTTGATGAATAATGATGCTGAGCATCTTTTTACATGCTTATCTTTTTCGGAAAAAAAATCTTGTAACTATTGAAGATTACTGAAGAAACTTGTTAGTTCTCCCTAGTTCTCTCCTCCTTAAGACTGTCAAGGAAAAGACCTAAACACTTTGCATATCTGTCCCCTGACCTTTCCTGGGAGAGGACTGCAGAGAAGAGGCAGCAGTGGGTTGAGATGAAAGTAAGGTACAGAAGGGTGAGCAGAACACCCTTCAAGGTAGAGAAAGGGGGGAGGAACATCCTTACATCACATAACATGAAATGATTCATACGTGACAGTGTGAACACATAATATGTTAGTGCCTTTCTTTTTCTCTGGATCCTATTTGTAATAATTCTTCCTCTGATAGTTATAAAACAGTTAGAGGAAGTCATGATGTAGAAGTCATGGTTCTTCCTCTAAGATATGAAGGACATACCTGTAAAACATGTAGTTGATAAAAAAGCTCATGAGGCATTCATGAATAAGACTGAGTACAGTACCTCTGCACTGTACACATTCCTTCCCCAACTCTCCTTCCTGTTGTGACACTGAGAGACTTCAAAGGATTTCTCAAGGATCTATAGGCAAAGATGTAATTAACCCTTTAGTTCGGGGCTTTAGGGATTCCACATGTTCCAAGGGCAATATGTGCTTGTGAAAGAGACTCAGATTTCATGCATATGCTTAGCATTGGGCTGGGTGCTAGAGTAAGGTTATAGAAATAACAGATTCATTACTTTTCTCACTATTTATTTAACAAATGCCTTTGAGCACTTACTATGGGTCAGACTCATTGCTTCCTTGAGGAAACCAAACTGAAGGAAAGTAATTCAGCCCAAGTCAACAACTGATATGTCCCATGTGACGGTCCCTCTATAAGAAGAGAAGAGTAGAGCGGGATCTACTCTTAGTGGGAAGCCCCACTAAGGTGGTGTCATGAAAGAATGCCCATTGGTGCAGCTACCACTATTGGCCAAGGAAGCCCCAGACTCAAGGAAGGACTCATTCCCATGGCATGCAAGTAAAAATGATATTTTTGAGCTTTTACACATCTTCAGAACTTATCTCCTACCTTATAGAAAAGTTATCCTATTCCAAGTTCTAACTTTGTAGTTAAGAAGTAAGTGTTGTTGTTTCAGATCACTATCATATGGTGACTGGAGTGTCCCTTAGAGCTTTTGGGGCCAATCACCATCCCCCAGGCTGGCCAATGATGACAATGGAACAGGGGCACAGGCTGGTTGGTAATAAGTGGCCATTTATTCAAGTCTCACAGTGTTAATTACAAAGAAATCATGAAGGGCTTGAGAGGAGCAATTACAAAAAGGTGTGGTTGAATGTTATCGTAAACAATGAACAGATGTAAAGCCCTTCCTTCAAAGGGGAAGTTCTAGGAGACCCACCCAAGGACAGAATCTCATCTACTGTTCCAGCACTCTAGATTCCTACTAGGAGATTTTTTCCCAAGGGAAGAATTCCATCTAAGGGCATATTGCTTTCTCCTTTCTGTTGCTAGTAATCCATTTAAACAATTATATTAAATTTACTTCTTAATAATGTTTCTAGTCATTTTGTATGAACACAGTAAGAGATATATTAAGATTAAATGGTGGCTCTTCCTGAGGACATCTCGCTATGTGTGTATATATATATGTATATATATATACATATATATATTACTGTATCACTGTCATCTCGTTGCTCATCAATTTGCTCAAGCAGGCACCAGTAACATCTCCATTGTGAGACTTGTTTTTACTGTTTCTGGTATATTGAATACAGCACAGGTAACTTGCCAGGCTTTGTCATGCAGGCGGGATACTCTTGGTAGCTTGCTGGGCTCTCTAAGAGGGACGAAGGGATTGAACACGGGTAAGCCAAGTGCAAGGCAAATGCCCTACCCGCTGTGCTATGGCTCCAGCATATATATATTTATGTATATATATGCATATGTATATATATATATATATATCACTGTATCACTGTCATCCCGTTGCTCATCAATTTGCTCAAGCGGGCACTGGTAACGTCTCCATTGTGAGACTTGTTGTTACTGTTTTTGGCGTACTGAATATGCCATGGGTAGCTTGCCAGCCTCTGCTGTGTGGGCAAGATACTCTCGGTAGCCTGCCGGGCTCTCCAAGAGGGGCGGAGTAACCAAACTTGGGTTGGTCTTGTGCAAGGCAAACGCCCTACCCGCTGTGCTATCACACCAGCTCCTATATGTGTGTGTGTATATATATATATATATATATACATATATATGTATATATATTTATATACAGTCCTCAGGCTAGGTTAGTTTTTTCTAACCCCAATAGGGTCCTTATTCAGTTACTTCTTTTTGGGTCATGTCAGAGTTTGTTCATGACCATGCTCTTAACTTATTATACTTCTTATGGTGCTTATCCTGCTCCTTCCCAAAGCCAGGGTAGCTTACAGCTTGCTCTGAGCCCATACGAGTCCCTCAGCAGGACCCCCATTTGGGGTGTTGGGAACTAAGGGCAACTGAGGCTTAAGTCAAGTAAACATGATGGATGCCCAGAAGTAAATTTTATTCGGAGTCAGTTAACTCCCTTGTTTCAAAAGCATAGAATTAACTGTCTTCCTGTGTCTATACAAAAAGGATATTGCTTTAAAATGTTTTTATGCAAAGGACATAAAGAAAAGAGCAAAGCAATATTTCACTTACATATACAAAACCCAGAGTCCTCAGGAGATTTGACCTGCAGGTCACAGAGTCTGATTTAAAGATATTTGTGGTTAACAATCAGGGAAGAGAAGCACAAAGGAGAGGTTCAAGATAAACACAGAGAATTGGGAGTGCCCATGGGCTTTGGTGTGCCTCAGGAGCACTGTGGAAAGTGTCCTGCAAGGGAAGAAAGGACAAACCAGTGTTACTTCTTAAAATGCTTAGAATTATAATCCAACAGTAAGCAACCTATTATTAATTACTAAGCAGTTATTATTATTTTAAATAGAATCTTATTGATCACCCCAAACCTTTCTTGTTGTTTACTTTTTAGTCAGGGTTAATTAGTTTCTCTTTGCTCTTTTTAGTTTTCTACATGATAAGCAAACATTTTGAATACATCTTGATTAAAGCATTGAGGCCCCCAACTCCATCCTGCCAGCTTCTTTTGAAGTTCATGTAAACTCAATATTCAGATCAGCTGCCCAGGGCACAGAAAAATGAGCTATGAGCTGTGACAACATGAGGGCACCAGGCCATATGTTGCAAGACTGTCAGCTTCCTTCTGGGAACACACTCTCCAGATAGTTTCATCTCTCTCTCCAGTGGTTAGGTGTGACTAAGGGGGGCGGCAGGGGAGAATTTAAAAAATGAAAAGATGATTTCTCAAGTCTCTTTCACATACTGTCTAAATTAAACCAGAATCAATTTGCTAAAGCTGCTAGCTGACTTTCCAAAGCTTGAAACTGCCCAGGAATCTAGATTCTTCTAGGATGCTAATTTGGCAAGTTGGGTAGTTGATTCATAGTTAAAAAGGAAACGTGAGACGCTGTTATTCAGCCATAATAGGAATAGAGTATTGATTTGTGCTACAATATGTATAAACCTTGAAAATATTAAAATTAAAAAGTCAGAAAGTCAATGTATTGTATGATTTTTATTTGCAAAAAATCACTAGAATAGGAAAACAAATAGAGACAAAAAGTAGAATAGAGGTTGTCGGGGCTTGGGGAGAGGGGACAATGCCATGAAAGTGGTAATTAATTAGGGTTTCCGTTAGGAGTAAGGAAAATGTTATAGAATTGAGTGTGGTCATAGTTAAACAATGCTTTCAATATACTAAGAAAACACTGACTAGTATAAGAGAGTAAATTGCATGGTGTGTAAATTACATAACAAGAAGCCATTCTAAAAGAGAAATTTGGAATTACTTAAAGAACAAATGAATTGTTCCTGAAAACTAATCTCAATTTGAAACTTTGGAGAGGGGTATTGGGGTCACACGCAGGGGTGTTTAACAGCTGCTCCTGGCAGGGATCAGGGGACCGTGTGGTACCAGGGATCAAACTGGATCGACTGCATGCAAGGCAGCACCTTAGCCCCTGTCCACTCTCTCCTGCCTAAAACACTTTTCAGTTGCAAAGACACCGGCCTTTTCATCATTAACATCCCAGCTCCTACCCTAATGCTTCCCAGATCCACAATCTCTACCTAAAAGGGAGAAGAAATAGGAGAGACATCAATCAATAGTCAGAGATAAATTGGGAAGCACTTGAGATTTGCAGACAATCTCTGTAAGAGGGTGGGGAAGAGATGAGACAGAGGAAAGGGATATAATGGAAAACGAATTGCCAAATACCAAAAAGTAGTCATCTGCTGTGTAGGAAAGGAAGGCACACTGTATCCAGAGAGGTGACACTTGAATCCTTTCCCAAGCATTGACTGTATGGTAGCACAATCAACTTAATCCACTTTCAGCACACATGTATTTGACCTGAAGATAGGGGTCACCACTATAAATTTGAGGCTTGTCTGCTTTCTGGGATTCTGCCTAGGCTCATATTTTGCTGGTTTATCATCTCCCCTGGTTCAGAAGCTGCCAGTTCCCTGTTCCGATTCCCTTCTCTCTTCTAGGATAGATATATAACATTCTCTGAAGGCAGGCCAATGCATTATATGATTAGTTGCTTATTCAGCTACTAAAAAACATGTCTTAAAAAACAAATGGATGTCTTTATAAGATCCTGCCTTTTCTATGAAAATGGTTACTGCTGCAAAATAAAAACTACATGGTCACTTAATTTGGACTATTTCAATAAACTCATAAAGAAAAATAATAATGTTTCCCAGATCCACAATCTCTAATATTACACTGTCAGTGTAATGTTAATTAAATAAAAGAACATTTTAAAAGTATGATTAATATCAGCCAAAAATGGTATTAAAATAGACATGCTTTCAGATGAAGGACACATCATTCATGAAATCCATGCAAAAAAATAGATAAAGAAGAACTTAGAATGGGAATTTGAAGATATAACTGGCTAGAGGAACAAAATAAACTTTTTTCTAAGGGAAACAGAAAAATTCAGGCATTTGGAAACTCTACAGATGAATGACTTAATTTCTTCAACAAGTGAATTGTAAAGAAACCCTAATGGATTAAGAGATAGTGAAAAACTGGGTCAGAGCAATAATACAGTGGGTGGGGCTGTACATACACATTGCCTTGCAAATGGCTGACCTGAATTCAATCTCTGGCATCCTATATGGCCCCCCAAGCCCTCCAGGAGTGAACTTTGAGCACAAAATCAGGAGTAAACCCTGACCATAGCCAGGTGTGGCCAAAAGAACTGTATCACTGTCATCCCATTGTTCGTTGATTTACTCGAGTGGACACCAGTAACGTCTCCATTCATCCCAGCCCTGAGATTTTAGCAGTCTCTCCTTACTTGTATTTCCCAATGATTGAAGACTTTTTCAGGGTCAGGGGAATGAGACCTATCGTTACTGTTTTTGGCATATCAAATACACCAAGGGTAGTTTGCCAAGTTGCCAGGCTCTGCCCGTGTGGGCAGGATACTCTCGGTAGCTTGCCAGGCTCTCCTATATATATATATATGTATATATATATATAACATAGAAATTAAGATTATTTACATATTTTGCCTAAAGGCACATCATTTAAAAGAAAGTTAATTTGGAAGTGAAAATAAATATATATACATATATATATATGTATATTGTTCTCTAGGATTTGTTACCTACTGTCTGAATTCCAACAAATATGGTGTGGTAATTATGGAAAATAGGTAGGAAGTGTCCGGAAATTGGCCTGAAGCGTGGCGGCAATTGGGTAGTGGAGGTCGGCTGGGTCCCTTGGGGTGGGGGAGGGTTCTCACCCGGCCCCCTCTGGGGCACCCCGAGTGAAAATAGCCTGGCACGGAGTCTGAAAAATGTTATACTGATGAAATGTGGCCCAATCAGTTCATAGTTACCATCGTGGTTGCCATCGAGAAGTGAGAGATAATGTAAACAAGGGAATCGCAACATTAATGTTTACATAATTGGGGGGATGGGGTGGGGGGAATACAAACACTAACTTCCTTCACATTCTGGTCGATTCAGCCTGGCTGAATGAAAATTTAAAAGCTCCAAATGATCATACTAAACCTAATCATATACAACCTAAGCTTACTCTTGAACAAGAAATTTAGGTTGAGACCAGAACAACAGTACAGTGGGTAGGACACTTGTTTTGCACATGGCATCTCAGACGGTCCCCTGAGCACCACCAGGAGGCCAGGAGTCACCCCTGAGTGCAGAGCCAGGAGTAATTCAAGAGCACTGCTGGGTGTGGCCCAAAAACAAACAAAATAGAAATTAAGATTATTTACACATTTTGCCTAAAGGCACATTATTTTAAAGAAAGTTAATTTGGCAGTGAAAAGACCTGAATTTGAACCCCAACTCCAGAAATCCCAGCAGTCATACACACACCCCAAAGCCAGTTGAAAATCTAACTTCAGTTGTATTGAATGCCTGGAACAAATCATCACGAACAACTTTGTAAACCACAGTGTTTATAAGAAGTGTACAATGTTAAATATATATTTAAACAATATATATACAATGTTAAATATATATTTTATATATTATATATAATATATTATATATTCTTAAAATTATATATAATATATATTTTAAATATATAGTTATTTATATATATATTAAATATATAGTTAAAAAACTATGCATAACACACAGACAAAGAGCCAGAGAGAGAGACCCCAGGTATAAGGTACTTACCTTGCATGTGGGCAATTTAGTTTCATCCCACATGTGATGAAACTACACCACATGTGATCCTCTGAGCGCTATCAGAAGTGATCCCTGAGCACAGAACAGGAATTAGCCTTGAGTACTGCCAGAGGTGACATAAAAATAGAAACAAAAAGGCACACATCTAGGCAAAACTAAGTTAGTTTTTTGTTATGTACATTTAAATGATAGCACTGTAAAGAAAAGTAGGAAGAGGTTGCAATAAAAATAGGGTCAATGGTTACTCCAGAAGAGAGAGGTATGTATTTGAGAGGAGTGCAGAGAGACCTCTGGGTAGAGCAAGAAAAATATCTTACACGGGTCATGGAGATATCTCAAGTGGTAGACTGAATGTCTGTCATATTCAAGATCCTGAGTTTGATCCCAGACACTACATGGAAACAAGGACCACTGTGTATAGCCCTGGTATACCCCTCCACCCTTCTCTCTGAATCCAGCTGTCCCTACACGGGCTGAGATTTGATGATTCTGGTTCTATCTAAAAATATCTTGGGGCGAGGGCCAGGAGTGATAGCACAGCAGGTAGGGTGTTTGCCTTGCACTCGGCCGACCCGGGTTCGATTCCCAGCATCCCATATGGTCCCCTGAGCACTGCCAGGAGTAATTCCTGAGTGTAGAGCCAGGAGTAACCCCTATGCATCGCCGGGTGTGACTCAAAAAGAAAAAAAATTTTTTTAATTAAAAAATTTAAAAAATTAAAAATAAAAATATCTTGGGGGTAAAGTTGTGGCTCAGCATGCAGAACGCATGTCTTGCATGAGTGATGCCCTGTGCCAATCCAGTTAAAAAATTCATACATGTCCTAGCATGGCTGTGGCTGGGTTCTGGAGGTCTTCAACTGTCAAGGCTCTGCTTGGGGTGGGGAGGGAAAGGCAGCCCATCCCCTCTGAGGGGCCCCGGTGAAGATAGCCAGGCGCAGGGGGCAAGGGACTCTGCTTCGCTCTCTTCCGGGAGCTTGGTCTTACAGTCTCTGGATGTTGGCCGTTAGTGGAATTACACAGCGCCAGGGGCAGTTTGTGGGTGTGGCTGCCAAGCTACTGGAAAATGGGGGGTCTGGATGGAGAAGGCCCAGTCCCAATCCAAGCAGGCTTGTTGATCTCAGCCCCGGGTCCTGCACACCTGGGTTCCTCTGCCAGTCCCTTCATGTGTGAGACTCATCCAAAATGTGGACAGTGGCCTTGAGCATGGCTGTGGCTGGGCTCCAGAGGTCTTTGGCTGAGGGGGCTCTGCTCAGGGCTGGGAGGGAAACTGAAACCCACCCCCTCCGAGGGGCCCCAGGGAAGACAGAAGAAAGCCAGGCACGGGGGGCAAGAGACTCTTTTTATTTAAAAAAAAATAAAATAAGCCTGACTTTCTTCTTGCCACTCCACCATCCCAGGTGCAGCTTGCCTCTGGCTGAAGTCACTGGACCTGTTCCAGAATGAGAGGCAGAGCCCCTCCCTCCTGGGTGGGTCCCAGCAGTCTCCACACCTGATCTCATACAAAGAGTCAGCATCACAGCACCTCCCTGGCCTTCTGCTTGCTTCTACACCATCCCAGGTGAGGCTTGCCTTCAGCCAGTATCACTGGGGCGATTCAAAGGGAGGCAAAGCTTGAGCAGGAGTCAGTGCTCCTCCCTCCTTAGTGGGTCCCAGATCCTCCACACCCAACCTGTGCTGTAACAGGGGCCCACACCACAGTTCCTGAAGCAAGGGATCTACTTAACAAATTATGTGGTGCTCACAGTTATTCTTCTTGTTATTCAGTGAGCATGGGCAGAGAAGACAGAGAGCAATATCTAGCTTAATCCCTCAGCATCTTCCAGGAGGACTAACTACAGAATCTCACCACCCAACACACCAAGAACACTAAGAAACCAATGGGGAAAACACATAGAAACCTACCAAGCTCAATAAGCAAAGACAATATCACTGAAGACATGAAAATGAGGATGTTCAAAGAAACAGGTAGTCATCAAAGCACAAGGAAGTATAAGAGGCCCTCCCCTGCCAGCTGCCGCACTAAATTCACCTGACTAACTTCTCCAACCACTTGTGTGTGGACCTCAGCGACCTGCACTGCCCATCCCCCCAACCTTGCCCTCTACCAGGAGGGAAGTTCCTCCTCCCAGCATCTCCCTGGGAACTGCCCTCCTCTGCCAGCCGCCACCCCAAACACCCCAAACTGACTTCTCTAACCAGGTGTGTGGTCCTCCAGCATTGCCCCCAGACCTACCCCTCACAGCATACCCTTAAAATCTAACCACAAAACCGTGCAGACACAATAGCATCCATGCAAAGAAGTTACTTCATCTGCACTCCACACTTGAACTATTAGTTAACCTACACCTCCTTACCCTATCAATAAGCCATGGTGACACACAAAGAAAGCCCTACTGCAGGGGCCAAAACGTATACAACAACACACAGAAAAAAAACTACAGAATGCAAAGGTCACAATGGTAAAACAACTCAGAAACTCACCAGGCTTAATTATTGAAGTTACTAGCCCAGATGAATCAAATAGTAATAATGAACCATATAACCTCTCATATAAGGAATTTAGAATGGAGCTTTTAAGGAGGTATAAGGAGTTCAAAGAAGCAATGGAATGTACTGCTGATAAACTGCAAGAAGGTATGAGAGCAGAAGAGAGGAAAATGCAAACAAAAATACAAGCTGAAATGACAGACCTAAAAAAACTTGGTGGGTGAAATGGAAAGCTCAGTGGAAGGTTCAGCAGCAGAGTAACAGCTGCTGAGAACAGAATCCAGTGAGCTCCAATATGAGGTGCAGAGAATCTCCAGACAACAACAGAAAATGGAAAGGAATCTTAAAATAAACCAACAGATGTCAAGAGAAAATCAGGATGATGTCAAGAGGAATAACATAAGAATCACAGGAGTCTGAGAGGGACAAGAATAAAACCCTCATGAAGAAACTGCCACTTTTTTTGCCACATAATTGCTGAGACATTGCCAGAGCTGAAGAGCATATGTAAATAGATTCAGGAGGCTCAAAGGGTACCCAGTTAAAAGAAATCCAAATAAAAATACTCCAAGACACATCCTTATCAGAATGACGAAAACCATAGACATAAAATTCTGAAAGCAGCAAGATCAAAGAAATAAATTGCTTATGAAGGAAAATCTTTAAGATTCACAGCAGGGCTGGAGCGATAGCACAGCGGGTAGGGCATTTGCCTTGCACGTGGTCGACCCGGGTTCGACTCCCAGCATCCCATATGGTTCCCCGGGCATTCCTTCATTCCTGAGTGAAGAACCAGGAGTGTCTCCTGTGCATCACCAGATGTGACCCAAAAAGCTAAAAATATAAATATATATTCACAGCAGAGTAATCTGATGAAACCCTCAGGGCCCAAATACAGTGGTGGGAAAAAATTCAATGAAATAAATGTTTAGAATACTTTATCTAGATAAATTCTCATTCATATCAAAAAGAACAACACACAGCCTCAGAGACAAACAATAACTCAGGAACATCATAGCGTCAAAACCATGATTACAAGAACAACTAAACGAACTACTTTAAGACAAGGAAAGCCCCTCAAATACACCAAACTTTGGAAGAAAGATGGGACAAAACCCAATAGCAATAATTTCTCTCAATTATGAAAGTTTATAACTGTATCTCATGGTAATTCAATTAAAAATAATTTTAAAAAACTAAAAAAAACGAAAGTTTGCGAGTCAAAATTAAAAAAAATCACTAGCCAGAAATGAAGAACATCATTATAATATAAAAAAAAAATGTCATGAGGGCCAAAGCGATAGTACTTCAGGGTTGGCATTTGCCTTCTAGTAATTCCTGAGTGCTGACCATGAGTAACTGAGTAACCCCTGAGCATTATCAGGTGTGATCCAAAATGCTACAAAAGTAAATAAATAAGACTTTTTTAAAAGTCATTAGAAATTCTGAATAGAAGAATAACAAAAGCTGGGCAAATTATTGAGAAGCTCCAAAATAAAAAGAAGGCAATTGCTAGGAAACAGCATGAAGAGGAAATAGTAAGAAAATTAATGAAGAGCATATCAGAGGGCTATGATATGAGTTTAAGAGGAACAATAAAAGAATCATCGAAGTCCCTGAAAAACATGAAGGCAAATGTGATGAGAAACAATAGTTAAAGAAATTATCAATAAGAACTTCCCAGAATTCAGCATTATAGGCACAGAGATTAAAGAGGCTTAAATGGTCCCAAAGAAAATAGATCCAATTAGGAAAACTCCAAGACACATTATACTTAAGTGACAAAATTCAAAGACAGAGACAGAATATTCCAAGTGACAAAATTCAAAGACAGAGACAGAATATTGCAAGCAGAAAGATCAAAAAAGGGACTTATGTACAAAGAAAGTCCATAAGATATGCAGCAAATCTATCAAATGAGACTCTACAAGCAAGAATATAGAAGGATAAAGTACAAAAGCTCATTGAAATGAACACATCACCAAGACTACTCTCTTCAGCTAGATTATAAATCAGATTTATTTTTTTTCTTTTTGGGTCACACCTGATGATGCACAGGGGTCACTCCTGGCTCTGCACTCAGGAATTACCCCTGGCGGTGCTCAGGGGACCATATGAGATGCTGGGAATCAAACCCGGGTCAGCCGCGTGCAAGGCAAACGCTATCCCTGCTGTGCTATCGTTCCAGCTCCTAGATTATCAATCAGATTTAAAGGAACTATACAAAGCTTCATGAACAGACAACTGCTTAGAGAATTCATCACCCTAAAATGAGTTTTACAAGAACCATTAAAAGCGCTCCTTTAAAGGACAGGAGAAATTTCCTTCCATATGGTATTGAGTAAGGCACTCACTGATGGTGCTAAAGGTTGTTTTATACTATATTAAAAATGGTTAAAGATATAGCAATTCATCATCACAAATTGATTTTCATTGATTTATTTTTCTGATAACTCTACTTGCCCTTCCTTAAAGATTTTTGAACCAAGTAATATGAAATAAATTTGTATATGACCTCAGGGGAGGGGAAATATCATTCATAGGGAAGATATGATGATTATCACGATAAGATTCAAGTGAAAAATAAAAGTTAATGCAATACATTTTAGATAACAGTGTTGAAAACTTAACTATGTAAATGAGAATAGGTAATATACTATATTGAATGAAATTATTTGAATTTCCTTATTTACATAAATTAAAAATCATATAGCACCCACAAATTGTTGTTGATTTGTTTTCTGATAATTCAAGTTGCCATTTCTTCAAGTTTTGTTGAAGCAGGTAATATAAAATAAATTTGTTGTTTGCCTGTCAAGAGGTCAGGCAGGGGAGTAGCAGGGACCTGGGGACATTGGTAGAGCAAAGGGGACACTGGGGGTGGGATTGATGTTGGAACATTGCATGCCTAAAACAACTCCATTATGAGCAACTTTGTAAATTATGATGTCTTACTAAAAAAAATAAACAAAATGCACAATAAATTTGGTTAATTGTAATGTGCAGTGGAAGCAAAGTGGGAATAAAACGGCTAGCAGAGAGGAGACTATGCAAGACTGGCAACAACACGTCTGGCCAGAGGGATGGCAAATATCGAGGCCACTGTTTGGCAGAGGCCTGGCAGCACCACAACTGTCAGAAAAGCATGTGGCCTGGGGTCTCTGCCGAGTCCCTTCAGAGAGACACCAGCATTCCTGGGAGCAGCTGGAGAAGTCAGGACCCCTGAGAAGAAATGTCAGCCCCAACACAACCTTAGGAGCAGGCAAGAAGGGCTCTGTAACAGAAACTTTTGTCTGACAGCCTGCCTGTCTATCAGCATGACATTTTAGGTCAATAAATATTCATCAGGATGCACCATTTCAGCTGACCTGTGTTCTCCCCTCGGCTGGAGGAGAAAATAAACAGGCCCTGGGGGTGGGAGCCAGAGGATCTACCTCTTCAGAGTTGCCATTGTGCTCAGTGTACAAGCCTTGAGCTCTGAGCACGTTCTGGCTCCAAAAATCCTTGGGGATCTGTGCATCCAGTATTTGGCATGGAGCCAACTCCTTCCCTGTATGTGACACAGGAACACAGTGCTATAAATGCACTATATTATGTCAACCACGACGAGAATCACATTCAAATGGGAATTAATCACCAGGAACCTCTCCATGTAACTTTCTACTGGAGAGGGAAAAATATCCCTGCAGAGCATCTTTCCTCTGGCTCTGACATCTATTTTCACCAATAATTTGGCTTTTTCCTCCCAATTCTGTATCAGTCTTCACTGTTGGATGTGGAATCTTTACTCAATAAAATATCTCTTGAATAAGGCTTATATGCAAAGCATTATGCTGGATAAGGTGACAAAAAATGGTGCCTCGTGGAGCACTAAACAAGCATTAAACAAGAACATAAAAGAAATTATTATTTTCTAGTGCTGAAGAAGAAAAGACAAAGATTTGAAAAATGAAGGATTTCTGGGGAGATTTGTTTGATATGGTCACCTCAGGAAAGACTTTGGTGGGAAAGTATGAGTAAGGATTAGTCAGACTAGAGATGGGGAATATATTATCCTGAGTATCGAGCAGAGAGGGCAAACCAGGGGTGGAGAAGTGACTGAACCATAATATGAAAAATATGGAAGACCTTAAAAAGAATTTTGAATTCATAACATATGTGCAATATAAAGACCTACACGTTAAAAATGATGAGGCCCATCAGATGATTGACAATGGGGACAAAAGCAGTGAAGATGAAATTGTGGACTAGAATATGGAAGACAGTGTTGGAGAAAAGGTCAGAGATCTGAACTTTATCTGAGAGGTACATTTTTTAAGAATGTGAGTGATAAGGGTTAAACCCACAGCTTCTAGAATCATCCTCAAGTCAGTGATGGTACCATTTAATTGCATAAGCAATATCCTCCAAATAGTTCAAGACTATTCCACATGTGTGCACAAATTCTAAGTAAGATTCAACAGGTTTTAGATATCAACTAAAAATGTTAATCTAAAAATTAGCAAATCTGGAGGCTGGAGATATAGTACAGAGAGTAGGGCCCTTGCCTTGCACACTGCCCACCTAGGTTTGATACTTGGCATCCCATATGATTCCCCATGCACCATCAGAAGTAATTCCTGAGTGAAGAGCTAGGAGAACATCGACAGGTGTGGCCTCAAAACAGACAAACAAAAGTTAGCAAGTCAAACTCAGTAGTGGAGTATTAGTAGCTAACATATATTAAGTATAGATATCTACCAGAGGCCAAACACTGTTCTAATTTTTGCATTCGCTCAGTCATCTAACATTTACTCAAACCCTAGTTACTTCCGTAAAGTCATTTATCTCTACAAATAACACGTACAAGCACTCTCATTCATCCGAGGGGTAAATCATGACTCAATGAACTACTTTACTTGCATAAACATAAAGAACTCTTCCAGATATAATGGTGAGTAGAAGAAAACAGACTTCTGAGCCCATGGATGCTTCCATTTGTGAGAAGTCCAATAGGCATATTATTCTATGGTACAGATGTTACCTCTGTGTAAGATGCTGATGGACAAATAACAAAGAATTTTGTTGGGTAGAGAAAATTTTGATGGATAGTTTTCCAGATATATGTATTTGTTGTGTGATGTAAACATACCAGATTGTAAACTATCTGTGCTCTATATGTTTTACCTTGAATTTAAAAAGAAAAAATGTAAACCTTAGAAAAGATTATTTTAAGGACATAAAGAAGACATCAATATTTTAATTTTAAAAAACAGTCCCCATAAAGTCAGTACAAATTAAATCTAGTTGGAAGTGGAGATCAATGTTAGGGTATATGTCACAGATCTCAGGCGTTCTGGGTTTAATCCCCAGTACCACAAACAGAAAATTAGTGATACAAGACATAAAAAGATGGTTCCCAAATAAGAAAATCTATGTGGAAAATATATTAAATGTGTTGAAGTCATGAACTAAGAAATATAAGTTAAACATTAATGGCATGTTTTTCTTCTAAGTGACAAAAATATGAAGGTTGTTAATATCAGTTGCTATGATGATGTTGATAGAGGCAAATGTTGCATGTGGAGGTATCAATTATTACCAATTACTAATTTACTGTGTTCAGGCTTACTACACCAATCAAGAGTCTTTTCAATTGTATATACTTGAAAAAGCAATTCTATTTCTCTAAATTCATGATAAAGAGTCCCTTTAAACATGTTTAGTTATATAGACCTTCACCATAACTCTCAGGTAAAAAAAATGTTGAAAACTACTTGCAAATAAGTAATTAATAAATAAATTAATGCAACAGCCCAGAGAAATTGCTTGAAGGGCTAAAGTGTATACTTTGCATGCAGAAGACCTAAGTTTGTTTCCCAACACTCCACGGCCATCTGAGCATATGTAATTAAGGAGTGGCCCCCTATCCCCAAGTTGCAAGAGTGGCCCTCAAGCACTGTCACTTATGGCACAAAAACAAAAATTGTACAGTAATACAAAATGCTGTCATTAAAATAATTATTTCAATCAATATTTTCTTGAATGAAAATATATCCACAATATATCATTTTAATTTTTAAATTGGACAATAAATAAAATATGTATATACACTTATTTATGCATCTGTGTATTTGTCATTTGTATATCTGTCAAACACATAATACACATGTTGTATCATTTTAACTATATTAGATGGATGTATCAATGGAGAAGTATAAAACACAGTGTAAGGGGTAGTTATTGATCAGTAACACTGTTGGGTGAAACTTGTTTCTTCCCAACACACATCATTATAGTAGGAAAAATTCTATGTTGAGAATGATGTATACAAAAATACTTTGCATTTCATTGTTATAGCAATACCAATACCTTATAAACACGTTCAGGTATCTATGCTGAAAATAAAGAAATGGATCACAACTGGATAGATTTTCTAGCGATTTTTATTTACTAATTTCATATGCCTGATTTATAATTTGAGTAGTAAAACAAGCTCTAGTAATACCAGGTTCTTACCTAGGACCTTAATTTTTCTTCTCAGTGGAGTAGTTTGAGGCTTCCTAAAATCTTCTGAATATATTTTCTAAATTTAGAGGAGTCTTTCATACTGTAATCCCTAGTAGAGCTAACGTCAGTAATGTGGGCTCCTTTTGTCGTTGACATCAGAGCTATGAATTGTGCCTTGCCAATCAGATGTACTCATCAGAGTCGGCTTGGAATGCTGTAAGCAGACAGGAGGGAAGGGCATCCATTCCAGATGAACACGACCATAGGGGTTTAATGGCTGAGTTTTTGGCCTCCAGAACTGAATAGTATCAACACAAGCTACACTTCCATTGCCAACTGTTGGCAGAAGTGATATTTTCATTGAAGCAAATTCTGCAATATGATTTTGTGTTATTTCTGGCCTCATAATTTCTAAGTCTTATTCTCTTCATCTGTGGGGGATTCTGTGAGTTGTGTGAATTGCCTAATATTTTCAATAAATTTATTTTTTAACCTAAATTAGTCAGAGTGGGTCCTCTTCCTTGTACCAAATAACTGTGCCTAAAAGTACTCCCTTCATCCACATTTTCCAGACAAAGAAAACTGAGTCATTAAAAAGAAATGAGTAAATTGTTTGAGATTACAGTTACTTACACTATAGATAATACTTTAGATTAAATTTCTAGAAATCTAATATTTAGATGTTATAGTACTTGCCATAATGTAAGCGTATCAATAAAATTAATGTTACTATATAATAAATATTATGTACCTAAAAATGTGCATGAGCAGTAAGAGAGCTCCTAGTGGTTATCTAACCGCTCTAACTTATAGATGGGGACACTGGGGCCTTAAACATGATGGAATTTCCCCTGCATCACTCAGGGAGTAAAGACAAGGAGAGAAAACTATATTTGTTGAACCCTATTTCTTTTATATCAGTGAAGAATGAAGCGGATAGGTATGCTTGCATCACAGAAGGCCAATGTCTAAGCAGAAAATCTAGTTTAAATATAAGAATAAATAAATATCAAATGTAAAAGGAATAGGCACACTTGAAATCTCATCAACCAGTACATGGATATACACCTGGATATAGATCACTGTATTTGGAGGATATAACCAAGAAGCCTAAAAATAATTTTTGAGAGAAATCTAATGGGAAAGTCTTTGGAGAACTTAGGTCAACTTTCACCCATCTTTGAAGTACGGAATTTTATTTTTCAGTTTTAGTGCAAAAAATAATTCTTTCTGCAGAAATTCAGAAAATTACAAGATGCCTTGTTAATTCATTTAAGAGTGTAAGATTGTCTAAATATTTTTAAATCATCTATTGAAAGTTAGACACTATTATCCTTACATAAGTATATAATAATTTTTGTTTCAATAAAGTCCATGGTTTGTTTTGTGCTAAGGGACATTTCTATTGACTCTAAGAAAACAAATTAAAAACTTGTGTCTTAGAAGAAAACTGAATTTTTAAATATCTGATTCTTTCTCTTTAAATCATTTAAATTTTTTGTATGAACTATGTCTCAGTCTCAAAAGATCTAGTAATGCATTTTAAGTCTTGCTCCCTTAAAATAAAATATCAAAAATCAATGTAAAACAGGAGGAAGAGATTTAAATGAATCTACTTGAGCTAGAAAAGTTCATGCTGGTTCAAGTTCTAGGTTGGTTCTGAATTTTCTAAATCCCCTTCTTTGATTAAAAATCGACACCTTCATGGAAACTGCCTTGTTTAAAATGTTTTCTTATAGAAAAAGAAACTCAGCCCCTGAAAGCAGAGTCCCCTGTTTTTCTCCATAAGAATTCACCTAGAAATGTCTAAGGGTAAAGGTTAGTTATCAATCTAAACCATGTGTTTATTTGTATTTTACTCAAAAGATAATTGCCGGGAAACTACATTTTACTGAGGGGATCCAAAACCACTGAGTTTCAAAACCACTGAGTAATTGTAAAAAGGTATGCAATTTACTAAAGCCAAATTAAATAGAATCACATATTAGCATAATATGTAGCACTGTAGTAGCACTGTCATCTCATTGTTCATCAATTGCTCGGGCAGGCACCAGAAACATCTTCATTGTGAAACTTGCTGTTACTGTTTTTGGCATATCAAATATGCCAAATATGCCAGGCTCTGCCATGCGGGCAGGATACTCTCAGTAGTTGCTGGGCTCTCCAACAGAAGAGAGACGGAAGAATCGAACACAGGTCAGCTGCGTGCAAGGCAAACACCCTACCTGCTGTACTATCACTCCAGTCCTCCACTTATTCAGCACTTATTGAAATGATGAATTCCTCTTGGTTAGAAGATTGGTTAGATGAGTAAATCAGATCATCTACAGTATCCTTTATCTTACTTTTCTTATGATCCTACTTATATGAATAACTTGAGCAGTTTGAAAAGAAGTTTCAAAGGCTGGAGAGGTAGTACAGTGGGTAGTGTGCTTGCCTTGCAGGCGGTTGATCTATATTTGGTCCCCAGCATCCCTTATGGTCCCCTGAGCCCCACCAGGAGTGCAGACAGACCCAGAAGTAAGCCCTGAGCATTGCCAGGTGTGGCTCCAAAACAAAAATCAAACGGAAAAAAAAGTGGAAAAGAAGAGAGCTAAGACTGAAGACTTCTCAAGCAAAATGGATTTATGGATTTTGTACCAGCTTATATAACAAAAAAACACACCGTCTGGATTTTAACTTGTATTAAAGAATTAACTATTAAGAAATTTGACTGAATAAAGACTAACTGGAATTTGAAGAAAGACTAACAGAGAAAACATAGCATTAAAGCAAAAATCAGAGGAATTCATCCAGAAAATAATTGAACCTACTAATGTTTGTTCAGAGTCAAATATGGACAGGCAATGTGTTTGGCACTGGAAATAACAGAAAACAAGAGAATCGTATTCTCAAAGAAAAAGGATGATTAAATATTTGCTTGGAAGGACCATGGTTGCACAGTCAGTACAAATACTTATTCAGGACCCATTTTGGGCATGTTTTATATTTTAAGAAAAATAAAACATAGCAGTTCAAATACCCATTGATTACTTTTCATCTTCATGCCTGTCATATTGGATCATTTTTTTTGTATACATGCAATTAATCTAATTTGGTACCAATAACACTACTCCTTGTAGCACTGTAGCACTGTCATCCCATTGTTCATCGATTTTCTCGAGTGGGCACCAGTAACGTCTCCATTGTGAGACTTGTTGTTACTGTTTTTGTCATATCAAATACCCCACAGGAGCTTGCCAGGCTCTGCCGTGTGGGCGGGATACTCTCGGTAGCTTGCCAGGCTCTCCGAGAGGGGCGGAGTAATCAAACCTGAGTGGGCTGCATGCAAGGTAAATGCCCTACCCTCTATGCTATAAACATAAACAAAATGTATTTGACAGCAAACAAACTGCACCCATGGCCTGTGGTTCCTTTAACCTTCCGCGTCCTAAACACTTTTTTTTCCGAGGTCGTGTCTTCTGTCCTAGCCATTCATTATCTTCAGGGAAGATTTCCTGCTGGCCAGCATGGACTGTCCACGCCGCTACACCAGGAGAGCTCTGGGTTCTTCCTATGGCGTTTCCCTCCTGGCCTTCATCCTCCTCCTCCTCCCTTCTAACCTCCTGCATTACTAACCCACTTATCCTCTCTCCTGACAGCATCCACTGCCTGCCGCCTGGCCAATTCAAGCCCATCCTTGACTGGCCATCAGTGGCTTTCCTGTTTCTTTCTGTTTGGTGAACCCGCTGGTTCAAGCCTCACCTCCAGCTGTCGCTCAGGGGCCACCTGGGCTGCCGGCATCAGACCTGGTGGGCCGATGCACAGGAAGAGCCTTTCCCCTCTACTACGGCCCGGCCCCTGGCTTTATTTCTGCCCTTGGAGCCACCGTAAAAATCCATCTCCTGGTGGTTGGCAGTATCTGTGCTACCCAGAGTCATTCGCGTAACCATTGGTCAGCTCTCCACAGCTGGGAGCGAGGCTTGCTCAAGACAAGGACCCTCACCTCGCCAAGACGCCAGTTCATTCCAACTTCAGATGATGGACTGGCATTCGTATGTGGTGCTGCCCTGTTTCCCATCTTAGAACAGAAGCGTGCCGAGACTCCTCTACAGCCAGTGCTGGTCCCAGTTCCCCGGGCCCGCCCCAGCACAGACGCACCGTTCCTGCCCACTGTCCAGTCTCTGTGACCGGCAGGCCCCTGGGACCCCCACGGCTATCCGGACTCTCACTGGGACGCAGAGCCCACCCTCAGCACCCCTGGTAGTGCTCAGGGGACCATATGGCATGCCGGGAATTGAACCTGGGTCAGCTGCTTGCAAGGCAAACACCATCCCCACTGCACTATGGCTCCGGCCCTGCATTTGATATTTTTAGAAAACTTCAGGCTATCTGGATTTCAGAAAACATCGTGGCTCATTGCTGGTGTTGGTCCAGAAGGAAGACGGCAGGTGGGTCTGGACTCGTTCCTCTAGAGCTGAAGGGGTCATCATACGTGTGATCCATGGGGTCTCAGCCGTTGGAACAAAAGCCAGACAGTGTGAGGTATCCAGGAAGGATGGGGGGAGCCCTTGTCCAATGAGATGCTGGACTCAGGCAAGCTTCGACATTCCTGAGACTGTTTCCTCAGCACAGGTGGTGCCAGGAGGGCACGAGGGACCAAGGACGGGAATGCCAGGGCCCACTCAGGGGACAGGCAGTGCACAGGCCAGGTGCGTGGGGAGGCGCCAGCCTCTGAAGGTGGAACTGCTGTGTGTCTAGAAGGCAAGAAAAGTTGGTGGGAACTATTCCTTGTAACAAGTACAATTCACCGAAATTTTCACTTCTCATCATTAGTCTTTAGTTCACTCCTATGCTCTATTAGTTAATAGGAAACAGACCCCGTTTGTGTCCTTGTTTCCTTTTTTTTTTTTTTATTGAATCACCATGTGGAAAGTTACAAAGCTTTCAGGCTTAAGTCTCAGTTACACAATGCTCAAACACCCATCCCTTCACCAGTGCACATATTTCACCACCAAGAACCACAGTAAACCTCCCCCAACCCCCCACCTCCCCAGCCCCCCCCCCGTATAGCTGATAAATTTCACTTTACTTTCTCTTTACTTAGATTACATTCAATATTTCAACGAAAAACTCGCTCTTATTGTTTGGAGTTTCACCTCCCTCCCCAAAGTCAGACCTGCTGGAAAGGAAGCATTTGATATTTGTTTTCTATTGCTGAGAATGAAGAGATATGAAGTTGTGTGACCACAATAGCAGCCGCGAGGTTTAAGATTTCTGTATTTTAGTATTTCAGTAACTAAATCCAGAGGAATTTCTACCAGAAGTTGCATCATTGCTAGCTCATACCTCTCTGCTACTTTATATTCCACATGAGTGCAATCTTTCTATGTCTGTCTCTTTTTTCTGACTCATTTCACTCAACATGATGCTTTCCATGTTGTTTCACTTATATGCAAATTTCATGACTTCATCTTTTCTAACAGCTGCATAGTATTCCCTTGTGTAGATGTACCAAAGTTTCTTTAACCAGTCATCTGTTTTTGGGCACTCCGGTTTTTTCCAGACTGTGGCTATTGTAAACAGTGCTGCAATGAACATAGAAATGCAAATGTCATTTCTACTATACCTTTTTGCCTCTACAGGATATATTCCCTGGAGTGGTATTGCTGGGTTAAATGGAAGCTCAATTTCTAATTTTTTGAGAATCATCCATAATGCTTTCCAAAAGGGCTGAACAAGTCGGAATTCCCACCAGCAGTGAAGAAGAGTCCTTTTCTCCCCACACCCGCGCCAAAACCGGTTGCTTTTGTTTTTCTGGATGTGGGCCAGTCTCTGTGGTGTGAGATGATATTTTATTGTTGTTTAGATCTGCATCTCCCTGATGATTAGTTATGTCGAGCATTTTCTCATGTGCCTCTCAGTCATTTGGATGTCATCTTTGGGGAAGTTTTTGTTCATTTCATCACCCCATTTTTTGATTGGTCGGCAGTTTTCTTCTTGTGGAGTTCAACCAGTGCCTTGTATATCCTCGATAGCAACCCCTTATGGGATGGGTATTGGGTAAATATCCTTTCCCATTCTGTAGGCTGTCTTTGTACTTTGGTCCCTGTATCTTTTGAGGTGCAGAAGCTTCTTAGTTTAAGGTAGTCCCATTTATTTATCTCTGTTTTCACTTGCTTGGCCAGTGGCATGTCAGCTTTGAAGATACTGTTGGCTACAATGTCGTGGAGAGTTTTTCTGACCTTGTCTTCAGTGTACCTTAGGGATTCTGGTCTAATGTTGAAGTCTTTAATCCAATTTTATCTGACTTTTGTACATGGTGATAGGTGGAGGTCTAAGCCCATTATTTTGCATGTAGCACTCCAATTTTGCCAGCACAATTTGTTAAACATGCTTTCCTTGCTCCACTTCACATTTCTTGCTCACTTATCAAAGACTAGATGATCATATATTTGGGGTGGTGTGTCAAAATATTCAACCCTGTTCCATTGGTCTGCAGCTCTGCCTTTGTTCCAGTACCATGCTGTTTTAATTATTACTGCTTTGTAGTAGAGTTTGAAGTTGGGGAGGTTGATTCCTCCCATTTTCTTTTTCCCAAGAATTGATTTAGCTATTCATGGGGCTTATTGTTCCATATGAATTTTAGGAGCGCTTGCTCCATTTCTTTGAAGAATGTCAAGGGTATCCTTATAGGGATCGCATTGAATTTGTACAATGCTTTGGGGAGTATTTCCATTTTGATAATATTAATTCTTCCAATCCACGTGCAGGGGATATCTTTCCATTTCATCGTGTCCTCTTTTATTTCCTGAAGTAGCGTTTTGTAGTTTTCATTATACAAGTCCTTTACCTCCTTAGTTAAGTTGATTCCGAGGTATTTGATTGTTTGAAGCACAATTGTGAACAGGATTGCTTTTATCATGTTGCTTTCTTTTTTTTTTTTTTTTTTTTTTTTTTTTGCTTTTTGGGTCACACCCAGCGATGCTCAGGGGTTACTCCTGGCTTTGCACTCAGGAACCACTCCTGGCGGTGCTTGGGGGACCATATGAGATGCCGGGGATCGAACCCGGGTCGGCCGCGTGCAAGGCAAACGCCCTACCCGCTGTGCTATCGCTCCGGCCCCTATCATGTCGCTTTCTTCTCTCTCATTATTTGCGCATAGGAAAGCCATGGACTTTCATCGTCCTCTCCTTGTGGTGGGGATTTGCGCCGTTTCTTCATGTTGTTGTGGTGGTATAGAAGAGGGACCTTCAAGAGCAGTATTCCTGTTCCCTCTTGTTGTGAAGAAGGATTCTATATAGGCTCAGTCAATGGTGCTTGCCTTTTTATTTTCCCCTTCTAGAACATGGCTTCCCACTCAGATGTTCCTTTAACCCTTATGTGAAGTCTTGGGTTTTATTGTCCTAACTGTTGACGGATAGCTAGGATGTTAATCTTGGACATGACATACGTAATGAAGGCTGGAATGAAACAACATATTGATGGGTCTTAGGAGAATGGCTGCTGGCTGACGAGAGGCCACGCCCACTTTTGCCTAGGCCACTCCCCTGACGGTTAAGCCACGTCCATTTCCCACAATAGCACACACCTGTGCCGAAAGACAGAACAGTTGCGGTGCTTGGGAGCGGCATGCCGGTCACTAGGGTGGCAGTTCGGAGTGGGGGGAACGCTGGGTGCTCAGTGTCCGAGGAGCAGGCTGGGACATGGGAAGGGTGGTCGAGGGGTCTTGTTTCCTATTTTACCATGAAAACTGGAGACATTGAACTTGCACTCTCTCGATCCTTTTTTGTTTTTGTTTTTGTTTTTGCTCTTTGCACCCACTGATGCACAGGGGTTCCTCCTGGCTCTGCACTCAGGAATTACCCCTGGCGGTGCTCAGGAAACCATATGGGATGCTGGGAATCGAACTTGGGTCAGCCGCGTGCAAGGCAAATGCCCTACCTTCTGTGCTATTGCTCCAGCCCCGCTATCAATTATTTTCTTTTCCACCTTTAGAATAATTTATGTTCTATACATTTAATGCAATTCCTCCAAATAAGATCCATAATATATGAGAAGGAACTAGAAATGATTAATATTATTTCTAGTTCATGCATACAAATAAAATATGTGTGTATCAAAGAAGTATTTTTAAAAGATAGGGATAATTAACCCTATTAGATAACATGGTATATTTTAAAACTTCAATAAATAAAAAGTCTTGCTCTTGAGTAAAAAATACAAAGGGATATCGTAAAAATTTCAAGAATATTAACACATCTATGAAAACTTGGTTTATAAAAATGTGATATTTCAAACTGGGTTAGGAGAGAAGACGTCAAAATATGATGTTAACAACTGGCTAAGCACAGAAAATATTAAAACTATCTATTTATCATCAAAAACAAATTCCAGTTAAATTTAATATATAAATGCATCCAATTGAATATTTAGAAGAAGACATGAAAAATAACGAAGACCTTATCTTGTCTTCTGAAACAACTGTAAAAAAACAAATAAATAATGATTTTTAAATAGTGAGCATCAGGAACAGAGGACAGTTATATGTAAGATAAAAAAATAATTTGAAGGGTCATGGAGAAAGAGAGTACGGTGGTTAATGTGACTGTCTTGCATACAATTGACCTGGGTTGGATCCCTGGCACCTGAGGGATCCTATGGTCCCCTGAGTTCCTCCAAGAGTGATCTCTGAGAGTAGAGCCAGGAGTAAATCCTAAGCACAGCTTTGTGTGAGGAAAAAAAAGAAAGAAAGAAAATTGAGTCTGAGAACTTTAGCTCACTAGCTGGGGAAAGTTTCAAGATTGCTCTGCAGTGAAGGAGTAACACATATACTATTTTTTATAATCCATTGACATTGACTAAAATCAGTTAAAATACATGATCTCTCTAAGTTATGGACAGAACTGGACGGTTAAAGGACTAGAGTTCACAGGGTGGAGTACTACAAAGTTTTTAAAAATTGCAAAGAGAGCACTCTAGAGGACTTTAGAGGGTCCTGTTACAGAATTCTCTCAGTACTGGTCAGCAGGTATGTGTGGGTAAATGAATACAGGCCAAAGAGGCTATGCAAAAAATCATTTAAAAGATCTAAAGAGAACAATACCTCAAAAATGGTTATAAATTGTCCTACTACCAACATTCTCATCAAACACATGTGTGCAATAAACAAATAAAACTCTTCAAATTTACTGGCCATCAAGTGAAGTACTCAGAACAATTTTGCCTCATTTATAGGGGAAGTCAAGCCCAAACTACGTGTTTCTCAAGCCTTCTCCAGCAAAGCTCAAAGACATGATCCAAATGAGTCCATGATTTCCAAATGTGTTCTAGGATAAAACTGAAAAATAGCTACTAGAATACAAAATAATCAGCACCCAACAAAATAAAATTCACAAATATCTGGCATTTAAATAAAAACTACCATGCAATGAAGCAGGGAAATATATGTATAAAAAAAAACAAGGTAAAGAAAGGTCCATTCAAACAAAGAAACAGACCTCAGAAATGACTATGATAAGGGAATTAGCATGTAAAGGTATTAAACCACTTATAAATATAATCCATATGTTCAAAATGTAAAGAAGATATTTTCCTTTCTAGGTAGAAATCTGGAAGTTATAAAAATATCCAGAGCAAACTTATGGAGATGAAATCCAAGCAGTAAAAAATATACTGACATGAAAAAACATACTGAGTAGGAGTTAATAGTACATTAGAGGGGCTGGAGCAATAGCACAGCGGGTAGGGCATTTGCCTTGCACGCAGCCAACCCGGGTTCGATTCCCAGCATCCCATATGGTCCCCCAAGCATCGCCAGGAGTAATTCCTGAGTGCATGAGCCAGGAGTAAACTCTGTGCATTGCCAGATGTGACCCCCCCAAAAAAAAGCAAAAAAAAAAATAGTACGTTAGACATTGCAAAGAAGTCTTAGTGAACTCGAAGACATAAATAGAAGAATGCACGAGTGATTTCTACATCCCTACATAGATTTTATTTTTACCCCCTCCATGTCTTCATTTCCCATTAATTTCTCTGACCTATGATACAGTTTCTATGCTCTAACTCCACCAATAAGAAAGTATGAAAGTTTGCTTTTGAATTTTGTCCTATCAAATCTAGTTTTAATATTAATTATGAAAAAATCCATGTCTCTTTTTTTGGCTTTTTTAATATGCCAAAAAACAGTAACAGTAATAACAACATGCTCTTCGTCTTCCTGGAGTGAGCAGATGCCATTGGGCTCCACTAACACACTACAGGGATGAATGAAGACGTTACTGGTGCCCGCTTGAGCAATCGATGAACAACGGGATGACAGTGAAAGTGACAGTGGCTTTTTGGGTCACACCAGCAATGCACAGGAATTACTCGTGGCTCTGAACTCAGGAATCACTCCTGGCAGTGCTTGGGGGACCATATGGGATGTTGGGGATGGAACCCGGGTAGGCCAGATGCAAAGCAAACATCCAACCCGCTGTACTATCACTCCAACCCCAACTCCACCTCTTTTAAAGTACTTTCATTAGGTTCCAGAACACATTCTCGGTTCATCTTCCCCTTTATCTTACTACCTTTTTAGCATTTCCTTTATGGGTTCATATATCTACAATAACCCTTCCCAAACTGATGTTCCTCCGTTCCATCAATCATCCTCTTCTCGATCTATTTGGAGAGGGAGAAGTCCTTAAAGACCCACTCAAATTGTTCTCTTCCACTCTCCTTATTTTGTGAACTTTAGACCTATATTTCTCTTCATTGACTATAATTGAATGTTTCAGAATCACCATATTAATAACTAAAAAAATCCCAAGTTGTAACCATCTAACATCTCCTCCTTTGTCTCTCTTGTCCTTGTACTTATTATTTACTAAATATTGGTATAAATCAAGCTTGGTATTGGTATAAAGCAATACTAAATATTGGTATAAATATTGGTATAAAGCAAGCTCCCAGAAGAGAGCCATGAAGAGTCTCTTGCCCGCGCACCTGGCTGTCTTCCCGGGGCCCCTCGTAGCGGGGCTCCAGCTTCCCTCCCCACCCCGAGCAGAGCTTCTGGCAGCCGAAGACCTCTGGAACCTAGCCACAGCCATGCTCAAGGCCCCTCTCCACACGTTCAGACAAGCCTCATGCATGAGGCAGAGAAGCCCAGGTGTGTGGGACCCGGGGCTGAAGCCTGCTCAGATCGGCACTGGGCCTCTTCTGCCCAGATTTCCCATTTTCCAGTAGCTAGGTGGTCACACCCAGAGACTGCCCCCGGCACCGTGGAATCTCATCAATGGCCAACATCCAGATACTTAAAAGCAAGCTCCCGGAAGTAGGCTGTCTTATAGCCTACTTCTCCCTCTGGGAGAAACTGGCACGCTGCCCACATGGGAGAGCCTCGAAAACTCACCATGGTGTATTCATATGCCAAAACCAGTAACAAGCTGGGTCTCATTCCCCTGACCATGAAAGAGCCTCCAGTGCAGCATCGTTGGAAAGGACAAGTGGAGAGAGGCTTCTAAAAATCTCAGGGCTAGGACGAATGGAGACGTTACTGATATCGCTCAAGAAATTTGATGATCAACGGGATGATGATGATGACGGTATTTATATATATTCAAATAGAATATGAAAATCACTTTTTAATATTATCTCCTACTTATATCCTTTAGTTCAGGTTTTCTGGAAGTGACTATGAAGTTATAGTCATTATAATATGACTATAATAATTATCTTCCTGCATTCAATATCTCTCATTTCTAAATATAATTAACTCTGATAATTAAGTACAATAAAGCAAATGTGTAGTTTTAACTATCATATTTTAAATCCCTTCATGGGTCTTCATTGCCAGCAACAATGACAAAAAAAAAATAATCAACTTCCCCAGCTCATCATTCAAGGGATTTAATAATTTGCCCCCACATACCTATCCAGTTTCACTCATCATTTCCTCTCATCTGTTCAGGTGCAGGATCTTAGGATTCTTTCCCTGCCTCCGAGCCCACATCTCCAGATCTTACACAGCTACACTTCCACCATCCTTCCACCTGCCATTCTTTTAATCATGGTTGAAAATTCCTGACTATCAGAAGTGGTACTTCCTTTGGAACACTTCAGATTCATTATCATTTTCTAATTTCATTTAAACCTAACTTTGCGCACATCTATTACAACATTTGTTAGTTTTCATTGTCTGCACAAACCTGTTTCCTATTAAATCTGAGCCTATTGCTACTAGATCTACCTAGTTTAGGTTTTCTTTTTTTGCCTGTGTTTTCATTTTATTTTAATAATAATTTTACATGAAGAGGTTCTTAAAATAATAATGATTTTTAAAAACCCCAAGGCCGTCCGCGCCCCCGGGCCCTGCTCGCTTGCCCGCCAGGACATCACCACACCCGCATGCGACTCGCTGTCCTGTACAGGGGCTCAAGGTGCCCGCCCGCCATCCCCCGACCCCTCACACCCCCCCACCCCCGCCACCTACCAGCTCACACAGGCCCTGGCTGCAGATGGGTGTGCCCTGGGCCCAAGCCTAGTTGCAGCCGGGCTACTGCTGGAGTTGGCGCGCAAGGACCGGCCCAAGACAGAGCAGGAGAAGCAGCAGCCGGGCCAGGGCGAGGATCCCACCATGGAGTCCCCAGTGCTTCGAGCTGGGGTCAGCACTGTCACCACGCTAGAGGAGGACAAGAAGGCGCAGCCGGTGGTGATGGCGCGTGACGTGGACCCCGCCGAGCTGGTGGTCCGTCTGCCCGCTCTGCGCCGGAAGATGGGGTGCCCACCCATCATCAAGGGGGAGGCCTGCCCGCAGGCCACAGGAAGATGGGCACCGCCTTGCCTTTCACACAAGTCAACTCAGAAGACACAGGATCTCTGGCTAGGTTGATGGGAGCCCTCAGGACCAACTACGGTGAAGAGATTCGCAGGCACTGGAGTGGCCACATATTGGGTCTAAAGTCTGTGGCATGCATCGCCAAACTGGAAAAGGATAAGGCTAACGAGTTTGCCACCAAATTGGGTTGAGCTGTGGTCCCTGCGGTCCAGTCGCCGGTCTGTACATAGATATAATAAAAGTTTCCTTTCAAAAAAGAAGCTCTAAGAAGCTCCCATCTCGTTTGTGAACACAGATATGAAACTCCCAAGCAAATAAAATGTTTTAAAAAGAAACGCTAAAACTAAAAGTTAACAAGTCTCATGCTCTTGTCAATCAAAATATGTGTACATGACTGCTCATAACAGCATGGCTCATATTTATCCAAACCTAAAATAACACCCTGTTCATCTGGCACGTATTAGGTAAATAAATTATGTTATATTCAGGCAAATTTTTAATGCAGAAAAAAAATTCCATGCAACAATGTAGATAAAACTGACAAAATTAAATGAATCCGACACAAAAGAATAGATATAGTATTATTACATTTGTGTAAAGTGTTTAACAGGATACCAAAAATCCTAAACTGTTTAAACAAAAATGAACTGGTGTTACGGGATGCAAGGATGCCTGAGTTCAGTGAGAGCTGTTTGCAATCCTCCCCAACAAAGAACCAAGACCACAGTCTGATGGTGAAAATGGCCCGTTTAAAGCAGGGTTGCTAGCACACTTATAGAACATCTGAAGGGGGGTTGAGGTAAGCACAGGTGTGATGGTCATTTACATAGATAAACATTTGGTAGAGGAAATTCTTTTAGGGAGATCAACTCAAGGAGACACACTGTCTCCCAGGGGCAACTGTAATGCTTTTATGTTTCCCTCTAATTGTATTAAGTTATCAATACTAGCAGTTGTTTGGATAAACACAGCAAGAAGCAAAGATCCCAACACTTAGTTCTCTGGGCTGAGAGCAAACAGGGTTTTAAACACTTGGTTGTCTGGGCTCTGAGTGCAAGCAAGGCTTTTACCGTAAATCCCAGACTAAGTCCTCAGGCCAGTTCGGCTAGTCCTTCCCCAAGGAGGTCCTGTCTCTAAAGTTGTAACAGTTTGCATGAAAACCATGCATTTATGCTTTCTAGAATGTCCCATTTCGCTACCGGGTAGTTTTGCCACTCACCCTGGGTCCACCCTAGTCCCATGGCGGGACCTCCCCTTGGGGGTGTCAGGAACTACAGAAACTGAAGCCTGAGTCAAGTAGTTATGATCAAGTAATTATGCCCAGGAGCAGATATATTTCAGAGTCAATCAACTCCCAAATATTAGGAGCACAGCATTCATGGTCATTCTGTGTTTAACGAAAGAACATTGCTCTATGGTAACATATAAAAGGCTATAGGAAAAACAGAAAAACAAGTACAAATATACAGCACTTCAAATACAAAGCAGTGTCAATACAAGTTCAGAATAACCAGAAAGTTTTGTTTTACAAGCAGTAGAGATTAACATGGGGGACTGTGACAATGCGAGGTAACATATAAGGGAAAGATTACAAATAAGCTTTAACTAAGTTAGAGATGCTAGCAAGGGTGATATAAATTCCTCTAGGAGGAGGAAAGGGGATAATTCACTGATTAAGCCTAAAGCACTTAGGGTTGATATCCAACACTAAACTATTTTAATAACGGACATATTCAGAGGTGGTAAAACTATAATGAAAAAACAGAAAGGGGGGGCTGGAGCAATAGCACAGCAGGTAGGGCATTTGCCTTGCACATGGCCAACCCAAGTTCAATTCTCAGCATCCCATATGGTTCCCCCCAGCACCTCCAGAAGAAATTCCTGAGTGCATGACCAAAGAAATAATAGCACATGTAGTAAGAAAAACACAAGAAATCATGAGAGCATGAATAAGAGAACTATTCAACAGAAGTAATAGATATGGAGACTATGACAAAATGCATTAAAATGTAATAGAAGGTCTGATTAGCAGAAAAACTGTAGTTGAGGAAATAATTAGAGCTCTAAAACAAAATGCAGAAAGCCCTGATAAAACAATAGAAGATGGGTGAAAATCTGAAAAAAAAAATGAACAGCACACCAGAGAACTATGGGATGAAGTTTAAGAGGAACAATATAAGAATCACTGGAATCTCTCAGTCAATTAAAAATATAAAATAATCATCAAAGTCCCTGAAAAACACAGAATCAATTTCAATGAAGAACAAATAATTAAAGAAATCATGGATAGGAATTTCCCATTGTTAAAGAGTGCAAGCACCCAGATCCAAGAGGCTCAAAGTGTCCCGGAGAAAATAGACAAAAGTAAAAGATAGAGACAGAATATTGAAATAAGAAAGCCTGAAAAAGGAACCTCCAAATGAAGGAAAGCCCATAAGATTTATAGCAGATATATCAAGTGAGACTAAAAGAATCTGATAGAAGTGCATTAAAAATTAAAATTTAAAACAAACCCTCAGTGAAGTGATTACTTCACCAAGAATACGCAACAATACTCTATCCAGCTAGATTGTCATTCAGATTTGAAGGAGCAATGCAGAGCTTTGGGGACAGGCAACAGCTTGGGGCATTAATGGTCTTGAAATCAGTTTTGCGAAAAGCACTAACAGAGTGTCTTTAAAAACATGACAAACTGGGGCTGGAGAGATAGCACAGTGGGTAGGGCGTTTGCCTTGCACGCGGCCGACCCGAGTTCAAATCCCAGCATCCCATATGGTCCCCTGAGCACGGCCAGGGGTAATTCCTGAGTGCAGAGCCAGGAGTAACCACTGTGCATCGCCAGGTGTGACCCAAAAAAGAAAAAAAAAAAACATGACAAACTTTGATATTGCCGCACTCAGGAGTGAAGAAAGCCGGTGGGAATCACAACACTAGAGAATTCTCTGGGCCCCATACCAAGCCAATATCTCCAGGACACCCCAGATGGAGCAGGTGCAGTCTCCCCGCCTTCTCCAGATGGAATCCCAGCGACCATGAGCTTCTACAAGCATGTGGCCGGACATATTCAGAGTTGGTAAAACTATATGTGGCCACAGGACTATTCCTCTGAAAAGTGTGGCCATGTATACAAAGTGAGCAATGGAAAATAAATGATTTAGCCTCTGCCCCTGCCCAAAACTAGAGAGAGACCGACGACACTCGGGACCTCGCAGGATGAGGGGTGGAACCAGCCCCTATCCCCACTCTGGCGAGGCCCCTAGTTGCTGCCCACAAATGGCTTCTGGCTCCGGAATAATCATGATCCCAAAGGCACACAGACCAATCTCGTAACCCAATGGCTTCTGGCAGAAATGCATCTGGACTGAGCAATATGCTGCTGTGCTGTTCCAACCCAGGTGGGGAAAGATATTTGTCCCTTCTGCCTTTTCTTCCTGGTGGTGCAGTGGTTGCCACCTTTTCAAAGCCTATTGGACAACCAGGTATGAGACTGCAGTGATGTGACACACGGGGCCTCACGGGCCTCACGGGATCGCCATTAAGGAGGTGGAACTGTCCCCTCTCCCCACCCTGACAAGGACCTGAGTTGCCACTCACAACGGCTCCTGGCTCCTTAATGGCCATGATCCCAGAAGCACATAAACCAATATAAGAGCCCGGCAGCTTTTGGCAGAAATCCCTCCAGACTTATTATTAAAATATTAGAAATCCAAAATGCTCTTCATATGAGCAATAGAAAACAAATTATCTAATGATGCCTTTTCAGCAGGTCTGATTGTTGGGGAAAGTTTCAAATAATTATGATGGATCTTTTGTTAAAATATTGAATGTGATCAAAGCAGAGAGAGAGTAAGCTGAAAATCATCTGCCATATAGGTGGAGGGAGGGGTAAAATGGAAGGATATTATGGGGTTCTTGGTGGTGGAGGGTGTGCACTGGTGAAGGGATGGGTGTTTGATCATTGTATGACTGAGACTTAGACTGGAAAGCTTTGTAACTGTTCTCACGGTGATTCAATTAAAAAAAATGACAAACTTCTCAGCAATTTGACATTGCATATGGATTTTGCTCCTGGCATTTATAGTTACCCTTAACTAGATCAAGAAAGGTCTGTTTAGCACTATTCACAATAGCCAGAATCTGAAATCAACCTAAGTGCCCAATGACTTATGTTGACTGGTTAAAGAAAGTATGGTACATCTACACAATGAAATACTATGCAGACATTAGGAAGAATAAAGTCATAAAATTTGCTTATAAATGGATGAGTATGGAGAGTATCATACTAAATGAGATGAGTCAGAAGCACATGGACAGGTATAGAATGAATGACTTCATTCATTTGTGAGATATATATATTTACTATAAATAGTATATATACACACAGAGATATATATTTACTATGTATAGTATATACACAGATATATATATATAAACTATATATAGTATATACACAGATATATAAACTATATATAGTATATATAGAGAGATGTATATGTATATATATTATATATAGAGAGATGTGTATGTGTATCATTTACTCCCCACCCCTAGCAGAGCCCTGGCAGCCAAAAACCTCCAGAAACCAGCCTCCACCATACTCAAGGCCACTCTCCACACACTCGGACAAGCTTCACACATGAAGGAACTGACAGAGGAACCTAGGTATGTGGGACCCATGGCTGAGATCTCCAAGCCTGCTCGGATAGGGACTGGGCCTCCTCCACCCAGATCCCCAGTTTTCCAGTAGCTTGGCAGTCACACCCACAAACTGCCCCCAGTGCCGTGTAGTCTCATCAACAGCCAAGATCCAGAGACTATATAAAACAAAGCTTCCGGAAGAAAGTGATGCAGAATCTCACATGACAGAGCCTGGCAAGCTATCCAAGCATATTCAATATGCCAAAAACAGTAACAATAATGGACCTCATTCCCCTGACCATGAACGCAACAGGGATAAATAAGACATTACTGGCATCCACTCAAGCAAATCGATGAGCAACGGGACTAATTTCCAAGGCCAGCGTAAACACGGTCCAGAAGTATTGGTCAATAGTCAGAAGCTTGCCACAGGAGTGTCCAGGGCAGTGAAGGGCAATTAGGAAAGAGAAGGGCCAGTATGACAATAATAGTTGGAAATGATAATTTTTGACAGAAACTGATTGTTGAAAGTAGGTGATGGAATATTCCTGATAACCTTTCATTATTCATTATCCTTATTGCAAGCCATAAGTCCCAAAAGGGGGGGAGAGAGAGAGAGAGAATAAAAAGTGCCTGTCATAGAGAGGCAGACGGAGGGGGGCTCAGGAGGCAAACTGGGGACATTGGTGATGGGAAATGTACACTTATGAAGGGACAGGTGTTGGAACATTACATGACTGAAATCCAATCATGAACAACTTTGTAGCTGTGTATACCACTGTGGTTCAATTTTTTAAAATTTTTTAAGAAAGATCTGTTTATTCCTAGCTTGCTAATGTATTTTATACTTTTCCAGTAATGAATTAATCTTTCATTTGTATTGAATACGATAAGTCTACTCAGATGACTTTATTACCCTGTATTATTACACTTTATTTACACTATAAAGTGTAAAGATATTTATACTTTAATTATTATTAATGCAGACATTCAGCATTATCTAAAATATATTTTCTATTATATTAAGGGTCATTTGGGATACTAGTGGAGGGAAGTTGCATTCTGCTGATGGAATAGGAACATGTATGCTTAAAAGTATCAAAAGCAAAATTTAAAATATTGCAAAGCCTGATATCCCAATGAAACGGTAAAAAAAACTTAAAAATAAAAAATTACACATTATGTTTTAACTGAGAGTTAAGAATATATTTATTTTATAATTTTTATTGCATTTATACACAAGCTAATCTAATTCCTGCCACAATCCTCCTATCTGATTCTATAACTGCTAAGCAAATTACACTCACAGATTAGATTATTTATACAGATAGTTAATAATTTAATTGCTTTTATATGATTTAATTGTATCTCTTTTATCCTAAGCACCACCACATTATTTTCTTTAACACAAAATATGTTTGAATAAAGAAATTAGGCAAGCAGAAAAACACTTCACTGGCTATCACACTTTACCTACCACTGGGGTAGGCATTGTATAAAATATGAAAATGACACAGGTTAAGGTGCAAGACAGAATACCATGCCTTGATAAAGGTAATGATACCCTCTCATGCCTGAGATGCCACAGACCAAGTCAATTAAATGATTATACATTTAAACAGCTAGAGAACAAGTCAAATATCATATGATTAAGATCTGCTGAAACAAAAGATACTGCTTTTCATTACTTTTTAAACCTTTTAAAAGATAAGCTTAGTTTATAACATGGCATATGTCTCAGAAGTACTGTTACATACTCCTCAAATGCATGTTATTCATGAGATTTGTTTCTATAACTGTCATACCTATAGCTTGGCCATAAATTCTGAATAACCATGGCTTTCATGACAAGCTAGAGAGTCACAGCTATTTGACTTTGGCTTGGCTATTTCCATTCTCAGTAGTGTCTAAGAGAGCAGTGGTTAAAAATCAGTAGAATTAAAGAAGACCTTACTCAGATTATGAACAACGATAATGATTCTTAAACATAGGACACTTCTCCACCCAATGTAGAGGTTTGAATGTTGCTAAATATCTACAAAGAATAGAAAATTTTTTTCCTCTTCACCTACCTCGGCAACAGAGTTAACTGACTCAAAAGTCCTCCAACACATTGTCAAAGTTCTATAAATTTTGAATTTGTGTGTGGAAGAACAGTTATTCTCATACATTAGTCAACAGTAAAAGTTCACAAATCAGTAGTTATAATACTACTGATATACAGATCTTTATCCCAGAAATCTACCCAACTTCTCTATTCACAATTGTGCAAGATGTATAATGTATTCAGTGAGTAATTTAAAAATTGGTAATCTCCCTAAATGTAGATTGATAGTGACTGTAAAAAGTCAGAAATAATATAATTTCTCATTAACAATTATAATATAATTGCACACTTACAGCATATATACTGTGCAGCTGTACAATGTCCTAAGAAAGCTGTAGATATGTGAAGATAAATACCTCCAAATCGCTAAGACACATAATTAAGAGAACAGCAATGTGAATAGCAATGCATACATCACCATATGCAGAAAAATAAACACAGATGTAAATTCATGTTTACTGTAAATTTATGTTTACTTGTTTCTTCAGATCTTGGTGGCTAGTAGCAAGAATAGAAACAATACTTCATCTACATTAGACATAGAATTTTCTGACTTTCTAATTCTAAACCATTTGTTACTACCACCAAAGCAAATAAACTTTTCAAAAAGAAACTTTTAAGACAAACCCCTAAAAAATCATCCTTATCTTCAGCCAGCCAAGTTTCTTTTTCTTAAATTTATTTATTTTTTAATTAGTGAGTCACAGTGAGGGTACAGTTACAGATTCACATATTGTCGTGCTTGTTTTTCCCTCATGCAATGTTTAAGAGCCCATCCCTCCAACAGTGTCCATTCTCCACCACCTATGAACCCAGTATCCCTCCCACCCCCCAGTCCCATCCCCCAACCCAATACCGCCTCTGTAGCAGGGCATTTCCAATTTGATATCTCTCTTTCCTTTTGGGTGTTGTGGTTCCAAATAGGGGTATTGAGTGGTCATCCTGTTATCCTGTTCAGTCTCTAGTCTACTTTCAGCACGCATCTCCCTTCCTGCGCAGGATCTCCAATCACATATTATTTGGTGTTCCCCTCTCATTCTGGGACGACTTTCCCCCAGTGTGTGAGGCCAGCTTCCAAGCGATGGAGCCAACCTCCTGGTATTATATACTACTATTCTTGGGTATTAGTCTCCTACTCTGCTGTTCTATATTCCACAGATGAGTGCAATCTTTCTATGTCTGTCCCTCTCTTTCTGGCTCATTACACTTAACATGATACTTTCCATGTTGATCCATTTATATGCAAAGTTCATGACTTCATCCTTTCTAACTGCTGCATAGTATTCCATTGTATAGATGTACCAGTGTTTCTTTAACCAGTCATCTGTTCTCGGGCACTCAGGTTTTTTCCAGGTTCTGGCTATTGTAAACAGTGCTGCAATGAACATATAAGTGAAGTGTCATTTCTACTATACTTTTTTGCTTCTCCGAGATATATTCCCAGCAGTGATATTGCTGGGTCAAATGGGAGCTCAATTTCTCATTTTTTGAGAATCGTCCATATTGTTTTCCAAAAGGGCTGAACAAGTCAGCATTCCCACCAGCAGTGTAGAAGGGTCGCTTTCTCCCCACATCCTCTCCAACAGAGGTTGCTTTTGTTCTTTTGGATGTGTGCTAGTCTCTGTGGTGTGAGGTGGTATCTCATGGTTGTTTTGATTTGCATCTCCCTGATGATTAGTGATGTAGAGCACTTTTTCATGTGCCTTTTGGCCATTCATATCTCTTCCTTGGAAAAGTTTCTGTTCATTTCTTCGGCCCATTTTCTGATGGGGTTGGATGTTTTCTTCTTGTAGAGTTCAACCAGTGCTTTATATACCCTTGATATCAACCCTTTCTCGGATGGGTATTGGGTGAATATCCTTTCCCATTCTATAGATTGCCTTTGAATTCTGATCACTCTGTCTTTTGCAGTGGAGAAGCTTTTTAGTTTAATATAGTCCCATTTGTTTATCTCTGTTTCTACTTGATTGCTTAGTTCTGTGTCATCTTTGAAGATAACTTCATCTTCAATATCATGGAGGGTTTTGCCAACCT
Source organism: Sorex araneus (assembly GCF_027595985.1). Classification (NCBI taxonomy): domain Eukaryota; kingdom Metazoa; phylum Chordata; class Mammalia; order Eulipotyphla; family Soricidae; genus Sorex; species Sorex araneus. The sequence goes on along the minus strand of NC_073304.1, from coordinate 148,430,818 downwards.
TGTCTTCAATGTACCTTATGGATTGTGGTCTGATGTTGAAGTTTTTAATCCTTTTTGATCTGATTTTTGTGCATGGTGTCAGGTCAAGGTCTAAGTCCATTATTTTGCATGTGGTTGTCCAGTTATGCCAGCACCATTTGTTGAAGAGACTTTCCTTGCTCCACTTCACATTTCTTGCCCCCTTATCAAAGATTAGATGATCATACATTTGGGGTTGTATGTAAGGATATTCTGCTCTGTTCCATTGGTCTGCGGCTCTGCCTTTGTTCCAGTACCATGCTGTTTTGTTATCGCTTTATAGTAAAGTTTGAGGTTGGGGACGGTGATGCCTCCCATCATCTTTTCCCCAAGAATTGTTTTAGCTATCCGTGGGCATTTATTGTTCCATATGAATTTCAGGGTTGCTTGATCCATTTCTTTGAAGAATGTCATGGGTATCCTTATAGGGATCGCGTTAAATCTGTATAATGCTTTGGGGAGTATTGCCATTTTGACAATGTTGATTCTCCCTATCCATGAGCAGGGGATATGTTTCCATTTCCTCATGTCTTCTTTTATTTTATGGAGTAGCGTTTTATAGTTTTCTTTGTAGAGGTCCTTTACTTCTTTAGTTAAGCTGATTCCAAGGTATTTGATTTTCTGGGACAAGATTGTGAACAGGATTGCTTTTATCATGTCCCTTTCCTCTGTCTCATTGTTTGCATATAGGAAGGCCATGGATTTTTGGGTATTGATTTTATAGCCTGCGACTTTACTGTACAGGTCAATTGTTTCTAAGAGTTTCTTACTAGAACTTTTAGGCTTCTCTAGATATAGTATCATATCGTCTGCGAATAGTGAGAGCTTGATTTCTTCCTTTCCTATCTGAATCCCCTTAATATCTTTTTCTTGCCTAATGGCTATTGATAGTACTTTCAGTACTATATTAAAGAGAAGTGGTGAGAGTGGGTATCCTTGTCTTGTCCCCACTCTTAGAGGAAAGCCCTAGTTTTTCCCCATTGATGATAATGCTTGCCGTAGGTTCATGGTAGATGGCTTTGACTATCTTGAGGAAAGTTTCTCAAAAACCCATTTTGGCGAGAGTTTTCATCATAAATGGGTGCTGGATCTTGTCAAATGCTTTCTCTGCAGCTATTGATATGATCATATGGTTTTTATCTTTATTTTTGTTGATATGATGGATTATGTTGATTGATTTTCGAATGTTAAACCATCCTTGCATCCCCGGGATGAATCCCACTTGGTCATGGTGTATGATCTTTTTGATGAGTTGTTGGATTCTATTTGCTAGTATTTTGTTGAGGATCTTCGCATCGGTGTTCATCAGAGATATTGGTCTATAGTTTTCTTTGTTAGTAGTGTCTTTGCTTGATTTTGGTATTAGGGAGATATGTGCCTCATAGAAACTGTTTGGAAGAGTTCCTGTCTTTTCAATTTCCTGAAAAAGCTTGAGGAGAACTGGCAACAAGTCTTCTTTAAATGTTTGGAAGAATTCGCCAGTGAATCCGTCTAGACCTGGGCTTTTGTTTTTGGGGAGACTTTTGATTACAGTTCGATTTCCTGGATATTCATGGGCCTATTCAGGTATTTCAAGTCTTCTTGGTTCAGTCTTGGGAGAATGTAGGAATCAAGGAATTCATCCATTTCTTTTTGGTTCTCTTGTTTTGTGGCATAAAGACTTTCAAAGTAGTCTCTGATGATCTTTTGAGTCTCCTTGGTTTCTGTCGTGATGTCCCCCTTTTCATTTCTGATTTGGGTTATTAGGGTTTTCTCTCTCTCTTTCTTTGTGAGTCTTGCTAGCGATTTATCAATCTTATTTATTTTCTCGAAGAACCAGCTCTTTGTTTCATTGATCTTTCGGATTGTTTTTGGGTTTCCATATCATTAACTTCTGCTCTAAGTTTTATTATTTCTTTCCTTCAATCTGGCTTGGGTTCCTTTTGCTGGTCCTCTTCTAAGATCTTGAGCTGCGAAGTCAAGCTATCTACATAGGCCCTTTCTTCCTTTCTGAGGAAAGCTTGCAGAGTTATTAATTTTCCCCTTAACACAGCTTTAGCTGCGTCCCATAGGTCTTGTAGCTTCTGTCTTCATTCTCATTTGTTTCAAGGTTTTTTTTTGATTTCTTCCTTGATTTCCTTCATGACCCACTCATTGTTCAATAGTGAGTTGTTTAATTTCCCAGTGTTTGATTTGGTTCTCCGCGTCTGTGTGTGATTAATTTCCATCTTCAGTGCATCATGGTCTGAAAAGATAGTTGATACAATTTCTATCTTCCCGATTCTATTAAGGTATAATTTGTGACCCAGAACGTGGTCTATTTTGGAAAGCGTTCCATGTGCGCTGGAAAAGTATGTGTATTCTTTCTTTTGGGGGTGTATAGCCCTGTATAGGTATATTAGCCCTGTCTCCTCCATTTCTTCCTTCAGAGCCATTGTTTCTTTGCTGAGTGTTGTTCTTGTCGATCTATCCAGAGATGATAAGGCAGTGTTGAAGTCTCCAACTACTATCGTGGTGCTAGTGATGTCCTCCTAACTGATTCTGTTAGGAGTTCTTTTAAGTATTTGCTTGGTCGTTCATTAGGTGCGTATACATTTAACAGTGTGATTTCTTCCCGTTGTACATATCCCTTGATGAATAGAAAATGACCTTCGCTGTCCCTTCTGATCTTTTTCAGCCTGAAATCTATGTTGTCAGATACTAGTATGGCCACCCCTGCTTTTTTGAAGGAGCTGTTTGCTTGCAGGATTGTTTTCCATCCTTTGATTTTGAGTCTGTGTTTGTTCTGACTATTCAGATGTGTTTCTTTTAGGCAGCAGAAAGTTGGGTTTAGTTTCTGAATCCATTTTGCCACTCTGTACCTCTTGATAGGTGCATTTTAGACAGTTAAAATTAAGAGAAATTATTGTCATGGGATTTTGTGCCATTTTTCTGTAGGGTTTGTTGTTCTTGTAGGTTTTTTCCATGTCTTATAGTAGCCCTTTGAGTCCTTCTTTTAAATTTGGTCTTCAGTCTATGAAGTTCCTGAGCTGTTGCTTCTCCGTGAAATAATGCATGGTTCCTTCAAGTTTAACTGAGAGTTTAGCCGGGTAAAGTATTCTTGGTGAGGGTTTCATTTCATTAAGTTTTTTCAGTATATCCCACCATTGTCTTCGGGCTTGGAAGGTTTCTTCTGATAGGTCTGCTGTGAATCTAAGGGGTGCGCCTTTGTATATGATCTCCTTCTTTGATCTTGCTGCTTGTAGTATTGTGTCTCTATCCACGGCATCCATCATTCTGACTATGATATGCCTTGGGGATTTTTTATTTGGGTCCCTTTTAGCTGGCACCCTTCAGACTCCTTGGATCTGGATGCCCACATTCTCTAGCTCTGGGAATTTCTTAGCAATGATGTCTTTAATTGTGTTTTTTTCATTGGGATTGGTTCCCTGTGCTTCTGGTACTCCAATGATTCTTATGTTGTTTCTCCTGAGGTCATCCCCTAGGATTCTAATTTGCTCTAGAGCCATTTTGAGGTCTTTTTCCATTATTTGTTGTTGCCTATATGCTTTGTGCAGCTCATCTTCAAGCTCACTGATTCTGTCTTCGGCTGTAGTCATTTTCCTATTGAGGGCTCCTACCTAGTTTTTTATTTCATCTACTGATTCTTTTAGTTGTGTCATTTCTGTTCGTAGCTTTGAAATTTCTGCTCTCATTTCTTCCTGGATTATCTTGGTGGACCATTCCAATGCTGCATCCATATCCTCCCTTAATTTATTGGATGTTCGTTCTATAGTTGATTTGAGTTCGTCAACCATCTTCACAATTTCCTCTCTGAATTCTTTATCCAAGAGGAGGTTGTATTTCTGGGATGTTGCTGCTGAGGTTACTGAGATCCTTTCTTCCATCTCTCCTGGTGGTGGGGATTTTCGCTGTTTCTTCATGTTGTTATGGGCTTTACTATCAGGTGCTCTCTTTAGCTTGAGAGGGGCCTCAACTGAAGATGTGGGGCTATGATCTTTTTACAAAGGACTTTTATTTGCAGCTTGATGTGTTCATTGACAGTTTTTGTGAAATTAGGATAGACTAGGCTAGTTGACTATTAACATATAGTGACTAAAATGACCAGGGTATTCTTCAGAGGAATAGATTATATCGATTGTGGCCAAAGAACAGTGCATGGAATGGGAGAAACACCTGCAGCCGCTGCTCCAGAAAGAGGCCACGCCCACTTTGAGATCAAGCCCCCTAACGTGAGGACACGCCCCTAACCTGGAGAACAGGGAGGGGTCAGGGCGGGGGGGGGGGGGGGGGGGGGGGTGTTTTGGCTCAAAGGTGCCAGGCGGGGCTGGGGGCTTGAGGCAGCCAAGTTTCTTTCTTTGTTTCCCAGACTGTCTCTGCACGAGAAAACTAGGAATAGTTTTAAAATATAGTTTTAAAATATGGGGATATCTTTCCTCCTTCTGCTTTCCTCTAGCACCAAATCAAGCCTAGAGCTCCACATGGTTCTTCAACAGCCTGCTTTAAATCCGCAGGGTTTGAGAGTTTAGCTTAATTTTTAATTGAGTGGAATTTTGGTGCCAGAGCAGTGGTACAGTGGGTAAAGTGTTCGCCTTGCACACAGCCAACCAGATTGAATCCCTGGTATCCCATACACCCTTGCCCTGCAGAGCCAGGAGTAACCCCTGAGCATTGCCAGGTGTGGCCCAAAGTAAACAAATAAATTGGATTGAATTGAATTGTGGAGAACTTCTCAAGTTACTAAATAGACTTAAAAACTTGTTCACAGAAAAAAGACCTAAATGTGTATAATTTGGCTAAATGACAGTAGTGCCAAGCTGTGGCTAGCATAAACAAATATTCCCTGAGTTTAAATATCAGGAAAAAATAGAAACAGTTGAAGATGTAAATAAGAGGAAAGAAATGAAAAACATGCAAAGAAAAACAAAAGAGATTTTCCTGAAAGAGAGCACTGCAATTCTTTACCTTGAATCACATCCCAGAAAACCTTTACCTTTTCAATGTTGTAAGTCCACACCAGCTCTCAGCCCTGGTATGGGAGGAGGTGAGCCAGAACTCCACAGAGGAGGTTCGCCAAATTCCCTTCTCCTAATTTCCACCTCCCATTCATACCCAAAGAGACTCAAAAAGTCTCTGCACAGATGATATTAACAATTCATTTATATTTCAAAATCTTGTTGGGTGCCTGATGAAACAAGAAAGGAAGATGCCGGCTCCCTTCTGTTATCAGGGAGTTCCTGTTAGCTCATGGTAGTCTATCAAGGAATGAGCAGAAGCTAACACAAATCAGTTTAGCAGCAGCAATGGATTATGCATCAAGACTTTCTCTTTAATCAGCCTCTCATTAGGCCCATCCCTGCAGCTTCTGAAAAGTTTACACTATCTCAATGCCACTGAAAATGATTATCACTTTCTCTTGTAATATATGTATGCACTTAGATTTTAAAGCTGCTATATTAGTTTTATTGCTTATATTTCCTTTTAACTGAATTTCAATACATATTCCTTTAAACATTTATACTGATGCACCAGGGTCTATATCTAAGGGTGTGCATTTTAATGTGTGAATATATTAAAATCTATGTGTGCCCCTGTGTGTAGTAATCATAAATCTGTGTGTATATTTCTGGGTTTATATTTATATATTTCTGTGTATCTAAAGATGCACATCTGGGTTAGATGAACTAAAAATAAGATGAGCCAAAAATAAAATTCAAGAAACACTCTGGTAGGGATTCCAGAACTAATATATGGGTGCATTTTTAGTCATTATGGCTTGTGATTATTTTAAACTTTTCTCATCTATCAGATGAAAGAACTGAGTTATGGCTGAAACTTGAGTCCAGTGTGCTTACTATTGACAGCATCAGGTGAGAACACACTCCTGTGGGCAGAATATGTTTGGGATACTAGTCATTATAATTCTCAATTCTGGTGAAATAGAAACTGCTTCTGGGTCAGGAGATGAAAAATTGGCTATTAAGTTTTCTACTATGGGTAAAGAGAAAATTCCTTTATATTTTTTTTCTCTGAGCCCTTGCTCTCTTGGAAAGAGACTCTGAGAGTCTAGACATGCTGTGGGCTTGTCTACGTAGTGGAGAAAGGTTGGCCTCTGTCATATGTAACTGACATAGGCAGGTAGAAGCATGTTCATAGCTATTTTGCCATGATCAGAGGTGCCTACATACTTTTAAGAAAAATTACACAAATGCACAAAGAAGTTAACAGCAACACACATAAACATACACACACACACACATGCAAACACACAGAGCCCAGAAACAATTGTTTCCTAGGAATACTGCCCTGGAGTACTAAAGCAGATCTTGGTGAAACTCTTTGAGTTTGAAAGTAAGTAAGTACACAATGAATAAGAAAAAAATACTATAAACCAGGTAGCAGATTTGTGAAACCTGTTATCTCAATTGCACATACGGGTTGAAAATATAAATTTTGTATAGAAAAGACTTAAATGCATTATGGGCGACATAAGTTCAATAAGTTTTGATTTCAATGAAAGATTCCTAGAACCTATATTAGGTGATTGACATAAACTAAAAAAAAGGCTCAAAGTTCGTCTAAACCTTTTGGAACCAGTACTTTTTAGGGTAAGCATTACTTTCCATATACATGTAATCCCAGAGTGATGCTTCAAGATTCAGATATTGTTCTGCAGGGAACTTGGACCAATAAATCTTTTTTCGGTGTTTATATAATGGTGAATACTGGCATTTCTTTTCCAGCTAGGTTTTTCTACAGCACTGGGATAGAATGTAGACCAGAAACACAACAAATACTGCTATTGCCAGCAACGTGAGAACATATGCCTGCTTTGCTTGGTCGGGTTCATGCTTCATTTCTCATAACATGAATAATAATTATGACCAGCATGTATTTAGGTCATATTTTTTATTGATTGAGCACTTTTATTGATTGCTAAAGGTAGGACATTGGTCCTGATTAAAAATAAAATGTAGGGACAGAGAGATGGACAGCAGGTAGGGCTCTTGCCTTGCACCCAACTAACCCAGGTTTTATCCCCTGCATCCTATATTGCTCCCCAGAGCACCACCAGGCCATCAGGAGTGATTCCTGAGCCAAAAGTAACCTCAAGCATCACCAGGTGTGGCCCAAAAAGCAAACAATCAAATAAATAAATAAAATAAAATGTCACTGAATGAAGACTTTTGAGTAAAGATTCCTTTAACACTGAAATTTTAGCAGAAAAAATCAATTTTGCTATTCAAGTCTGTCTTTCTTCTAACACTTTGTTTTTTTCTAAAACAATAGAATTGAGGGCATGGAAAGTTACTTAAGCATATAATTATTGAGTTACTACTAAGCTACCTGCAATTAGGAGTTTTGAGTAGGCAATAGCACATTATAATCAGCAGGAGTATAATCCATTAACAAAAACTTGGGGCAGTGACTCAGGCTACTTAGGAGACATGTGAATAATCCCGCTAAGATAGATTTTCTCCAACACTGTAAGAAGTATGTCCTGTCCTAGAAAAGAATTTCTAGGTGATTAAAGCTGCAAGTGACCTCTTCCCAGGTCATCTAGTTCAATCCCTTCAGGCAGACTCCTTAAAAATCCTTCATAAGTGGCTGATAAGGCAGCTGGAGAAGGATGAATGCATTCCAGAATCTCTCCAGCCTGAAGTTCTTCGCTGCCAGAAATGCTTGAGTTTATATATAATTCCTAATGCTCTGGCAAATTTGCTTTTGCTTTTGTTTTCTATTTTCTTCTCCTAAGAGAAAAAAATGAACCAATCAAGTAAAACCAAGCAATCAAAAGAAGCACCACCTGACCAGTTAGTGAATTCCAAAACTAGAGAATTCATCATGTATCCATTCTGCCCCCAGGGCTAAAGAATAGCAAACGCTTTCCTTGGCAGGCAGAGCGCATCTGTAGGAGGCAGCTGGTCTACCTGGGTGCATATAACTAAAATTCTTTAATGGTTAAGGTACAAATCACTAAGGAATCATTTAGTAGTGCCAAAAAAATGATCAATTAAAAAAAGGTAGAAAGAGGTGCACAGCAGCATTTTAAAAGTCTACAAAAATACTGAGCCTAGTGGGTCTGGAGCAGGCGCTTGAGTGTGAAGATGAGCTGGAGGTGTCTTTTTCACCCAGGTAATGCTTGCATGAGCTCCATAAGGAGATGGTTAAATCAAACACTGAGAAGACTGCTCTTAAGAGGGAAAAATATGTCAATCACACTTTGCCTTTGACACAAGGAAATTCCTTGAAACTGAGAATGGAGAGTGGAAGGGGGGAGAATGCCTCCTGATGTGGGTGGCCAGGAAACCAGGGGCCAGAAAAGCATGAGAGGAGTGAGGGAGAAAGAGACAGAAAGGGAAAAAAACACAAGATTGAATTCTAATCAAAATGCTATGAGGCGTTCACACCAGGCCTTAAGAGAATATTAACAAGGTTACCCGAGGGGGGGCCTTTAGCCCCAGGAATTATTAGTGAATATGGAATTATATTTGCACAAACATTACCAGATGCAAGGAGCTAAATGTCCTGCAGATGTGGAAGGAGCCAGAGTATGTTCCAAATAGGCAGCAGCTTTATTTGTTTTACCCTTCTTACAAAGCCTGGGCAACACATTTTGGAGGGGTTAAATTTCTGGAATGGCCACCACACCTCTAGGCCTGCTTCCCATCCTCACAAGGATCTCTGCCCAGGCCCATGTGGCACAGCCTCCAAAGCAAGCGTTGAACATACTTGCGGTTTATCTTTGCCATCTTGGGGAGAGTGCTCCATCACAGCCATAATGGTGCCCCAGGAAGGGACTTTCTGAGAGATGAATGAGCTCAGCATCAAGTAAATCACAGCAATTTCAAAGCGGCATTCTGAACTGAAGTATAACCAGCTGACTTTGGAGGAAGAACATAGCAATATAAAAAAAAGGAACAAAAAGCTTTTCCTGATATTCCACCATCAGATTTAATTAGATTTAAGTTTGATTCACTCCCGCTAATGGAACATACCTTGTCTGTGTGTCTGGACAAGATATGGGGTAGGAGTGTCTCTCAGATACATAACCCAAATCTTCACCACTACCTTTCCATTTTCTCCCAGTTTTGTCAGTATGGTGAAAGCACATTGATAGGATGCATAAAAGCTGTCAACCATAAAGTTAATGGTTGCTATGGCATGATTCATTTCCAAATCCCTACACGAACTCTATTAATATACTGGCATTATTTTGATTCTATAAGATTTTACAGTTAAGGAGTTTAACTCCTAGATTTCTTTCTGCCATGCTTCTCTATGGTAGCTTAACACTGCAGTTAATTGTCAATTAATTTAACTTGGAAGAAGTAGGATATATTTTGAAGTTCATATTGCTTCTTTGTGTATCTGTTGTTTAGCCACCTGGTTGTAAAAATGGTATCTGGAGATATTCCTATCATTACTTGTTTGCCTGTGAGATGGGGGGATAAAGTTATAGGATGTGAGTGCATTCAGGAATGCTCAATCCCCAAATTAGGAAATAATGGAAGAGAAATAATTTGAAGGCATAATCAGAAGTTAATCCATGAAACTCATTAAAAACTATGGTGGAAACTTTTGTATATTTGATCACAATAGTAAAATTTTGTGGTATATACACTGTGGTTTTGAAATATTTTTTCTAAAGTAGCAATAATAAATTTTGAAAAATAATACTAAAGAAGACAAAAATGCATTTATCACAAATTTGTTGTCATCCAAAATGGCTAACATAAATCATATGTTTTCTTGTATATGTGTATTTACACACACACATGCATTCATAGGTTCACACATAAATGTATGAGATGTTTCAGATAGGTAAAAAATTTTAACATTGTGCTGCTTACCTAAATTTTGTGATGTTTGTATTATTTGTCAGTTTGTTTGTTTTGTAAGTAGTTATCTGTTACATTTATTTTACTATTCAAAATAAATATTTTGTGCCTAATTTTATAACTAGATTTGTGTCTCCTTTTCATTTACTTTAATGTTTTGGACCCACATTCAGCAGTGCTCAGGGGACCAGGTGGTGCTGGGAATCAAACCCAGGGCCTCACACTAGCAAGCAAATGCTTTACCACTTAAGCAGCATCCCAGCCCTGTGCATTCTTCTGATTCGAAGTGATTGAAGTATGCAGAGCATGCAGTCCAGCCCGTTGAGTCGTTTCCCTGACCCCTATTTCAATTTCTTTAGCCGAACTAGTCCAGCATGTTTGTGAATGGGAGATTTAGATTTCTTTGTAATTTACAAAAGGATAATAAATTATGAACAATTTTTTTAAAAAAAGAGGAATTTGAGGGGCTGGAGTGATAGCACAGCGGGTAGGGTGTTTGCCTTGCATGCGGCTGACCCGGGTTCGATCCCCAGCATCCCATATGGGCCCTTGAGCACTGCCAGGAGTAATTCCTGAGTACAAAGCCAGGAGTAACCGCTGTGCAGCGCCAGGTGAGACCCAAAAAGCAAAAAAAAAAAAAGCAAAAAAAGAGAGGAATTTGAGGATAAAGGTATTATCAGAAAATTTTCTCTGCGTGTATAAGGTTCTTGGAAAGGAAGGGAGGTAGGGAGGGAGGGAGGAAGGGTGTGAAGAAGGGAGGAAGGGAGAGGGAAGGGAGGGAGAAAGGCAGAGAGGAAGGGAGGGAGGGAGAGAGGAAGGAAGAAAAGAAGGAAGGAAGGAAGGAAGGAAGGAAGGAAGGAAGGAAGGAAGGAAGGAAGGAAGGAAGGAAGGAAGGAAGGAAGGAAGGAAGGAAGGAAGGAAGGAAAGAAGGAAGGAAGAAAGGAAGGAAGGAAGGAAGGAAGGAAGGAAGGAAGGAAGGAAGGAAGGAAGGAAGGAAGATGTACAATGTTATATAAACTTCAGACCCTCCATAACCTAAATGTGCCTAAATTCATTCACCAGGTAAGCATTTTTTCACTCTCTTTTGTTTATCAACTTATGAGGTAGGCCTTGCTTACACCAGTTTTTAAAAGAAGAACCATAGACTTTTGGTAACAATGCTTCTATCACTGTATCACTATCATCCCATTGCTCATCAATTGCTCGGGCAGGCGCCAGTAAAGTCTCCATCTGTCCCTGTCGCATGCTAGTGTAGCCCAATGGCGTCTGCTCACTCCCAGGATCATGAAGAGCACATTGTTATTACTGTTTTTGGCATATCGAATATATCACGGTAGCTTGCCAGGCCCTGCCATGCGGGCAGGATATCCTCGGTAGCATGCAAGGATCTCTGAGAGGTATGGAAAAATGAGTAGGGAGTGTTTTATGATGTGCGGCCACGTGGTCCAGGAATATATTCACTGTATGTTAAGCTCAGCCCCAGCGTGTGGGAAGCGGCTTGGAGCATGGCAGTGGTTGGGTCATGGAGGTTGGATACCAGGGCTGGGTCCCTTGGGGTGGGGAGGGCTCTCACCCACCTCCCTCTCGGACACCCCGAGTGAAAACAGCCTGGCACAGAGTCCCGTGGCATGATTATGGATGGGAGAACGATCTGGCTGCGATATTTGTCATCAACGTCAGGGTTGATTCCGCTGATCTGGCTGCTAGGCGGGCGTCCCCTTCCTCCCTCTCCGCTCCATGTGCATTCCTCCAGAAGCTGCGCACTTGGTGAAAGAGAATGGCCTTCCCCGAATAGAGATGGACCCAGTTTCCATCAAGGGTATACGAGTAGCTGCGCTCCCTTCCTAGGACCTCCAAACAAGCTCTCTCTCCATGCTTCTATATGAATTTGAATTCAAGGTCTGTCTTACACAAAAAGAAGTGATTAATCTGAGCCCTGTATTCCCTTCCCTCATCAGAGGGCATGCTGTTTCCTGACATGATTTTTCTGTGCTTTTTCAAGTCTGGCTTGAACAACTTTGGCTGATGCCTTTCCCCCTGACACTTCACCCCATCTGCCCACCGAATCCCCTCACAGTGAATCTGTTTGAGAGCTCTCACTGCTAGAAAACATCCCTTTCGTTCCATCTTGTTGCTCTCAATGAATTATCCTTTTTTTGACATTTGAGAATCTTCTAAGTGGTATTTACACTTCATAGAAATAAAAAGAAAAATATTTCGAAGAATCTCTGATGAGGTGTGCATATGACATTTGAAATATTTTCCCCTTCCCTTCTTTCTTGCCGTTGTGTTCTTGCCTGGGGGTGCACATGCTGGATTACAGTGTACCAGGGTCACACACCTTGGGTGTTGACACACTTGATCATGGTGTTCACACACATTTGGTTAAGATACAAAAGATTATACTGTCAGAGCTGGAGGTCACACTGAACTGTATTGGACAGTACCAGATGGAACTCACAACTTCATACATACAGACATGTCCGGAAGCACTTTTATTTAATACCCTGAAGTATTTTTTAAGTTCAAGTCCGAAATACACACCCTCCAGGAACCCCCCAGATTAATTCCAAAGAGCAAAATCCGCATGGCCTCTCAGTCCTTTTATAGCCATTATTGACTATTCACAACCACATTAGGTGTGTTTGCTTATATTTTCATTTTTATTAAAAATTATGATTAGCATTGCCTTACAGTATTTACTACTTAAACTAAAATAAATATCTGTATTCCAAAAATCTTTTTTGGGAAACAATGTAAAATTGTCACATTGAAGAGGTCAAGTTTTGTGTGTGTGTCTGTGTCTGTGTTTCTCTTTAGTATACCTCTGTATTAACTATGTCATTGCAGAGTGTTAGTCCATTTTGTATAAAAGGAGAAAACCTCTTTTCTTGTGGTAGCACAGCAGCAACAAAACATTATCAAAACCCTACACTGATTCTGATAAATGACTTTAGCTCTTTATCATTATCAAAACCCTACACAAATAATGACTTTAGCTCTTTAGTGTGCAACTGTGGCAAATAAAACTGCTTTAGTTTCTCTATCTGTAAAATAAGAATTGTGTTATTTCTTTCCCCATTTACTTCACAAAAGTCTCATAGGAAACATGAGTTCAGTGATTAATGACTGAGAGCTCTTGGACAAACACAGAATGCTTAATAAAAATAATCTCTCTTTGCCACAGTGAAAGGTACCAATGACCCGATGCTCAACCCTGGCTGAGATGGAAGGCAATTAGGATCCACTGTGGGTCCTTTCCATGATTCTGAGCTTCTTTTTCTCCTTGGCAGGACAATCTGAGCCCCTTTCCTTGGACTTCCTAGTGACAAGACTCACCATGGCTATCCCAGGCTCAATTTAGTCCCCCAATGATACAAACTTGGTTTCCAGACCATCAGCATTATTTTATCCTCCTTCTCAAGGATACATGCCTACTCAGTCAATACTACAATATTACTAAGAAAATTAAGATCAAAACTCAATTTTCATTCAATTAATATCTTTCCTATGAGAAGCCCTTGTACAGCTTTGGAAAGAGTTTTAAAGTTTGTGCCTAGGGAGTAAATACATCTCTATTGGTATAAACTATAAAGCCTATTTTCAAAGGAGATGAGGAATTCTTACATGTTTTTAGTTTACTGATTTTATTTTCTAAGTACATTTTATTGATGTACTATTAGTATATAACATTCTATAGTTTAAGTTATACAGCATTCTAATTCAATATCTATATATTGGTCTTCATGATCACCACTAAATTTGAGTGTCAACGTTGTTGAACATAATCTCAAGCTTATTAAACATAATCTTTGCCTGGTCTTCAGGTTTAACACAAACGCTTGAAACTCCTCAACTCAAGTACAATCCCAGAGTTCATTCACAAGGCTCAGTGAAACTCCCACTTACTCAACCAGCTCTGATAAATCTAAGACTGCACAGTCCCCAAACAATGCTTTTATTTCCTCCTTTGAGGGAATTTAAGTAACTAAAATATTCCCCTCTGAAGAGAGAACCACTAGTATCATTATAAAACATAAAACAAAGAATGAAATAATACAAGGCACTTCAGCTTTGGAATTAGACAGACCTGAGCTTGCAATGTCTAAATTCTTTGGGGGACGGGGGGAACCAAATAAAATATTTGACACTTTCTGTATTTTTTGCCTTTAAGAGCTATTTTTAATTGTTGATATTTCGAATGCATGATGTTTTCTTTGTTTAGTTTTGTTTCCAATTTGAAAGCATGGAAGTTTTTATGTTTTCTCGCATAGCATTAAAATAATTTTGGATGGTGGGGTGTGTGTGTGTGTGTGTGTGTGTGTGTGTGTGTGTGTGTGTGTGTGTGTGTGTGTGTATGGGATTGGGCATACCCAGCAATGTTCAGGGTTCACTACTGTTTACTACTGTTCTCCAGTCAGAGATCACTCCTGGAGGTGCTCAAGAGGCCATATGCAGTGCCATGGAATGAGTCAGGGTCAGAACCATCAAAACAGAGACAGTGCCTTTATTCCTGCACTATCTCTCTGACTCTCCGACCCACATAGCATTCAAATCTTATCCCTGAATGATCAAAAGAAAAGAAAAACGAGTTAAATAAAATGCTAAAAATGACATGAACTTTAATGTTTCTAATTTAGCACTGTAACAGAGTTATGATAACTATATACTGTGTATTAAAAAAAGAAAACTGAATATATAAAGACATGGAAGATTTTTTTTCCTTTTGAAAACAAAGAAATGAACAGGTCCATGCTAAAAGAAGGCATACAGATAGCCAAAAGCTATATGAAAAAAATCTCTGTATCACTAATCATCAAGGAAATGCAAATCAGAACAAAAATGAGATATCATCTAACACCAGAGAGACTGACATACATCACAAAGAATCAAAACAACCTGTCTTTGAATGGACATAGGAAAAAGGAATCTTCATTTACTGCTGGTGGCAACATCAACCACCCCAGTCTCTTTAGAAAACAATATGGACATGCCTCAAAAGAATTCAGAATCAAGTTTCCACATGACCTATTTTGAGGCTTCTACACAAGGCACTAAAACTCTATTCAGAAAATGCATTTGCGCTCCTATGTACATTGTAGCACTATTCACAGTAGCCAAAATCTGGAAACAACCCAAGTGTCAGAAAAAGATGACTGGGTTAAGAAACTGTGGTACATATACGCAATGGAATACTACTCAATTATAAGAAGAGATGAAATTATGCAATCTTTTATCATGTAGATGTGCCTGGAGAGTTTTATGTTGAGTGAAATTAGTCTGAAGAAGTGGTACAGACACAGAATGATCTCTTTCATATGCAGCTACAAAGAATCTCAGTAGGGCAATAACAAATGCCCAAAGAAACCGAGGATTAGCACTCAGTAGGAAGCCTAGACTGGCAGGGGAAGAACACCAGGGCCATCGAGGAGGGAAGTAAACACTCTCCAGGAGGGATGTGCTGGAACACTTGTATGTATAAAACCAAACTAATAGCAGTTCTGTAAACCCTGGTGCCTAAAGTAAAATTAGGTGTAGGATACTTCAAAGATTATTATAAGCTATAGTAATCAAGATAGTATGTATACTGATATCCATACATCTATGGAACAAGATGGAGCAGCTAGAAAAAAACCCACACATATATGATCAACTGATTTTGACAAAGGAGCAAAGACAAGTAGAAAAATGAGAATCTTTCAATAAACGAATCTGGCAGAAATATATATATACATATATATGTATATATATACACTATATCACTGTATCACTGTCAGTGTTACAGTGTTCATTGATCATCGATTTCCTTGAGTGAGCGAGCACCAGTAACGTCTTCATTTGTTCCTGTTGTGTGCTAGTGTAGCCTGATGGCATCTGCTCGATCCAGGAACATGAAGAGCATGCTGTTGTTACTGTTTTGGGCATATCAAATACGTTACAGGTAGCTTGCCAGGCTCTGCTGTGCAGGGAAAAAAATAAAAAATAAAAATAAAGAAGTTGCAGGGCCACAAAAGTGGCCATGCGCTCCAGGAAAAATTTCGTTGCTCTTTTCCAGGAGCTTTGTTTTATAGTCTCTGGATCTTGGCTGTTGATGAGATTACATGGCACAGGGGAAGTTTGTGGGTGTGATTGCCAAGCTACTGGAAAACTGGGGATCTGGGTGGAGGAGGCCCAGTCCATATCCAAGTAGGCTTGGAGATCTCAGCCCGGGTCCCACATACCTGGGTTCCTCTGTTGGTTCCTTCATCATGGGTCAGGCTTGTCCGAGCATGTGGAGATTGGCCTTGAGCATGGCTGTGGATGGGTTCTGGAGGTTTTCGGCTGCCGGGACTCTGTTTGGGGCAGGGAGGGAAACTCAACCCGCCCCCCGCCGAGGGGGCCCCAGTGAAAACAGCCTGGCAAGGAGGCAGGGGATTCTGCCAAATATATATATACATATATATATATTATGCAAAAATTAAGAACTACAGATGCAAATGTAAAATTTAAAATTGTAAAACTTCAAAGAAATGGTTATTTGCTGAATATGCTGATGGAAGTTATAGACAGCATAACCTTTCAACCTTAATATTTTAGATTATGGGGCCAGAGTGACAGTACAGCGGGTAAGGAGCTTGCCTTGCAAACAACCTACCCAGATTTGATTCCCGGCATCCCATCTGGTCCCCTGAGCTTAGCAAATAAGAAAAAGAGCAAAATTTTATTTATTAGTTATTTTACTTAATCACTGTGAGATAGTTACAGATTTACAAAATTCTGTAATTATGTTCCAGTCACACAATGATCAAGGACCCATTCCACCTCCAGAGCCCACTCTCTACCACCAATGTTGCCCTCCCACCACCACCACTCCCACCCCTTCCCACCTCCTGCCTCTGTGGCAGGCACATTCCCTCTTACTCTCTTTCTCCTTTTGGGTGTTGTGGTTAAGAGCAAAATTTTTGAGCAGAGAATTTGCAATGAATGTATATTGAAGAACATCTATTTCTGTGACCATGAGCCTTGCAATTTTTATTATTTGTTTTATGTTTGATGTTCAAATTCTGGAAATCAGCAAATAGTTTTTTTATACCAAAATTACAAATGTAATATCTGGATTTTACATTTGTAAAATGTACATTTGTATAGTGACAGTTACAGTGACAATATCTGGATAGTTACTTTGCTATTGGTGAAGACTGACTAATATTTCTTTGAGAAAGATTAAGAATCATTAGAACTCACTAGTAGTTCTAGTGATTCTAGCTTTATGAATAATCACTGTATCACTGTCATCCCGTTGCTCATTGATTTGCTCGAGAGGGCACCAGTAACATCTCCATTGTGAGACTTGTTGTTATTGGTTTTGGCATATCAAATACACCATGGGTAGCTTGCCAGTCTCTGCCATGCAGGCTGGATACTCTCAGTAGCTTGCTGGCTCTCTGAGAGGGACGGAGGAATCAAACCCAGGTGGGCCACATGCAAGGCAAATGCCCTACCCGCTAGTAGTCACAATAGTTCATCCCTACTATGAACTACTTTTATGAAATAAAATACTATGAACTACTTTTATGAAATAAAATACATAAAAATAAAAAATAAAAAGCCTTTGTCAAATAGCTAGAAATAGTTGAATAGTTCACTTTAATCTGGGTATGTAAAACTAAATAGGAAATGCCGATATTCAACATTTTGAGCAACAGACAGGCTGAAAACACCAGCATTTTCTATGTTTAGGAAATGAAGTATCGTGGCTCACTACCACAAGAGAGAGAAGACCCAAACACTCCTCCCCCTGACTGGGCAACAGAAACATGGGAAGTTCATTTAACTGCTTGAAGTCTGTTATCAAGTCTGTAATATGGGTATAGACTTGCACCTCATCTTTTTTCTAGAGAAATTCAGATTATGGGGCTGGAGAGATAGCACAGCGGGTAGGGCATTAGCCTTGCACGCGCCAACCCAGGTTCGATTCCCAGCATCCCATATGGTCCTCCAAGCACTGCCAGGAGTAATTCCTGAGTGCATGAGCCAGGAGTAACCCCTGTGCATTGCTGGGTGTGATCCAAAAAGAAAAAAAAAAGTAAAGTAAAGAAAAATTCAGATTACAAAATCTACGTTAAAGCTCTTCCAACTGTGAGTGCTCCAGAGGAAACAGTGCTGCAGAGGATCAAAGTAATAACCGATAACTTTATTACAGCCTGTGTGGAAGATGGCATTTTGCTAGACAATACAGGGACAAGAAGTAGGCGATGTTTGTTTTTAAGGACTTAAAATTTTAAAAGAAGAGACAAAAGATAATAGCAATATAGTATTTTCTGCCTAAAAAACACAGTATAAACATAAATTCTCTAGACCAGGGTGCTGACCTGCAGGCCAAACTCAACCACCTTTTAAAGTTTTACCGTGACACTGTTCATTGTCTGTGGTTGCTTTTGAGACCGAATGGCAAAGGAGGCATTTACTATCAGGCTCTTTACAGGGAAAGCGTATAAAGAAGCTTGCTCTTGAAGTTCGGAAGAAACAGAACTCTAATCTGAAGAGCACAGTATGTTCATCAGGCAGTACATTATGCTCTAAGTGATACCGGGCAGAAAGTGCTATGTGCTATCTATGCAACAAAATTCAAGAAACTGCTCCCAGCCTACAGAGTCAAAAATCAGCAATGCTACGTTAGTCCTGAGTTTTCCTCTTAAATCCTTGCCCTGATTTTGGTCTATGGTCTCTTGGATGTTCTCTCTCTGTTCTTTTTTAGAAGCACCTAATGAAGTTTTCAGATCAAAGAACTGATAAGTTCTTACAGGACCAGAATCACAATAATTGGGTGAAATAACAATTATGAATACCTGAACTTTTTATTTTTGCTTTTTTGGTCACACCTGGTGATGCACAGGGGTTACTCCTGGCTCTGCACTCGGGAATTACTCCTGGTGGTGCTCGGGGGACCATATAGGATTCTGGGAATTGAATCCAGGTCAGCCATGTGCAAGGCAAACGCCCTACAGCTGTGCTATCGCTCCAGCCTCATACCTGGACATTTTAAACCTACACAACGCTGGGGTCAAAGAGATATTACAGAAGTCAAAGCACTTCCTTGCATGCCACAGACCTCCATTCCATTCCTAACACCACATATAGTCCCTTGAGCACTGCCAGGGGTCATTCCTGAGCACAGAGCTAGGAACACCCCTGAGTTATAGTTTGGTATGGCCCAAACTCCCTTCCTTCCCCTCAAAATAAAACCACATTTCTTCACAGTCGTGAGTTTAAGTAGTGGGTAATCCTCACAGAAGACCCAGGTAAAAGCAGATAGCACTGGAATGCGGGTTCATGAGCTTCCTAGTTTGACAATTCAGTTGTACTTCAGCACTGCAAAAGAGAATAATAATAATAGGAGGAGGAGGAGGATGGTGATTATAATGGTTGTTCTTGTCATTCTAAAGTACTGACATCCTCTAACAGAATTGGATCACATGTGTAAATTTAAGTTAAATTAACAATTAACATCTCATTTCTTTTTCAGGATACTTAAAAAATATTTTGCAATTTCCCTGGAGAACTCAAGTTCCTTGGATTAACACAAAGCCTGAGTCAGTAAATGTTGCCGGTGAGGATAACTAGTGTCAACTGCTTTTGAGACGCTGAGGACAGTATAAAATGGCACTAGTGTGTGTTGTTGTCATTTGCTTTGTTTGAATTTTTTAAATTAACTGAATTGACACTTCTCCCACCCCTTGAGTAGTATTATTGCTCAAAGATTTCCTGAAACCCTGGGTTTCTGGTTATGTGAAAACACTTCTACCATTTCTGACAAACCCTGGTAACCCATTTGCAGCCTGGCCAAGCCCAACATGACTGAATGCTCTGTGCAACAAGGAACAGTTCCTCCCACCAGTCCCGGGTCCCATCCAACCACTGATGTCAACTTCAGTTTGCCAATGGCTAAGTAAACAAGCAGTGTGTATTTCAATTGTGTAAAAAGAAACATCTGCAATTAACTTTAGATTTTCCAAAACATTTTCACCCTCATAGATCCCACACTCTTTCTTATACAAGCATGAATTATGGAGAAATTAAATACACAAATTAAAAATGCGTGCTAAGTAGATTAAAATAATAATTTTTGCTGTGAACTAAATCTTCATGTGCACCTTAGTAATTCAAATCAAACTGAAAATATGAAGTTATTTGAGAAATATGGAGACATGTTAATGCTTTCTAAGAATTAACCAATTATGAGTTAGAAAGTACAAAAGATAAGGCACTAGCCTTACATGCATCTGACATGCATCTGACCCAGGTTCAATTGCCAGCACCATATATGGTCCCCAAACCCTTCAGAAGTGATCCCTGAGCTCAGAACCAGATCTGAAATACAGCAGGATATAGCCCAAAACAAAACAAAACAAAAATTTGTCTACTCTAGTACACTGTTTATACCATTTAGTTAATTAAGTAATTATTTATTGAGCACTCTCTGTGCAGGCCTCACATGTCCCAAACTGCTTTAAAATAAGTCACTGCTCTAAAGCTCATGGGTCTATGGAGAATGAGTCTGGAGACAGGATCGGGTGTGAGAAGTCTTGAGAAATATGGGTGCACCTGATGGTGGTGCTGACTTCCCTGGGAAGAACGTGTCTCATGTGACTTCAGAATAGATAGCCACCACCTCTTCGAAGTAGGCTAGGGAGAAACACACTGTTTGGATTACAGGAAGTGCTGTAAAGGGATCCCGTCTGGGGAGAGCCAAGAAAGCACAGACTTGCCCTCAGCTCATTCATATTCATCAGATTTTCTCCCAAGTTCCTCTTTTATCTCATCAAGGACATCGTGGAGTGAGGGGCCTAAATAACTTTCTGAGAAATGGCCTGGAAATTTGTGTGTCATGCCAGAGCATGGGAGGCTGTGAATAAAGGGAGAAGGTGGGCAGGGAGCAGGGACAGGGACAGTAGGAATGACACCTGCAAAACAGATGGATATGGTTAGGAAAACCTCCGGGAACAAGGAGAAGCAAGACAAAAGGGCCCAAATCTTGACAGCTGCTGGACAACTCAACTAAGGTGTTACTCTCAGGATTCTCATCTCATCACCCCCTCCACTCCATATGCTGTTTTCCAAGAAGAGTTAATGCCTCATAGAGTCTCCACTGAAACTCTGATTCCCTCCCTAGTTGTACCTGCTTTTTCTTTGGGTTCAGGCAACCCTCTATTTACACCCCATTTATAAGATTGTTAAATGTAGATAATTAAAGGGTTTTTTTTTAGTCTACAATGTCTACAATAAAGTATGCTCAGAATATTTATTAGGGAATTTTTTTTCTGAGGCTGGAGAGCTAGAACAGTACATAGAGAAGCCACAGTTTTTGGAGCAACAAACCAGAGTTCAATCCCTGACAACCCATATGGTCCCCTGAGCCTTCTCAGAAGTTATCACTGAGCTCAGAGTCAGGAGTAAGCCCTAAGCACAACTGGGTGTGGCCCAAAATAACAAGAATAAAATAAAAAGGGGAAAATATTTTAATTAAAAACATTGGTAATTGCCAAATTAAAGTAAAACACACATTTAATTCCATTGTTTTCTTTGAAATTACAAAAATATTTCAGAATAACATTTTTGTAGCCCTTTTTTTCTTTGCTAAGACATACAAATATGAACAGTCAATGTGGGATGAGTTGAACAAATCTAATGGAGTTGAAGGGACTTTTGGATGAAACATTGGAAGTAAAACACAGTGATCTAAAGTATTATCTCCAGAACTTCACAAGAATAAAACAACCAACCCCTTTAAGGCAAAAACTCATGGGGGAAAGATAAACAAAAACTTCCTCAAAGAAAACTGTCTCTGGCCATTTATGAAAAAAAATCTCTGTATCACTTATTATGAGGGAAATGAAAATCAAAATGAGATAACATCTCATACCTGAAAGACTGGCACACATCACAAAGAACAAAAAAGTTAGGGTTGGCACAGTTATGGGATGAAAAAGACCCTCATTCACTGATGGTGGGAATGTCAACTGTCAAGCCTTTTTGGAAAACAAAACAGATATAGCTCAAAAAACTAGGAATTGAAATTCCATATGACCCAGTTCTTGATATCTACCACAAGGGCCCAAAAACTACTCAGAAAAGTTATTTGCATTTCTGTATTCATTCCAGCAATATTCACAGTAGCCAAAATCTAGAAATAACTCAAGCATCCAAGAAAGGATGACAGAATAAAGAAACTATTGTTCATATACACAATGGAATACTATTCAGCTACAAGTAAAGATGAAGTCAAGAAGCTGAATAGTATAGAGGGTAGGAAGTTTGCCTTACTCACAGTGACCCGAGTTCAATCCCTAGAATCCCACATGTTTTCCCAAAGCCTGCCAGGAGTGTTCCCTGAGTACACAACCAGGAGTAACCCCTGAGCATTAATGGGTGTGAACCAATATTTTAAAAGAAAAGAAAATCATGCAATTTTCTTCCATTAAGATGGATCTGGAGAGTCCCACATTGAATTAAATTAACTAGGGAGATGGACAGACAGAGAATTATTCTCTTTAGTATGTGGGATAGAAAGAAACATACTAAAGGAATAACAAACTGCAAAGCAACAGAAACTGGGAAGTGGACTTTAGTAGCTTAGCCTGGCAGGACTGGGGTGGGGGTAAAATATGGGGTTGGGAACACGAGGACCATGGTGGAGGAAGTGGATATACTCTGGGAAGTTGGAATGTGTTGTGCATGAAACATTAAAGTATTACCTTTAATAATAAACAATAAATAAAATAATAAACAATACCTTTTTTATATTTAAGGATTATTTCTGCACTCCAAGACATTTGACTTCATACAATCTGCAAAATCCTGTTTGTGTTACCCAGTTGCTTGGCTTCCTGATGAAGACATCTCTGGAAACCATTATTCTACCATAGTCCTTGGGAATGAAAGATTATCTAAATACTTGTTAAGCGTGCCAACAAGGAACACTTTAAGCTCATTCGTCTTCCCTCTTTGTGTCTCAGTGTCATTTTCTGTAATCTGAGGGTATTCACTCAATGTTATTAGTCATGAATAGTCTAAACATAAGGGACACAGAATAAAAGAGAGGTAAATCCCTGGTCTTATGATGTTTACATCTCAGAGGGGAAGAAAATAAATAATACACTTTAGAAGGAGATACATGTTGAGGGTTGGTGAGGGACTGGTGTGTACAAAGCAGAACAAGGTAGAGAAGACAATGAGGAAAGACCAGAAAGGAAGGCAAGGGTAGAGAATTACAATCTGCATAATGACATCTAGTTTTTTTTTCCAGTTTCAAATGCCATTTTAAAGGCAACAGAGGATTTTGAGAAGAGGATTCACCATGATTGGACATACATGTCCAATAACAACAGGTTGTGAAAACTATAAACAGGCCAAGGGTGGAAGCAGAGAGACATGTTAATGCTTATTCTCTGCCTTCACCTTTATGTCCACCCTATCTATTTGTGTACCTGAGCCTCATTCCTGCAGTCATGCCTCCTTGGGCATCTCCTCTCTTCAGGCTCCCATTCAGTGCCTCCTACTCATACAAGATCTATAAGTGCACTCAGGGAGCTCTCTCTGCCCCATATGTTCATGAGGAAGATGGGATACAGACCTTTGAGAATCTTCTCAGGTCGTAACAGCAGTGAGCAGTGGAGTCAGAACTGCCCATGATCTTTGATTTGAGGGAACTTAAAAGGTGTTCTTGATCTAATGATGTTTTCTCTGATACTGTTTTCAATTGCCCCTATTAAATTGTTACTTTTTAAAAAATGGATCACTGTGAGATACAGTTACAAAGTTATTGATAACTGGGTTTCAGTCATACAATGTTCCAACACTCATCCATTCACCAGTGGACATTTCTCACCACCAATGTCCACAATTTCCCTCCCACCAGCCACCAGCCCCCAGCCTGCCAGGCACTCTCTCTCTCTCTCTCTCTCTCTCTCTCTCTCTCTCTCTCTCTCTCTCTCTCTTTTGCTCTTTTACTCTTACTCTTGCTCTCACTCTCTTGCTCTCACTCTCTCTCTCACTCTTGCTCTCTCTCACCCTCTCTCCCTTTCGGGTATTATGATTATGGTTTACAATACAGGTACTGAAAGATTGTCATGAATATCTCTTTACCTATTTCAGCAGTCAGTTCATTGTGATCTCAATTACTGAGCAGTGGCAGCATTTTATACAGCTTTATGTTCTTATTATCTAGCACAGAGCTGAGCACATGAATGTCATGGCCTCAAAAATCTGTGTATAATTTTAGCACCAGGTCTCCACACCACTAACTTCCTAGGTACTATTTTAGTGTGTCAAGTGTCAGACAAATGGAAACATCTATAAATTGGTGTGCTTTAGGGAAAAGACTATTTTTTTTAATTTTTAAAAAATTTTATTGACTCGGGCTGGAGTGATAGCACAACGGGTAGGGCGTTTGCCTTGCACGTGGCCAACCAGGGTCCGATCCCCAGCATCCCATATGGTCCCCTGAGCACCGCCAGGAGTAACTCCTGAGTGCAAAGCCAGGAGTAACCCCTGTGCATCACCGGGTGAGACCCAAAAAGAAAACAAAATTTTATTGACTCACTTCGAGATAGTTACAAGCTTTCATGTTTAACCCAATGAGCAACACCAGGATTAGATGGGAATATTTCTATCCCAATGAAGGTCAGAAGTAGAGACACTTTCTTTTCCTTCCTCCCTTCCCTCTTCCCACCCTTCCTCCCTCCCCCCTTCCCTCCCTCTCCTTCCCTCCCTCCCTTCTTCCCTTCCTTCCCTCCTTCCTTCCTTCCTTGACTTCCAAGAAGTTCAGAATAATGTGAACATAATATGTTCTAAAAGGGTGCTGTTCTTAGAGGGAAAACTGTGGTCCTATTTGGCATAATCTTCTGTACCCTATGAGTGTGGGTTTTGTCCTGAGGTGGTAATTTGGAGTAACAATAGACAATATAATTCATAAGAGTATCCAGGGCTAGCTCAGGAGCTGTGTATGCCCACTAATCTGGTTTCTGTAGAGTCATTCTAAGTAAACCAGTGCTAATACTTAAATTTTTTAAATAGGAAGTGAGTTTATATTGCTATAGTCAAACTCCAGATCAGTGATTTTCTGTAGCATTTTAACTAGTTTACAAGAAAACTTTTCTGAATTCTGAGTTTCCCCATGGCGAAATTCATGTTCTTAACCTCTCTGGATATCAAGTATCTCTCTCTCTCTCTCTCTCTCTGGATACAATATCAAGTATCCAGAGAGGTTAAGAAACTTAAACTGTTTCAACTTCTGGCCTTTTTTTTGCTCAGGAAACCCTTATGCAATCCTGATAATACTTAGAGGGGCATATTGGATACCAGAGATTGAACCTGGGTTCGCCTCATGCAAGGTAAGTGTCGTATCCACTGTACTACTTATCCAGCCCCTAAATTTATTTTTAAAACAACATTTTTAAAAGGAATGCATCTCACATTCAGAGGTGGGGAACAATCAGCCCAGAGGCTATGTAAGGCCCTGGAAATCATGTGACCTGGCCCTGGACCATACACAACTGCCCATGGCCTGTCTCTACTGTCTGGCTCCTGATGATGCTATAAATACTCAATGACATGGCAGGAAACAAGGTTCCCTACCTCTGAGTTGTGGCCCACAGCTTAAGAAGCTTTGAGACTGTCCCAGACTAGCATAAGTATTCAGTAAGTGTGGGAAGAAAAGGAAGGGTGTGGGGTGAAGAAGGAAGAATAAGGGGGAGAAAAGAATGTTGGCTTTCCACTTCCTTTTGTCTATGAGACTTTTGAGTGGAAACTAGGAAAAGAGGATTCATGAGATAAACTTTATATGTGGCATTTGTAGTAGCCAAAGATTACTTCTCAGTCCTTTAGCCTTGTGGGTATGCAGTAAACATACATATGCAACATTGAACAGATGAATAATATAAATAAATCAGAGCACTGGTGCTTCTGCCTGACAATCTCTATACACCATATGGTTCTCCAAACTTCTTTTAGGCCCTCATTCAATTCCTGCACTACCTAGATTACTCAAGATACAATTTCCAGATCTCCCATAGATTCACAGTATAATAATGATTCATTGTGGTGCTGGCAGGATTATCTGTCAAAATGGGAGGTTATTTCAGCCTGTTTGTCAATAGTTGTATTTCCAAAGTGCCAGGAGATCCTTGGATTGAAAATGTGCCTTCTGCATGAGTAGGCTAACAGGTTAGGGCTGAAAGGAACCATTAGAATCAGCTTGTTGAATCATTCTAGTTTTTGTCAGGTAAAACAGTAGACTGAGAGTTAAGTAATTCTCAGTATCTGTGAGCTAGTTATGATAAGGTGAGGAGTTCAAGTCAAGCCACTGCCTTCCAGACACAATCTCTGCATTCCTACTTCCCATTGCTTCAACCTCCAAATAGAAGTTCATCCCCTTAGATACAAAGCTGATATTAACAGATCCGTATAAAGAGGCACTGGCAAAAGAGAATTTGATGACACACAGGGAGATGATGCAAGTACAAGGGCTGAATCTAGGAATAAATCATATCCACAGTGTTTACAGAAATTACATTTTTAATAATTTCTATGGAAATTATTTTACCCACCACAGGAATGCTATGCCCTCCCACAGGGATCCCACAGATCAGAAAGGGCAGCACGATGGAGAGAAAGAAGTGACTTAGATTTATAAAGAAAATGTTAGTTGGAACCCAAGTAATAACCCTCAACTAATCAGAATATTTTATGCATTCTGCTTTTTAGTGGAAAGAGAAACCCACAAGAAAAACAGCCTATATCAGAGATGTATTTTTAAAAAATGCTTCCAGGGTTTATTTTAGGGTTAATTTTTTTTCCAGCAACTCCATAAACTATGTTTTAAATATTCCACTACATAACTTTCTTCTTTCCCTTCTTGTATTCATTTGTCATTTAACCAGTCTGCTAATATTTACTGAACCCTCATCTGTAGTGGACGAAAATGTGAAAAGCCTTCAGGTTTATTGCCTGAATTAAAAATTATCTTGACTGGGGAGGGTGGGAGGGATGTTGGGTTTACTGGTGGTGGAGAATGGGCACTGGTGAAGGGATGGGTTATCGAACTTTGTATTGGGGAAACATGAGCACAAAAATGTATAAATCTGTAACTGTACCCTCAAAAAAATTCTTAATTCATGTGAAAAAAAAGTAAATTAGTAACTATCTATGAAAAGTTATATGGAGATTTCTCATAAAATAAAAATACCATTTTTATCTAAAAAATTATCTTGACTTTTATTTTTTATCACTTTTTAAAATTTTTGTCACTTCTATCTCTAATTCTACTATAAGTTAATATTCATTCTATGTTGACTTTCTAATTTGTGGTTTGAGGTTCACTATCATTTTAGACCCTGTTTTGTGCTGCTGTGGGGTGGGGGGAGTGCAGGGGAGGATGTTGGTCTTTATGAATCAGATAAATCACATTCTTTGGCCCTGAAATTCAGTCCATTGGAGGAATCAAAATATCAGGAAAAAAGAGAAAGGTATAATATTCCCCACAATGTCCTCCTTCCCACATATCACCTACCCTACACCAGAGAAGCTACGGTGATCAGTGGTCACAGTCCTCTCCCAAAAACTACAGCACCTGTTAAGTAACCCTCTCCAAGAACTTCGGTTAGCAACTGTCATACAAATCATTCTGATAATCAGTTACAAAATAATGGGTTTATTTATGGGGATAAAACAGCAGCAGTGCAGTGGGAATTAAAGAAACTGATACCTAAATTAACTAGAAAGAAGAAAAACAGGCCAATTTACTCATCCTACTTACCCTTTTAAAAGAGACCAGTGCAAAATTCATAGTTGGGTGAAAAAGTTTTACATTCTCTGTCTCTCATAAACCTAATAGTGTTTAGCCAGGATAACCAGGAGTCTGAATTTTATTTGGTTGACTTCAGCTTTACAAGACACAGCATTGAGAAAAGAAAAAAAAAGAGGTCTGTTCTCAGTATTTTTGTCTCAGTATCTACCATGGATACATGTCAGGTTTATCCTCTGAATCACGATGCTGACATCCACTTTCTAGCATCTCTATATCTCTCCTCTATATCTAGTTTAGGGAAAAATAGAAAGTAATTCCTAGAACCACAGAATTTAGTGTTTGTCATCTAAACCTAATTTTATATTGATTTTACAGATTAGTTTGCTGATGGTGCCTGATGGTGCATCCAAATTGCTGCTGTGCCTCTGGTCAGACCTCAACAACTTGGGACCAAGTTTTCCAAGAAATTAAACTGTCAAAAGTTAGGTATGTGGAAGCCACACCCACAAACCACTTCCAATTCAGCTATGCAAGCTCATTTATCAGCCTTGCTTCGAGACCCATAAATACATTTTGAAAGAGATCAAAAGCTGCAGTTAATCTCGGACCTGCACAAGGCTGAACAGACCACAGTAAATCAGAGGGGGACAGGTATGCCTGGTGCCCTCCCAAGCAGAGCTCCTGGAAGCCGTTTGTTACCACAATCCAAAATTGTCCTCATACCCCCAGCCAGACTCCACATCTCAGGACAGATCTCACTGATAAATATAATATGCTAACAATTTGGGTTGCAGTTTTTGTGACTGAGTCTCTGGCTTTCTCGGGGATCAGGATAGACTAACTTCCACCTCCTCCCTGTACTTCCGGAAGCCTCAGCAGTCATGTCCACACCCCAAAGCTGCCACCCAGTAAAAAAGCTACTCCAGCCTTACCTTCCCAATAAACTAATGAACTTCCTGAATAAACACAATGTCCTCTTAGTTCCTATATTTTTTAAAAATTATTTCTTATTAAATCACCATGAGATACACAGTTACAAAGTTGTTCATGATTGGGTTTTGGTCTTACAATGTTCCAACACCCATCCCTTCATCTGTGTACATTTCCCACCACCAGTGTCCCCAGTTTCCCTCCTCCACCCCCCAACCACAACCACAGTCTACCTCTACAGGAGGCACTTTTCTTCTCTCTCTCTCTCTCTCTCTCTCTCTCTCTCTCTCTCTCCTTCTCTATCTCTCTCTCTCTCTCTCCTTTTGGGTATTATAATTAAATGCAGAGATTTTCAAAATCATTGAATGCCTCTGTTACACCTTAGTAAATGCATCAATGCATCAGAAAATATCAGTGTTGATATGTGTAAGTACAAAGTTCATTAAGAAATTGGACATTTGCAGTAGCGAACCTGACCTAGGACTTACAAGTAAATTCTGTTAACTATTACAGTCCAGTTATTCGTGTGAGGAATCCTAAACTGATGCTGCAGACATGGATAGAGATGGAAGGAGGTTGAGAACTCTTAGTTCTTGTATTGAAGCCATATTGCACAAAAAAAGAGGAGAAAGAAGAAAATTACCTGCCTTAGAGGCAGGCTAGGGTTGGGAGAGGGGGTGTTGGTGGGGGTGTTGGGGGATGGTGGTAGGGAAAGAGGGGACATTGGTGGTGGGAAAGGTACACTGGAGGGAGCATTGGTGTTGCATCATCATATCACTGAAACCCAATGATAAACAGCTTTGTAATGACCTATCTCATGAATATTCAATAAAAAAATTTAAAAAAAAGAACCACCAGGAAAAAAATAAAATAAAGCAAAACGCTTTCAAAAAGTTAATTTTCTAGTGCTAGGTTTTATTTCCTCCAGGAACACGTTTCAATACAAGGGTCAACACTATAGGGATGGCCTATGTTGAAAGTAGTCACTCACATTTCAACAAAATTATTCTCTTCATTCTAGATGTAGGCTTACTTAGAAGGAGAAATTCTCTGTCTTCTTTCAAGAGTGGTACCCTAATATTCAAACAGCAGCCTGGAAAAGTATGGAAAAAAATCATTAAATATAAACAAGAATTTAAGGGAGTGCACCATTCCCATATAAACAGTTCTCCTCCTGTTACCACAAATTACGGACTGTACAAGTGGAGTCACTTCACTTGTGTCTGTTCTGACTCTCCCACTCTCCCCTCCTCACATAGTAAATCAAAACACCTTCAGCGGAGAGAATAGGAAAGTCTTTAAGGTAATAATTTGAATTGGGAAAGAAAAAAACTAGCTTGAACTTAGTTTTAGAGAAAAGTTACTCTGAAAAACTCTTGTTTTGCTATCTACAGTGTTCAGTCTCTAATTTAGCTGTATAACATCTCCCAGGGGTATGGTTAATAATACTAAAGTATCTAAGTAGGATTTTAACACAAGAAGTTTTTGAATGATTGCTCTGACATAAATAAATTCCTTATATGCACCACCCTATCTCCCAAACACAACTAGGGAACAAAGGCATTTTTTTAAATGTTAGAGGTGGAGGGGCTGGAGTGATAGCACAGTGGGTAGGGCGTTTGCCTTGCACGTGGCCGACCTGGGTTCCATTCCCAGCATCTCATATGGTCCCCTGACCATGGCCAGGGGTAATTCCTGAGTGCAGAGCCAGGAGTGACCCCTGAGCATTGCGGGGTGTGACCCAAAAAGCAAACAAAAGAATGTTGGAGGTGAATCAATTCTGAAAACTCAACCATTCAGACTCTGGAGAATGATACAAGAATGTGTCATTAGGGGGCTGGAGCAATAGCACAGCTGGTAGGGTGTTTGCCTTGCACGTGGCCGACCTGGGTTAGATTCCCAGCATCCCATATGGTCCACTGTGCACCGCCAGGAGTGATTCCTGAGTGTACAGCCAGGAGTAACCCCTGTGCATCGCCAGGTGTGACCCAAAAACAAAAACAAACAAACAAAAAGAATGTGCTATTAGGTAAGACCTACCCTTGAACCAGCCCTAGTTTAGCTGCCTCAGCTTTACCCTACTTTCACTTAAAGTAAAACATTTGTTTAGTGATACAAGTCTTTTCGATTCCTGCTTTTATTCATTGATATTTGTGAAAACATTTTAGTATCTTTTGGACAGTTCATCATCTATGTAATGAGGGTTAGACCTAGAGTTAGCCAAAGGAAAAAAGGGAACAATCTCCAAACCATTATTCTTTTTTCCCACATACTAATGACTTCTGAAAATTCTCTCTCTAGGGAAGACTGTCTCACTTTGATCTAGTTTGTTTGAGGCTAGCAATGAGTGATATGCCCAGATAACTACACCTGCACCCCAAAGTATGGAGAGAAACGTTTGCCTTCGTTACAGAATTTCTTCCTCTACATTTGAAAAATTTATTCGATATAAATGAAAGGTCAGAGTTGTGTTTTAAGTAAGTCTTAAACCTAGATGCCATCTAGACTTTTCATTCTGCAAAATTCCTCTTTAAGTGAATAAATGTGTAAGGTAACTCTCTCTTACCTTGATCAACATTTAATACCAACCTGACACTTAGAATTAAATTAGAGAAACAAAATTGGATACTTTGAGACTTGAGGACTGATTATACTACTAGAGGTAAGAGTGAATTTGAACTCTTTCCTTATCCCATTTAAATCTAACGAGAGATAAACTCCCCATTACTAAGGAGTAGAGAGGTGTGTCTGCAGAGGTGGAAGTTCCCTTGATGTTCTGGGACAAGGAAATCTAATCCTTTCTTTTGACACACATGGTTGCAATAGAAAGCTTTCCCCAACTGCCAGTCTGGTTTTAATCTATTGTCTCAAGCAAGACAGGATTTGTAAGGAATGTCAAGGGAAAGGGTGAAATTACAAGAACTTACTATAAAGTAAAAGTGTTGATGAGAAATCAAATTTTAAACAAGCTTTCAACATTGCATGAGCATATGTTGACAAAAAGTGAATGCTTTAAGTATACAATTAAGAATAATATTAATCGTAAGTATTGCTAAAGTCTACTTTCAATCCATTTTATCTCACTTACTAAAGTTCTTTAGCAATGGCCAAATACTGCCAATAAATATAACAGTGCTTCATTTAAACAAAACTTGGATATTATATAAACAATATTCCTATGTAAGCAAACTAATCATGAATTATACACATTTTAATAAAATGTTAAACACTTTTATATGAAAACACCTCAAAAGTACTATATAATTGTTCTTTAAAATATACTGTCTTTTCCTGATAGCTCAGGATTAATATTAAAAATATTTATTATAACTTGTTGAGCGTACTACATTTTGTAAGCATCTTGTAAAAATCCCTAACATCCAAAGGCTTCAGAATTTGATTGAAAAGACAAAAGGAGGCATGAAGTTCCTTTAATGGCCCTAGTGTCATTTCTATCAGTTGCCCCTTCTGGCTGCCAAATCATATCAACCTCTGTCAGTTAATATACTTATCAAAATAAAAGATTCAAAACATTTCCTACTCTGTGTAAAGAACTATTCTAGATGCTGGGAAAATGGAAGAAATAAAAATACAGTCCTTGTCTACGAGTAAACTTGCCGGTTACGTGAGGTAAACTTATGAGGTAAAGGTTATTATTGTGATAGGAATGTAATTTATTACTTCTTAGAATGTAAGTAGTTTACTTAAAAATATTCAAGTGATTCTACTTTTATTCTTATTGGAACTGTACCTTAGAAATATCTCCTATGGAAACTTAACCAGTCACTCATTTAGTTAAATGACTTAGCTAAAATCATGACCTAAGGAAATGAAGTGGGCAGGCCTTCTGCTATAACCCTGGATTTGTTGCTAGGCTTTACCTTACTATAAATGTGCCCGAGGATTTCAGAAGAATAATCTTGCTCATCTGTAAGAGTAAGTGAATCTACATACCAACATTTGTGGAAAATTGTTTTTTCATACTTTTCTACCAGTACACAACTTTTTAAGTATTTGTAAAACTGCATGTTTTCAAGATAATGTCCATCTTTATCAAGCTCAGTCACGGTTTCTGCTGATCTTTCCTGGGTCTCAGTAACACTACATTTTTGGTGTTTTAAAATCACTTTTAAACTTATATTCTCGAATTAGTTTCATTTCATAAATTCTACCTGATGGTCTCAAAAATTTATTTCAATTACCATCTGTTGTGCAGTCAGTTCACTGAGCTCCAGATCCATGATCAACCTTGTGGCATCACATTTGGAAGTAGTAAAATACCTCAAATACAAGAAACAAAACCAAACCGATAAATTTTGTTGAAGAATGAGGCTTGACTTCCATGGTTGCCAATTTTTGCCTTCATCTCTAAAATTCCTTCCCTGTTTATTTCTATATTGCATGGATCATGCTTTGAATTTCCCATGATTTTTTATCCTTTTAGAGCTTTCACTGTATGGTTCTAATTTTAGGTTTCTGTTTTTTCCTTTTCTCATCCAGCTGTTACATTTCAGTTTCTTAAGAGATCTGGCATTTCTTATTCCATTAATCCCCTACTTTTCCCTGTGGAAATGTGGTAATCTTTAATATTTGTCAAACGGATAAAAACACAACAAAATACATAAAGGAATTGACAAAAGCCTTCCGGTAGGTTATCTTTTATTGATAAGAATCTTATCTGGGAGCTTTGAGTATGCATTATCAGGAGTTGGGAATATCATGTTATCTCTTCTCATAAATTCACCCGCAAACAAACCAATTTCTTCTCTTATGTTCTCCAGTGGGCCTTATCCATGCGACTACAAAGATTTGCTGTATATATATTGTGTATATGTTATGTATTGTGTATATGTATAAAGGTATATACATAACCTTTAAGTATCTGCATTGTGTGTGTGTGTGTGTGTGTGTGAGAGAGAGAGAGAGAGAGAGAGAGAGAGAGAGAGAGAGAGAGAGAGAGAGAGAGAGAGAGAGGGAGGGAGGGAGAGACCCCAGAAAGAGGGGAAAGAGGTGCTTATCACGGGGGGGGGGGGCTAGGGAGGGCAACTGGGGACACTGGTGGTGGAGCACTGCTCTGGGGAGGGGGCGGGTGTTGGGACACCGTAAGACTGAAACCCAATCACGAGCTGAGTATCTCACTGGGATCCGATTTTTAAAATACAGATTACATTTTATTTTAAAGGTCTGCTACCGCCCTCGGAGTGCCACACCTTTCCCATGCACGATGTCTCTCTGCACCTTCACTAGCTGGCAGAAGAGAACCGAGCAAACGTCTGGGAGCCACAGGTCTGGGGGGCTCCACCCACAAACGTTAGGAAAGCTCCCTGATTCTATTTTTAAAAATAAATAAAAACTCAAAAGGAAAGAAAAAGGTGATTCTGAATGTCCAGGAATCGAAGGCACATTTCCTTGACTTTCTTCCAGCCCAAAGCGCTGACACCATCCCCCAAGGGGAGTGTTCCCCCACCCCCCCGGCCCCCCACGTAAGGCGCTGACGCTCACCGCCGGTCCTTTGCAGAGCCCGGGCCCAGGCGCCCGCCCCAGACATGCGCCCTCCGGCCCGTGGGCGGAAGTGGGGCGGGCACCGACGTCACTCCGGGCGGGCCGACTCCGCCCTTCCCAACATGGCGCTGCGCTCAATGCGGAAGGCGCGTGGGTGCTGGCGCTTCATCCGGGCACTTCACGAGTGCCCCGCAGCTGCTCGCGCCCCCCAGGCCCCCGAGGCTGGCTCTTCCCGGTCCGGCTTCCCACCCCGCCAGGTACTCCTCGTCCTCTTGCCCTGCCCTGCCCTGGCTTCCCGCGCCTCTTGCCCTGCGGGGAGTCGGCGCCGCGTCCCGGACTGCCCTCCTCGGTGCGCGGCGCCGCTGCGGAGCGCGTCGTGACGTAGCGCGCGGCGGGCGGGGCGTGGTCCCACCGCGGGCCGCCTCCCGCCCGGGCGTTGGTAAGGCAACTGTCGCCGGGCAACGGGAGATGCCGCGCCGGCCGGGCTTCTCTAAGACCAGGTCGTGCTTGCCCTGGCCGCTGGGCTTCTCGCGGTGGTTGCTTTGGGCCCCTTTGATCCAACTGCAAGCCGGGGGCAGGAGGAGGGGTCGGAAAAGACGTCGTGTTAGCACTGCACTGGTTTAAGTCGGTGGCCCTTGAGAGAGTGTCTTTACACCTTCCTCCCGGGTTCCTTCTTAGAGCTGCAGAGTAACAGTATGCAGCAGGCGTTGTGAAGGAATCCTAGGAAGCTTCCAGGCTCCATCGTCGTCCTATTCTGTTCCCGCCAGCACTACTGTTATCCATACTCCTGTCGTGCTGGTAGCATGGTACCTATCACCATCAATCCATTCGATTTAAGAATTTTACCCTCATGACAATACATATATATATATATATATATACTCATCTGTATACACATATATATGGTGTTCTGCAGGATTTATGTATTTTTCAAATATTTACTAAACATCTTCCAAGTGTAATTTCAGTTTTAGGCACTTTGCCTACATCTTTTAGGAAATATATATATTTTGGAAACTAGATAGAAATTTGAGGCTCTGGTTATTAAGTGGTTTCCTGGAGGTTTTGCATAATAATTTTCATAATGTATAAGTGTGCAAAGTTTGTGTCATAACTGAGGTATTGGAAAGAACACTAGACTGTAAGTGAACCAGAGGTCTAAGTATTTGTCATTTGCTAGCTGTATGATATACCAGTTACTTGTGGACTCACTTGCACATTAATGTTCCATCAACCTTTGAAAAAGTAAAGTGAAGCCAAAGAGATTAATTATGCACCCAAGATTTTAAGTTCCACGTATTTTTCTAATTGTCTCTTAAATTACTTCTGTTTCTCTAGGTATAGTTCATTGGTTTGGGCCTCACATGATTCTTGTATGGTTAAAGGGCATTTGGTACTAGAAAGCTCTGTCAACAAAACATATGTTCAAATATTATTTTAAATTTCAGATGGCAGTTTTAGGTAAGAATGGATTCAAAATTAGATCAGTTATTATAAATTCTATTTAAAAATTAGGTAAATTCATCAAACACTCCTCCCATTTGACATTTGAGGATTTTATTCTTTGGAACTGAAACTGATCTATTACTACACTTAGAGTTAACAATAGTATATTAAAATGTATTTTACCCAAGTAACAAAGCCTTTGACCCAGACTTTCATTTCAAAATAAGAATTGTGTATGTCATGAAAGTTAGGGAATCACAGAGAGGGGAAAAAAAACCCATAGAACTCAAGCCCACGAAATCACTATCAATGAAAGAAAAATTATTAACCCTCTTATTGTTCAGTGGCATTTATGAACATTATTATCTTAAAGTTAATCAGCTACTAGTCTATCATTACAAGATACAAAATTTCCAGAACAAACCAAGTCTTCAGTTTCACTTTAAGTAGAGTAAGAATAAAAAATGAGAGCATTTTTGGGGCTGGAGTGATAGCATAGTGGGTAGGGCGTTTGCCTTGCACGCAGCCGACCCGGGTTCAAATCCCAGCATCCCATATGGTCCCCTGAGCACTGCCAGGAGTAATTCCTGAGTGCAGAGCCAGGAGGAACCCCTGTGCATCGCCAGGTGTGACCCAAAAATCAAAAAAAAAAATGAGAGCATTTTAAAAAAGATGTATAATATACATATAGTTTTTAGTAATATGTAGAACTATGCAGAGCTATAAGAACTAATAACTATAAGAACTAATGGGTTTTTTTAAACTAACAGAAATTTTGCAAAATTGTATTCATGATGTAATTGAAGTACATTTGTAAATAAATGTATAATTTATGCAGAGAAAAAAAGACTGGCAGCCAGGAAGTTACCGTTCTAAAATTTTTTGTTTTGCTTTGGTCTTTCTAAATAATAGATTGGAAATGATTTTTCTTCTTTAAGCTTTCTGGTTTTTTTTTCACATGGTTTAAATGGAAGATATAGCACTTTCAGTCCAAAGAAAGTTTTTAAAGCATTGATTTCCTTATAAATACATAGTTGTTAGTATCATCTGTGATTCTTTAAGTTTCTAAAAGAGATAGTTCCCCACAGTGCTGTTATTAAAATGGCCCAAGAAAAGGACTACTAAAAATTTATGGCCACTTTTCCTGCATGTATCTCCTTTTTCGCTTGAAAAGCTTGCTTTGAAGTCAAAGAAATTTTTGTGAACAGATGCAGAAATATGTGAAGGAAGAATTGGATTCTCAAACCAGATGCATTCGACATTTTTATGATATCATAACCTTTGTAGAAAACAAAAAATATTTTTTGAGAGTATAGTATAATAAAAAGAAATAAATATTTATCACATGGGTGATTCTATCAAAAGAAAAGAAATAGTCACTGAAATAGTCACTTTATTTGTTATTAGTTTTGACCGTGCAGTTACTCCTTATGGTGAGCAGCAGAAATGAATAAACCAAAGCAGTGCTTTGTTGGAAACTGATTGTTAGCCTGTTGTGGGTTCAGAGGTTGTTTTAATATGTTTTAATATTTTCTTTAAATAGCAAAATCATGGGTAATAAGCTTGGCATGTCAGGACCCTTAGTTATCTTAAAGACTGGCTTTTACTTGGCAAAGCTAGTTGTAGACTCAGGTTCAAACTGAAAAATAGGGAGAAAAGGGGAATAATAACATACCAAGCTTCCTCATTGTAAGATGGCTACAGTTTGTATGAAAGCCGTTTATTTTGCCAGGTGATGCCTGTCAGAAAACTGTTGAAGTCTGATGCAGTGAGAGTAGTCACAGAGTCAGAGGGATAAATATCTAATGTGTTATGTTTAAAACTGGTGGCATTACATAAATTGAAGCCTGTCATCATTGCGTTGACTAAGTGTCCAGAATCTATACTTCTTTAAGCACTCTCTTCTGATGATGATGTTGTGCAAAGACTGATGTATTAGTGAACTTCGGCGAGAATTTTGTACTCATTCAGTGGGAGTATAAAATGTTCATATTTTATTACAGTTGATTACTACTGTCAGTAATTTTGATTTTGCTGAAAGCAAACCTAGGGCCTCCCTCGTGCAGGGTGAGTGCTCCTGGTATCCCCACCCCTAATCTTTAACACTTAATTTTTTAAATATAAAGAAATAAACTTCATTTAAATCACTTACCTAATGTCCCAAATCTAATTGTGGAATTAGGGTGGTGATATTTACTATTGGCATTCATTCCATATTTTTCAAGTTTGTGAGTGTTTCATTTTGAGGATTCAAATGCTGTTAAATTGGGATAGTGTTTGTCCCTGAGTTACTTTTATCTCTGCTTTGGCTTTCTAAATTAAAAGAAAAAAATTAATTGAAGAACTGTGATATACAAAGTTATTGATAGTTGAGTCTTAGGCATACAATATTCTAACACTAGTTTTGCCAGCACTGTTAACTCTCCTCAAACTGTGTTTCCATGCTCCCTCCCTCCCTCCCGCCATGTCACACCCCACCCTGCCACCTTGGTAGGCACATTTCAAAGTTCACTGTTGTTTAGATTTCACCTTTTCAGGGTTGTTGACTCTGTGCTGTGGATATATAAGTATACCACTCTCCCACATCACCGGTGCACTCAGGCCCCTGACTCCTCCTCCGCATTACTTCTCTTTCTCATCTTCTCTCAGCTTTTTCTGCTCTATATGCTCTGCCCAACATACACATTGGACAAATCAGCCTGACAGAGCTACAAGGAATCATAAATACTATCAGGGAATTTTATTGGTTGATCACCTATCAGATTACTTTATCTCTCTGTGCTTTTCTTAGGGTGTTCCTTAGGGTATCATGTAGGCCTTCTCTAAAGGACCTTTGAAACTCAGTTCACTGTCATCCCATTGCTCATCGATTTGCTCGAGCAGGCACCAGTAACGTCTCCATTTGAGACTTGTTACTGTTTTTGGTATATGGAATATTCAATTCGATATTCGAAACTCAGTCTATTTATTTAAAATGCTCTTAGATTTGCTTTTGCTGTGACCTGATTTAGCTTATTACAAACAATAAAATTTCAATTATTTGAAAATATCTTTTAAGTGGCTAGTGAAGACTAATGATAACTGGTGAAAATATAGAGAAAGAGCTGTAGAAAACTGCTTGGATTTATGCATACAGGTATTATGGCAGCCACATCCTCACAGTCTGAGACTGCAGAGGCCCACAGCCTTCTGATGTATGTCCACACACACAGTTTAGTCAACACACAGATATCTCTGTTTCTTCGAAAGAAAGAACCATCTTTAGTGAGGGCCTACCATGTATGTGCTAAGGCCTCATGCTGTGTGCGCTATACACTTAATCTAACACAATCCTATAATACTTTTCTGTTCATTTATTAAAGAGGAAACTGAGACTCTAAGAGATTCTGTCCTTTCTTAAATCACAGTCGTAACCTGCAGTTCCAGGACTCAAACTCTGTCTACTCCTTCTCCTTTCCCACTTGACCAGTAGTAGTCTCTGATCAAATTACACCTGTGTGGCTCCCCTAGATAAAGGAGAGTTTTGCTGATGTGAGGAGGAGGAAGAATTGCCTTCTTTCCCCACGACGCCCTGCACCCATGCAGTCAGAGACCCTTGAGATGCTATCACACAATCTTGAACTTTGTATGATGAAGTTTGAAAAATACTTCAGCTTTATTAAATACCCAAGTGAGGGGGCAGGGAGACAGCTCAGAGAGCTGGAATGCCATGGCACAGAACACATAATCTTGGTGGCCCCCAGTACCACCCTGCCAGACCCCCACCCTGAATTGTCAGGCCCGCAATGCTGGTCTGGGGATCACAGGCTCCCAGTACTGCTGGAGAAGCCCAAGTCAATCAATACCCAAGTGAGTTTGTTGGCTTAAGGCTAGTGGTGACTTTTAAAGAGCTGTCCTATAGATAAGTAATTGGGAAGATTTACTTTATATGTGTATTTGATAACAAAATACTACATTCTATTTTAAGCTACACAAATTGTTCTGTAAATGTGTGGATTAATTTACTAATGTAAAGGTTTTATCAACTTTTGCAACATTTAACGTATTTAACATAAGCTACTTGAAATTTCAGTGCCTTTTTTCTTTCTTCCTTCCCTTCCCCTTCTCTCTGTCTCCTTTTTTGGGGGGTGCGGTCACACCTGGAGATGCTCAGGGGTACTCCTGCTTTGCGCTTAGGAATCACTCCTGTCAATGGGTAGGATACCGTATGGGATGCCAGGAATTGAGCCAGGGTTGGCCGCGTACAAGGCAGGCACCTTACCCACTTACTGTCTCTCTAGCCTCTCTCTCTATCCTCATATCCCTCTCCCCTTTCTCT
This sequence comes from Sorex araneus, assembly GCF_027595985.1. Lineage (NCBI taxonomy): Eukaryota > Metazoa > Chordata > Mammalia > Eulipotyphla > Soricidae > Sorex > Sorex araneus. The sequence goes on along the minus strand of NC_073304.1, from coordinate 148,390,998 downwards.
TTTCCTTTCAAACACAGTTGACTTTTGCATCATATGCTGAACTCTGTGTATAGATAACAATGCTGGTAGATTCACTCTCAGGTACTCTTGCAACCAACTAGATCCCTAGCTTCTTCATAAAGAACACTTCCTCTAGTTCTGCTTTTCTGTCTGTCCTACTCCCGACAGTTAGAAGTCCAAGAATTTCTTGTGCCACAGGAGGCATTCAGCTTCCTCTGGATTCACACTGGAGGCACGTGCTCACTGAAAGTGGGGACTGCTCTGCCTTGATGAGACACTAGTTGTATAGGGAAAATTTATAGACACCAAGGTGATACATTGATTCCAGCCTGACTTAATTTAGCTTTGCTCTGGCATTTATAGTTTCCTCTATATATCACTTTTTAGCAATGCCCTATCTTTTATTCCCTACTTACTAACTGAAGCAAGGTCATATTTTTGTCTGTGCTACCCCATCTTCTTCATTTTGCTGAACCTGTTCTCATTTACCAAAATCTTTCTACATTTGCCTGCCCGACTCTTAGGAGAGCATACAGTTTTCCTTGCATTATACCTGCTGGGGTAGGCTGAGGAACTACTTTTTTGATTATCTTTTAGGCTCCTATGAAGTAGTCCAGTCAATCTGGTGTCTAACTCATATAGATTCTCAGAACCTCCATTTTTCCTTTTCTTGCTCCCTAGACTGAGATAGCAGCAAGGAGTTAGTTGCAATTGCTCCTTTACATATCTGTCCTGGTGTTTTGATTATGACATCATGTAGTGCAAGCATGCAGGCTGCTCCATTGTGGACAGAGCCCTGAATAGCCTGGGTTATATTGCTTCATATCCAAGATTCCTGGGATTATTGTAGACTTTTTAAAGATATTTAAAAGTAGGGGCCGGAAACATAGTACAAAACATAGTACAGGGATAAGTTACTAGCCTTGCATGTGACTGACTCCAGTTCGATCCCTGGTACTGCCAGGAATGATCTCTTGAGTTCAGTGCCAGGAGTAAGCCATGAGCACTATTGGGTGTTGAAAAAAAATGTTAAAGAATAAAGTAAAACCACAGGTCTCACGTTGCAAGATATTTTCAAGTAGAATGTATTATTTGCTGGAGAAATAGTACAGTGGTAAAGCACTTGCCTTGCACAATCTGTGTTCAGTCCTCAGCACTTCGTTTGGTCTCCAAGCCTCACCAGGAATGATCCCTGAGCACAGAGCCAGGAAGATGCCCTGAGCTTCTCAGGGCCAATGTGGCCCAGATACCCCTAAGTTCTTTGGGGCCAGACTCATAGTATAGTGGGTAGGGCACATGGATGACTTGGGTTTGATTGCAGGCACTCCATATAGACTTCTGAGTCCTGCCAAGAGTGATTCCTGAGGGCATAGCCAGGAATAAGTCCTGAGCACACAAACATTTAGAAGTAGAGGCCAGAGATATAGAGCAGGGGTAAATCACTTGCCTTGCACACGACCTGCCCCAGTTTGATTCCTGGCACTGCTAGGAATGATCCCTGAGCTCAGAGCCAGGTATAAGCCTGGAGTACAGCTAGATTGAAAAGACCTTTTTTTTTTTTTTTTTTTTTTTTAGAATTAAGTAAAATCACATGTTTCATATTGCAAAGCATTTTTAAGTGGAATGTATTATTCTCATTTAAAAGCTTGCTCTAATGTAATACTTCGTAGTTTCAAAAATACCTCAGTGTAAAAAACTAAGGCTCGCCGAGGGGGCGAGTGCACTCGCGGGCTCTCCGGGAGGCTCTGTCTCACCACCCGCGTTCGGTGCTCTGGAACCGCAGTGTGTAGACTGGATCGGGACGGCCGGTGGTCAAGGACAGGCGAAGGAAAACGAGGACCAAGCTGGTTGCTGATTAGTTACTGTTTATTCAATCTTCCCACTTTCTCATCTCCCGCACTCCCAGCTCCGGCCTCTCTCTGGATCTACTGCTCAACTCTGCTTCTCTCTGGCTTCTCTCTCTCCTCCTCTTGTCTCTCCCCCCCTTGCCCTCTAGGCTACCACCAGCCAGGTAGCCAAATTAACATAAGAAAGCCCTTCCTGAGGGCAGAGCACTCCAAAGCCCTTCCTCACTCTTAAGGTTTTTTTCTTTTCCCTAGTCCAGGAACTTATTAACATCTTAATACTAGTTATTTTTGTATGGACATAGCAAGGGATACATTGAGGCTTGCAAGGCAGCTCTCCTGGCAACATCTTGCCACAGGCTCAGACCACAGCACTCAGGCCAGATTAATCATTCCTCACCCTAGCAGGGTCCAAATCTAGTATCACTGTTTGGATCATGACAGCATTTGTCCATGATCAAGCTCTTATAGTTAAGCATTAGGCACTTTGGCCAGGCCCATCTCGATGCCAGGGTAGCACACAACTCACCGCTTGCCCTGGGTCCTTCTTGTCCCACGTCGGGACCGTGCTTTGGGGGTGCTAGGAAGTAAGGGCAGCTGAGGCTTAGGTCAAGAGAACAGATGCCCTGGAGGAAAATATGTAGAGTCAAATGACTCCCAGGTTACAAAAGCATAACATTTGTTAAGTCTTCCTGTGTCCATACAAAAAGGACATGGCTCTGAATAAACTATGCAAAGGACTCAAGGAGAAGAGAAAAACATTATTTACAAGTCAACAGAACACTAAGAAAGAAGCTACAAATAAACAAAGAGGAATAGGAGCACTGTAACGGGAGTAACCCAATAAACCTAAACTACTGAGGCTATGTTATCCTACACCTCAGTATTCTCATTTAATCTTGGGTATGTATGTTAGTTCACTCTTCGGCCATCTACTTTTTTTTATTTGTAGCACTGTAGCGCTGTCATCCTGTTGTTCATCGATTTGCTTGATTGGGCACCAACAACATCTCCATTGTGAGACTTGTTGTTACTGTCTTTGGCATATCGAATACGGCACGGGTAGCTTTCCAGGCTCTGCCATGGGGGCAATATACTCTCAGTAGCTTGCCAGGCTCTCCAAGAGGGACGGAGGAATCGAACCTGGTAGGCCCATGCAAGGCAAACACCCTACCTGCTGTGCTATCCCCCCGGATGTGAGGGCGATCTGGCTACAACATCTGTCATCCCATTGGTCACCAGGGTTGATTCGGCTGATCCGGCTGGCTTCACCACTTCATGTGCTTTCCTCCCAAAGCTGCGCACACGGTGGCAGAGGATGGCCTTACGGGAATAGAGACGGAATGGTCCTCAGTTGAGGGTATATGAGTAGCTGCGCTCCCCTGCTAGAATCTCCAAAAAAGCTCTCAAGGTCCATTTTTTAATTTACTGATTAAATTTTCATCGTGCCACATTTTTGCATGTAGTGATATACATCAAAACCGTATGTAGATATGACAGAGGGAAGCCACTGGGACAGTGGTTGAGGAAGCTGACACTGGTAGAGTGTGTGGTGTTGGAATGTTTTGTGCATGAAACCCTGCCATTATCATTCTTTTAATGGCACCTAAAGTAAAATTTACAGAGCAACAAAAAATTTAAACCTGTATGTAGTGCATCAATTGTATAGTGATGATGGATCTAAATAAGTAAATATCAGTAGTTTTACAAAAATATCCTCAGTGGATATTTTTTCTTGCTTGTATTAAAATTGATCTGATATTTAATATTTGGGGGATCCTAGTCTAATATGACTGTGATAATATTCTTCTTTACAGAATGAGGATGAGGAGAGGTGATTTATTAGATGCTTGACCTGTACCAAGCATGGTTTGAAGCACTTGGTGTACATTAGCTCATGTAATCTTCACAGCTCAATGAGATTGGCTCTAATATTAGCTTCATTTTATAAGTGAGGAAACTAAGGGGTCAAATAACTCAGCCAAGATCATGTAGCTGGAAAGTTTAGAGCCAAATAATTCTAAACTCATTTCCTAAATGTTATAAAATTTCATTAAATCCTAGACAAATGATCATTTGCTGTGCTGATAGTTGCCTTGCAACTTTCAAGTCTGTTTCGTGAAAGCAACATAGATATCTTGCCACAGTGACATACAGATTATAAATTATAAATCAGTCTGTGCTGTTGCTGCTCCTACTGTCTTGTTTAGCTCGATGAATTATGAGAAAGGAGCAAAGCTGTCTTATAAATTTATCTCCATGTCTCTATTTAGCTACTGCCACTAGGATTACCCTGTGTAAAATAGGGGCTTTTAACACATGAGTCCCAAGGTGCATGTAGGAAGTTCTGTTTCTACACAGAACTACACAGCATATAGCTGTCGGGTCAACCTGCAGGCAGAAGGAAGGTGGTGAGTACTGAAACTGATGGATGACCAAGGGACCGCTATTTAGGGTCTGGTTGGGATTTACGACTAGAGCACTTCTTCAAGAAACTGCAGAGATGCAAAGTAGGAAGATGGAAACGATGCAAGTAATTAGTGTTATAGGCCATTTTCTGCAAAAGCTTAGCCACTTAAATTTTATTCTAAGGAATTCTCATTTCAAGGAGTTCTTTAAGAAGTCTATAATTCACTGATTGAATTAAAGTGAATTTTTACCAATTAGTACATGAATTAGGATGCTGTTGAAGCATGAGAGTTACCAGCATTGAACAGGGTTTATTTTATGCTCCAAAGAGCTTCTTATGGGACTTTTCCTGCTCTTCTTGTGAACTGAGATTTCACATGGTTAGCAGTTGTTCTTTTTTTTCATTCAGGCTCTCTTTTTACTCACTCTGTTACTTTTGGACTCCTTTTGGGGAACAGGAGAATGTAATGGTGAAGGGAAATAGAGTTGTTTATTCAAATCCCTGATTTGGATTCAGATCTTCCCTCGGGGAGAGTGGTCGAGGCAGCCAACTCAAATCTGTTAGAAGAGAAGGGCTCTCTGGGCCTATGAAGATGCAGTCCCAAGAGAGAGCTTAAAGAGCAGCCTTTGTGGAATACTCCCCAGTTCTGGGGAAGGAGCCAGGTCGGCCCTTTATGGATACTAGTTACCTGACCAGCTTGGTTGTGAAGGAAAAATACCCCTTTATGGGCAACTCTGGCTTTTCCAGGGCTGGCAGCTTTCCAGCCACCCCCAAGCCATGAAATCCAGTAACCTCAAGGAATAAGTACCTGGAGGATAGACGCACCAGCATTGTACTGTCTTGTACTGTCTTGGCTGACTCTTCACTAGGAGGAAATGTATTAAAGTAAAAGCAGCATGATTCGTGGGGTCAGGCAGGCTACCACATACTCATTGTGATGCCAGGTAAGCCAATTGACCTGGTAGATCTCATTTCTCATTGGCAAGTGCTCAGTAGCAATGCATGGTAGGGTTAAATGGATTCAAGTCTGCCATATAAAGTGCAAAACACCACACCTTATTGAGCCTCTGTTCTTGGGTATTTTTTCAATATAATTCTTTTTACTCTACCACAATTGTCTCTTCTTATCAATGTTAATAATCCTTTTTTTCTCCCCATTTCCATATTGTCTTTTCTTTACAACCTCTGTCCTACAAAATTCTAATAGATTAATATCCCCAAATCAATATTATCCTTTGCTGTTTCCTTGCTCAAAAACCTTTGCCAACGGGGGGGAAGGGGGGGGCTGGAGTGATAGCACAGCAGGTAGGGTGTTTGCCTTGCACGCGGCCGACCCAGGTTCAATTCCCAGCATCCCATATGGTCCCCTGAGCACTGCCAGGAGTAATTCCTGAGTGCAGAGCCAAGAGTAACCCCTGTGCATTGCCAGGTGTGACCCAAAAAGGAAAAAAAAACCTTTAGGGACTTCCTATGAAATTTGCACTCCATATAGCACCCAAAACATTTCATATCCAGGGACCCTAAGAGATAATACAGTGAGTAAGGCACTTTTCTTACTTTTCTTGAATTTTTTCAAAATTCAAACCCTGGCACCCCATGGTCCTCCAAGCCCTGCCAGTAGTGATCCCTGATAACAAAGCTTGGAGTAAGCCCTAATAAGCATTGTGGGATATGGCCCCCAATCAGAAACAAACAAATGAAGGACCTTCCACAGTTCAGATCAGAAGTCTCTGTATCATTGCTGTGGGAAATCATTCCTGTAACAGAATCCCTAAAGTAAGGATAGTTCCCTCGGTACATCTGTTTAAGTGTTTTAAATAACAGGGCAGCGAATGTGTCACCCAGGGAAGGATAGAGTAAGAAATTTTCCAGGCTGTACTTTAAGAGTGACTCTGTGAAATATCTCTACCTCTGTCCTGTTAAATTTTGATATGCTTCTAAATTTCCTTAATGTCTCTGTCAACCTAAACAACAGCTCACATGTTGTTTATTCAATATTGAATTGAGTAAGTGACCATCCTGTGAGCGCATATATGGCTGCTCAGGTGACCCTAAATCTTGGACAGTTCTTGTGTGTTTGTTCCATTCCCTGATACCAACCCTGATGAACAGAGGTTAAAGATGCCAGTCTAATTTGCTTTATTGTGATTTATTGCCATAATTGCTATCTTAAATGAATCCTTTCCTCTGGAGTGTCATAGAATTTACAAGTTAGTTCAGCTATTTCCTTTTACTTACTTACTTTTTAGATTCTTTTAAGTTTAATTTTTTAAGTTCTAGAAAACCTTCAAAGTTGAAACTGATTGCTCCACTTCTGAAATTGTATAGAACTTTGTAGCTTTCTGAAAAAAATAGCACATACTTTAAAATATTCTTTTGTTAGAACAGATAGAGAGCTTTTAAAAAATTTTTATATAGACCTTTGGTGACCATTTCAGAAGGAAGCAAATGCCTTGTGGCGCAGGGTTGACTGCCGCTCCACAGACTGACTCCTGAGGTCTGTTCTTGGAGTTGACCGCCAGTGCATGAAAGCAGGGTAACAAGAAGGCGTCCCAATGAGCCTGGGCTCTGGGAACTGTGTGTGTGGGAGAAAGGAAGTTATTACTTGGGGCTTCATCATAATAATTCTCATGACAAAAGAACTCAGGAAAATATTTATTCTGTGAAAACTAAAGGCAATGTGATAAGAAACGAGAAAGTGCTACAAGAAACTTTTAGAATTTTGTTTAAACCATTTTTGTGTGTTTTTACCTATTTAATTATCAAAAGTTTTCAGCGTTTGCCACAGGTAATAAGTGATTTTATTTTTCACTTAAAACTCCGGATGTTTATGTGATTGAAAAATAATACTGATTTTGGGGCTGGAGCGATAGTACAGCAGGTAGGGTGTTTGCCTTGCTGCCAGGAGTAGTACCTGAGTGTAGAGCCAAGAGTAACCCCTGTCATCTCCAGGTGTGACCCAAAAAGCCTTAATTAATTAATTAATTAAATAAAAGCCACACACTGCATCCAGAATTTAAAAAAATAAAAAATAGTAATACCGATTTTATTTCAATGAGTCCTAATAGGTTATACATTTTCAACTTCTTTCTCTGACTTTTATTGCCACTCTAGCCTTACTTTATGTTTTGCAGGTGTAGTTAACTGTACTGGGTTTTCTACCTCTGTATATTAAAGCTTTCTATCTATATATAAAATTTTTAAGGGTTAAAATGAGATTTTATTATGAGCATAGTTGTGCCTCAATCGATATGCAATAAATATATGGTAGTATTATTTACACAACAATTGATGTGTTATTTTTGCTTTTATAATTAGCAGTATGCCTCTTTAATTCATGAAGGAGCTAAGTAAAAAAGACATTGTCAATACAATAAATGTTGAAGTATCGTTAAGTCAGCCTATCAAACCACCCTCGTATCTTTGCTCTGTAGATCTTGTAGATCCCATCTGTGTAGACCATTTGTAAGCGTGCAGTTGTTTGTGTTTACACCAGGTAAGAATGGAGTACTGCAATTCAAGCAAGGTTTTTAGTTGCATTACAGAGACTATGTTTTTTTATTTTAAAGTGACTAGTGGCATTTAAATAGCTAGAAAATTTTGATTATGCTCATTTACCAATTTATCAGTTACACATTTAATAAAACATTAAATCAATGTAGTATAATAATAAAACTGACAGAAAATCTCATCTGTAAGGAGTTTGATCGCATCAGCTTCTTCCTGAAACAGGTTGCTTGACAAGTGTGCCAAACATCTTGTTAAGTCTGGGACCATTGTACCCATAAATCTTTAAACTGTCTTGGAAATCCCAACATTTCAGCATCTATATGACATCTTCTGCATCATTTTTCACATTATAAAATAGAACAGAAATTCTCTTAAAAACCATGTGTCCTTAATTTTGATTGGGAATGTATTAACCTAGCTATCACTCCTTATAGAGATACAGTTTATGCACAGTTTCATGCATGTGTCATTTCAATAACTCACAGGGTATCCACTTCCCAAATGCCTTTCCTGTTTCACCTCCACCCCATAAGCTAAGTTCTGTGGGCCAGCTCTCCAGCTATGTTGCCTTTGGCCATTTGTTTGTTCCTTACCGTGTATCTTTAGGACCTGAATTTGAGGGATCATTCTGTGTCTATCCCTTTCCTTTTGATTGACTTAACTCATCATGAAACCCTTTAGTTGCATCCATGTCATAGCAAATTGATTTTGTCCTTTCTTAGAGCTGCATTGTACAACATTGTGTGTGTGTGTGTGTGTGTGTGTGTGTGTGTGTGTGTGTGTGTGTGTGTGTGTGTGTACGCATGACAGCTTCTTATATCATTCATCCATAGTTGGGGATTTGGGCTGTTTCCATATCTTGACTCTCATACTAAGTGCTGCACTGAACATCGGTGTTTATATGTCCTTTTGAATCCATGTTTTTGTGTTTTAGGGGTAGGTGCCAAGAAGTGGTATTGTTGGCTTATGTGAGGGATCTAGTCCTACTTTTTTTATTTCAAATTTTATTTTATAGTTGTTCACAATAATTTATTGCATTCAGTATTCCAACATCAATCCCACCACCATTACACCTTCCCACCACCATTATTTCAAATTTTCCTACCACCACCAAAGCGTGCCCCCAAAGCAAGCCCTAAACAGTTTGTTTTGTATTGCTTCTTACTAATAATCTCTAAAATGATCCAAAAAAGTTTCCTTAGAGGAAAGTGTGTAAAGATGGTTGTGTCTCACCCTGGAGCTATTAAGCCCTTGTATAAGAGATTACTAACATCTTGTTACAGGTTAAGCCTTGTGTATTCATATATTGTTATATATATCAATATATTTGATATATTTGATCAAGATTGGTTACCTTCTACTTTATATCTCGTCATATGTAATGTGCTACTCTTGGCACATCAGTGGCATAAAGTATGAGATGTTGTGTGCTCCAGGAATTCTAAAATTTTTTAAAAGGATGATATAGAGGGATCTGGTGCTGCCAGCAGGTCAGCCTGTACCTGTGGGGCGAGTACATCAGCAGCAGTACCTTCAGACTTCCTGATACCCCCAAATTGCCGCTGTGCCCTTGGCCAGACCCCAATAACTTGGGGCCAAGTTTACCAAGAAAATAAATGGCCAAAAGGTAGGTATGTGGGAGCCATACCCACAAACCACCTTTGACTCAGCTATACAAGCTCATTTATTGGCCTTATTTCAGAGACCCATAAATCTTGAAAGAGATCAAAAACTGCAGTTAGGGCCAGCATTGCTTTGTGCCCTGTAGGGAATATGCCAATAGTTCATTTCCCTGGAAAGATGGAAACAAGGGCCATGATCCAGAGACACACGAACGAATCTCTGAACCAAGCAGCTCGTTGTGGAGATGCCTCCAGACCTCCAGACTTTAAGCCAGGCTGACTACACCAGGGTGCCTCGGGCAGAGATAGGTGTCGTCCTTCCACCTGCCCCCTAAAATCCCTGGTGGCCACCAACTTCCAGAACCCCGTGAGAAGTGCAGGTACGCAGGTTCAGTGACGGCAAACTCCAGGCCTCAAGGGATAGGGGATGGGCCAGTCTTCGAATCCCCTTGTCCCCATGGGACCCTGGAGGTCACAACCACAAACTGCCTGCAGCTGCTAATTAAGCTCGTTGGCAGCCATGAAACGAATCTCCGAACCTAGCTGCTCCCTGCAGGGATTTCTCCAGATCCTGATTATCTGGAATTTTGGAGTTCCAGGAGCTCATGGCTGCTATTCATAACAAGCAATACAAAAGAGAGTATGGGGGGTTGTCTGCCATAGAGACAGAGGGAGGAGTGGAATGGGAGGGGATACCGGGGGCCTCAGTGGTGGAAGATGTGTCCTGCTGGAGGGTTCGATGATTGATCATTGTATGACTGAAACCTAAACAGGAAAGCTTTCTAACCATGTCTCACGGTGATTAAAAAAAATAATAAAAAGGATAAAATAAAATTAGCTTTCTGAATAAAAAAAAAGTAATGTGGAGTTCATGCCCAATTCAATCTGTTTAATTAATGGCTGAATAAATAGCAGTTCTCCTACATTAGAAAAAAAAGAAAAGGATGGTATAGCTGAAGTTGTCCCTCTTGGAGAGCCCCACAAGCTACCGAGAGTATGCCGCCTGCACATGGTGTATTCAATATGCCAGAACCAGTAACAAGTCTCACAATGGAGACACTATTGGTGCCCACTCGAGCAAATCAATGAGCAGTGGGATGACAGTGATGATGATGATGACAGTGATAGCTGAAGTTAAATTTTTAACTGGATGATGACTTGGGGGTCCAGAAGCATCTCTGTACTTGTTGCTGTCTTCCGAGATTTATTTGTGAGTCTCTGGATCATGGCCATGAATGTATTATATGGCATCAGAGGCAGTTTGTGGGCATGACTGCCAGGCACCTGGAAGCACAGGGAGATGAGGGGAGGCCACCCATCCCTTACTCTGAGAGCTTGGAGATTTTGCATACCAGAGTATTTCAGCAAAATCATTCTCATGCATGAGGGGCTCATCCCAAGGCTGTGAAAATAGGCTATGATTATGGCAGCATTTGGGTTCTGGAGGTTTTCAGCTGCTGGGGTTTTGTTGGCGGATGGTAGGCATCTCTGCAGCTCTCTTCTGAAATTTATTTATGAGTCTATTCCTACTTTTTTGATATATCTTCATGTTGCTTCCATAAAGGTTGAGCCAGACCACATTCCCACCAACAGCAAATGAGGTTCTTACCACAACCTTTCCAACATGGACTGTGCCAGACTTTTTCATTTATGTCATCTCTAGTGCTGTGAGATGATATTTCATTATTGTTTTGCTTTGCATTTTCCTAATTATAAGTGATGAGCACTTACATACCTACTGATACCTGTATGTCTTCTTTGAGGAAGTGATGTACATCTCTCCATTTTTGGAGAGGGTTGTTAGATTTTTTTTTTTTTGTCGTTGAGCTTTGTGAGTGCTTTATAGACATTGGATATTAGCTCTTTATCTGAGATATTACATGCAAATATTTTCTCCCATTCAGTGGGAGACTAACATCCAAGAATAGTAGAGGTAAGTACCAAGAGGAGTACTCCACAGCTTGGAAGCTGACCTCACATGCTAAGTGAAGAAGCAGCTCTGATAAAGAAGGGATCACCAAGCAAAGGGTGCTAGGCGGGCCCACTAGGGATGGGAGATATGGCTGAAAATAGACTATAGACTGAATGGGATGCCTACTTAATACCTCTGTAGCAAACCACAGCACCCAAAAAGAGAGGGCGAGCAAATGGGAATGCCCTGCCACAGAGGCAGAGTGGGGTGAAGGGGACAGGGTGGGGGTGGTGGGAGGGATGCTGGGACCATTGGTGGTGGAAAATGGACACTGGTGGGTACTCAATCATTGTATGACTGAAATGTAAGCATGAAAACTTGTAAGTCTGTAACTTTGTCTCACGGTGATTCCCTAATAAAAAAAATAAATAAAATAAATAAATAAATAAACAGATTGGGAAGTGCAAAAAACTATATATATATATTTTTTTTTCTTCCATTCAGTAGAGTGTCTTTTTATTTTAGTGTGAGTTTTTCTTTTGCTGCAAAGAAGTATTTTGATTTGGCATAGTCCTGTTTGTTTATATTTGTTTTTGACTGCCTCTGAGGTCACCTCTTTGAAGATATCTCTGAGGTCCATTTCCTAGAGAGTTTTACCTTTTTCCTCAATATATTTAATAGATTCTGGTTTGATCTTGAGGTCAACCCACTTTGAGCTTACTTTTGTAAATGGTGTGAGGCATGGGGAAACCCTGCTCTAGCATAACTATGCAGATAGGGTCCTCTCACTTAGAACACGGGTTAGAGGGTATAAGGAGAGGGAAAAATAGTTTTTTTTTAAAAAGTAATAAAATAATGGTTATAGATAGAATTATAGTCAATTGAACAGCAATACATTTGTATCTAGTAGAGAGAAATCACCAAGAAAAGTATGTAAAGTGAGACCAAATAATCTTTTTTTAATGAGAGGTTTCTAGTCGCTGAGCTTGAACTCTGGGAAAGAGACCAAAATTAAGGGTTTAAAAAACAAAGACAAATATGGGAAAGGAATCATTCTAGTATGGATCTAAGAATTCCTAGGTGATCATGAATTTCAAAGAAGAATTGAAGAACAGAGTAATGGCATCATATAATATAAGAGAAAATCATACTTTAGAGTTCATGGTTAGTAAATTACTAACCATTACTAATGAAATTAAAAATAATAATTGCAGAGTTATTGACATGTAAAAATGATTAATTACAGTGAGATGAGGAATTGAGAATTACTTTTTTGATAAGTCTTAATGAAAAAGACATGTCACAAATGGTAAAGAGAACTACAATAAAAATGCCCCGTGCAAGCAAATTGTTAGGAGGTAGGGTCTTTTAGGATTAGAGAGCTGAGAAGGAATCTAAGAATCAGTAAAGACAGAGGTGGAAAGAAATAGACACAAATAGATACAGTAGAGAAATAGATATAAGTGAATTAAGTGCTATTCAGAATAAGTGGCAGGGAAGACATGACTCTGAAACTAATAGAGAAAGGTGGAGATTACTGTAATGTTGCATAGGTTTGCTAGGGATGCAACAGGAAATCAGGAAATCTGAAACTTGATCGGGTATAAATCTCCCAGGAGGTTTAAGTCACGGAGATGGAATAGGTTAGTGGCTTAGTGTATGGACTCAAATCCAATGTTTTCCATCTGCTAACTGAATATTATGCAAGTTAAACTTCTCTATACCTAATATTCTCCATCTTTAGCTGGAACTCTGCAGCCAGATTGCCAGGTGTTGGAGGAAATAGTTGCATCACTAAATAGCAGTAAGTTTTTGACAGCTTAACTTTTCTATGCTTTAATTTCTCCATTTGCGATATAAAGACAATAATAGAATTAACCTCAGGTTTGAATGAGTTGCTATTGGGCAGCATTTAGAATAATACTAGCTACATTGTGACCACTACACAATATTGAATGGGTTAGATTTAACTGTATTGAGAATTAAGAACCAAATTGAGATTAGAAATTCTAATTTAGGCATATAGGTGAATTCTGTGTTGATTTAAGATTTTTCACAAGAAAATTATCAACATGTATAAGTGAGGAATGAACTCTGTCTTAATTCAGGATTGGAAATTTTTGGCATGACTGATGAGACATATGAGCAAGAGGAGATGAGATTGCTAATAAGAGTGCAAAGAGTGCAGTGATTCACCTTGGATCAAATTAAGTGGGCAAAAATGGACTGCTACACCAGGGGGGAAAATAGAAGAATCAGAGACTGTTTTTTAAATAAGCTTGGAGAATAAGTATAGTGGGGGGAAAAAACCCTTGAAATAATTGTAAGGTTGGAGATTGAAGATGGGTAGAATAGTAATACTTATGATTCAAAATGAATTGTTGATGCAGGGTATGAGAAAGGATAAAGTAATAGAGGTTAATGAGTTCAGACAAATGTATTGACAGCTAGTTGATTGGGTGGGTAGTATATTTAAGAGTAGATGTCTCTTGAATTTGGAAATTAGAGCAGGAAGAAAGACAGCTTCCTAAGCCTTTAACAATTTAGGAAATATTTTAGGAAATAGTGAAATAACAGAAAAAGACTTAGAGTTTGTTGTTATCTACTCCTAAATAAGCATCTCTTCTTTTCTCATTATATTTTCAAGTAAGGTATTTTGGAATGTTCATACCCACTGTCTCCTGAAGTCTTAAAAGACTTTTTAATGGAGTATTATTTGTGAACTCTGTGAATGCCGCTTGTTGCTAATTCATGGGAGCTGTAAGGTCATTTATTTTATTTATTTATTTATTTTTTGCTTTTGGGGCCACATTCAGCTAGGACGTTTTTTGGTATACTGATGTATTCGATAAATATTGAGCACTTACTATTCACTAGGTGTTAGGGATATGCTAACAATATACATAGACCAAAATCTTATATTCCATACAGAGATAATCATAAAATACTTAAAATAAGAACGAAAGATATTGTGACAGGGTAATGCACTTTTTAGTTGGGTACTTAGTAGAGGCCTCCAAGAAGGTGACTTTTGAGGAAAGATGAAAGTGGTTAGAACATGTAAGAAGTAGATATCCAGGGACCAAGTGGGCCCAGCAGAGAAAACAGAATGAAAAAGACATGAGGCGAATCTCAGAGGGCATATTTGAAAACCAGTGAACAGTCCAATGTGGTTGAAGGAAAGTGGGCAATTCATTTTACTGATACTAAATAGTACTTTGCTTTGAATGCTCTTCTAAATATTTTATAAATATCAAATCACTTAATTTTCTTAATAATCCTCTAAAGCAGTTCTGTAATTCGTTCCATTTTATAGATGAAGATCTGTAAAACAGATGCTAATCAACTTGTCAAACAACAATTAAATGCATGTAACATGGAAGGAGAGGAATTCAGGGTCCGAGTTTGGGGTTGGTTTTGCTTTATCCTGCCCATTATAGTAATTGGGCATGAAGTCAGTTGGCTGATAGACAGGTGAAAGAAGGGAAGTCAGGTGTAGAGAACCTTAAAAGCTTTTATAAAGGTTTTGTTTCTTACTTGGACTGAATTGGAAAGTGATTGAAGGCTTTGATTAGAGGAATAACATAATCTGATACAGGTTTATAGCCTCACTGTAACAGTTACATTACAAGTGGAATTTATGGACAAGAGTGATAAATTTCCAATCCTGGATTAAGATAGAGTTCATTCCTCACTTGCAAATGTTGATAATTTTCTAGTGAAATTTTTTTTTTAATTTTTAAATGAGAATTTATGATTCAAAAGTTTTTTTTTATAACTTTATTTATTGAATCACTGTGAGAGCAGTTACAAATCTTTCAGGTTTAAGTCTCAGCCATACAATGATGAAACACCCGTCCCTTCACTAGTGCACATTTTTCACCACCAAAAACTCCAGTATACCCCCCATCCCACACTCTCTCCCTACCTTTGTGGCAGATAATTTCCACATTACTCTCTCTACTTTGATTACATTCAATATTTCCACACCAGACCCACCGTTATTATTTGGGATTTTACCCAACACTCAGATCTGCCAAAAAAGCATCACTAGACAATTTGTTTTCTATTGCTGATTATGAATAGCATATGATGATTTTGGAATTTTGAAATTTTAATAATTAAATCTGGAGGGATTTCTGCCAAAAGCTGCTGGGTTCTGAGATTTGTTTCTGAGTTTCTGGGATCATGGCCATTAAGCAGCTTGATCAGTAGCCAGAGGGGCGGTTCGTTGGGGCGGGGGAGGAAAGGGCCGGCTCCCCCCCCCATCCCATGAGGCCCCATGTGTCTCTGTCACTGCTGGCCCATACCTAACTGTCTATTGGCCTCTTGAAGATGGCGGCCACCGAGCCACCAGGGAGAATAGGCGAGGGGAAAATACCTTTTCCCACCTGGGGTGGCCCGGGGCCGTTATTCTAGTGCAAAGTCCGGACACATTTCTGACAAAAGCTGATGGTTCCGAGATTTGTTTCTGAGTCTCTGGAATTATGGCCATTAAGCAGTTTGGTCAGTAGCCAGAGGCTCTAGTGAAAAATCTTAAATCAACACAGAATTCACCTATATGCCTAAATTGGAATTTCTAATCTCAATTTGGTTCTTAATTCTCAATACAGTTAAATCTCTCCCCTGCCCCAAGGAAAATAAAATTGTCAGGATTACCAGCTTTTTATTTATTGATTACCAAAGTCTCTATTTGCAGGCCAGTTTTATTAGGAAACCCAGTTATTAAATAAGGTAAGTGAATGGGTCTGGAGACAGAGAACAAGGGGATCGCATTGGATCACCTAGTAGACTAGTGTGATTGGACGATCAATGCCCCCATGCTCCCATTCATGTACATTCCTTCTCCTTGAGCAACGTGTTCCCATTCTGTGTTGTGGCACAGTGTCCCTAGGACTGCTCTTTTGAACACACAGGTATACTTTTTCTATACTTTCTACACGAAAGTGCATACTTTCCTACACTTCTCTATACTAAAGTCTACTTTTTTACACCAAAGTGTAAAGTATTCTACACTTTTTCTGCTTTTTCTACATCAAGAGCTTTAGATATGTTACTGTATTTCATCTTTTTCTTTTTTTAATTAAATCACTGTGAGATAGTTACAAGCTTTCATGTTTGGGTTACAGTCACACAATGATCAAACACCCATCCCTCCACCAGTGCACATTCCCTACTATCAATATCCCCAGTATACCCCCTTTTCCACCCTCCCCCTGCCTCTGTGGCAGACAATATTCCCCATACTCTCTCTCTACTTTTGGGCATTATGGCTTGCAACACAGGCACTGAGAGGTCATCTTGTTTGGTCCATTATCTACTTTCGGCACACATCTCCCATCCCGACTGATTCCTTCAGCCATCATTTTCTTATGATCCCTTCTCTATTCCATCTGCTTTCTCGTCTCCACTCATGAAGCAGGCTTCCAGCTATGGGGCAATTGTCCTAGCCCTTGTCTCTATTGTCTTGGGTGTCAGCCTCATGTGATGTTATTCTATACTCTACAAATGAGTGCAGTCCTTCTATGTGTGTCCCTCTCTTTCTGTTTCTATTGAATTTCAGAGTTTCCCTTTGAGAAGGAGAGTGCTATTTCCTTTGATTAAAATGTGACCCCTCTGGCCAGGAGGACTGGTCCATAGTAGGAAGCTTGCCACAAACAGGAGGGGGATGCAATTAGGCCAGAGAAGGGACCACTATGACAGTAACAGTTGAAAATTATCACTCTGTACAAGAACTAAGTGCTGAAACGAGGTAAAGTGATATGCATGTTATCTTTCAGTAACAGTATTGCAAACCACAGTGCCTAAAAGGAGAGAGAGAGACAGAGACAGAGACAGACAGACAGAGAAACAGAGACAGAGACAGACAAGAAAAATATTTGCCACAGAGGCAGGTTGGGGTGGGAGGGCATGCAGGGAGGGAAACTGGAGACATTGGTGGGGAAACTGATGAAGGGATGGGTGTTGCTACATTCTCAATCATGAACAACTTTGTAACTGTATATTTCATAGTGATTTGATTAAACTATTTTTAAAAAGTGCCATTTCACATAGAAAAAATAGAACTTAAGCTCACACAATTTAGTGTGCAATTTCACAGCTCCTCACAGCAAAACAGCTTCAAAACAGCAAGTTTTGAAGCGCCAATTTTTAGTTGAATTGTCACTGTTTTGCACACAAAAGGCAAGTGTTATTCTGTTCCTTCTTTTAGGCCAGAGAGCGTATGGTGGGGAGGGCGCCTACCTTGCACATCAATCTGGATTCGATCCCCAGCATCCCATGTGGTTTCCTGAGCACCGCCAGGAGTAACCTGATCATCGCCGGGTGTGGCCCCAAAACAAAAACAATAGACCAAAGATTAAGACCTATTCTGCCTTATGCTTTAGAGAACTTTTACTCCTTTGCAGTTTAATAACTACAAACCTGGTCTCATGTACATCGGAGCACTATATATGAAATCATTTATAATGAGGCATTTCTGGTTCTTTTTTTAATTGAAAAAAACTCACTAGTCTGAAATATGAAGTAAGACTTCATAACTCATTCCCCCTGTGCAGCTGACTTGTAGCATTCTGTGTGTGCTTATCCAGTGACACGATTCTGAAACTCAGCCTTCAGTGGAGGTGTGAGAATCTTACTGTAAGATAATGATGGATGAACAATTATGAATATATGTGTGTATAATATTTTATTGAAGTTTTGGAGGAAATAGAAAAGTATTGAAAATATTTACTTGAAGGGTGACAAAAGCCTGTCCAGAATATGAAGAGCAACACCCCCTCTGAACTTCACAGAGACTCTTGTGCGAGTGTCAGTGATTAGAACTGATTGGGTATTTGACTGTCCTTTTCAACCAGAAGATGGATTTGAACCAGATTACCACATCCATGGTTTAGTTTCGAAATAGAGGGAGGGCAATTATTTGTCTCTTTGTTCAAAGGCTTTTTTCTTTTTTTGGTTTGTAGATCCCTGAAAAACTAGTAGAGAAGCCAGCCTTTCACATCCATTAAGGTTAGCCCTGAAACTGTTGAATTTGATCTCTTCCATTTGCCATCTGGATACAGTAGAGAAAAAGCTATTCTGCACGGGTTGCTGGACACCATCCAGAAAATAATATGTCAGGGGCATCAAAGGCTTGAGGCACTTGGTCCAGTCTGTCTGATGATCACAGGCAGGGTCTGCTCTCCACTTTTGTAGGATGTTTTATTTTTGCAGTGACAATATATATCCCAGTAAAATAGATCACAAGGATTACTGCTAACTTGTCAAAGCTTGGATTCCTCCATCATGGGCTTCCAAAAAAGGACCATATTTTAATGGAGCAATGCCTGATTTTTAAAATGAGGAAACTCCACCTCATCCCAAGTTATCCCCTTTCTTATGGCAAAACCTTAATGTAAAAAGGACTTTAATTCATAGACTGTTTCATCCCACACCCAAATGCCAGCTTTTGTCTCCTTAAAATAGACCATGCTTAAAATTATATTCTTCCTCCTTTATAAGTGGGCCCAGTCTCTGGCCAGTAATGGCCACACTGGCAGTTTTCCAGGAATCTGACAGCCATGTCTCATTATTCACACCAACTGGAGCCAATTTGGGCTGTTTCTCGCCCCCTATTATCTTTAAATGTGGATAGGAAACAACAGCAAGGAATGGCATTCCATTTAGTCTACTCTGGGATCCGAAAAGAGCCTTGCCTAATAAAACCTGTACCTATCAGGAAGCATCTGGCTGTGTTTTAAGGTTAGAATCTAATAATTCTATTTTTGTTTGTATGAGGGCCACACCTGGCTGTGCTCAGCGATTATTCCTGGCTCTGTGATCAGGGGTCATGCCTTGTGGTGTTTGGGGGACCATATTAAGTGCCAGGGATTGAACCCAGGTCAGCTGCATGCAAGGCAAACACTTACTTTCCATATTATCTCTCCAACCTAATTCTAAGATCTGATAAAATAGGCTCTGGTGTGGGTCTTTGCAGGATAGGATGTACTAGGGATGAATTCATATTTTCTGCAATAGGTATTGTGAGGCAGTTGTCATTTTTTCTTTTACACGTGGAGAGAATGGCAGGAAGAGTTGCCAGAACCTAAACATGAACTTTTCTTTAAGATCTAGAATGCTCCCCAAGCTACACCCTAAGTGCTAAGACAACACCTAAAACTCCCGTGCGGACCTGGGAAGGCAGAGAAAGCTTTGCTGTGCTCTGGCCAGCTCCCCAAGGAGGGCCAAGGACCTTAGTGAACTTGACTCATTTTCAATCTCCTAGATTTAAAAAAAAAAAAAAGAAGCAAACAAAATCTTCCACAAACCACAAATCAATGTTGACAAGTTTTTGCTTTTATTTTTCAATTTTATCTTATTATTATTAAGGTAACATGGTTCACATTAGTATTTATGTTTGCCGGTGTATGAATATTCCCTGCTGCCACTGCCAAATCCCCTCTACTGACTTCCCTTACAGTCCCTCCAGTCCTCCCCATTTCTCCCCAGTACCCCTCTATACAAACCGTTCTGGAAACTCAGTTCTGTTGTCAAGAGTCCAGGGGATTTGTTTTCATTGACGCTGTCCACCCCTTTCTTTGGTTTCTCTGTAGACCATAGACGAGTGAGATCATCTGGCATTTGTTGTTTCACATAACATGGTACCCTCTAGTTGGATCCAAATTGTAGCAAAAGGCAGAGTTTAAAATCTCTTCATAGCTGAATAGTATGCCATTGTGTATCTATACCACAGCTTCTTTATCCACTCACCTGTCATTGGACACTTGGATTGTTTCCAGGTTCTTGCTGTTGTAAATAGCACTGCAGTGGATGAACATAGGTGTGCACATGTCTTAGAGGTTGATGTGTTTTGGGGCTAGATGCCAGAGTGGAATCACTGGATCATGTGGTTATTCTGTTTTAAGTTTTGAGCTTTTGCATACAGTTTTTCATAAAGGGTTAGCCAGGTGATATTTTCTCCAATGAGAACAAGGTTACTTTTTCACCCCAGCCTGCTAGCACTGGTTTCCAACATTTGGCAAAGGACATTTTCACTAGTACAAGGTAATATTTCATTGTCATTTTGTTTCCTGACAGTGATGATGAACACTTTCTGATACACCTGTGGACCGTTTATGTCTTTGTTAAGGACATGCATATGTATCTCTCCTCAGTTTGTGATTTTTTTTTATGTTGAGTTTTGTTAGTGTGCTGTTATGTCTTGAATATTAGCCCTTTGTCAGGTGTATGTGAATATTTTTCCTATTCACTAACATCTTGTTGAGTCTTTTTGTGTTGTTCTTGTTTCTCTGTGGAAGCTTTTCAGTTTGAGATAATTGTTTGGTTTTGCTTTTGTTTTCTTTGGAGTTAAATCATCAAAGATACCTCTGATATCAGCATTCCACTTACTTTTTCCTCAATGTCTTTTACGGATTTGGGTCTAACACTGAGATCTTTAGTCCACTTTGAATTAACCTTCATGTAGTATGTGAGACCAGTAACGTCTCCACTGTGAGATGGCACAGCAGGTAGCGCCGGGGCCCCTCAGAGGGGGTTGGTTGAGTTTCCCTCCACCCCCCCACCCCCCCCACCCAACAGAGCCCCCAAATCCAAAGACCTCCAGACCCCAGCCACAGCCATGAGCAAGGCCCCTCCCTCTCCACACAATCTGAGGAGCCTCACACATGAAAGAACCAGCAGAGGAAACCAGGTGTGCGGGACCCGGGGTTGAGATCTCCAAGCTTGCTCTGATTGGGACTGGGCCTCTTCCACCCAGATCCCCCATTTTCCAGTAGCTAGGCAGTTGCACCCACTAACTGCCCCCGGCGCCATGTAATCCCATCAACGGCCAACATCCAGAGACTATAAAACCAAGCTCCCGGAAGCATGACATCTTATAGCCTAGTTCTCCCTCTCAGAAGAACCTGGCAAGTTACCGAGAGTTTCCTGCCTGCATGGGAGAGCCTGGCAAGCTCCCTGTGGCATGTTCATATGCCAAAACCAGTAACAATGATGTACTCATTCCCCTGACCCTGAAAGAGCCTCCAATGTGGCACTGTTGGGAAGGATAAGTAAAGAGAGGCTTCTAAAATCTCAGGGCTAGGACGAATGGAGACATCACTGAGACCGTGTGAGAAAATCGATGATCAACGGGATGATGGTGATGATGATGTGAGACCAGGATCAGTGGCCAAACAATTTTCCTCACATCCTTTGTTGAAGACTTCCTCTCCTCCACCTAATATACTTAGTTCCTTTGTCTTAGATGAGGATTTACTTTGTAATATTTTGAGGGCCCTCAGTGTTTGGGCTCTCAATTACACTTGTCTGATAGTCTTTTTATTCCAGTACCAACAGTTTTGATTATTATAGCTTTATAGTATAGTATGAAGTCAGGGGATAGAGTACCTCCCATCTGTTTTTGTCAGAATTACTTTATCTATTCAGGGACAATTTGCATGGGTCCATACAGATTTTAGCAACATTTCTTTGCTGTATGTCCTTGAAAAATGTCACTGGAATTTTTCATGGGAATGCATTAAATCTGTGTGATACTTTGGGTAGAATGGTCATTTATTCTGTGTTTATTTTTCCAACCTATGAACATGTTGCTTTTTTCCATTTTCTTTTGTTCTCTCTGTTTTTTTTTTGGGGGGGAGGGGCCTGGTGGAAGCCCACACCCAGTGGTGCTCAGTGTTTACTCCTGACTCTGTGCCCAGGATCACTCCTGGTAGGGCTCATATAGAGTGCTGGGCATAAGACTTTGGTTGGCCACATGCAAAGCAAGAGACCTACCCACTGTACTATCTCTCCAGCTCCTTTTTTATTTTTTATTTTTTTAATTTTTTTATTTTTATTTTTTTTAAATTTTATCACCATGTGGAAAGTTACAGAGTTCTCAGGTTTATGTCTCAGTTATACCGTATTCAAACACCATCCCTTCACCAGTGCCCATATTCCACCACCAAAAACCCCGGTATACCCCCCGCCTCCCACCCCAACTGTATAACTGATGAATTTCACTTCATTTTCTCTTCACCTTGATTACGTTCCATATTTTAACACAAAACTCACTATTGTTGTGGGAGTTATACCCCCAAACAAGATAACCCTAATAAGGAGGCATTTGATAATTAGTTTTCCATTAAAAGATTGTATGTTTTCAGGTTTTAGAAAAGGTCGCTTGGCCGCATTAGCGGCCGTGCGGCTCGGATGTGTCACAGTCCCGAATCCTGGAGCCGTGTTAGTTGCTGCTCAGTGTCGCCAGGGCTCCATCTGGAGAAGGTGTGCTGGCGGCGCCTCCTCCTTCCGGCCCCCCGGTGTTGCTGGCCCCGATTCGGGTCCGGAGCATTTTCCAGGCCGCATTGCTCACCAGAATGCCTGCCGCTTCTCTGTGGATTGTGGCAAGATGGCACCGAGGGCGGGTCGAGGGCGTGACTTCCGGCGGCCGGGACCACTTGGAGTTTTGGGCTGCCGCCGCCCCACTCCAGTGCCCCCCCCCCGCGGCTCGGATGTGTCCCAGTCCCGAATCCTGGAGCCGTGTTAGTTGCTGCTCAGTGTCGCCAGGGCTCCATCTCTCCAGCTCCTTTTTTTGCTTTTTTAAATTAATGACTTACAGTTTTCAGTGTATATCTTTTATATCTTTTGCTAAGTTGATTCTTAGGTATCTGATATTTTTGGACAAAATTGTAGATGTACATTGTTGTGTGAATATATAGAAATACAACAAGTTTTTTGTTGATTTTGTAGCTTGTTGCATTATTATATTGGTTTATCATTTATAGAAATTTTGTGGCACTGTCTGTAGTACTGGTTGCATTATTATATTGGTTTATCATTTATAGAAGTTTTGTGGCATCTTTAGAATTTTCTATATATATTTTTATGTTGGGTGGAGCCATAGCACAGCGGCTAGGGCATTTGCCTTGCACACAGCCAACCCAGGTTTGATTCCTTCGTTCCTTTCAGAGAGCCCGGCAAGCTACCAAGAATATCCTGCCTGCACAGCAGAGCCTGGCAAGCTACCCGTGGTGTATTTGATATGCCAAAAACAGTAACAACAAGTCTCACAATGGAGACGTTACTGGTGCCCACTCGAGCAAAATCAATGAACAATGGGACAACAGTGCTACAGTGCTACATTTTTATGCCATCTGCCACTAGTGATAATTCAGTGTTTTTCCTATTTGAAGTATCCCTTTAATGTCTTTTTCCTGGTAATTGCTGTGGCTAGGATTTCTAATACTACATTGAATACTTGTTATGCAAATGGATGATATTCTTTCTTTGTGCCTGATTGTAGAGGAAAGATTTCTTTTTTTTTTTTTACTGTTAAATATGATAATACTTGTCTGGGTTTATTGTACATAATCTTTATTACATTGAGATAAGTTCTGTCCATTTTGTTGTTTATTTTCATCATAAATGGGTGTTAAAGCTAGTGTAAAACTTTCTTAGAATCTATTGACATGGTCATAAGATAATTATATTTCTTTATTTTTATTACTCTTTTGTTCCTTTTTTAGACCATACTGGGCAGTGCTGAGGGGCTACTCCCAGCTCTGTGCTTGGAAGTTGTTCTGGTGGAGTCAGTGAGCCATTTGTGGTGTCGGTGATTGAACCCAAACCTACCACCAGCACAGCTCGCACACAGTTCATTGAAGTATCTGTCCTGTATATCTTTTTGTTAATTGATATGTGTATATTGGACAATTCTTGAATCCCTGGAATGAATCCTGCTTGATTATGGTGTACAATGCTTTGTTGTTTGTTTTGGGAGCCTCATCCAGTGTTGCTCAGTGCTTACTCCTGGCTTTGCACTCTGAGATCACTCCTGGCGTGGCTTGGGGACCAAATGGAGTATCAAGGATTGTAACCTGTTTGTCATGTGCAGGTCAAGAGCCTTACCCACTATACTATCTCTCCAGCCCCATATTGCTCTTCCTTTCTTTTCTTTTCCTTTCTTTTCTTTTCTTTTCTTTTCTTTTCTTTTCTTTTCTTTTCTTTTCTTTTCTTTTCTTTTCTTTTCTTTTCTTCTTTCTTTTTAATATCAGCCATATTCATCACTTCTGTTACTTTTGAACGTAGTTGACTCGTTTTTCCTCTGATACTAATGCTTTAAAAAAAAATTGGGTTTGGGTTTGAGGCCAAACCCAGAGATACCCAGGGATTACTTCTTGCTCTGCACTCAAGAATTAGTACTGGTGGGGCTGGAGCAATAGCACAGCGTGTAGGGAGTTTGCCTTGCACGCAGCCAACCCAGGTTCGATTCCCAGCATCCCATATGGTCCCCCGAGCACCGCCAGAAGTAATTCCTGAGTGCAGAGCCAGCAGTAACCCTTGTGCATCTCCAGGTGTGACCCAAAAAGCAAAAAAAAAAAAAAAAAAATTACTCCTGGAGATGCTAGGGGGACCATATGGAATGCCAGTGGATTGAACCTGGGTCAGCCTTGTGTAAGGCAAATGTTCTACATACTGTACTGTTTCTCCCTCCCTCATACTTGTGCTTTGCTGACTACCAGTTCCATCCTTTCTTTGAGCTTATTAAACATCCCCAACATGCTATTACTAAAGCCACTCACTGAGATTTTATAGAACTGGTCAGTACTGGTAAAGCCTTTCATGCTATTTAGTCATTAAGTGTTGTGGGGTTCTAGGAGCCTGCCCCATTGCATTCGCTCTGTTCCTGCTGTGCTGAGGGTGAATCTCTGTAGATGACTCCCTACCTCCCCACTCCAGGACTCACTGAGGTTGAGGCTATGTGTTGCACTTTTCCTTCTCTACCTAGTTTCACCCAGTAACGGGAACTAAAGTGTGAGCTGTGTGAAGTGTGACGAGTAGAGCCAACAGAGGTTCCAGAAATGTGGAGGTGGATGCTAAGAGGATGGTGGGGAGGGATGGGCCTGGAGGTGCTGGGACTCAGCTGCAGGGAAGAGGAACCTGCTTCTAGATAGCAGAAGTCCCTGGAGTGTCAGCCCGGAGATTAACCTTAGGAGGAGGGTTGGTTCAAGAGATGTGGAGGTGGCCTGCTGAAATGATGGTGGAGTGGGTCAGGTGTCCCCTGAATCTACTGACCTGACTCCTTGGTCACGTTCCAACACCATCCTCCTCCTGGCTCAGCATCGTGATCACTCGTATCCTCACTTCTGCTCTGTGCATTCCACAAAATTCAATTTATTCTTCATTTTTCTTCTCACTCATCATTTTCTTTTCACTTTTACTTTTACCTCTTGTGTGCATTCCACAAAATCTACTTCCTTTGCTTTTTTTTTTTAACCTTTGCTTTCTTTTTCGAGCAGCCAGACAGAATGGCAGAGTGCTAAGTGCTACATCTTTAATTCCTGACCAAAATCTTGAAATAGATCTTTACTGTTCCCTGGTATCTGGTATTCTAGCCAATTTCCTTGCCTCACACGCAGCGGTGCTAGAGCTGACTGCTGGACTGTGCTCGGGGATCACGACTGGCAGGATTCGGGGGGCCATGTGGGATTCTGGGGCTCAAATTCGGGTTGGCCACAAGCAAAACAAGCACCCTACCTACTACATTTTCTCTCCAACTCATATTGTCCTTTCACTGTTGCTCTACTCCTCTGTTCCCTTTCATGGCAAACTTTCTTTTAAAAATTGATGATTTGGGTAGGGGTATTTATTTGCCTTCCATGCAGCACACCTGAGTTTGATCTCCAGCATCTCATATAGTCCCCTGAGTATTTTTTGTTTTTTGCTACACAGAATCTTTTCAGTTTTATGTAGTCCCATTTGTTTATTTTTGCATTTATTTAAACCTTAAATATTTCTCTTTTTTACCCCCAAGATTTTTTTGGTTTTTTGGTTTATTTTTTACTTTTGGGTCACAACTGGCGATGCACAGGGGTTACTCCTGGCTCTTCACTCAGGAATTACTCCTGGGGGTGCTTGGGGGACCATATGGGATGCTGGGAATCGAACCCGGGTCGGCCACGTGCAAGGCAAACGCCCTACCCACTGTACTATCGCTCCAGCCCCCCCAAGATTTTTTTATTGAATCACTATGAGATAGACCCTTACAAAGATGTTCATGATTAGGTTTCAGTCATACAGTATTTCAACACCCATTCTTCCACCAGTGTACATTTCCCAGCACCAGTGTTCCCAGTTTCCTTCCCATCACCTCCCCCATCCACCCCCAGCCGGCCTCTATGACAGGCACTTCTCTCTCTCTCTCTCTCTCTCTCTCTCTCTCTCTCTCTCTCTCTCTCTCTCTCCCTCTCTTTCCCCCCTTCTTCCCTCCCTTCCCCCCCCCACCTACCACCTCCTTTTGGGCATTGTGGTTTGCAATACAGATACTGAAAGGTTATCACGTATATCTCTACCTACTTTTAACACTCAGTTCTAGTCCAGCATGATCATTTCCAACTACTATTGTCACACTCGTCCCTTCTCTGACTACCTACCCTCCGCCCCACACACATTTGTGGTAGATTGTAACCACTGACCAGTTCTGCTAGCTCCTGTTTCCCCTGGCCTTGGATATTAGTCTTCTAGGCAGGAGATATCACCTTAAAGATGAAACTAGTAAAATGTGAGCTGTTCATCATTTGTCTTAGATAAGCCAGAACTTTTTCATGGTTGTTGTTTTGATTTCAGATCAGCAAACTAATATTCCATATTGGTTACTTCCTAACAGAAGTAAGTTGAAGTGGTTCTGATCCTAAAGCATGCATTTCTCCTTGACTTATGTGGTAGCAGTCAGAGTTGGCTGTTTTCTTCATTAACAGCAGGAAACTAGTAAGACCAATTCATTTTTCACTATGTTGCTCTTGATTGTATGGAATTGTCACAGGGAAAACTCTGGCTCATGAACCAGCAGGTGAGCAAAGGCAGAACTAGATTCCAAAACATATTCAAGACATTTATTTTTGTTGTTGTATTGAAATCCTTTCACATCTGATACCGATTTTGAGGGTCTCATCCATTCTTCTTAAAGATTCAAAATAAAGTACATAAACACATTTCTATCCAGTTTCCCATAGATACAACCCTTTGACTCATCCCAGAAAAATACTGATTCTGCAGTGCGCTGCTATCTCTGCTCCTGGTGGATTAGGCATGCTTTCGGGTCCCTGGTGAGGTATGTGAAGGGCCTGTTTTCTAGAAAAGAGGAAGTAGTGTTGTAGGTTAGACACACATGATCTAAGTATGATGCTACTCAAAAACAAAACAAAATATTAGGCTGAGCTGTGAGCTCCCTATGTACTTATGAATACCCCTTTAGCAGCACATTGTTCATATAACTGCCAGGAGTTGCATAAAACCCTCTCTGAACCTTAAGGTAAGATAGTTTGCATTTAAGGAGAGTTGAGCAACCTTACAAGGAATTCATAAAAATGGTTTTTCATCCTCTGTAAGAGTATTGTATAATATGGGGCCAGAACGTACAGCTGGTAGGGTGTTTGCCTTGTGTGAGGTCAACCTAGGTTCAATCTCTGGCACATCCCATATGGTTTCACAAATACTGCCAGGAGTTATCCTTGAGTTATCCAGGAGTAAGCCCTAAGCACTGCTGGGTATGTCCCTCCCCAAAAGTATTTATATGTGAGTATTATGTATGCATTATATATAATACAAACATACACATATATAACATCAACTAAAATCATAGTACATGAAGAATTTGAGGGAATGGAGATACAGATAGATGGGCTGGAAGATATACTTTGCATGCAGAAGGCCCCAGATTTGATCCCTGGCACTGCATGATCCCCAAGCACTACTGGGAATGACCCCCAACTACTGAGCTGGTAATGACCCCTGAGCATCACAGAATATGGCCCAAAACACAACACAAAACAAAAGTAGAAAATCACATGGACAGTCATAGAAACTAGTGACTAAAAGATGGCCGGCATTTGCACAGATAATCTGGGGATGGATCATTTGAAAATGCCCCATTATTTTTAGTACCTATTTCTTACATCCTCTTCTCCCCAGAGTGCCATGAAACTGACCAGGCCTACAGCCATATGCATTATGTAAGCTGTAGATAGTTAATAGTCATTTTTCCTTTATTTTATACATGCCATGAATAGAACATCCTTCCTGTTGCTATTTAGACTAAAAACATGGTTTTTGCTGTGAGAATTTCATTAACTGGTGAAACTAATAATTTGCAGGAAAGCAAAAATACAGTTCAGCTATGTGACACTGCATGACTATAATTGAAAGCTGTAATTGAAGCACTGTATCTGTTCATAAGAAAGAAATCATGCATTTTGCCTTGAGAAGGCTGTCATTGAAACAGTTTATATTTATAAGAAAGAAATAATGCATTTTTGCCTTGGGAAGTTGAAGAAGAATTAACACATGTGGTGACACCTGAACTTAGTCATTAAAAAATCAACTGAAATTTGTGAGGTGCACAAAGTCACGTTAAGCAGAGAAAGCTGAATGTATGTCACAGGGTTGGAGTGGAGACAGGATGCAGAGAAAGAGTGGAGAGAGAGCTTCTCTAGGGAGGTAGATGATGGAGAGGAGTGGTGGGAGAAAAGCTGGAGAAAGTAAAGTAGGCTGCAGGCCTTATTTTCCCAGCAGTGCTGGGAGGGCAGAGGCTAGAAAAAAAATAAGGTAAAGTTACTAGAAATGTGAGGCATGAGAGAGCTTGGAAATACTTTTAAAAATTGGAGCTGTAGAGATAGTACATAAGGTAGGACTTATGTCTTGCACATGGCAAACCCAGGTTCGGATTATCATCCCCAGAGCCCACCTGGAATGATCCCTGAGTGCAGGGCAAGGAGGAAGCCCTGGCCACTGCTGGATGTGGCCCCAAAACAAAACAAATAAACAGAATGTATTAGACATTTACCGTCACTGTCACTGTCATCACTGTCATCCCATTAAACAATGATTTGCTCAAGCAGACCCAGTAACGTCTCCGTTCGTCCTAGCTCTGAGATTTTTAGCAGCCTCTCTTTACTCATCCTTCCCAACGGGAATGAGACCCATCATTGTTACTGTATTTGGTATATGAATACGCCACGGGGAGCTTGCCAGGCTCTCCTGTGCGGGCAGGAAACTCTGGGTAGCTTGCCAGGTTCTCCAAGAGGGGAGAACTAGGCTAATTTTCTGGTAAGGAATGTAAATTTTTTTTTCTATTTCTTGCCTTCAGTCAGGTGACCAGGACATCTGGGGGCCACCAGGTCCAGGATAAATGGAGAGTGAGGGACTGAACAGATGGCATATGCAGCAGAAATCTTTGTTTTCATGCAAAGAACAAAATTTATAAAGATTCCATGCAAACAGCCCCCAGAACCATGCCTCAGTATCATCTTATCTCACCTCTTAACCCCAAGCATCAGCATTAGATTCCAAACAAAGACCTGGAGGAGCTGTGAGCAGAGAGAGGACAAACCTCCAGCCCTGACCTGAGAATTCCCTGCCTGGGACCCAGAAATGTCCTGATGGCAGGCACCTTCCCACATCAGGTCACAGCCCATTTATTTCCTACTGCAGCTCAGGTTTGTTTCTAATTCCAATGACTTTGTTGGGAATTTATGCACTCTTGCACTCATCAAATAGTACATACACCAGAGCATTTTTTCAACAAGTCAGATGGTTTGACATCCTCTCTATCTACATGCAGATTGTTACATAAATCATCCAATGGGGGAGTGAGCTCTAGTACAGTGGCAGTGTCTTACATGTGGCATACTTGGGTTTGATTGCTGGCACCAGATATGGTCCCCCGAGCACCACCAGGACTGATCCCGAGCTTAGAACCAGGAGTAAGCCCTGAACACTTGTCAGGTGTGTCCCCCACCCCCCAAATCATCTAATAGGTCAGAAGATTAGTTTTTCTGCTTCACCGTGTTGTGATGTTTTATAAATTCTCACTAAGATGAAAAACCAACAAAGAAAACCACTCAGTATATTTCAGCTGTTGACATTTCAGTTGCACCAATCTATTCAGTTGCCCATTTATTCCAAACAGCTTTATCCCACTGGTACATCCATTTCTGATGCTCCCTTTCTTGTTATTTGTTTTGACATGAGTGTTTATTATTGCTTTCTTAATGGCTCTGTCTCTTTAATAGTCAGAACACATATCAGGGACCAGAGACATAGTACAGAATGACTTGCAACTGTGTCAATGCCAGCATTACAGATAGTCCCCAGGCGCTGCCCCTGAGCTCCACTGGGTGTGCCCCTCCACAAAAGAACCACATACACACACACACAAAATGCTACACAAGTCAGTGTTATTTTTCACAAAACTATCTAAGAGTTTATGACTGTAGCAAGCAGATTTTTTTAACTTGGAATGACACATTTTATTTTTAATAATTGTTTGGTGTATATAGTAATTTGTCACTAAGTAGATGGAAAATAATATACTTTCAAGATGTGCTTTTCAAACCATATGATTGAAATTGTTTAAAAAATTGGTAAGACATAAAATACTTATGTTTTACCAATTACTACTGTTATCAGTATTGCTATTATATATTGTTGATGCTTACATTTTATATACTAAAATGTAGTCACAGGAGAAAATTGTATGCAACATAAAATTTTTGTAATGGAAAGAAAGTGGAAGTATTCACAAAACTTCAAAAGTAAATAGTAACTAAATACCATTACAATGGCAGGGTGCTTGCCTTGCATACAGCGTAGGTGCAGTACCCAGCATCATGTATAGTCCTCCAAGCCTCACCAGGAGTGGTCCCTGAGGTCAGAGTCAGAAATAAGCCCTTCCTGGGCACCACCAGGTGTGACTCCAAAGCAAAATATATGATTTTTAAAATCATTACGATTTGAGTATTGGTTTTGTGGTGAAGCTTTTGGGGGAAAAATTATTTTTGATTTAAGCATGTTTACAAAAATAGAATATAGTCGTACTAAATATAAAACATGTTAAAATAAAATCAGTCCTGATGGGTTGGTTTTTTGTTTTTTTTTTCTTTTTGGGTCACATCCAACAATGCTCAGAGGTTACTCTTGGTTCTGCACTCAGGAATTACTTTCTGGTGGTGCTTGGGGGACCATATGGATGCTAGGGATCAAACCCAGGCCGACTGCATGCAAGGCAAATGCCCTACACGCTGTACTATCTCTCTGGCCCCCTGAAGCATTTTTTTGAAAACATTATTTACTGCTAAAGTGACCTGGTCATTATTCATTGGGGAATAGAGGCAGGTTTTTTGAAGTTGTTAGAAATCAAAGTAAAATATGAAAGAATGATTGTTTTGATTCATACATCCACAACTTGACTAGTACAAGAATGCACAAATTCCAGATGAATCATTGGAATTAGAGAAAAAGAAAGCTATGATACTTCATTATAGGTGCGGTCAGTGTGCTGCCTTCATTTTCAGCACTGGGGAGACAAGTCTCGCTAGGCTGCAGATGTGGCCAAGTCCAGGAATCATTCCTGCACAATCAGTCCTAGAAACGGCACAGAAATACTGAAGATAACCAGTCACGAATTTATGCATCTCTTAAAGTCCTGGACCCCAAATTTCTGAGGGGCTTGTGTTTGCTGAGAAATACCACAGAAGGCCTGAGGAAAATGCCAGCAGTGATACCAAGGCTGGAAGTGCAAGTGCTGAGACTTTGCATGCTTGTGGGGCGTACCAGGCGAAGGGCAGCGGTTGGCAGCTTCGTCTCAGCTTGTGTACGTACACTGCCCACCCAATTCCATTTCTAGCACCCCATGTGGTCCCCTGAGCCTGTCCAGGGCTGATCTGTGAATGCAGAACCAAGAGTAAGCCCTGAAGATTGCTAAGTGTGGCCCCAAAACAATGACAAAAAGAGTCATAGACTTATGTAAGTAAGTACTTACATACAGTAACATAGCAGGCTATGAAATCAATGCAGAGATGTCAATGGCCTTTTCTGTATGAAATAATGAAATAGAAGAGAGAAAGTTTTTAAAAGCTATTCACAATTATGCCAGTCTATGGTAAGATTTGTACTAAAAACTATATTTAACAGTAAAGGAGTCATTCCATCTTTATCATCTAAGAGTATCTGTATGTAGAAACCATTTGGGGTGAGATGATTAGGTCTTTTTAAAGGAGAACTGTGTGTCCAAAATGTGTGGGCTCTCACTCTCACTCTCAGGCTGGCTGGCCACTGCTGACAGACACATGAAGGAGGGAACAGGGCCACTGGACTGGTTGATCAGTCGCCATTTATTCCTATCTCCATCCCCATTTCAGACTCACACTGCTCTCATCCCCGTCTCCCATACCCTATCCAGTTTCACTCTACTCACCCAGTTTCCTCTCTGCCCCATTGCAGTCTTCCTCTGCCCCCATTCCAGTCTCCTAGTGTTAATTAAGAGTAAAAACATCAAAGGTTGGGGGTAGCAATTACACATAGATGAAGTGGCACAGTTGACATATGTTCAGCCCTTCCTTCTGGGGAAGCTCCTTCTAGGACAAGGATCTCATCCTGCTAGGATATCTACTCAAGGGCAGGATTTCATCTATGGGCATACTTCTCCTTTCCCTAGTCCACATCCATTAAAACAAACACCTTAATAATCTTCTTAATAATCTTTCTAGTCCCTTTGTATGGACACAGTAAGAAATATATTAAACTTATTAGGGTGACTTTCCTGGGGACATCTCGCTATAGATCCCAGACTACAGTACTTGGGACAGGTTAGTCCTTCCTAACCCCAGCAGGGCTCTTATCCAGGTACTTCTCTTTGGATCATGACAGAATTTGTCCATGATCACGCTCTTAACTTATTATAAGTCTTATGGCACTTGACCTGTCCCTTTTTGATGCCAGGGTAACTCATAGCTTGCCCTGGGTCCATCCAAGTCCCTTCATCAGGATCCTGCCTTTGGGGTGCCAGGAACTAAAGGCAATTAAGGTTTAAGTCAAGTCAATATGAGAAATGCCTGGAAATATATATTATTCGGAGTCAGTTAACTCCCAAGTTACAAAAGCATAGCAGTCATCGTCTTCCTGTGTCTATACAAAAAGGACTTTGCTCTGAAGTAAGCTGCAAAGGATATAAAGGAAAGAGAAAAGCAGTATTCCACTTCCAAATACAAAATCCAGAGATCTCTGAAGAATCCGACTTTACAAGTCACAGGTTCTGATTAGGGGAGATAAGTGATTAACAGATATGGGAAGCAGAACACAAAGGAGAAGTGAAAGATGAATCCTGAGGAAATGGGAGCACTTCAGGAGCATTCTGATGGGTACTGCTCAGTGATCCTAAGCTCCTCGCACCAGAGGAGAAAGGATGAATCCATTGTTAACCCTAAAATGTTTAGAACTCTGATCGGACAGAGAACAATCATAGACCATTGCAGTGCAATAAAGAAGTGTATTTGGGGGGCTGGAGTGATAGCACAGCAGGTAGGGCGTTTGCCTTGCACACGGCCGACCTGGGTTCATTCGATTCACAGCATCCCCTATGGTACCCTGAGTACCGCCAGGAGTAATTCCTGAGTGCAGAGCCAGGAGTAACCCCTGTGCATTGTCAGGTGTGACCCAAAAAGAAAAAAAAAAGTGTATTTGTTCAGTTGACATTGACAGTTTCTCAGTAATTACAGCACAGCAGGAAGTTTAGAGCTAATATGAAAGGAATAAATGAAACTGATCACATATTTTGTAACTGGAGGAGCCAAGATTTTAGCCCACAGAATCTAGTGAGAGAAAGGAGGGCATCGGGGATAACTTTTGGTACTGGGAGACTGAGTTGTTAAGATTAGATTGCAGTGGGGGGGTTAGCTATGAAGGCTGCGAGTCAGCCGACTTAGTTTCACATATTAAATAGTAAGTTTGAAGAGCTGCTGATGGGAAATTCAAATGGATATGTCCAAGAAATAGCTGAAATGATGTGTAGTATTAAAATTAATCTTTTCCTAGAAAGAAAATAATGGTTTACTGTATATATTATACAGCTGCAGTAAATTATTAAAAAATTAGTAGAACTCTCAGCTCAAAAAGAGTCTTAACAGGGTGAAGTTAAGTGTGATTAGTTCATTCTTGTGGTCCTCTTTATACTAATAAGTAAATGAACTATCTTGCCTGGAATTTTGTGGTATCTTTTGACCAAGCAGAGAAAGGAGTGGGACTTGTGATGAATTGGTACCCACCAGATCAAAAGTGCATCTACATCATTGCAAATCCCCTCACACTCCCACCCTTTTGCTCTGCACATTCCACCAGCTATCCCCCTGCCTTGCTCTAACCACGGGGTGTTTCAGTTCAAGTCCCACAGTTTATGGGAACTGCTTTCCTTGGAAGTCATTAAAGAAAGAAAAGCCTGTGAATTCTCTTTCTGAAGCTCTGGCTGTTTTCTGTTTCATTTCAGTCTCATTAATCAGTGTTGCAACAAGGTAGACATTGCACTGTGTACTTTCCTGTCCCCAGTGCAGGGTCTTCTGTGTTTCTGCCCCCGGGCTGATGCACTGGGGAAAAGGGGAGAGGGAAGCCATCAATCTTCCTAGTTGCACGTTGTCAGCAGTGAGTCCTTCCCCTTCCTGTTGGCGCTCTCTCTCTCACCACCTGTGTTTAGAATTAGCACTGAAGCTGCTGCCCAGATGAATACGAACCCTGTCCCTGTCACCTGCCCTGGTAATAGGCCACCTCTTCTAGAAGTCCAAAGGGCAGCTGTCTTCATTGTGGTCTGTGCAGAAGAGAGATTATGTATTCCCCTAGAAGTTCATAGTAATGGAACGTGAAAGCAGGTACTCGGCCCCACATTCTAGAAGGTAGCATCACTTCTTGGCTCTGAGGGTTAAAAGCAAATTATTTCTGGCCTGAGCAATTGTACAGCAGGTATGCTGCTTGCCTTGCACATGGCTAATCTGGGTTTGATCCCTGTCACCTCATACGGTCCCCCACGCCCTGCCTGTACAGAGTACAGAGTACAGAGCCAGGAGTAAGCTCTCAGCACTGCCAGGCATCACCCCCAAACCATACAACCAATAACAAAAGCAAATCATTTCTTGCTATATTTCCTCCTGAAATACATACCTAACTTCAAACCCTAACTCCACCATTTATAGCTATGAATGACATGCTAAACTCCCATACCTGTTTATTTATTTGCAAAAAAAGAATAATTAGACGTAACTAATAAACAGGCACTAAAGGATAATATTTCAGGTAAGGTGCTTGCCTTGTACACAGCCAACCATGATTCAATCCTTGGCACCACATATGAGCCCCTGAGCACAACCAGAAGTCATCCCTAGGCACAGAGCCAAAAAGTAAGCCCTGAGTACTGTTGACTATGTCCCCCAAACCCAGAATTTTAAAATATGATTATAAATCCTACCTATCTCATAGGGTTTTTGTAAGGATTAAATGAGATCATGCACTCAAAGCTCTTGCTGTAGTACATTGCACATACTAAGCATGCAGTATATGGTGGCCATAATCATCATCGTTATTAACTTCATCATTCAAATAGTAAAGTGGGTACTGAAAGTGCTTAGCTACTTTGCACAAGAGACTAGAAAGTGTCAAAGAAATTTGTACCTCTCTATGATCCCTGACACTCATACCTTTTGTATCCTATTTGTTATTTTCATTTTACAAATAGCTTCATGTGTGAACTGAATAAATTAACTTTATTTGTATCATTATTCCCCATTGAGTAAATAAAAATGGAATAACTGAGATTACTGTTAGGTATGAGAATAATTATATACCAGTAGTATCAGGCTTTATGCAGAAAAACTAAGCATATTTTAAAAAATTGGTTACAGGAAATGCCCATGCCATTACTCTCTTTCCTTGGGTAACCACTAATAGGTGAGATGTGTATTCTTCCCTTTTATCATTCACTTAACAAATGTTTATAGAGGACAACTATAGGCTGAACATTAATCTTGGGCTTTGAGAGGGGTGCTGTTGTTCCCATTTTATAGGTAAGGAGTTTCTGTGATTGCACGAGGAAACAGACTAGACATTGTTCTGAAATAAACTCTGCAAAGGACATAAAGGAAAGAGTCATCATCACTCTTCCAGGGTAACCTGGGGTCCTGGGTGTATTCAGGGTTGATAACCACCCCCCTGGCCAATGGACGAAGGAACAGGTTAATCAGTGGCACTTTATTCAGATCCATCAGGATTATTATAGAGAAATTATGAAGGGTTGGGCGGCAGCAATTACATACAGGTGTGACTGAACATTAACATTAAAAACTGAATAGATGTAAAGTCCCTCCTTGAGGGGAAATTCTGCTAGGAGATTCACCCAAGGACAGAATGTCATCTAAGGGCTTCAGCACTCTAAATTCCTTCTAGGAGATTTGCCCAAGGGCAGAATTCCATCTAATGGCATATTGCTTTCTCCTTTCCGTTGCTGGTAATCCATTTAAACAGTCATATCAAATTTACTTCCTAATAATTTCTAATCATTTTGTGTAAACACTTTCAGAGATATACGTTTTTATTTATACCTTAGATTAAGCTTAAAGGTTTACTTTTCCTGGGTACATCTCGCTATCTATTCCAGACTACAGTCCTCACTCCAGGTTAGTTTTTCCTAACCCCAACAGGGTCTGGATTCTTACTGATTTTGGGTAATGAAGAGTTTGTTCCATGACCGTGCTTATATGTCATGCTTCTTATGACACTTAGGCCATCCCTCCTTGAAGCCAGCGTAGCCTAGAGCTCCCCTCAGTCCATTCAAGTCCCTCAGCCGGACCCACTTTTTGGAGTGTTAAGAAGTAAAGTCAATCTAAGGGCAACTGAGGCTTAAGTCAAGTAAATTTGACAAGATGCCCAGGAGTAAATATTATTTGGAGTCAACTAATTTCCATATTACAAAAACATAGCATTTACTGTCTTCCTGTGTCTATACGAAAAAGACATTGCTCTAAAATAAGCTATGCAAATTTCATAAAGGAAAGAGAAAAGCAATATTTCACTTAGATATATAAAATCCAGAGCCATCAGAAGGTTTGACTTTACAAGTTACAATGTCTGATTTGGAGATATTTGTGACTAACAGGTGAAGAAGAGCACAAAGGAGAGGTTAAAGATAAACTCAGAGGACTGGGCATGCCCTGATGGAATTGGGTGTGCCTCTGGAGCACTGTGGTAAGTGTAACTCAGATAACCTAAGCTCCCTGTGGGAGGAGAAAGGACAACTTAGTGTTAAATCTAAAATGCTTAGAACTGTAATCCAACAAACTAGTATATAGCAGAGCTGCTATGAGACTTGACATTCTGTCTCCCATGTTGACTCTATCACCTCTTTGCAGATTCTCAGTACTGGGTTTTTTCTTTACTGCTCCATGCTATTATTCCATTTTATAAAAAGAAAACTACAGTTTAATTTCTCCCTTACTGATGGCTTATAGTTCTTTTATTTTGAAATCGTGTCAGATCCATATAATCTTACATTCTTGCATTTAGTATTTCTGTAGAATACTAAATTTTATGTGAACCATAGTAACACCTGTAATGGCGTTTAGAGGCCGCCCTAAAAGCCTCTATCCTTCTCAGAGAGCCCAGCAAGCTACTGAGAGTATCCCACCCGCACGACAGAGCCTGGCAAGCTACCCGTGGCATAGTCGATATGCCAAAAACAGTAACAACAATGGGCCTCATTCCCTTGACCCTGGAAGAGCCCCCAATATGGCAGAGTTAAGAAGGACAAACAAGGAGAGGCTGATAAAAATCTCAGGGCCGAACTAGGCTGCCAAAATAAAGGACTAAAATGACTGTTTGCACGTTAACATGTATGCTGGCATTGAAGACCTGATGGTGCAAGTGCAGAAGATCAAGTACGACGTCATTGGATCGACCTAGATGAGACAGCATCAAATACATCACACCGTTTTCGACACTGGAGAAGAACTGTTCCTTGGAACATGCAACAGTAGAGGTGTTGGTGGTGTTGGTGTCCTTGTCAACAGGAACTTGACCATGAGCATTGCTTTGCTGAAATGCCTAACAACCCGAATCAGATGCTTACGTTTGAATAGATGTGGCTTGTTGCCTGCAGTTTCTGTCTTTGTCATCTATGCGCCAACATCCAACTACGACGAAGAAGAAATTGAGAAGTTCTATATGGAGCTGGAGAAGTTCTATGAAGAAGACTACACCTTCTACAAGGTCACTGTCGGTGACTTTAATGCCAAGATAGGACCTAGAAGGTCACCCGAAGAACTCCACATTGGGATCTGTGGCCTAGAATGGAACAGACAGGGTGAGAGACTGTCTGAGTTCATCATGTTGACCAAGACCACCCATGGTAACTCGCAGTTCCAGAAGGCTGAATCTAAACATTGGACATGGGAGTCTCCCAGTGGACAGTTCCACAGTGAAATTTACCACATCATATTCAACTAATGGTTTTGCCTGACCAATGTCACTGTTGTCCCAAAATTCCAAATGGGATCAACCACAGTCTCCTTCGTGCAAAAGTCACAGAGCGGGGAGAAAGGACTGCAAAATTAAGTTTAAGAAGAGAACTCCCAGAAAGACCACCAATTTTTCATAGTAATGTTATGGAGCGATAGCACAGCGGTTGGGCATTCGCCTTTCACACGGCCGACCCGAGTTCGATTTCTCCGCCCCTCTCGGAGAGAGCCCGGCAAGCTACCGAGAGTATTGAGCCCGCGCAGCAGAGCCTGGCAAGCTACCCGTGCGTATTGGATATGCCAAAAACAGTGACAATAAGTCTCTCAATGAGAGACGTTACCGGTGCCCGCTTGAACAAATTGATGAGCAACGGGATGACAGTGACAGTGATGATGAATATTTTATATTCCATATTTCAACACCAATTCCACCACTTTCACCCCTTCACACACCATTATTCCAAATTTTCTTACCACCGTCTAAGCCTGCCTTAGAAGCAGGCCCTAAATACTTTATTCTGTATTGCTTCTTATGAATAATCCACTAAAAATGATCCAAAAAAGTTTCCTTAGAAGAAAGTGTGTGAAGATTGTTGTTTCTCACCCTGGAGCCATTAAGCCCTTGTATAAGAGATTACTAACATGTTACAGATTGAGCCTTATGTGCTGATATATATATATGTATATATTTGATATATATATACATATATGTATATATATGTATATATTTGATAAAGATAGGTTGCCTTCTACTTTACACCACATCAAATGTGTGGTGTGCTACTCTTGGTACATTAGTGGGATAGAGTATGAAATGTCACATGCTCCAGGAATTCTAAAATTTTAAATATGGTGACACAGCTGAAGTTAAATTTTTAACTGGATTGTGACTTTGGGGTCCAGAACCATCTCTACAGAAGAGAGCTTGTTGCTCTCTTCTGAGATTTATCTGTGAGTCTGTAGCTCATGGCCACTAGTATTAGAGCTGATATGGCGCCAGAGACAGTTCATGGGCATGACTGCCAAGGTCTCAGAAGAACAGGGAGGTCCCAGAAGAACAGGGAGATGGGGTGGAGGTTGCCCATTCCCGACTCCCTGAGAGCCTGGAGATTTCAGTCACAAAACCCACATAACTAACTGAGTTTTTCAGCAGATCCATTCTTATCTATGAGGCTCTTCCTGAGCCTTTGGAGATTGACTGTGAGCATAGCAGAGATTCGCTTCTGGAGGTTTTGGGCTGCTGGGGCTCTCTTGGGATGGGTGATGGGCTCACCCGCCCCCATCCAGGGTGCTCCAGTTGAGGTCAGCCTGGAGGCATCTCTGCAGCTTGTTGTTCTCTTCCAGAGTTTTGAATTTGGATACTATGGAAGGGATCATAGAGAGTAAAGAGAGTTCTCTAGCGGGGCCAGAGTGATAGCACAGCGGGTAGGGCGTTTGCCTTGCACGCGGCCAACCCGGGTTCAATCCCCGGCATCCCATATGGTCCCCCAAGCACGCCAGGAGTAATTCCTGAGTGCAAAGCCAGGAGTAACCTCTGAGCATCGCTGGGTGTGACCCAAAAAAGCAAAAAAAAAAAAAAAAGAGAGTTCTCTAGGTAGGGGAATAGATAGAATAAGAGTGTCTCACAGAAATATCTTTATTTTCTATTCACTGCAGCTCTGATGTCGGAAATCCTCCCAGGGCCCAAGGATATGAGTCACACTGATGACCTATACATGTCTTGAATGTGGGCAGCTTGGGTTGGTTCCCCAACAGTAATGACACTGCCACATGCAGCCCTTGGCACCCTGGAAGCAGCAGTAACACATGTGCTTACTCATTGTCACAAGAGTTTCCTCACCAAGGTCAATGCTGTGACCTTCATAATCTGCTGGCCTTTGTAGATAGAGAATGTGATCATCAGGGTTATCTGGAGCCAAAGGACTTTCTGGCCCTCTATCAATAAGTGTCTCCAGGATTTCATTACCTTGAAATGTAAATTATAAGCAAGAGATTTACTTTTCACATTTTTACAACCTGTGTGTGTGTGTGCATGTTTGTTTGCATATTTGTTTCCTAGCAGGTTGGCAGCTTTTGAAAATAATCATGTAGTAGTTGGCTTTGAACAGTGGTTTTTGGAATCATCTGGGGACCTTTTAAAAATTCCAGTGCTTATGCCAAATCCCAAACAGATTAAATCAGAATCTCAGGATGGGTCCTGGGCACTGATAATTTTTTTAAAGCTCTCAGGTGATCACTCTGCAGCCAACATTGAAAACTATGGACTCTGATGCTTTCCTCTTTGTTTTATTCATGGTGCTTTGTTTGTACCTCAGTTTATGTAGTTGAAATGAATTTTAAGAATAGATAATAATTCTTCCGAATTCCTTTACATCTCAGTTTGCATTTTGAATGGCCTGGAAGACTTGTCAAAGTAGAAAATCTCATTTCTTCTGAGATAAGCCCAGGAATTGGCATTTCAGATAGTTTCCCCAATTTCCTGTTACAGTGATGTGACTCATCCCTCCCTTCCACCTTCCTTCTCTGTTCTTTCCCAACAGTGGCAGCTAGGGAAGTTCATGCTCATGGGACAAGTGTCAGGAGCTGAAGGATAAGGGAAGCAGCACTGGTTTATTGCCCCACTTCCAAGTAACTGTACAAGCCAGCATCTTATGTCAATTCTTTATGCACATGCTACCTCTTCTTCCTACCAGATTGCTTCCTTCAACCCTTTCTACTTCAAATTCAGAGTCCGAGTTTCAATGGAAAAAGTGCGGGGACACATGGGACTCAAGGAATCGGTGGCCAAGAGCCATTGCCGTGGCTCTTGGCCATGACAGATAGATGAAGGAACAGGGGAATGGAGAAACTGACACTGTAACCCAGGCTGATCTGCAGTCATTTTATTTCTCTCTCCTCCCCCATAGTCCAATCTCTCCCTCTACTGCACGATTGTCTAGTTTGTGTCATAGTTCTGGTCATCATACTCCCATCATTCTAGCTCCTCATAGACCTCAAAGTTCTCTACTTCATTATATCTTCTTCCTAGTCTTGTCGTAGTCTCATAGTCCTCTACTTCCAGTCATCATCATCATCTAGTCCTCCTTCTAGTCTTCACAGACCCTCTAGTCCTCAAAGACCTCAAAGTCCTCAAGTCCCCAAGTCCCAGTCTCAGTTCTCATCCTCTCTCTAGTCATCAACTTTCTAGTCCCCTCTTACCCTTTACAACACAGTTATATAGAGATCATAAAGGGTGGGGATACACAAAGGTGGGGCTGAACATTATCATAACAACAAACAGATGTGAAACCACTCCTTCAGATCAACGCAAGGACAAAATCTCATCTGAAGGTTCAGCACTCAAGATTACTAGGAGATCTGTTCAAGGGCGGGATTCCATCCAGGGTGTATTGCTTTCTCCTTCCTCAGCTAGTAATCCATATAACCAATCATAGTAAATTTACTTTTTATAATATTTCTAGTCATTTTGTATGAACACAGTAAGAGATATATTAAGTTTAAAGGTTGGTTCTTCCTGGGCACATTGATATATATCCCAGACCACAGTCCTCAGGCCAGGTTAGTCTTGCCTAACCCCAGCAGGGTCCTAATATATTCAGTTATTTCTTTTTAGGTCATAACAGAGTTTATCCCATGACCATGCTCTTAACTTATTACACTTATGGTGCTTAGCTTGTCCTCTTTCGATGCCAGGGTAGCTTACAGCTTGCCCTAGGTCCATCCAGTCCCTTCGTCGGGACCCTGCTTTTGGGGTGCTCGGAACTAAGGGCAACTGAGGCTTAAGTCAAGTAAATATGGATGCCCAGGAACAAATATTATTTTGGAGTCAATTAACTCCTATGTTACAAAGCATAGCATTTGTAACATTTTAACATGTCTTCTGTGTCTATACAAAAAGGACACTGCTAAATAACCCATGCAAATGACATAAAGGAAAGAGAAAAGCAATGTAGGATTATTAGTGCTTGATGGAATTGGGTGTGCCTCAGGGTCACTATTTTGGGAGTGGCTCAATAAACCTAAGCTCCCTACAGGAGGAGCAAGGACAACCCAATGTTATTTCTTGTGTACGCAAGTAGATCTTGGATTTTTCAGTTTTTCCACAAAACTATTTTATGAATGGTGTTTAGCCAAAATTATGCTATTAAAAAACCATTTGCCAGTGAGGGTTGGGTACTCGATCATTGTATGACTGAAACATAAGCACGAAAGTTTGTAAATCTGTAACTGTACCTCATGGTGATTCATTAAAAATTTTTTTAAAAAAAGAACAAGAAAAAAAAACAAAAAAAAATTTTCCGGGAATTGTGTGGGCTCAGTGATGCTTCCAATAGGTTCCTTCAAGGAGCTTAATCACCATTTCAGGAACTGAATTTCTGAGTTTCAGAAAACCAGTTTTCCAACAAACTCTTAGAAGACACTTATAACTGGACATTTGGTTCATTTTGTTTAGTTATTTTGCCCTTCATATTTGGAGTCAAAGTGTGTTTCAGATGTTTAAGTCAAGAATTTATCCCCTATGCTGGGTAGGTAGTGCAGGGGCCTGGGGCACATAACTCGCATGTGACAGACCTCAGTCCTGTCCCTGGTGCTGCATTGTCCCTCAATGATCTCCAGGAGTGGCCCCTAGGCAGTACCTGTGTTGGCACCACTCCCTTGAAAATAAGAATTTGTCTCACTGATTTGGTTTGACAAGAAGTATTATAAGCAATTAAAAATATTTCTTACTATATGTCATGCTTTAATTGTTATGTCTTGTTCTGTAACTGTCACTGTCATCCCGTTACTAATCGATTTGTTTGAGTGGGCACCAGTAACGTCTCTCATTGTGAGACTTATTGTTACTGTTTTTGGCATATTCAAAACACCACGGGTAGCTTGCCAGGCTCTGCCATGCTGGCACGATATTCTCGGTAGCTTGCCCAGCTCTCCAAGAGGGACGGAAGAATTGACCACGGGTCAGCTGAGTGAAAGGTGAATGCCCTACTGCTGCTCTATTGCTCCAGCCCTTGTTCAGATAATACAAATTAGTTTATTTTGAGGGTGGGTTGGTTTGATGGGGTGGGGGGAGGGGTCACATCCAGTGCTCAGAGGCTATTCTTAATTGTGTGCTTGGGGTGAACATCTGGTTCTAGGGATCAAACCCAGGCCTCCAGCATACAAAATATGCATCCAGCCCATTGAGTTATCGCTCCAATCTTTGACAATTTAATATTAATTACCTTCCTAAAAAAAGTTATTAAATGGT
The DNA here is from genome assembly GCF_027595985.1 of Sorex araneus. NCBI lineage: Eukaryota > Metazoa > Chordata > Mammalia > Eulipotyphla > Soricidae > Sorex > Sorex araneus. The sequence continues at coordinate 148,347,147 of NC_073304.1, read as the reverse complement.
TAGGGACTTGCCAGTTTATTCTGCTCTTCAGTATAAGTAGCACTGTCATCCCATTGTTCATTGATTTGCTCGGGCACTGGGGCACTGGTAACATCTCCATTGTGAGACTTGTTACTGTGTTTGGCATGTTGAATATGCCACAGGTAGCTACCAGACTCTGCCATTCAGTATAAGTGTTATGTTTAAAGCTATGTTAGCATCTCAAAGGTGGTGACAATGTGTTTTTTTCTGGGAACCATCATCCTCAAACTATTTGATCATCTATGTCTGATTGGGGGCATTCAAGGTTGCTGCTTGACATTTGAAAAAGAAAACAAAAAATACAAGTCTGAAGAGATGTTGAAATGCAAAAGAGAGAGCTACTGAAGTAAAAAAAAAAAAAGAGCAGAACAAACGCATAAGCCTGGAGAGAGCCTGTGGTGGTCTGATGGGCAAAGTGTTGGAGTTCTGGATTCTGTATGTATGTTTGGGGGTGGGGAGGGAGGGATATGGGGAGATGCTGGTAGGAATGGGAATGCTTCAAGATTAGGTTAACCTTGAAGTTAAGAAGAGCTTAGCTGGATGCAGGGCTCCTCTTCAGTGACTCAGTGGTTAAATGCCTTGTAAGTGTGAAGCTATGAGTTTGATTCCTGGTACATCATTCATGTGCCAAGCATGGCAGCTTTGTTGTCTGGGACCTCCTGCAACACAACAGAATATATAATCTCTGGTAAACAGCCAGTTGTATGCCATATCACCCTCCAGGTCAGGAACCCTGAAAAGGGGAAGGATGCCTGCTACCTGGTGTGGATCTGCCTGCCCCAGTCCAAGAAACTAGCATCATATTGGTGTCCTGTTTGTTAGGAAGCAGTACTGAGAAGTCAACATTTCACTTTCTCCCCAGGTGAGGGTCCCTGTGAAGCATGAGCAGCCATTCACTATTTCACTCTTCCTATCTCACATTGACATCCTTACTCAGCTGCCTCCACCACAACACAAAGAAACATCTCCAAACTGCTTCAGCCACAACGGGGAAGCAAAGCAGAACCCCACCATGCTTGGTGAACATGTGACTCTCTGATAAGGATTTTAGAGAGAAAATGTTGAGGATGTTTAAGGAGCTCAAAAGAAAAAAAAGGTAATAGGCAGCCAATAAAATGCAAGAGGATATGAGAGCAGGAATGAGAAAACTACAAGCAGAAATGACAAAACTAAAGAGTTTGGTAGTGAAATAAAATACGCGCTGAAAGGCCTCAGCAGCAGAGTAACAGAAGCTGAGTATAAAATCACTGAACTCCAAGATGAGATGCAGAAAACCTCCAGGCAAGAGCAGACAATAAGGGGGAAAGTCAACATAAATGAACAGCAGGCAAGGGAACTCCAGAATGAATTCAGAAGGAACACCCTAAGACTCATCCGGGTCCTAGAAAACCAGAAAGGGAATTCCGATGAAGCATTCATCAAAGAAATCTTCACTGAGAAGTTTCCAGAATTGAGGAGCGCATATACCAAGATTCAAAAAGCCCGAAAGGTTCCAGAAAAAAGAGACCCAAGTGAAAACACTTCAAGACACCTCATAATCAGGATGACAGCAACCAAAGATGGAGCTTGAACATTGGGAGCAGCAAGGTCAACAAAGGAATGTTGTGTGTGTGTGTGTGTGTGTGTGTGTATGTGTGTGTATGTGTGTGTGTGAGTGTACATAGACATCTGTGTAAAATCTATTGAGACATCCCACTGCTGCTGCCATGGAAGCCCACCTACAGGCATTGTTTCAGAGACTCATAAATAAATCTGGAAAGAAATCAACTAGCTGTAAAAATTTCCCGGACACCTGTTCCCTGCTAAGACCTCCAGGGCTATCTCAGAGGTGCTTGGGTGAGTTCCCATCCAAACTAAAAGCCCCCTGGAAGCCTCTCCCACACCCCAAAGCTTCCAGCATGCCTCTGGCAAGACTGCCCATTAAATATTCTGGATTTTCTGGAGTGACATCTCCAAACATTGACATCCCAGTAGGAGCACACCAGATCGGATAGGATGTAATCTTGAAGGCAACCAATCTCAATGAACAAAAACATTAACACAGAAGACTTGCAACAACAGCTTAGTAAACCCTCTGACAAGGACCTAATGTCCCCATGGTGAGATTAAAAATTTGCACAAATTTTCTCTAAAGGAAATATTTTTGGATCATTCTGTTAGCCATTCAATGGTAATAAATAATATAAAATACATTATTGTGGGCCTGCTAGGAGGGCAAGCTTGAGGGGTGTTTGGGAAAATTGAGGCAGTATGGAGGGAAGGTGACAGTGGTGGTGGAATTAGTGTTGAAATATTTAAACCAAATTTAAATAAAATGTGTGTGTGGTGGGGCAGGGGAGGGAATATCAATACCATTACAGAACTCATGGTTTGATGGGTTGATATCTACTTTCATCCCTACCTCTTTCTCCTCCTTTCTTCCTTTCTTTGTTTCTTTGTTTCTTTCTTTCCTTCTTTCTTTTGTTTTTGGGGGCCACACCTGTCAGTCCTTGGGATCACTCCTGGCATGAGGCAGTCCATAGGCAGTGCCAGAGATCTAACCAATCAGCCACCTGTAAGGCTTACCCATATTATTATCTCTCTACCTCCTCTACTTTTTAACTTCAGTTTTAAAAGAACCTTCATTTTTTTTGTCAGTTGTAGTTGTTGGCCTTAAATATATTGTTTCCTGTTTGGGGGTGATATGAGATCTGCTTTCTCTCATATTGAATTAATATTTTTTATATTGATCCGCGGATCTGAGCATCTGGTTTCATTTCTAGTAAGAAATGAACCCATTTTTCTTGGTATTGAGTCAGCGTTTTCTCCAGGTTGGGGCTCTTCATTCTGTGAAGAAAAGAGCTGATGGCAGGACAGTTGGGCTGAGGCCCAGGCCGGCTGCGGAGATGCACCTGGCTCCTCCATGTAGGACTAAAATGTTTTGTTTTGTTTTTTTCAAAAAAAGAAATCCCGGAGCTCCTCTGTTTCAGCTTTTAAATGAGTAATTGGTAGTTTAAGAAAATACTAAAGACATCTTCCATCTTTTCTGTTCGTTTTCTAGTCTCATTTTGCTATTTGTTATTTCCTGCTGTTTACTTTGAGTTTAGTTTCTTCTTTTTCTAATTCACTGAGGTGTAATTAAACTTTTATTCGAAATCTGGTTTTGTTTTTGTTTTTTTTTAAATGAAGACATTGATCCCTTAGCCCGATTTTTGAAATGCTAAAGATATATTTGCTGTCTTAACGTTGATGCAGTATGCTTATGTAAGAAACAGAACGGAGAAGTTACAGGGCTGAGGAGTGAGTTTTGAAGGGTCCTTTTAATTTACATACAAACAAAACACTACACTTACAGAAAGGGGTTTGCATCCTATTGGTACTAAGTTCATTACTCTTTTGCCGTGATCTGTGATAACGTGGAACCAATCAAACAGTGGTTCTTCAGCCAAGTTTTTGGTTTACCTTTGACTATAGTAAAAGCAAATGTGATGAATGAACAATCAGTGTTACAGCTGGATACAAGCAGGACTTTGTAATAAAAGTCTTGAAATCTTTAGTTGAAGTCTTTGGTTTCCACCACCATCTAGAGTTGAAAGTGTTTCAAAGTTACTGGGCAGTTTTCTTTTGATGTATCTTATTCATTTAGGATTAAAGACAGAAGCTCTTTTGGTTGATGGAAAAATTATTTTTTGCAGTAATTAGCAGCTTGGGAATTTGCAGTTTGCTTTGGGTCATAAATTAAATTAATTGTATTATGAATTTTATGTATTGCCAGTTACAGCATAAAAATAGTTTTAGGTACATCTGTCAGATAGATAAGCCTGTTCTTGCTTCTATTCAAACATCCAGTTTCTCTTCTGGAATAAGTTTATGTTTAAAAATTTTAAAGAGTCAGTGAATATATTGATTGAAAATGGCATTTGTTAAGAAAATATACCTGAAATAAAAATGAGGACTTTTTTGTGAAATGCTCCTTTTTTGTCCTCCGTTCTCCAAGAAGGAATTTTAGGTTGGTGCACAGCCGTCCCCACAAGCAGATGCCTGTGGGCTCGTCTTGAAGCTGTTTTCTTTGTGGTTTGCCTCACGTCCGCTGGAGAGCCTGGCCCCTTTCGTTTTCATTCTTTGCCAGCTCTTGTGCTTTTGAACCCAGAACCCCCGTGCTCCCGCCACCCAAACTCCACATTCCAGCCGTGTGATTTCATGGTACCAGGCGCTTCTCCCCTGCGATGCTGTCAGGCTGCCTGCTGACTCTTGCCTGGGGAGCTGACAGCAGCATAAACTCCACCGGAGAGCAGGGCACTTTCTGTATGTTTTGAAGACTGAAGAATCCAGTTTTCATTTAGGGATGTATTTCCGTGTTTTTAATAGCTCCCTTAAAATTGAGCAAAATATTTTTTGTTGTTCTTATTTCTTGATAACATCATTCCCTCTGCACGGACGTACAGAATTGTAGGAACTGATGGAATTAGATCATGGCTCTTCCCTTTCGTCTGGTCACGTATGTTTTTTCCCACAGCCTCTTCTTGAGTGCTTTTCTCAAGAATCAGTCTCTCCTTTTCTCCTGGGGAATAATTCCTCAGGTTGAGCATGGAGGAATTTATGTGCAAATCTTCATATCCTTATTTTCCGCATCATATTCTCCTGCTCTGCAGGGTCCTTTGTGTGACATAAAGCTCATCATCCTGGGTTAAGTATTTCTGTATGATTTTTCTCCTCTCATCCATTTATTAAGCTCAGTGCTTGTTTTTCTGCTTTGCGTTCTCTCTTCATCATCAGTCCCCAAAGCCCATTAATCATTTGTTACCTCACTGCAAGCGCCTGTGCTTATTCCCATGTCAGGAACCCAAAGCTGGGTGAGGCTCCAAGGTCCAGAAAGAAGCCTCACTGACGTTTTTAGTTTTTGCTAAACCCCTACCCCCACCTTTCTCCTCCCCTCTACCTCAGTTCTTTCAGTTCTTTTCTTTCACATAACCTCTCTCTCTGTCTCTGTCTCTCTCTGTCTCTCTGTCTCTGTCTCTGTCTCTGTCTTTCTCTCTCTCTCTCCCTCTCTCTTTCTCTCTCTCTCTCTTCTCCTCTGGCTTGGTTGTACTGTTGCCCCATGTAGCTGCAGTCACTTCAGATGCAGTGTTTGAGCACAGGCTCCCTGTATGCTTCACTCCCTGAGTCGTAATGCGCATGTCCACTCTGTGCTGGGGGTTGCCTTGGGTTGACATGTGCTTGCGATGGAGTTCACACTTCTAAGATGCTCGCACATTGTTAGCTGTGGTGCTCGGACACACCTGGCTGTGAACTAGAGATCACACACTCTGCAGAAGGGGACCCACATACCAGGACCCCGTGGTGATTGTGGGCATGGCACCAGGAATAAACTCATGGCCTTACGCCACCTGCCAGGCAGGTGCTGTGAGACCTCTACATTTTTTTTAAAAATTTAAAATTTTTTAAAAACCATCCTCTACAATTTTTAAAAATAATATTTCCAAATTATGACAGGGAGTTATTTAAAAACCTATTGGAGGGGGGATGGGTAAAGTAAGTTTATACGTTTTCTGTTACATAAAGAAAAAAATTTGATATTCTCCGAGTCAGAAGTCTTTTTGTTCTCCTAAGTACATGGATGAAGTGTAATTCTATACCATGAAACAATGAAGTAGCTTTCTGGTTTAGGTTTGTTTGTCATTACTGGAATAGAGAAGAAAATAGTAGATATGGATTCAGGGTGGGGCAAGAATAGAGAAGCTGTAATCTATTAAGAAAAAAATCTAAACAGCCTCTGTACTTTGTAATTAACCCTTAGGAGCTAAGCCTAGTTCTAAGGAAGAAGACTAACTTATGTCACTTTTTAAAAAGGTTTATTTTTATTGAGGTATTTTATTGACAAAATGGTGAGTGTACATCATAGCAATCAAATAAATATATATGTATATATGTTTGTGTTTATGTACATATGTTCATGTGTACATAAACATGCACATATATATTACATTATGTTATAAGATATTACAATATATTACATTACAGTATATTATATTACATTGTAAGTGGGTTCCCACCAGTTAACTAACAGCCATTACCGCACATATTTCTTTGTGTGCTACTTTCTTAGCAAATTTCATTTATATAATGTTACCAACTATGCAGTCACGATGATTTACATTTCTATATCAACATTAATTGCTATACAGTTTCCTAGATTAGAGGATCCAGTATTACAAATATGTCTGTTTTCTCCAAAACAATGCACAGACTCAATGCAGTCCTGCACTGTAGCACTGTCATCCAGTTCATAGATTTGGTCAAGCGGGCACCAGTAGCGTCTCCATTGTGAGACTTGTTGTTACTGTTTTTGGCATATCGACTATGCCACGGGTAGCTTGCCAGGCTCTGCCGTGCGAGCAGGATACTCTCAGTAGCTTGCCAGGCTCTCCAAGAGGAACGGAAGAATCGAACCTGGGTCGGCCGCGTGCAAGGCAAACGGGATGTCCTACCCACTGTGTATCACTCCAGTCCAATGTAGTCCTAATTTTTTTTTAAGAAACTCAATAATTTGTTCCCCCTGGAATTGACAAAATGATTTTAAAATATATTGAGAAGTGTAAATGTCCAAGGATAAGTACGATACTCTTGAAAAACGTAGAAAAATTTTCTCTCCAAATCTTAAGGTTTGTTTAAAAGGCTATTGTAAAGCTAGTATGGGGATTGCTAACTAACCAATCTCTATAAATAAATAAATCTCAATAAAGACCAGATACAAACCTAAACATAAAGAGATGATTCCTTTATGATAGAAGTGACATTTCAGAACAGAAAAAGAACCTTTTTTTTTTCAATAAAGGTTGTTGGAACAATTTAGTATCCATTTAAGGAAGGGACAAGAAAAGAAAAGAAATTGGACAACTCCCTTGTGTCGCTGAAAATCCAATTAGATACTGACTTCCGTATGAAAGATAAAGCAAGCATATGCATGTGCATATATGGACTTTATATGTATAAACATATATCTTTATGACCTCAAGGAACTTCAGTTTCTTTAATGACTTAAAAATCTGTTGTTGCAAGTTATACATTTGACAAAAATCAAAAACATCTCTGGATCCAGAGCTTTAGTATAGCAGGTAAGGGGCTTGCCTTGGGCACGGCCCCCACTAGCTTCTCAGCATCCCGTATCTGCCTCCATCTCAGGCTGTGCCTGGAGTGATGCCTGAGCGCAGAGCCAGGACTGACCCCTGAGCGTGCTGCGTGTAGCCTCAAAACAAAAAAGCAGAAAAATAGAGAAGACAGATACACAGTGAGATGCTAGAGTATTGGCCATGCATGTAATTAACAAAATGTTAGTATCCAAATTATATATAAATTCTTTTTTTTTCTTTTTGGGTCACACCTGGTGATGTACAGGGGTTATTCCTGGCTCTGCACTCAAGAATTACTTCTGGCAGTGCTCAGGGGACCATATGGGATGCAGGTAATCGAACCTGGGTCGGTTGTGTGCAAGGCAAATGCCTTACCCGCTGTGCTTTTGCTCCAGCCCCTATATATAAATTCTTAATTCAGCAAAGGACAATCCCATATGAGAAAAAAAAAAGGCAAATTAACTTGAATAAACTCTGTACAGAAGAGAAGATAAAAATGTCTATAATATAGTAGTTGTTCTGTAAGTTACTATTATTTATGTTTTATTATTTAAAATTATAATAAGCAATGCAGAGTACAGGGGTTAAGGTGCTTTCTTAGGATGTGGCTGATCATACAGTTCAAATACTAGCACCATACCTTTTCCCAGTACTGCTCTGTGTGTTCCCAAAAGCCAAATAATAAATTCAAAATGAATTTTTTTTTCTTTTTGGGTCACACCCGGCAATGCCCAGGGTTACTCCTGGCTCTGCACCAGGAATTACTCCTGGCAGTGCTCGGGGGACCATATGGGATGTTGGGACTCGAACCCGGGTCAGCCACATGCAAGGCAAATGCCCTACCCTCTGTGCTATCGCTCCCGCCCCCAAAATGAATTTTAAAATTACTGATGTGAGGGAATCTGGGGACCCTGGTAGAGAGATGTTGACACTGGTGGCGGGATCATTGATGCAACATAGTATGTCAAAAACCCAACTATGAATAACTTTTTAACTCATAGTACCATAATAAAATTTTGGGGGAAAAATTAATACTGTAGTCTTTTGGCAGAACTGTTTTTTTTTTTAATTTATTTTATTGAATCACCATGTGGAAAGTTACAAAGTTCTCAGGCTTATGTCTCAGTTATACAATGCTCAAACACCCATCCTTTCACCAGTGCCCATATTCCACCACCAAAAAAGAAAAAAAAAAAACCCAGTATACATCCCACACCCCACACCCCAAACACCCTCCCCCCCCGCATAACTGATAAATTTCACTTCCTTTTCTCTTTACCTTGATTACATTCCATATTTCAACACAATACTCACTATTGTTGTTGGAGTTTCAACACAGAACTCACTATTCTTGTTGGAATTTATCCCCCAAGAATACGGCCCTATTGACAGGGAAATATTTGATAATTAGTTTTCCACTGATGAGAATGAAGAGATATAAAGTCGCGTGGCTGTGTTAGCAGCCGTGCGGTTTTAGGATTTCTGTATTTTAGTAATTAAGTCCAGGGAGATTTAAGTTGGAAATTGAATCATTTCCCTTCCTGAGGCAGCATGGAGCAAAAGCTTAGTTCACAGTCTGGAGACATGGCTGCAAGCACTCGCTGGAACCCCAAGTCATATAGCTGGCTCTGGATCCTGCTCGTTCAGCAGCAAAGTGGCTGTGCAAAGGCATGGCTACCCGGGTCGAATCTCGGCGGAGCTCGAGCCAGCACCGGCCCCGGCCCGAGACTGCCCAGGCGTCCCGCTGTTTCAAGTTCAAAGCACATTTTTTTTTTTCCCCGAACCACCAAGTTCATACCTGCTTAAAAGTCCCATAAAATGGTGGACACCACACCTCTTCCTCCCAGAGGGAAGAAAAACCAAGGAAGAAGGATATTTCCTCCGTTAGCAGGCATGGGGCAAAAGCTTAGTTCACAGTCTGGAAACATGGCTGCAAGCACTCGCTGGAACCCCAAGTCATATAGCTGGCTCTTGATCCTGCTCGTTCAGCAGCAAAGCCATTTTGGCAGAACTCTGTATTTGCACTTACTAATATTTAGTTTTGGTTTTTCACTAAAAAATACAAAATCAGTTAAGGAAAAATAACATGTTTTACCCTCTATTTCATTTTCTTCTGCAGTTCCTATTATAACATCAATATTTGACAGTATAACATAACCATGATTCTTTTGGATGTGTGCTAGTCTCTGTGGTGTGAGGTGGTATCTCAAAGTTGTTTTGATCTGCATCTCTCTGATGATTAGTGATGCAGAGCACTTTTTCATGTGCCTTTTGGCCATTCGTATTTCTTCCTTGGTAAAGTTTCTGTTCATTTCTTCGCCCCATTTTTTGATGGGGTTGGATGTTTTCTTCTTGTAGAGTTCAACCAGTGCTTTATATACCATTGATATCAACCCCTTATCTGATGGGTATTGTGTAAATATCCTTTCCCATTCTGTGGATAGTCTTTGGATTCTGGTCACTGTATCTCTTGCGGTGCAGAAGCTTTTTAGTTTAATGTAGTCCCATTTGTTGATCTCTGTTTTTACTAGATTGCTTAGTTCCGTGTCACCTTTGAAGATACCTTTATCTTCAATATCGTGGAGGGTTTCGCCGACCTTGTCTTCAATGTACCTTATGGTTTGTGGTCTAATGTTGAGGTCTTTAATCCATTTTGATCTGACTTTTGTGCATGGTGTCAGGTCAAGGTCTAAACCCATTTTTTTGCATGTGGTTGTCCAGTTGTGCCAGCACCATTTGTTAAAGAGGCTTTCCTTGCTCCACTTCACATCTCTTGCTCCCTTATCAAAGATTAGATGGTCATACATTTGGGGTTGTGTGTAGGGATATTCCACCCTGTTCCATTGGTCTACGGCTCTGCCTTTGTTCCAGTACCATGCTGTTTTAATTGTTACTGCTTTGTAGTAAAGTTTGAGATTGGGGATGGTGATGCCTCCCATCATCTTTTTCCCAAGAATTGTTTTAGCTATCCTTGGACGTTTGTTATTCCATATGAATTTTAGCTGTTGGAGAGGATGTGGGGAGAAAGGGACCCTTCTTCACTGCTGGTGGGAATGCCGACTGGTTCAGCCCTTCTGGAAAACAATTTGGACGACTCTCAAAAAATTAGATATTGAATTCCCATTTGACCCAGCAATACCACTGCTGGGAATATATCCCAGAGAGGCAAAAAAGTACAATCGAAACAACATCTGCACATGTATGTTCATCGCAGCACTGTTTACAATAGCCAGAATCTGGAAAAAACCCGAATGCCCCAGAACGGATGACTGGTTGAGGAAACTTTGGTACATCTATACAATGGAATACTATGCAGCTGTTAGAAAAAAGGAGGTCAAGAATTTTGTAGTCAAGTGGATGGGCATGAAAAGTTTCATGCTGAGTGAAATGAGTCAGAAAGAGAGAGACAGACATAGAAAGATTGCACTCATCTATGGTATATAGAATAACAGAGTGGGAGACTAACACTCAAGAAGTGTAGAAATAAGTACCAGGAGGTTGACTCCATGGCTTCGAGGCTGGCCTCACGTTCCGGGGAAAGGTCAACTCAGAGAAGCGATTACCAACTACATTGTAGTCGAAGGCCATGTGGGGGAAGGGAGTTGCGGGCTGAATGAGGGCTAGAGACTGAGCACAGCGGCCACTCAACACCTTTATTGCAAACCACAACAGCTAATTAGAGAGAGAAAACAGAAGGGAATGCCTTGCCACAGTGGCAGGGTGGGGTGGGGGGGAGATGGGATTGGGGAGGGTGGGAGGGACACTGGGTTTACGAGTGGTGGAGAATGGGCACTGGTGAAGGGATGGGTTCCAAACTTTGTATGAGGGAAGTATAAGCACAAAAGTGTATAAATCTGTAACTGTACCCTCACGGTGATTCTCTAATTAAAAAAAAAAAAAAAAAAAAACATAACCATGATTGTTTTTTATTGAATCACCATGTGGAAAGTTACAAAGTTTTCAGGCTTATGTCTCAGTTATACAATATTCAAACACCCATCCCTTCACCAGTGCCCATATTCCACCACCAAAAAACCCCAGTATACCTTCAGCTCCCGCCCCCGCCCCCTCCCCCAACTGCATAACTGATGAATTTCACTTCATTTTCTCTTTACCTTGATTACATTCCATATTTCAACACAAAAATCACTATTGTTGTTGGAGTTTCTCCCCAAGAAAGACAGCCCTACTGCCAAGGAAGCATTTGATAATTAGTTTTCCATTGCTTAGAATGAAGATATATGTAGCCCCACTGCTCCAAGTACATAACTCTTTTTTTTTCCTTTTTCCTTTTCCTTTTTTTTTTCCCCATCCCCCTTCCCGCGCCTCATAGTATGGTGGACGCCACGCTGCGTTTCTCCCCGAAAAAGGGAAACAACCCGGAAAGAGGGATATTTCCTCTTCCCGGCCGGTGTGGGGCTATTGCGTAGTTCACAGTCTAGAGAAATGGCTGCTACTTTGATTATCTTCAATATTTCAACAAAAAACTCACTGTTATTGTTTGGAGTTTCCCCCCAAAGTCAGACCTGCTAAAAAGGAACCATTTCACATTGCTGACAATTAAGAGATGTTAATTAAGAGAGTTTTGGATTTCTGTATAAAGTCCAGGGAAAATTCTGCCAGAAATTGCATAGCCCAGCTCACAGTCCCATTGCATTGCTGTCCGTTTCGCTCTCAGCAGCTCTGGATTTTTCTGGGCCGAGGGCGTTACACCTACTTCCCATGATTGCCTATGAGCCCCAAAGTGTAAAAACCGTATACCTCTGGGTTAGGAGTCTTAGAAGATGGCTCCTGCCACGTGGATATTGCTGTCACTGCCATTTTCCATGCAGAAAAACAGGGTGGAGAGGAAAGATCCATCCTTGGGCAGTGCAGAGTTGTAGCCCAGCTCACAGTCCCATGCATTGCTGTAAGAAGCTGCTCTGGATGCCAAAATGGGTTAGAAGGTCTCTGGAATCAAAGTCTTTAGGCGCAGAGGGTCCAACCCTGATTTTTTTTTAAAAAAATGTTCTCTAACTTAAAATTATACAGAATTTAAAACTCATATTTGAAGAAATAAAGGACCAACTATGATTTATTGAAAGTAAAAGGATATTGGGCATTTGGTGATGGTGAGGTCAGATAATTGTATACATCAAGACAGGAAACTGAAATATGTAAAAGCTAATAACCTTCTCAAGATGTATCACTAAATGTAGAATGTACATTTCTCAGATTCTATCCTACCTTCTTCTGGGACACTAAATTATAATATTAGCAATTATTTTTCAAAATAAAATGAAGTAAATAGCATTTATTTGTAGTAAACTTTCCCCTTATGCTATGGTCTTTACTGTTTTAAGTGTGCAACAAATGAAGTCACAAAGAAACCCTTGGGGACCCTATTTTCTAGTGAAATTTGATTCTGCCTGAAGACTTTCTCACTGACCACCAGAACCACAATCATCCTTTCCTCTGAGGAATTCCTGCCTATTCACTATTTATCTTCTGAAATCAGTCATAATCATGTTGCCATGTTGCACTCTTTTCACAAATCTATCCTCCATCGCCAATTAGATTACATTTTCTTGGGGTTGAAGACCTTTTCTTCTGTCTCTGTATTTGTATGCTTTTGAGTGGGGGGGGAAGCATTTTCTATATTATGTTCTGCCCTCAAATGCACCTAGTGTTGTGATTTGCACAGAGTGAGCCTAGAAATAAATACACAAGAATTATGACTGTCACATCATTTAATAGCTTTAAGCTATTGCAGCAAAAGCAATAGTACCATAGGTAAGGTACTTGCCTTGCACAGGCCTGACCCAGGTTCAATTTCTAGCATCCCAGATGGTCCCCCACGCATAGTCAGGAGTAATTCTGAATAATTCTGGAGTGCAGAGCCAGGAGTAGCACTTGAGCATCACCAGATTCGGTCCAGAAGCAAACAAACAGTCTTAAACTATTAAGATTAGCCATCATAGTTATGATAACGGGGCAATGGATTTATGATTCCACCTCAGAAGTCAACGTGTTTGTTTGTCTTTTTCCAGAAAGATGCCATGACACGAATATTCTCTGGCATTCAGCCTACAGGAATCCCGCACCTAGGCAATTACCTGGGAGCCATTGAGAGCTGGGTGAGACTACAGGAGGAGCATAACTCTGTGCTGTACAGCATTGTTGACCTACACTCCATCACCATCCCCCAGGACCCAGCTGTTCTTCGGCAGAGCATCTTGGACATGACTGCTGTTCTTCTGGCATGTGGCATAAACCCTGAGAAGTGCATCCTTTTCCAACAATCTCAGGTCAGAGACTCAGATTAGAATTGAGCAATTTAATTTTCAGATTATTTAAAGAAAAATAAAAGGGGTTTATAGCTCATATTTCTGACTCTTTTTTAAAAATTGTTCGAGTGACTCATCAAATATGATTGTTTCATTTATATGCTTTCTCTGTATTCAGATGATCCAGTATCATTATAATGCAATTCTATTTCTCAACTTCACCTCCACTCTACTTGGTTAATTTATAATGCATCCTATACTCAAAAGCTGTGTTTCATTAGGACTTCCAGCCCTGGAATTGTCTTTCACTATTGGGTTGAATTCAGACATCACTCTGGTGATTGAGGATAGATTTTGGTGACCATGGTTTTTGGTTTTGTTTTTAATTTTGTTTTATTAAAGCACGTGATTGCAAAGTTCTTCATAGTTGAGGTTTAGAAATGTAATGCTCTTTCACTGATCCTACCACCAGTGGTTTTACACTATTCCACTAATGTTTTATTAGGTATTGCATTTGGAAGGTATATTGGATAATTCCCTTTGTTCATTCTTTGTATAATAAATTTTGAGAAGATTTGAAAAAACTAGGTGGAAAATTGGAAGGCCTTGATTCAAAGCCAAAATAAGGCTTCAGAACAAAGCCAAAATGTTTGAGTCATATCTTCACTATGAGCGAATCAGTTTACTCTTGGACAGGCAGAGGTATTGGATTAGAGATATTTAAAAGACTCCCTTGCAAAGAAGAGAAAAATTTTTTTCTTCCACTATCTCCCCAGCCACATGTATATATTTTTTAATTATTGAGAAAATATTTTTAATTAATTAATTAATTAATTTAAAAAATTTTTTTTATTGAATCACCATGTGGAAAGTTACAAAGTTTTCAGGTTTAAGTCTCAGTTATACAATGCTCGAACAGCCATCCCTTCACCAGTGCACATATTCCACCACCAAGAATCACAGTATAGCTCCACCCCGTCCCCTCACACCCCTAGCTCCCCCCACACCCCTAGCCCCCCCCTTGCCTGTGTAACTGATAAATTTCACTTTACTTTCACTTTGATTGCATTCAATATTTCAACAAAACTCACTATTATTGTTTGGAGAGTCTCCCCCCTAAAGTCAGACGTGCTGAAAAGGAAGCATTTAACAATTTGTTTTCCATTGCTGAGAATGAAGAGGTATGAGGTCAAGTGACCGCACCTAGTGGCCTCACGGTTTTGGGTTTCTGTATTTTAGTATTTTAGTAACTAAGTCCAGAGAAAGATCTGCCAGAAATTGCATCACTGCAAACTTGCACTTCTCAATTCTATTATATTCCACATATGAGTGCAATCTTTCTATGTCTGTCTCTTTCTTTCTGACTCATTTCACTCAACATGATACTTTCCATGTTGATCCATTTATATGCAAATTTCATGACTTCATGTTTTCTGACAGCTACATAGTATTTCATTGTGTATATGTACCAGAGTTTCTTTAACCAGTCATCTGTTTTGGGGCACTCTGGTTTTTCCCAGATTCTGGCTATTGTAAACAGTGCTGTAATGAACATAGAAATGCAGATGCCATCAAGAAGAGAAAATTTTAACTAAATCATCCCCTCTTATATATCTGCTTAGCCTTGTAGCAATTTTTTGGTTAGACATTGCATTAACATGTTATGGCATATGTTAAGATGTAACCAGGTGTAACATGTGTTATACATGTAAATATGTCTTTCCTTGATCATAGACTACTGTCATTGTTTTTATATACTTTTATTAGCTATAGAACTTAATGTCATGATTCACATGGTGCAACCATTTAAAAACATGTAGTGAAGACTATCTTATTAAAATATAAATGCTATATTAACTTAAACTTGTTGCCAACCTGTAGATAAGATAATAACAACTAATGATTAAATGACCATATAGGCAATTCATCTCAATTTCTTCTGCACAGTTGAAGCCATCACTTATCCTTGACCTTCAGAATTCAATTTCAGGTAGATCTGATGGCCCTAATGTAGTTACTTATATTGAACAAATATCTGCCTTCCTAAAAATTTCCGTTCTCCTTTAATGTCTGCTTTCTAAAACTAACACAACAAATCCACTTTCTTTTCCCCGTGATTGCTCTCTGAATATGTGAAGATGTGTTTTATGCAACATCCACATCTTGTTATTTCTTACTCATTCTGTCTTATGGCCAACTGGTCATCTCCAGCCCCACCTCGGTTGTCTTCTGAAGCACTCATCTCTCTGAAATGGGTATGCTTCTCATATTTGTGTTACAGTGATTATTCAGACTCTTCACATCCATCTACAATATTGTAATTCTGGTCATCATTAGAACCTCCTTTGACATCACCAAATGAATTTTCCAAAGCACATCTTCATTCCGTGTAATCTGCTCTTGTTTTTTGATCCTTATCAAAGTTTTAAAAATCCTTATCAAAATTAAAAAAGTCAAATGCTGGGCTGGAGCAATAGCACAGCGGGTAGGGCGTTTGCCTTGCATGCGGCCAACCCGGGTTCAATTCCCAGCATCCCATATGGTCCCCTGAGCACCACAAGGAGTAATTCCTGAGTGCAGAGCCAAGAGTAGTAGCTCCTGTGCATCGCCAGATGTGACCAAAAAGGAAAAAAAAAAATCAAATGCTGTTTGATTGTTATATATATCCATACTGTGAATAGGGAAAATTTTTCTTGTCCGCAAAGTAACCACTCACTATAATTTTTTAAGTGACCTTTAAAGTGAAAGGCTTATTTACAACCACATCCAGTATTAACTTTGAGCTCATACCCCCAGGAATGGTTTTTGGACAGTTACCTCCAAAGCCTCTAAAATTGGCAGATAAAAAAGAGTTATGTTATTTTTATGATATTTTGCTACTCGGTGTAGCAACTGAAAGAGTAGCCTATAATATGGGAGACTTTGTAAGAAGTTTTTCAAAAGTAGGAATTATTGTACAGTGACTAAGGCACTTGCTTTGCACGAGGTTGACCTGGGTTCAATCTCCTGTTCCCCATATTGTCCTTCAAGCCCCACCAAGAGTGATCCATGAGCACAGAGCCAGGAGTAAGCTCTAGTACCACCAAAAACAACAAAACAAAAACATTAAAAAGAGGGATTATAAAATCATCTTTTCTCTGATTTTCTATGGTGACAATATCATTGATTTTTTTTGTAACTTAGGTAATGTGATTAAAACAGTGTTAAGTTTTGTACTTTTAATGAAGATACACAAAATTACTGTGTACCTTCACCACTACCACAGTGCTCTACACCCTCTATGAACTCATTAATTCTTTTTTTAAAATTGTTTTTTGGGGCTGGAGTAATAGCACAGCAGGTAGGGCATTTGCCTTTCACGCAGCCGACCCAAGTTTGATTCCCAGCATCCCATATGGTCCCCCGAGCACTGCCAGGAGTAATTCCTGAGTGCAGAGCCAGGACTAATCCCTGAGCATTGCTGGGTGTGACCCAAAAAGAAAAAAAATGTTTTTTATTTAAAAAATTTTTAAATTAAATTGCCATGAGATATACAGTTACAAAGTTGTTCATAATTGAGTCTCAGTCATAGAGTGTTCTAGCACCCAACCCTTCACCAGTGTACATTTTCCACCACCAATGTCCCCAGTTTCCCTCCCGCCTGCCTGCCCCTCCCCATCCCCACAGCCTTTCTCTATGGCAGATACTTTTCTTCTCTATTTTCCTTTTTGGCACTGTGGTTTGCAGTACTGTTACTGAAAGGGTAACATGCATATCACTTTTTTACCTTTCAGCACTCAGTTTTTGTCCAGACTGATCTTTTCCAACTATCATTGTCATAGAGTCATTGATTTTTTTTTTCTTTTTGGGTCACATCCAGCAATGCTCAGGGGTCACTCCTGGCTCTGCACTCAGGAATTACCCCTGGCCGTGCTCAGAGGACCATATGGGATGCTGGGAATCGAACCCGGGTCGGCCGCATGCAAGGCAAACGCCCTGCCCGCTATGCTATCACTCCAGCCCCAGTCATTGATTATTTTTAAAAAATAATTAATTAATTTTTGTGGACTGGAGCGATAGCAGAGCAGTAGGGCATTTGCCTTGCACATGGCCAACCCGGGTTTGAGTCCTCCATCCCACTTGGAGAGCCTGGCAAGCTACCAAGAGTATCCTACCCGCACGGCAGAGCCTCGCTAGCCACCCGTGGCATAGTCGCTATGTCAAAAACAGTAACAACAAGTCTAAAACAGTAACAACAAGTCTCACAATGGAGACGTTACTGGTGCCCGCTCGAGCAAGTCGATGAGCAGAGGGATGACAGTGTGATAGTACTACAGTGCTGCAGTTGTTGAATATAAAAGATGTGAGATATAAAGTTTCAAAGTCACTTATCATTGGGTTTCAGTCACATAAATCTCCAGAATCCATCCCGTCACCAGTGTACATTTCCCACCACCAATGTCCCCTTTTTCCCTCCCTGCCCCAGCCTCTGCCTGCCTCTGTGCAGGCACTTTTCTTCTTTCTCTCTTTCCCTTTTTCTTGCCCTTCTTCCCTTTTGAGCACTATGGTTTGCAGTACAGATACTGAAAAGTTATCCCGTATATCCCTTTACCTACTTTCCACTCAGTTCTTGTCCAGAATGATTTTCTTTTTCTTTTTGCAATGTTCAGTGGTTATGCTTAGCTCTATACTCAGGAATTACTCTTGGTGGTGCTCCCAGGACCTTATGGGATGCTGGGGATCGAACCTGGGTCAGCCTTGTGCCAGGCGAACACCCTACCCACTGTACTCTTGCTCCAACCCCCAGAGTCATCATTTCTAACTACTTCTACCCTACTGGTCCCTGCTGTATCAGAACTGCCCTTTATGTTATTGATTCTTAAGTTGGTTGTAGGTCCAGGTTAGAGTGTAAAGTTCATGGTCTTATTGTAGCTCTAAACTGTCCCATGATACTCTCTCCCATCCATGATTGCAACTTCCTTGGGAAATTTTTTCAAAAAGTTTGAGGGAGGTATTGGGGGAGATAGTACATCAGGTATGGTATTAGCCTTACACTTGGCTGACCTGGGTTTGATCCCCAGCATCCCATTCAGTCCCCCAAGCCCAGGAGTGATTCTTGAGTGCACCCCTGAAAACCTCCGGGTGTAGCCCAAAAACAAAAAGACAGAAAAATCTTGAGGGAAACCTACATTCATATCAGCCAGCATTCTACAACTTTTTCCACAAAAACAACATGACAGACTCTTCCAGGTATCTTTCTGCTTTCAAGACATGTTTGGTCTGAGTATTTCTTTCTTCTTTGACTTGAACAACTTTTCCTTTTAATAAATGTAATAAAGAACACTTAATAGACAATTAGATAGAAAGGTAGAATAGTACACCATGCCTCTGCTATTTATTAGCAGTATGTGATTTGTCTCATCTGTGTTATTTTTGTGGTTGAAATAATTTTTTATTTAAAATTGATTATTTTTTTTCTATAGTTTTTGAACACACCCAGCACTTACTGGTTTACTCTTGACTCTGTATTCAGACATCACTCCTGGGGACGGAATGGGGATCAGCAATATGCAAAACAAGTGCCTTAATCCCTGTACCATATCTCTGGTCCTGTTGTTGAAATATTATAAAGCAGATGCCATGTATTATGCCATTTTACTCCCTAAATATTTTAATATGCCTTTCAATTAAGGAAATGTTCTTAATGTAACATTTCCTCAACTGGCTACAATACTGTCATCCTACTTAGCAAAATTAACGATAATTCCATATTGCATTGTAGCATTGTGGTCCCATTGCTCATCAATTTGCTTGAGTGGGCATCAGTAATATCTCCATTGTGAGACTTGTTGTTACTTTTTTTAGCATATCGAATACGCCACGGTATCATTTAATATCTAGTTCATATTCAAATTATGCTCACCCTCCCTAAGAGATCTCTTATAATTGATTTGCTTGAATTTATCTATGGGCCACACATTACAATTGACTGTGAATCTTAAGTCTCCTTTTTAGGGGGGGGGGCTGGAGCAATAGCACAGCGGGTAGGGCATTTGCCGCACGCTCCCGACCTGGGTTCAAATCCCAGCATCCCATATGGTCCCCCGATCACTGCCAGAAGTAATTCCTGAGTGCATGAGCCAGGAGTAACCCCTGGCATCGCCGGGTGTGACCCAAAAACCAAAAAAAAACAAAAAAAAGTCTCCTTTTTTTATGCCTTTTATTTTAATGATGGAGTCCTATTTCAATTCCCTATAGTCCTTCTGCACTAAAAAAAGTAGTACTGTAGTACTGTCATCCTGTTGTTTATCGATTTGCTGGCGCAGGCACCAATAACATCTCCATTGTAAGACTTGTTGTGACTGTTTTTGGCATATGGAATATGCCACGGGTAGCTTGCCAGGCTGTGCCGTGTGGGCAGGATATTCTCATTAGCTTACCAGGCTCTCCTCGAAGGATGGAGGAATCAAACCCTGGTCGGCTGTGGGCAAGGCAAATGCCCTACCCATTGTGCTATCGCTCCAATCCCTAAAAAATGTAAAATAAAAAAAAAATTGATTGTTGTTTTGGTTTTGTTTGGGGTTCACACAAAGTGATGCTCAAGAATTACTCCTGGCTCTGCACCTAGGAATTACTCCTGGTGGGACTTGGGGGACCATCTGGGTGCCAGGGCTCAAGCCTGGTCGGCCCCACACAAGACAGTTACACTACCCACTGCAGTCCCAATTTTTATTTTTTTAACCCCTCCCCTTTTTCATGCGTTTAGTACATGGGTCATGTTGTGGTGGTTTTTTCCACCAAATTATATCTTTTGTATGGCTCAAAAGTCTTTACTCGATGTTGTTTTCTCTTTTCACTATTCTACATTGGCATTTAAGTGGGCAGACTATACTACAATAAAGTGACTCATCACCATTTTTCATTATTTGAATAAAAATGGAACTTGCCTGGTGCCCAGAGGGAGTCTCGCATGGAATATTAGATTTTAATTCGTTAGAAATAAGCAGGAAGCTTCAGGTTTTCACGGAAGGAGCAGAAGTTCTTCGTTTTGCTTTAGCTTGAAACTGTGCGGGCATCAGTGGCTTTGTTCTTAGCACCATTCTCAAAATAAGGCACAATCAGATTAGACTGGCCTTCCAGAAAGGCCAGTTATTATTTTAAACCTGGCCCATATTTGTTCTAGTAGATGAAAAAATCGTCATGGCCTGATTTTTCTGATACATAAACCAATACTTAACTACTACAACCTGTACCACTGGCTTGTGCCATCTTCAGTCTGTGGGAACTGGAAAGAAAATAATCATGGCACTTACCGATCAGAAAGACAACCATGGGAGATCATGTTTATTAGAAAACTAATATATTTTAAATGTGTAGGATTTTCAAACTTTTCATGTCTTACCTCTCATGCATTAGGTATTACCATTCTTTCATAATGAATGCATTAAGGCATGAATAGATCAGGTAAGTTAGAAAATGTACTTAAGACCAATTCTTAGACGTTCCTGGTGGCATGTTCAGGTGGCGCTGTTTTTCCCTATAAGGCACCACTTTGGCAGAAAGTGGAAAGATGTACTATTGGAGAGAAACCCCACACTTTTGCATCAGGGGCTGATTGATGGACCGATCACCAAGCTGACCTCACAGGCCCCACTTTTTTCTGACCTGGGCCGTTAAATTTCTCCCTCACCCCTGCCTGTATGCCATAAATCCATGGTGCATCCCTCACATCATAGCCATAGGCATCTTTCCGCTTAAAATGCACCAGCTCCGCCTCTCCTCTCATGGAAACTCCTAAACTGAGTTCAGTTGAAAATCCATTCAAGAAAGGGCCTTTTGAGAACAAAAGACCAGTGTTTCCTTTCATCTCCACAATTAAAGTATGCAGGCCCTTTACCAACACTTAATTTTGTGTTCAGATGATCTGATTATTTTCTTTTATTAATAATTATTTTACCAATAGCCTTTTAAAGCAGGAGGTAATGTCATTTGGGTGGAGGGCATTATCTTGAGAAAAATTGTAGATAATTTTTTACTTATAAAATAGGTGTCTAGAAAGTTGTTGGTTGTCTACATTTTAACAAGTTTTTCTGGCTCCTTTAAATTGGTGTTTTGTAGTACATTTAAGCATTTTGCTGGATCATTGATATGAATAAACAGTCTAGGAATTTAGAAAACAATTAAACTCAAAGTTTTGGGAGCCACTACTCTGTTCAGATGAGTTACAACCGCATCTGACTACCATGCTTTATTTGTATGGAAAATCTAAACATTTTGAAATTCTGAGTTGGAGAAACAGGATTTTTAAAATTCTTTAGTAAGTTCTATTCATCTATATCTGTTGTGTTGGGAAACACTTATAGCTAAATATAGACGAGTTCCCCAGATACTCTGTTCACCAGAATAAGTTCTAGTAATCATTTGAAGTAGGGAAAGAATTTAGTTATGTTATAATGCTGATTTTACCAATAATTTTCTTCTCTAGCCCTTTGCATTCTTTCTCAGCAGTCTGACTGGAACAATTTAGACTTATTGAAGTTTTTTTTCCTCATTATTTTCTTTTTCTTTCTCTCCCACTGGCCTTCAGTCATGGTGCTTCCCCTAAAATATGTTTGCCATATGTGGGCAAGCTCTTCTATGAAAGGTGCGCATGCGCATGAGTGTGTGTGTGTGTGTGTGTGTGTGTGTATGTGTGTGTGTGCCTGTACATGCATGCATGTGTGTGTGTGTGTGTGTGCATTTGTAGGGGGGGGAAAAGAGAGAGAAAGGAAAGAAAAAGAGAGAAGAGAGGAGGAAGAGAAGAGAGAGAACTGAAAGTGGGCATTGGGGAAAAGAGAGATACCTGTATGTGTATGTGGCAGAGGCTGCCTTCCCGGGGCCCAGGTTAATGATCTTCATGTCCAGCTGACTGGAGTGGTGCGTCCCCTCTTATCCCAAGCTGTCTCTGCAGTGAAGGGCTCCGTATCTTTAAGTGACACGTTCCTTGAAATCACCCTGCAGATGGAGGAGAAAAGACAGAGTCCATCGCCTCAGGCTCTGGCTTCCTGCCAAGGCATGGAGAAAGGACAGTGCGAGCATCTGACCTCCTGCTGCGGAGACCAGAGCAGGGCAGGGAGAGCGAGGGAGGAGAACGGAATCTCCCTAATTAGAGTCATGCCCCCCCAACAAAAATCAATACTAAGAATAAAGTCAGGGGGTCTTTGGGGAAGCTGGTTTTGAATGAAAGCCCCAGGCTCATGAATCTTGGCGCAGTATGTACAAACAAGGATTCTGCTTGGCCCTCTGCCCCTAGTCTTGGCAGTATAAAACCAAGGCCCGAAACGGAACTGCAGTTTTCTGTTGCTTTCCTTGCCCTGGTGACTTGCAGCTGAATGGAGTCCAGAGCCACACTTGAATGTCTGGGGCTGCGGGGTTTCCAACAGGGGGCGCACTCCCCCTTGGAGTGGAAAGGGAGTCAACAGTGTGGACCAACAGAGCTGGGAATCTTCTGGAAGATTCCAGAGTTTCTGGAAATAAAACAGATGGGTCTAAATTACCTGAGGCATACAAAATGCAGAGACGTTTGAAAGCTAGTATTAGACAATCACATTCCTTGTCACAAAGGTGTCAGCTGGGGCCCAAGAGATAGTACAGTGGATAGGGCACTTGCCTTATTTGGTCATAGCCAATCCAGGTTTGATCCCTGGCACCACATTAGGTCCCCAGAGCCCAGCAAGAAGTGACCCCTGAATGCAGAGCCAGGAGTAACTCCTAAGCACCTCTGCATGTGGCCCAAAAGTCAAAAAATTAAAATTAAAAAAAGAAAAGGTTTCCACTGCCTTATTATATCTCCAAGACGAGCTGGGGAGATAGCACAAAGGGGTGGAGTTCATGCTGACATGTAGAGCCACTGATGTCACCAGCACCACGTGGTTGCTCAAACACTGCCAGAGTGTCCCAAACAGAATGCTTAAAAGCCATTACATGTTTGTTCTTTCGTCCTCTTTCCCCCCCCTAAATTGAAGTAGTATGTTCCAAAGGGACTTTTCCGTCCATCTGGGTTCTTGAATGGGAAGATCTATAAAGCAGATTGTGTTCAGCGTAAGGTTACCAAGTTATAGTGTGAATTGGAAAGAAATCATTGCTATAAGTCATTTCTTTTTTGGTTTATTTGTTACCCAACATGACATAGCAAAAGCTAAGGAAACAAATTAAGGAAGTACATCCCTACAGAGAGATGTGTGCAGGCACAGCACGTCCTCAAATAATGTGGTCTTACTCAACATTCTTTTGTTATAATGTTTATACGAGGAAGAAACCCACGTCACATCACACTGAACAAAATGACATTAGTTAAAGGACCTGCTTTCTTTTTGATAAATTGTAAAACTTAAAGTGCAATTTTGAAGAGCCTATAAACAACAGTAAGTCAAGAATTAAGGTAAGCAGAAGTAATTATACACATACACAATAAGCAATAGAATTTAGATAGAAGTGACTTTTAAATCAGGAACAGGCTCACAAAAGTTACTTATGTGACTTTAGAAGTATCAAAAATCAAATGTGCACAAACAGTTGTACACTGACAAACATAAATGCTTATAAGAGACAGAACAGTTGGAGAGCAAGTGAAAGTTTATCATTGATCACAGAGTTCTTTTAATTAAAATCAGATTCCCAAACAAGGTTCGTGTTAAAGGGATTTGTCATGGGGATGATAAGAGTCTAATAAAAATAATACAGCATGAGATCGCTCATTTCCGACAGAAAGCAGTAAATGGAAATTTGTGACTCTGTGTAGTCTCCGAGTGTCCTAACCAGAACTTCAAGGACCCGGTTCCTGGAATGATAACATTTATAGCTTTTATACGGGAAGTAGAAAAATACTAAGGGAAATCTAGGGTATGTCAAGCATTCGATCTGGCGTTTACTGAACCAGCTAATTGTGTGAATGGGTTTGACTTATGCACAACAGCCCCCTCTTTGGCAATCATGTTATCCAGTACTTTCTAATTAAACATCTTCCTTTTCCCTTCGCTTTGTGAGTTATGTGGTGGTAGAGGTGATCACCAGGATTGGACTCTGTCCTGTTTGCTGTGCTCACACCTGGGCCATAGTGTTTGCTTTGGGCAGGTGGGGGGGGCAGCGGGGTGCTCTCTTTAGTGTAGTGCTCACATGCATGCTCTCCAGAAGTGGCACGTCTGACTGTGAGGCTAACACATTTTTTAGTTGCGCTGCTTGCCGGAGGTCTCATCCTCTGTCTGCAGTGCTGTGGAGATCACACACTTTGATGCAAAACCAGGAGTCCCACATATTAGAACCGCGAAGACCATGCTCCGTGTACTGGCACCAGGAATCTGGAGCTGGCTCAAGTAGAGCAGCAGACCTCTCCTTGCATGGCTGGGGGTCTTGGTCCCAGCATCAAAAAGCAACATCTACACAGCTATTAGGGAAAATGAAGTCATGAAATTTGTTTATACATGGATGGACATGAAGAGTATCATGCTGATGAACTTTGCATACAAGTGGATCAACATGGAAAGTATCATGCTAAGTGAAATGAGCCAGAAAGAGAGGGATAGACATAGAAAGGTTGCACTCATCTGTGGAATATAGAACAACAGAGTAGGAGACTAATACCCAAGAATAGTAGTATATAATACCAGGATATTGGCTCCATAGCTTGGAAGCTGGCCTCACACACTGGGGGAAAGTCATCCCAGATAGAGTGGGGAACACCAAGTAATATGTGATTGGAGATCCTGCGTGGGAAGGGAGATGTGTGCTGAAAGTAGGCTAGAGACTGAACAGGATGACCACTCAATACCCTTATTTGGAACCACAACACCCAAAAGGAAAGATAAATATCAAATTGGAATGCCCCGCTACAGAGGCGGGGTGGGGTGGGGGGATGGGATTGGGGGGTGGGAGGGATATTGGGTTCATGGGTGGTGGAAAATGGACACTGGTGGAGGGATGGGCTCTTAAACATTGCATGAGGGAAAAACAAGCATGAAAATGTGTGAATCTGTAACTATACCCTCACTGTGACTCACTAATTAAAAAATAAATAATTTTTTTAAAAAAAGAGTATCATGCTGAGTGAAATAAATTTAAAAAAAGAAGAGTATCATGCTGAGGGACACATTTCAATTGAATGACACATTTCAATTGAATGACACAGTCATTCAATTGAAAAAAATTTTTAACACCAAAAACACAGCCTCACACATTCACAGTTGGTGCTTTTTTCCCTGAGCCATCTCTGGACCCTGGTTAATTTAAACGTTTTTGTTATTGTTTTATTATTGTTGTTGTATTGGGGTCATGGACTACTCCAGGCAAGGTGCTCAGGCCCCACTCCCAGCAGTGCTCGGGGGACTTGTAAAGGAATAAATCTTGACCTCTTGAAAGCAAAGCATGTGTTCCAACCTTTTGAGCTAGCTCCTATCCCTTAATTAAATGTTTGAAAAAAATAATTGCAGGGGGCAGGGAAGGGGAGGTGTGGCAGAGAGATAATGCAGCGGTTAGGGTGCTTGCCTTACTGATCCAGGTATGCACCTGACCCAGCTTCTATCCCTGGCAATCCATATGGTCCCTCGAGCCTGCCAGGAATGATAACAGATCACAGAGCCAGGAGTAAGCCCTGAGCATCACTCAGTATACCCCAAAACCCTAAGTAAGTAAAATATTTTAAAAGATAATAATGGAGGGGGTAGGTGGATCACCAGCAGTGCTCAGAGGCCACTCCTAGCTCCATGCTTAAGAGTCACTCCTGGTAGAGCTTGGGGGACTCTGTGGGTCAGGAATTGAACATCGGCCTTCTCCCAGCAAAGTATATAGCCCAGCCTATTGCATTTTCTCCGTTCTAAAAATAGTTTCAGCACAGAGAATAATACCACAAACATTCATGTTTCCAATGCTAAGGGTGAATACTGTCAACATTTTAAAACTTGCTCTGACCCTTTTATTTAAATATGTCTATGTAATAGAAGACTACTTTAATCTTTTTCCCTGTCTATTCTCTGATTCCTCCACTCTTCATTTCTCTCCTCAGTCCCTTAGCAACCAAAATTTTAACTTGGTGTATATTAATTTTACCATTTTTAATGTGTAATTCGACAAACCATACATATTAATTTGGTTTTTAATTCTTTTTGTATAAATGGTGCCCATTGTAGTGTTTTTTTGCAATTACCGTATTCATTCAGTAACATGTTTTTGACATTCTCTCATGGTTTTGTTTTTATTTTTTTTTTTGGAGGGGGTTACACCCAGCGATGCTCAGGGGTTACTCCTGGCTCTGCACACAGGAATTACCCCTGGCGGTTCTTGGGGGCCCATATGGGATGCTGGGAATCGAACCCGGGTTGGCCACATGCAAGGCAAACGCCCTGCCCACTGTGCTATCACTCCAGCCCCCATTCTCTCATGTTTATACAGACAAATCCAGCTCATGTTGTATTAAATGGTTTTATATAAATACACCAGATTTTATATGGATATCCCCCTATTGATAAACCTTTCGTTTCCTTCATATCTTTATGTTTTTTTCCTTTTGTGTCACACCTGGTGGTGCACAGGGGTTACTCCTGGCTCCGCACTCAGGAATTACTCCTGGCGGTGCTCAGGGGACCATTATAGAATGCTGGGAATCGAACTCAAGTTGGCCGTGTGCAAGGCAAATGCCTACCTGCTATGCTATCGCTCCAGCCCCGCATATCTTTATTTACAATTGTTTCCAAGCACTTACTGTTTGAGCCCTCATATTCCATCACTATCATTATCATCTCAATGATTATTGATTTGCTTATGAGGGCCCAGTAACATCTCCATTCGTCCTAGCCCTGAGATTTTAGCAGCCTCTTTACTTGTCCTTCCCAACGGTGCTGCATTAGAGGCTTCTACGGGGTCAGAAGAATGAGCCCCATTGTTGTTACTGTATTTGGCATATGAATATGCCACCGAGAGCTTGCCAGCCTCTCCCGTGTGGGCAGGAAACTCTCGGTAGCCTGCCAGGTTCTCTGAGAGGGAGAACTAGGCTATAAGATGTTGAGCAGTTGCAAAGCAGCCTTGCGCTTCCTGGAATTTGGATTTATAGTCTCTGGATCTTAGCCATTGATGAGATTACATGGCGCTGAGGGCAGTTTGTGGGTGTGACTGCCTAGCTACTGGAAAATTGGGGATCTGGGCAGAAGAGGCCCAGTCCCAATCCTAGCAGGTTTGGAGATCTCAGTTCCAGGTCCCACACACCTGGGTTCCTCTGCCGGTTCCTTCATGTGTGAGGCTAATCTGAGCATGTGGAGAGTGGCCTTGAGCATGGCTGTGGCTGAGTTCTAGAGGTCTTTGGTTGTCGGGGCTCTGCTCAGGGCGGGGATGGAGACTCAGCCCACCCCCTCTGAAGGGCCCCGGTGAAGACAGCCAGGTGCGGGGGCAAGAAACTCTGCCCTCATATTCCATAGATGAATAAAATAGGCAAAATTTTGCCACCTTAGTACTTGCATTCTGTTGGATACCAATAAATAAGTAACATATGCCAAAGTATATCAGAGAGTGATGAGCTATTAAGGGGAAGTGGGAGTGGCACATTTCTATTTTAAATCCAGGTAAACTTCTTAGATAAAATGATTGTAGAGTTACCAATAGGGGGCTAGAGACCTAGTACAGAGGTTATGGAACTTGCCTGGCATGGAGCTGACCACAGTTCAATCACAGGTACCACGTGGCCCCCCGAGCATCAAGTGCAGCCTCAGAGGCCCCAGAGCACTGCTGGCATGTCATCATTCCTACCACTGCAGGGCCCAAGCAGCACTACTCAGACCCTCACCTTGAACTGCTGACCAGGTTGATGGAGAATTGCCAGGAGGACATCTTGGGTCTCCTGAGCACCACTTGGTAAGCCCCGTCCCCAAAGCAGAATTCATGTCGTGACTTCAGGTGAAGGAGTTAGCTGGTGTGTGTGTGGGGGGGGGGGGAGAGAGATTTCTTCTCAGAGAGAATTGTTTTTTCAGAGAAAAGGTTGTGAGGTGAGAGTTTGGTGTGTTAAGGGAACACAAGAAGACCAGTCAGTCTGGAGAAGAGAGGAAGGGGGAAGGAGATAAATTCAGATCACAGATGAGATAGGGTTGATGGAAAGGGATGAGGATATCTTGTCTCATTATTTGAGAAAATGGGAAATTCAGGCTTTGAAGGAAACAAATGGCCTGATTTATGTTTGGACAGTGTCATTTTGGCTGCTGAGCTAAGAAAAGACTCTCTGGGAGTTGGGGTGGAAATGGAGAGACCAGGGCAGAAGTTAATAGTAATCTAGGTGTCCATGCTGGGTACCCGAGACCAGAGTGGATGCCGCCAAAGTGGTGAAAAGTGGTAAAATTTTGAATGTCTTGAAGGCAAGAGCGAGATTTGCAGATCTGGTAGAGAAGGACTGTGAGAGAGAAAGAAGAATAAGGATTGACTGCATGGCTATTTGCAGAAGTAATGGCAAGGAGAATGTTGCCATTTTCCTTGAAGGGATGACCACTGTGGACAGAAGAGCCTTGGGAAATAGGATCAGGAGTACTGTCTTGGATGGTGTGTTAGGGATGTCCATTGGAGAGCCACGTAAAGATGCTGACAAGATGGTGTTATGAGTATGGGGTTCAGCAGGAAGTCTGGCCATTACAGATTGATAAATCATCATTTGTAGAGATTGTGTTTGAATCCACGAGATAAGGTGCAGACAGGGATTGAATATAAAAAGAGAACAGATACAAAGAAGCATGGATGGGTTCCTTGGTGTCTGCAATGTTAAGAGAATGGGGAGAAGTGGATGCATCATACAAATTGAGAACATAAACTATTGGCATAAGGAGGAAAACTAGAAGAATGAGGGGAAGGCAAGTGGATCAAGGTGGGAAGAAATAATCAGTTATGTCAAATGTTGCTAAATATGTCAAGTGAGAGAATAAGTTTATCTTAATCATGTGATTATAAAAAAATAGAGAATAAGCTTCTATTATCTGTTGCCAATAGGGATTTAGTCAAGTGATAGAAATGAAAACTTTTTTGGAATGGGTTGAAGGAGAGAAAGGGTAAGTCTCATCAGACACAGTGGTAGCTCTGGTTTCTTCATTTCTCTTCATTCTTGAGAACCTCTTCTCCCCACTAACTGCCAAAGTGCCAGTATTCCTGCCACTGTAGTCCACTGAACCTCATCTCGTTCAGCTCACCACCCATTTTGTAATCTCAGTTCTGTGATCAGTCTAAGGGCTTGCTCTCAGACTTTGTTTGCTTTGTTCTTTTAAGTCACACATGTGAATGAGATTATCTGTATTTGTCATTCTCCTTCTGACTTTTCACTCAGCATAATGTAGATTATATCTTTCTCATAGCTTAGTATTTAATTGTGTGTACATATATATTTATAACCTCTCTTTTATTCATTCATCGTCATTGGACATTTGGATTATTTTGAATCTTGGCTATTATAAATTGTACCACAATGAACATAGGTGGCATGTATCTTTTTTTTTTAAATTAATGTCTTTTTAAATTTTTATGTCCTTTGATAGAGACAAATCTATAAGTGCTCAAGTCCCTTATACAATAATGGTATAGTTTTAATATAACTCATACGTAATCCCCCAAATTTTTTCAGTCATGTCTAGATTACTTAGAATTACTAATACAGTGTATTACTAATACAATGTAAGTGCTTTGGAAATAGTTATTATATTGTCTAGGGAACAATGGCAAGGGAAAAGCCTGTTCATATTTACTACAGACAGAACCATCATAGGCCTGACTATACAGTGCATATTTTTGGTGCATGGATTTAAATACAGACAGATGGATACAGAGGCTCATCTATAATTTATATATATATCACCCAGTTCATTCACTTAAAATGTGCAGTTTAATGATTATGACTTTTAATATATTAGAGTTGTGCACCCATCATAATCAATTTTAGATTATTTTGTTGTTGTTTTGAGGCCATGCCTTGCAGTGCTCAGGGCTTACTCATGGCTCTGCCCTCAGGGATCAATCCTGGGGGGACTTGGGGGACCATATGGAGAGGCAGGATCAAACCATGATCCAGTACATGCAAAGCAAATGCTCTACCCACTATGCTAACTCTTTAGCCGAATTTTAGAATGTTTTCATCTGTCCATAAAGAAACCTCCACCCATTGGCAGTCTCTCCTCACTGCCCCCCACCTGCTTTCTCGTCATCTCTGATCTGCTTTGTCTTCTATGGCATTTTCTTTCCTGAACATTTTGTACAAATGGAATCATACGAGTATGATTTATTTTGTGATTGGCATCTTTCTTTTTTTTTTTAATTGAATCACCATGAGATAGAGTTACAAGCTTTCATGGTTGAGTTACAATCATACAATGATCAAGCACCCATCCGTCCACCAGTGCACATTTCCCATCATCAGTATCCCCAGTATAACCCCCCTTTCCCACCCTCCCTCTGCCTCCCTGGCAGACAATTTCCCCCTTATTCTCTCTCTATTTTTGGACATTATGGTTTGCAATACAGGTACTGAGAGGCTATCACATTTGGTCCTTTATCTACTTTCAGCACACATCCCCCATCCCGACCGATTCCTCCAACATCATTTTTTTAGTGAGCTCTTCTCTAGCTGCCTTCTCCCCGCTGCTCATGAGACAGGCTTCCAACTATGGAGCAATCTCCCTAGCTCTTGTGTCTACTGTCCTTGGGTGATTGGCATATTTCAGTTAGCATGTTTTTAGTATTTATCTGTGTTTTTTATATTATCAGTATTTCATTCCTTTTTATTGTTAAATATTTCATTGTATAGCTATACCACATTTTGTTTATGTGTTCATTAATGAACATTTGAATTATTTCTATTTCTTATAGACCATGTTGTTATGAATGAATGTCTGTACAATCATTTTATATGGATGTTTTCAGTTGTTTGGCTATATACCTAGGAGTAGAATTACTGGGTTAAGTGGTAACTATGTTTAACATTTTGAGAAATTCTTAAACTATTTTGGAAGTGCCTACATTACTGTGCATGAGAGTTCCACTACCAATGTATAAGAAGTCAAGATTACCTGCTTCCTTCCCAAAGTTTATTGTGTGTTTTGGGGGGATAGGTGAAGGGGGCACACCTGACTATGTTCAGGGCCTATGCTTGACTCTGTGCTCAGAGATGATGTTTAGGGGGTACTTGGGGGACCATTTGTGGTACCAGAAACCAGTTGGAGGCCAACTATGTGCATGGTGAATGCCTTAACCTCTATACTGTCTCTGTTTCATTATCTGTTTCTTTCCATCTTAGCTATCCAGTGAGTGTGATGTGGTATTTCAAAGTGCTTTTGATTTGCATTTTCCTAATACAGTGATACTGAGTGTCTTTTTATAGGCTTATTTGGACACTTATCTTAGGGGCAGGGGCATACCTAGAGGTGCTCAGGGCTTCCCTCTGTTCTGTGCTCAGGGGTCACCGCTGGCATGTTTAGGGAACTGTATGGGATGCAAGGGATCGAACCCAAGGTGGCCACATGCAAGGCAAGCTTCCTGCCTGCAGTGCTATTGCTCCAGCCCCAAGTCTTCTGTATGAAAAAGAAAAAATATCTCTTCAAGTTCTATGCCAAGTTTCAATTAGTTTTTTTATATTTTTATTGTTACATTTTGAGTTCTTGTATATTTTGTAGTTTATAAGATATTAGAGCATATATGTTGTAAATTATTTCTCATTTTGTAGATTGTCTTTCACTTTCTTGATATTGTCTTTTAAACCATCAATGTTTGTGATTTTTATGAAACAATATTTTTTCCATTGGTTGCTTATGTTTCAGACATATTTAACAAATCTTGCTTAACCCAAGGTTATAGAGGCTTACTCCTTTTTTTTTTAAAGAAAATTATCATTTTGAGGGGGCTGGAGCGATAGCACAGCGGGTAGGGCGTTTGCCTTGCAGGCGGCCGACCCAGGTTTGAATCCCAGCATCCCATATGGTCCCCTGAGCACTGCCAGGAGTAATTCCTGAGTGCAGAGCCAGGAGTAACCCCTGTGCATTGCCGGGTGTGACGCAAAAAAGAAAGGGAGAAAGAAAGAAAGAAAGAAAGAAAGAAAGAAAGAAAGAAAGAAAGAAAGAAAGAAAGAAAGAAAGAAAGAAAGAAAGAAAGAAAGAAAGAAAGAAAGAAAGAAAGAGAGAAAAAGAAAGAAAGAAAGAAAGAAAGAAAGAAAGAAAGAAAGAAAGAAAGAAAGAAAGAAAGAAAGAAAGAAAGAAAGAAAGAAAGAAAGAAAATTATCATTTTGAGTAGTTACATTTGGATGTAGATGCATTTTGAGTACGTTTATCTTTCTTAAGGGGGGGTCCACCATCATTCTCTTGCATGTAGATATATACAAAGATAGTTTTCTAGCATCATTTATTGAAAAAGTACTTCTTCCATTTGAATTATCTTGGTATCCTTTGGAAGCCAATAGATACATGAAACGTTTCTGAATTCTCAGTTCCATTCCATTGAGCATATGTTCCCAAACTTATTTCACTTATCTCCCCTTTTCAGAAAAGTCACTTTGTGCACTCCTGAAAATCTACCTTCTTCTTTAAGTGAACAAGTAGAAAGCACCCCCCAACTCCACCCAAAGCTACTACTGAACCCCTAGGTCCTCCTAGCATCCCCAGGGGGTCATAATTACCTAATTTTCAAAACACTGATCTGTAGTGTCTTTCCTAATATCGGTACTTCATTGCCGTGATCACTGTAGTATTACCTTGATTGATTTGGGGGTGTTGAACCAAAAGTGCATTGCTGAACTAAATGCTATTGGGTCGTGTTTTGTAAGTCTTTATATCTGTGGCTTTTTTTTTTTTTTTTGGATCACACCCAACGATGCCCAGGGGTTCCTTCTGACTCTGTACTCAGGAATTTCCCCTGGTGGTGCTCAGGGGACCATATGGGATGCTGGGAATCAAACTTGGGCAAGGCAAACGCCCTACTTCCTGTGCTGTCGCTCCAGCCTCTCTGGCTATATTTGATTTGCTAGTGTTTTATTAAAGTTTTTGCATCTTTGACCACGGGGATGTTAGTCTATACTTTTCTCTTATTGTGATCCCTTACCTGGTTTTGGTGTTGAGCTGAAACTCACCTCCTAGCATGAGTACAGGCAATGATGATTAAGCAGAAATTTCCAAATCCTTTGATCCCATATCTTTGGACCTTTGCTGATTTACAAAGGAACTCAAAAATAAGCCCAAGGCAAGAGAGCAAATACTCAAGTCTTCCAGGGATACGTGTTATCTGTGCAGGCCTGAGACCTTCTAGATGTCCAGAAATACTTAAGATTCCTTCATGGTACCCAATGGGAATATCATTTCTCAGATTTTCTCCTTACAATTTTGGCAAGCCCAACCAGCTGTAAGATTAAATCATTGCCGGTGATTATTTTTGAAATATGTACTAAGGAGAAGGCTATTCCCACTGAGTGAGTTCTAGGTCAGGTCAAATAACAAGTCCTGCTGTTGTAGAAGTTCTATTTACTCAATATCATGGCTGTAATTGGCTTTTTCACTGCACTCATTCAGGTACAGGTAAAGTGATATCACATTGTGACTTTAATTTGTATTTAATGCATTTGGACAATTTTCATAGTTACCTGTTCTTTTTTCTTGTCAATTTATAATTCTTTTGGAATATTCATATCAATATTTTTTCTGCTGCCTTGCAGATATCTTTCTCCACTCTAACTAATCTTTTTCTTTTAAATAATGTTATGTAATAAAGAGAAGTTATTCATTTCTTTATAACTTAATCAAGATTTGTTACCTGTTTAATAATTTTTCAATCTTACTAAAATTCCTGGTGATCAATGAAAATTTAAAATAAAGTCAGCTAACTATAATTTTTTTCTAAAAATTCTTTTTTAAGCATTCTTTAGTTATAATAAGTTAACATAACTCAAGGAGAGCCAGTATTTTTCCAAGATTATGTTTTCTAAGCAGATGTTCTCTTTCATTCATGAAAAATCAATATCAAAACTTATGCTATTTCAGAAGATCTTTTGTTTCATCCTGTGAAATCTGCCAGCTCTGTTGAGTTTATTTCCTTTATCATTTGACTTTGGTTTGGGGTTTTGGAGACATGCCTGTTGGTGCTCAGGGTCCTGGGAAAAGATCTCTCCTCGCAGTGCTCTGGGGACTGTATGGTGCCAGGGATTGAACTGGACCTACCATATGAAGAGCATCCATTGAGCAGTCTTTTTTTTTTTTTCCTTTTGGGTTACAACCAGTGATGCTCAGGGGTTACTCCTGATGGTACTTGGGGGACCATATGGCCATATGGGATGCTGGGGATTTAACCTAGGTCATCCGCGTGCAAGGCAAATGCCCTACCCGCTGTGCTATTGCTCTGGCCCTTCATTGACCACTCTTGCTGGCCACTGTTAGGTATATTTCTATCTCATTTATTTCTAATTATCATGTCTTCCATTTTCAGTAGAGCCCATGAGGTATAAAGTTTCCCTCCTCTCCACAAGCCATGTCCTTGCCTCTATTCCCCCCACACACACACCTGTCCATTTTAGAGAAAGATGTTTCATCTCTCTCGTGTTGGGATAGGTAATGAGAATGGGGGGAAGGAGCCTCCTGTTCAGGGAACACCCAAGACTGGAAAGCGAGAGTGTTCAAAGAACATGGAAGTTCTGCACCACTTCCTACCTTGCCATTCACACCTCTTTTGTCTGTCTTTCTTGAGATACCACCTTTATAGTAAACCAGTACTCCAAGAGATGTATAGTACCCATGTTTTAGAGAACAAAGAATATTGATTCACCACAATTTCTGTGAGAACAAAGCCATTGTAGACAAGATCACCACAGTCATCACAGGTCCCAAGACAGAGCCTAGTGCCCTGGAGACTAATGACGTTCAACAAAGATTTATTGACTAGGTGCTTTTCTTTGAGTATTAAAAACAAAGCAAAACAAAACAAAACAAAAAACACCTACTCCAAAGACAACTTCATTTTATGGGGATTCTTGTTTTGTTAGCTCTAATGGGAATGTGTTCTCACTGATGACTGGAAGCAGCTTAATCCTCTTATGTCCATCCGGGTTACTGTTTTGTCTTATAGCTGTTCATTTGCAGCAGCAGTTAGCAATCTGCATGGAGAGAGGTGTTGAAGTCACTGTCTCAGTGAAACCCAACTGCCTCTTGGAGAAAAGAAGACATATTCAGTCCAGCCACTTGCAAAACATTAAAAATGATTCCGTGTCAAACACATGAAAAACAACTGTTCCTTTCTATGACTTGAGGGGGAAAATGAGAAACTATCTTTCACCAGAGGGCAGTTCCTTGCTAGTAAAATAGGCGTGGGATGATTCCATTATGCTCCTTTGGCAAACCCACACCAAAAAAAGAAAAAAGCACTTTTAGGGCCACTTTTCAGAGTTGAAATCATATGAATGCCAAAAAAAAAAAAAAAGCCACAATGGATTAAGTGCTGGGAATCCATCCCGAGGACCCAGAAATCGGATGCAGAGAATTTTGATTTTAAACCATCACTTAGAACCTGACCAGCATTCAAGTGTTGTTGAATAAAACCCAGTTGTTGCCAGGCTTTATTACCTGATTAAATTTGGTTAAAACAAAACCAACTTGGAAAGAAGGTTATCTTTTCTCATTTGCTGAGCCTCTCCTTTTAACTTTTTAAAAATTAAATAAAATAAAGAAGGATAAAGGAGAAGTGGAGAAGAAGAGCTTGAACATATCTAAACACATTTGGGATGGTAGAGTGATACCTAAATTTTAGGTCACCCTAAATTGAATGATTTAATCTTTTAAGTTCAGTATCTTCTCCACTGTTTACCTGTAAGGTAGCTGCTTTCATATATTCAGAAGTTGTATGGAGAGGATTTGAACATGTGTAGTGTGTGTGTGTGTGTGTGTGTGTGTGTGTGTGTGTGTGTGTGCTTTCTAAATCCTGGCTTGTTACGCATATGGGGTCATGTAACTGAATGTGGGGGTCATGAAAAATTTGGCAACAGTAAACGGTTTCTCAGTGCTCAGTGACCAAAAGTTAATTCAAATCAACCATGTAATGAATTCAAGGTGTTCCTGGCATGCTCGCCCATGTTGCATTTCTCAAGTGAAAAGGGCTCATAAGTGAAAGTTTAAGAAACCCTGTTCTGAAGAACCTTTTAAATATTATTTTCTGGGGCTGGAGCAATAGCACAGCGGGTAGGGCATTTGCCTTGCACGCGGCCGACCTGGGTTCGATTCCCAGCATCCCATATGGTCCCCTGAGCATGCCAGGGGTGATTCCTGAGTGCAGAGCCAGGAGTAACCTCTGCATTGCCGGGTGTGACCCAAAAAGCAAAAAATAAATAAATAAATAATAAATAAAAATTATTTTCTGGGGGGCTGGAGTGATAGCACAGTGGGTAGGGCATTTGCCTTGCATGCGGCCGACCTGGGTTCAATTCCCAGCATCCCACATGGTCCCCTGAGCACCACCAGAAGTAATTCCTGAGTGCGGAACCAGGAGTCACCCCTGAGCATCGCTGAGTGTGACCCAAAAAGGAAAAAATTAATTATCACCTGGTTTTGTTGGTTCTTGGTTGGTTGGTTGGTTTTTTGGCTTGGGGACCACACCCAGCGGTGCTCAGGGCTTACTCGTAGCAGTGCTTGGGGGACAATACAGGTTGCCAGGGATGTAGCCCAGGCTGGCCATGAACAAGGACTGCGTGCTGTACTGTCACTCTAGTCTTGTCTGTTTTTGTTTTTAATTTTCACTGGGCCCCCAGTCCCTTGCCTTCCTTTTTTCCTGTTGTTTTTGGTGCTTGCCAAGCGTGTGGTGGTGCTCACAGCTCACACATCCTACCCTGGTGCTTACTCCTTTTTCCATTGTGGTACTTTCTAGGAGTCACACCCTTCCTCCCACACTCCTGGCTGAAGGGTGGCCAGAAATCAAAACTAGTTTGCAGCCCTTGGGAGTGCGCACAGCAGACTTGCCGGGCAGAGTAGCAGCATCGCCAGGACTGCACCTGGTGCGTGCAGCAGCACAGGACATGGACCTCGGCTGCGGGAGCTCTAAGGCACCATACTGGCCACACATCACATAGCCCGGACAGTTGAACATGTTGCCATGGGCACATACAAACCTGTGGCTCACACTTAGCATAGCTTCACTAACACAAGTTGCAGCACTGGTGTCTGTGTTGAAGATGAAATATACATCACAGGATATAATGAAACCCTCTGTGTATGCACAAGACACTTGTTAGGGAAGTTTCAAAGAGGATTTAAACACTAATAACATATTAGGGTTTTTTGTGGAAAGCTCTGTGTTCAGGGATTACTCCTAGCAGTACTCGGGGGACCATGTGTGGAGCTGGAAATGGAGCTGGGCTTGTCCAGGTGCAAGGCAAATGCCTTAAACCCTGTACTCTCTCTTCAGCCCTCATTTTATAGTTTTTTTTCTTTTTTTAAGACTTCACCTGAAATTTGCTACATTATGAATTAGCCTCCTTCACTTGTTCCTTTTTAAGTTGCCTTGATTTAGGGGAACACAGTCATTAAAGGTAACATCTATTGTCTATATGCCAAAAAAAAAAAGACCACTTCTTCTAATGTTCTGTTTCATTTTTCAGGTGTCTGAACATGCACAGTTGAGTTGGATCCTTACCTGCATGGTCAGACTCCCTCGACTGCAGCATTTACACCAGTGGAAGGTAAATGCCAAAGATGTGATTGATAACCATGAGAGTTCAGTGTCCTGTTATAGCTGTTTTTACGCCAATCTGTTTATTGTTATGTTAGACTCTGAAAATCCTAAGTTTATTGAGTCTCTCTGGTCTGCTGTTCAGAGTGGTTGGAATCGCCTCTTTAATTTTTCTGCCTCTATTAAATGAAAATCAAAGGGCTTTTCAAGATACCTTCTAACTTAAAAACTAAATCAAAATATCAAATGTGTTAGTTACTTGATCTCATCTACATATGGTTTAGTCTGCGTACCTTTGCCTGGACTTGGTAATCTCTTGGTGGCTACCATATGACAATGAGCAAATCATCTTAATTTCTGGATCAGTGGTACTCTGCTGCCCTGTCCTCCGGGCAGTGGCTGGCCGTAAGGTGAGATTGTTTTCATTGTGGAGAGAGGAGACGTCATTCACTTAGCGTTTAAACAAGTGGAGTCCAGGCAACAGTTCAAACCCACAAAGGGGAAAAAAAGAAAATAGGGCTATAGTATTCTAAGAAGTTTAACTGAGAAAGAGAAATTGGATAATTCAAAGTCGTTTGCTTCCTTTTATTTTTGCTATTGGATAACGCAAGGGTAGGTAGCCCTTGACCACGTCAATGCTAATTTCAGTTTCAGGCTTCTTCCCAGCATATTTTCAATGCCACTAGTTTCCTCAAAAGCTTGTGGAAAGCCTTTGCTCATTGAGCTGGAGAAAGGGCCTCAGAGTGTCAGTGCTGAGACACAAACTGAGCTGACCAGGGCTGCAGGACGGTTGGCTACCTTCAGGAACTGGAAACGAAATTCTATTATGTTCTTTACCACACTTGGTTTTCAGCAGGCCACTTCTATTTTAATCATACTATTCTAAATTATGAATGCTGACATTTTTTTATATAAGCACTGCATGCTAATTTAATAGAAAATGTTCCAATTTTAAATTGTGTCTAAGAACCGAATGAAACATTGCAAGTTATTGCACTAATAGTCTGGAAAGCCTTCCCTCCATCTACCCCTGCAGTTCCTGGCTTCTCTGTGGCTGGAGGTTAGGCTGTCAGCAAGATGGACAGAGGCAGCCCCTTCTTAAGACCTGCTGTCTGGAGGCAACAATTGATTAAGTAATCAGTGAAAGGATGAAGTAGTCAGAGCTTCCAGACTAGGGGCAGGGCTCAGAGTACCTGCACTGGTTTCAAATGGGGCTTTGAGAGGTGGAAGTAAGGAGTGGAAAGGTAGCTGAGGTGAGTGTTATTTGGAAAGATAATGAAATAACACTGGGGTAAGGTATCTGAAGCAGATAATCTAAATAAATACTGATGTTTTTCTATGTCTCCCTTTTTCCTTTGTAATTTCAAGATCCAGTGTTCTTATATTAAAAAGACATTAATACAGGAGGAATTTTTTAATTGGGCTCCTTTTCACTTTGCCCATTTTTATCTTTTTTAACTGATCACCATCATCTTTACCCAGTGATCACTGTAAACTGGCCTTTGTTATGGGTACTATAGTAAGTCATATTAAAGAAATTTTAAATTCTGGGCCAGAGAGATAGTAAGGTCAGGCCAGAGAGATAGTACAGGAGGAAGGGTGTTTGCCTTGCATAGAGTCAGGAGTAATCCCTGAGTATAGTGGGGAGTCACCCAAACATTTAAAAAACAATAAGAGGGGCTGGAGCAATAGTACAGCGAGTAGGGCGTTTGCCTTGCACGTAACTGACCCGGGTTCGATTCCCAGCATCCCATATGGTCCCCTGAGCACCGCCAGGAGTAATTCCTGAGTGCAGAGCGAGGAGTGACCCCTGTGCATTGCCAGGTGTGACCCAAAAAGAAAAAAAAATAAAAATAAAAAAACAATAAGATTGTAATAAATATGAAACACTGAGTCAAGATGGTTAAAGGGAGAAGAGTCTATCGTGTTTCAGACCCAGCTCCCTAGAGTATGTTTCCATGGCAGTGGGGAGAGCTCGATTGTGAGCTTAGTCCTGGAATCATGTAAGTTTACAAATTCACTTGTCCAGTTTGTTCTGAGATCATAGTAGACCAGAGAAGTGATTCCTGTTAACTTAGCAAAGAAGATTTATCTGCATACCAAAATACCCATTTATTATCTTGCAAGAAGTTATATACCTAACTCAATCTGAGCAGCAGTTACCAGTGAGCTGTGTGTCACATTCCCTCCCAACAAGCAGCTTTCCTCAGAAACCTGTCAGCAGCAAGGAGGTTAGTCATTCTGAGCTTGTATTTATTGATGGACACGTTTATTTTGTAGTCTGCACCCAACTGTTCATCAGTTATTGAATATTACCTGTGGTGGTTCTATCAGTGTCTGATGAGAAAATATTGTGGGTTTTTTTTCTCTTGTTTTTTGTTTGTTTGTGATTCTGGAAATGAACCTAGGTGCTCGTGAATACAAGACTCACACTTTATCAGGGAGTACACCAACCCTGAAGGAAATAGTTCATCTATACAACCTGTCGTGCTCATTGGAATCACTTTGTTCTCTCTTAGATGCTCCAATATCTAAAGACCAAGACAAATTTTGAACTGATTCCACTTTAAAATTCAGCTTTTTAAGGGCATTATTTTTATCTTTTTCACTTCTTAAATATGTTGTTAAGAGAAATAAGTTAATCAGTAACACAGTAGAAGATACTTTCTGTGAGGTTTCCACAGATAAACAATAGAGTATTTGATATTAATTCATGTCCATTTATAAAAATTTCATTTCAGCCTACTTTCTATACTTTCTATATGCAAAATCTGGAATCTATCTGATATGGAACCTACAACACTCTTTTGTGCTTAATTTAATAATATGAATAAGATATAGTGCTTGTGCAAGATCCTTTAAAGGGGCAGTAATGAAATGTATTTTTTTTCCCTGAGCCTGGAGCATGAAGACAAACCAGCTAGAAGATGGCTAGAATTGCTAAAAGAAACTGAGACATGATGTTATTACAGGTGGCTTCAGACCAACCTTTGCTTGCTTTAAAGATTTCTTAATTTAGCAGTATAATTAGGTTCATGCTGGATTTCTTTACTCTCTTCTTTGCACTCCCACAGGCAAAGACTGCCGCGCAGAAACAGGAGGGGACCATGGGCCTGCTCACCTACCCAGTTCTCCAGGCAGCTGACATTTTGTTGTACAAGTAAGAAGTAGAGTTTACCCCCTGGTCTTACACATACTCTTGCTGACAAGAGGGAATCTTAACCTTCCCAACCCCCCCCCCAACTAAAGTGATTGTTTTGCACATGACTGACCTCACTCTGATCCCTGGCTGCTGGCACCACATACAGTCCCCCAGACACCAACAGGAATGATCCCTGAGCTCAGAGAGAGCCAGGAATAATCCCTGAGAACTACAGCTTGTGACCCCCAGACCCCCACTCCACCCTCCCCCACTTAAAAAAAAATGAAGATTTGGTTGAAGGGGAAGAAGGTTTCTGAAAGGATCAAGCACGAATCAGTTTACGTCTTCTGTGCAATAGGTGTTACTAAATTGTAAAGCATGTCTCAATGTGAAACTACTAATATTAAGATATAAAACTTGGAGCCGGAGCAATAGTATAGCATTTGCTGCACATGGTCAACCTAGGTTCAATCCCTGGCATCCTATATGGTCCTCCAAGCACCACCACAAGTAATTCCTCAGTGGAGAGCCAGGAGTATCCCCTGAGCATCACCTGGTGTGACCCAAAAAGAAAAAGAAAAAGAAAAAACACTTAAGTCTCTTTTTACATGTTAGGATTAGTTGGTGTTTTACCTACAGTGTCCCAGTTAGCTCTCAGAACAGCATTTGTGTTATTATCACCCTCATTTTACAGATGCACATAATGATCAGTGTCAGCCAATGATCACAGAGCTAGCAAGTCATGAACCCTGCCTGGATTGGGGTCTAGAGAGTTTGGGTCTAGATTTCAGTGCTTTTAACCACAAGCAAGTATGTACTTCTCCAGTGATGATTGAATTTTATATTTTTTATTTGGTTTTGGGGCCTCACTCAGTGGTTCTCAGGGCTTACTCCTGACTCTGCTCAGGGATCACTCCTCCTGGGCTCTGGGGACCATAACAGGTGCCAGGGATCAAACCTGGGTTGGCCACATGCAAGACCAATGCCCTACCTGTTGTACTGTGACCCCAACCCCAGTAATAAACTTAATGAGCTCTAACTGTTCATTCTTCCCTATCAAGGCTCTAAAGCAATGCTGTTCAATCAATTGATCTTACCAAGACTGTGGAAATATTCTATTCCAGCACTTTCTAAGTCATCAGCCACTAGCCATATGTGGCTATGAGCACTTGAAGTGTTGACAGAGAAACCAAAATGGAGATTTAAATAGATATCTGTGTCTAGTGGCTATAGTGTTGGTCCTAGGAATTGAGGTTCAGCTTTTCAACATAATATAGTGTTTCTCACTTTTCCTGGACAAGTAATCCATCTTGCTAACTCCTACTGTTACTTACCATCTCAAAAATATAAAGCCACAGGCAGTCTACAAACAATTCCTGGAGTCTGTGCTGATGGCCAGGACTTTTGACTCTGTATCTATTCCAGTTCTTCTCTGCTACCCCCCAGTCACTGTCCTGCCCTCCCCCTTTCCCAATTTGGCATCCTAGATCTGCGTGAACTCAAATCTTGGTACTTCGAAAAGCATCTAATGAAGAACACCCTTGCCCCCTCTGCCTTTAATGCCTTGACCTTATAAAAGTGGTTCTTTCTGGGCCAGAGAAAGAGTACACAGGTAGGGTGTTTGTCTTGCATGCATCTGACCCAAGTTGGATGCCTGGCACCACATATGATTCCCCTGAGAACAGAGCCAGGAATAAATCCTGAGCACTGTTGGGTGTGACCCCAAATAAAACAAATGAAAAAAAGTATTTCTTCCCTTGTAGAACTAGATTTGCATGTAAGTCTGATGATGATATTGAGGTGATAATATGTGAACCTTTTGACACAGTTCCAGGGTCCCCAGAGTCCTTAAGCAATTATGATGGAGACAAAATTTAAAAATAGCTGCTTAGATTTACAAATAATACTCACTAGCAAATGCAGCCTCCCTTCTTTCTGTTTAGCAGTGTTGCACTGTCATCCCGCTGTTCATCGTTTTGCTCGAGCGGACTCCATCATGAGACTTGTTGTTACTGTTTTTGGCATATGAATACCCATGGGGAGCTTGCCAGCCTCTGCCATGCAGGCGGGATACTCTCGACAGCTTGCTGGGCTCTCTGAGAGGGACGGAGGAATCGAACCCAGGTTGGCTGCATGCAAGGCAAGCGCCCTACCTGCTCTGCTATTGCTCCAGTCCTTCTTTCTGTTTAAACATATATATAATATGTGCATATATATATATATATGCGTGTATAAATATATATCCAAAGAGATAGTACAGCAGGCATTATTTATTATTTCATGTATATATCTTTCTATATAATTACATATTATATATTTATATATAATGGATTATGTGCCTATAAATTACTTTTGACCTATCTGGGGAAGTCCAGACCACTTTTCTTCAAGATGTAGCAAATAAAAATCTAGTAAATTCCTAATATCTAGTTATTTCTAGCAACATAACATTTATTTAGAAAGTTTTTTTAATGGACATTGATTTTTATTCATATAAAAGGGAAATATGGGACCTGAGGGTACAGAGGGTAGTGTGCATGCCTTGCACCCAGCCGACCCGGGTTCAATCCCTAGCATCCCATCTGGTCCCCCAAGCACTGCCAGGAGTAATTCCTAAGTGCAAAACCAGGAGAAACCCCTGAGCATTGCTGGGTATGGCTCCCAAACCCGAAAATAAATAGATAAGCAATAATAATCACCATGGGCAGTATCCTTTAAAGCCTGAGATGAAGTATGGGCCAGGAGTTGTCACTTGGTTTTGATAGACAGATGCAATTTGGTTGTTTGTTTCAGGCCTAATTCTTGATATTTCTTTATTTTTGTCATGTCTGCTATAACCCAGAACCATACACATGAAAGTCACGTGCTCAACTGCTGAGCACAGGGATATGAAAAAAGCACATGGGCTTTGTAGATTGTGATAGTTCATGAGCTCTGATGCACGAGTGCCTTGAGCTCAGGACAGATGGTGAAAAATGACTAAATGTAAACAAAAATACCTTCCTTGCTTTAAAAATTCATACCGGTATGCTCACCCATTTAAAACTTTCCTAAGCAGCTTTTCCAATGTTGTGCATTAGAGTGAGGGTAGGGAAGCTCCAGAGTGGGTCATGGTCTCCTGAGCCCGTGATGCTCCTCTTGCTTCCTTACGGAGCCCCTCATTCGCTTCAGGAGCAAGGTGAGCGCACACAGAGCTAACTGGGACAGTACAAGATCTGATACACCAAAGTGATGGTGACACTGTTTTTTGTCTGTTGCCAGGAACAGAGTTGGCAGAATGATAAAATCCTACGATTTCTTTCACCTATGAAGTGGGCTCCTGGGAACCTAGACCAGGAGAAAATTAAACAAATCACATATAAACTGATACTTCCAAACATATACTCAGAAGAACATTTGGGGGAGTATGTTCCCAGGCAGTCTCAAGGGGCCTGGGGCCACTCCTGGTGATACTCAGCCAGTGATTCCGTGTTAAGGCCCAGGGGCACCAGTCTGGTACCTGGTGGTTCTTGGAGCATGCAGTGTGGGGATCCATTCTGGCCTTCACATGCCAGGCATGTGTTCCAGCTCTCTAAGCTGTCATTCTGGTACCTGAACAGCACATTTA
The DNA here is from genome assembly GCF_027595985.1 of Sorex araneus. Taxonomy (NCBI): domain Eukaryota; kingdom Metazoa; phylum Chordata; class Mammalia; order Eulipotyphla; family Soricidae; genus Sorex; species Sorex araneus. Next base: position 148,302,351 of record NC_073304.1, on the reverse strand, counting down.
AGAGAACAAGAATATGATAGATGTGATGTTAGAATTATGTCTATGAGAAACCATTATTAATAGTATTGTAAACTGAAAAAATGGATTAAAAAAATTTTTTTTGCTTTTTTTTTGGGGGGTCACACCCAGCAATGCACAGGCAATGCACTCCTGGCTCTGCACTCAGGAACTACTCCTGGCTCAGGAGACCATATGGGATGCTGGGAATCGAACCCAGGTTGGCCGTGTACAAGGCAAACATCTTACCCATTGTGCTATCACTCCAGCCCATGAATTAAAATTTTTAATTAATAAAATTAAGCCAAGTTTCATAGAATTCAATTGTTGTAGAAATTCAGTGAAGAAAAATTAAGACTGAAGTATTGGAAAATACTATTTTTCTTGGCTAATCTTAATTCTGCGTCCAAATATGCTTTTTTATAATAACAATAGTGTTTGTTTTTTTTTAAGAGTACATGGACAGGGACCAGAGCAATAGTTCGGTAGGTAGAGTGCTTGCCTTGCACACAACTGCCTAGGTTCAGTCCTCAACATCCCATAGAGTCTTGCAGACCCACCAGGAGTGATCCCTGAGTGCAGCGCAGGAGTCAGCCCTGAGCACTGCCTGGTGTGGCCCAAAAACAAAACAGAAAAAGAAAGAGTGCCAACAAGTGCAACAAAATCAGCTTTAGTTCTCTGCAGCATTTATTTTGCTAACATACTTGTTTCATGTGTCTCATTATGCTTCGTCCAAAGTTTTAAACTTCTTCATTGTTAGGGCCAGAGAGATGGCTCGGTGGGCTGCGCACATGCTTTGCATTCAGAAGGCCTAGATATGACCCCCAGCACCTTGGGGTACCCCAAGCACCACTGAGAGTAACTCCTGAGCACAGAGCCAGGTGTAACATCTGTATTTCTTTTCTTTTTTTTAAGCCTGCATTTGCTTTTTCGGCAATAGAATTCAACCACTAGAGACATTGTGTGTACGTGTGTGTGTGTGTGTGTGTGTGTGTGTGTGTGTGTTCTCGGTTTTGTTCCTTTATTTCTGGATTTTGGAAATGGTCATAGCCAGAATGTCTGTGAACATTTATGTTCTAAATAAAAGTAAATTAGGTAAGTAGATTGAAGGATGGATAAAACATTTGTTCTTTTTCTAAAAAACATCTTTGGCCTCTTTTTAAATTTTCATGTAGGTCAAGTGCAGATTTAGAGTTTGTTTCTGTCAGAGTAGATTAGAGTGGTACATCATGAGTTGGAAAACAAGTAGAAATTAGTAGAGGAGATGGGGTGGGGTGGAGTGGGGGATGGGGTGGGAGGGTGGGAGGGATACTGGGAACATTGGGGGAGGGGACTGGGCACTGGTGGGGGGATATAAACAAAATGCAAACATGAAAGTTCATAAGTTTGTAACTAACTCATGGTGATTCACTAATAAAAGAAAATAAATTAAATTAAATTAAAAAAAGAATCAAGCAGGATGCACCTGTAAAAAAAAAAAGTAGTAGAAATGGGCCTTTCAGATAGAAGTTTCATAGACATATGAAACATTCTTGGCAGATCTTGGTATTAAAAAACAGGAGTGGCAAGCTGAAACCATCATAGTTTGAGTAATTTCAAATATATACTAAGCAAATATTTTATCTTTTACAAAGATATGAAGGTAGGTAAGCAGACAGACATATAGTCTCCCAAGCTGCGCCTTATAGTATTTCTAGATGAAATGTTAAGATGAAATGTTAAGATGAATATTAAGGATGCTCTCACTCCTATGTATAATAGACTGGTCTGGCCCATCGTGGCTTCACCAAATTCACACAAACATACACACACACACACACACACACACACACACACACACACACACACACTGTTTGTTTGTTTGTTTGGGAGCCCCACCCAGCTGTGCTCAGGGAAGGAATTACCCCTGGCTTTGGGCTCAGAAAATCACGCCTGGTGGTGCTCAGGGGACCATATGAGGTATTGGTGGTCTAACCCAGGTCAACCATATGCAAGGCAAGTGCCTTATCTGCTGCCCTATCTGCTATCTGCTGTATCTGCCCTATCTCAAGTGCCCCTACACATCCTTTGTAATTAATACACGACAAATGCTTTCATATCTGTTAAATCATTGATCCGGAAAAGGCATAATGCATGGACTTGAGGAAAAAGAATGAAGATATTAATATGTGTTGGGCATTAAAACATTCTCATAAGGGCCCTGTATGATAGGGAGTAGTATTATCCCTACTTCACAGATTAAGGAATGTAGTATTAGTAAAGTATCTAATACAAGTAACTAGTATTAGAAAAGTAATTCTACTCGAGTTGAGAGAGATTACCTAGGCCATTTGATTTTTCTTTTACATTTGAACAAAGTTATATGAGATGAAGAGAAGGTAGAGAAAGCCAAAAGCTGAAAAGACAGGAAAATGGGAAAACTGGGGCCTCAAGGAACTTTGACTAAGAGGAGCCAACGCCTAACTAAACGGAGTATCGTCAGATAACTGGTGTACAGTGTCAGGGTTGGAAATGGCCAGAGAAGCGCTGAGTCACCCAGATGTCTGAGGATGAGACTGTTGCCATTGAGATCGTTAGTTCCTATTTTGGAGGCTTCGGAGACTTCCAGTTCTTGAATCCTTTCTCTGTGAGGCCAGTTGGTCCCTCATTTTTCAGGAGATAGTGAACTCTGCTCATTTCAGCAGCTTGCTGCTAGCCTAATACTCAATACACAGTATTTTTTTCTCCATCTTCTTCCCTTTACAGCTGTCAGGCAAGTGGCTTCTCTAACTTGGAACCGGACTAGAAGGCAGTCTGAGTAATGCAATTCCAAGGGGTTTAGCCCCCAAAATTAAGGAATGTCACAGAAGGGAGAAAGTGGTGCTGAGATGCACAGAGCACAAATGGAAAGGAACAAGAGCATCGGGAGGTACTGTCAAAGGCTATGCACGCCTCCATTTGGACCAGGATGGTGACAGTGAAAATGAAGAGAAGTAGGCAAATGTAAGAGATAAAATGGACAGGACTTGATAATGGATTGGGTGTGTATAAGGTTCGAGAGATGAACCCCATGGTACTGATTAACACATTTGCATTGTTGCCATCACAGTTCACTGAATTGAGGTAAGGAGTACTGAAAGTGGATTGCTGAGAGGAACACAGAGCTTCATTCGACTTCCTTTCTCCTTCAGGAGAACTAACTACAGATGGTTTCACCTTTATCACATTTCTCATAGTATCCAGCACTAGGCCTTTCATAGCATAGGCTTTCAGTAACTTATCGCTAAATAAAGAGCCATCCACATGTCTGATAGACAGTAAGTTTATCCTTTACATAAGGAAAAAAAACAGCGCCAAACTTCTGCTCCAGTCAGACTGGTTAAAGGCGGCAGCACTAGAAACTCTACACAAAGCCAAAGAAGTCAGGAGGGGAAAAAAAAGAACAAATCTCTGTGAGTAGATATATGTAGGCAATGATTATTCATCTGGACACTAATTCTGCCAGAAGGGTGGGGTGGATCCGAAGTAAACATCGGTGCAACAAGGAACCAGAGGAATTAAAACAAAAGAAAAATGGTTTTAGTCACCAAAGAGAAGATCAGACGCATTATTATGTGACAGAAGTTATAACACTCAAAATTATGAAAGACTTTTGTTTTATGTTGCGTCTAAGGAAGCACAGTCAGAGTAAGTAAAAAAAAAAAAGAGGAGAAAAAGAGATGACATTAATATGGATATCATTATGTGGAGTATAAATTTTAAAAGAACAGCACTAAATTATTTGAAGTGAAAGGCAGACTATGAAGAGAGAGGTTGAAAATGTGAAGAGAATAAGCCCTATAACTGAACTGAATCAAAGACAGGCTGAATTAATGTAAAGTGTAAATTCAATGGGTGAAAAGTGAGGCTAAGATAAATTATCAGAGGTGAAGGAGCAGCAGGACAGAGAGGGGAAGACTCAAACAAACGAACTAAAATCAGATGAAAAGGCCGAATGGAGCAATAGGACCAGGTGAAAAAAAAATTTTTTTTTAGTTTGTAATTTTTTTTCTTAAGCAAAACTTCACAGAATTATAAGAAAAGAGGCAAGGTTCTGGCATAAGGCAAAGACACATGCAGAGTCATTATAAAAACTAAATGTGTTTTCTGTTTAGTTTGGTTGCTTGGTGAATCTGGAACCACTTTGACATGTGGAAATACTCATTTTGATGTGCTTAAAGTGTATTGATTATGGTAATTGTTTTTTCTGTGTTAGTTGCAGTCCATTGTGATTTCCTATGGGCTACTGTAATTGCTTTTTAACCTGCCCTGCTGGCTAATTTGATTTGGGGGAGTCAAGATGACCTCTTTATGTCAGACTTGTTGTAATGACAGGGCAAAAAATGCCAAAGTCCAGTCAAAGAAGAGAAGTTTCTGAAGGTGGGACATATGTATGTGCCCTCAGAGAGGGATGCATGCAGCCTTCAGGGCACCAAGGGAAGCATGAAAAGGAACAGTTGTATTCTTATCACTCGTCGGCAGTGACTTTCTGCGTGGTTGCATGTAGACAGCAGTGATCACACACCCAAACAATCATCTGGGCAATTTCCTAAATTAATTTGCACACCTTAGAAGATGAGAATCTACTTCCAAAATAATGGTAGTTGTTCCCACATTTTGCCTTTCCATTCATTTTTCTGTTCCTGTTCTTAAATTCAGAGTTCACAGAATGCCTGTAGTATGACATTTATATTTGGGTCAGATGCATGAACATCAGCTCACCTGCTTCCTGCCTGTCTCAAGATTGCTGCTGCCCTGGCCTGTGTCTGTCTCTGAGATGATAAACTGACATTTAATGTTTATTGTGTGAACCAACTATTAACAAAAAGGAAATGATTCTGGTTTTAAAAGTCACATGTACCCTGCCCAAGAGTTCTGATAGTACCATTTGCTTGTTTGTTTAACTATTTGCCCCTTGTTGTGTTAGATATTAATGAATATCTATTAATATGTAGTGTTTATTGAGCTCATACTAGTTATCTTTGGTCTGGGAGCCACACTTCCTGGTGCTTAGGACTATTCCCATGCAGTGCTTAAGAAAAACCCCCTGTGATGCTTGGGGGACCGTATGTGGTGCAGGGAATTCCATCTGGTCAGTGGGTTGTGAGGGAAGTGCACTAACCTGTGTACTAGCCCCTTTGTTTGGCAGTCTTTTTCAGTCCCTGTAACAACTGTGTAAGTTTAGCACCATGATGATGATCTCCATTTTACAGAGGGAGTAGAGACTTAAAGAAAATGAGAACTTGGCTATAATTTGTCGAGAAGTTGGAGGGACTGTCTTTTATTTATTCATTTTATTTATTCATTTTTTGCAATAGAATAAGTATTTATTAGAGATTGTAGAAATAAGGAGTTCAGACAGTAGGCAACAAATCATAGATACTAATACTCACGCGCGCTCGCGCACACACACACACACACACACACACACACACACACTTCTCGGAAAGCCTGGGAAGCTACTGTGAGTAACCCACCCTCAAGGCAGAGCCTGGCAAGCTACCCGTGTTGTATTTGATATGCCAAAAACAGTAACAATAGGTCTCATTCCCCTGACCCTGAAAGAGCCTCCAATCGTTGGGAAAGATGAATAAGGAGAGGCTGCTAAAATCTCAGGGTTGGGAGGAATAGAGACGTTACTGGTGCCTGCTTGAGTAAATGGATGAACAACAGGATGGGGACTGTCTTTTAAACCCAGATCATCTTGAGTTCTGAGCCTGGGCTATTATCCCCCCATTCTGATGTCAAGCTGATTTTATTATGACTTTCTTCTTGGTATAAAACTATATGGATTGCAGTGTCTTCCTTTTAAGATCATGCATTTATTCAGTGAATATTAAGTTCCGCATACATACCATGCAAGGACCAGGTGTTGAAAGTGTATTGAAACAGGACATAAATTTTTAAAAAGCATATTTTATTCAGGAAAATACAACCAAATAAACAAAGGGATGAAATAGAATGATTAGGTTGGGATTAATACTGCAAGAAAACCATTGGGATGTTGTGAAAAGGATGAGGGAAACTGACTTTGAGAGTGATTAAAGAAGACTTTTCCCCAGAAGTGAAATAATATAAACTTAGTCTGGCATGAAGGAGACAGCATGCAGGAGCTCAGAGCGAAATCTCGTAGGCTAAGATTTAACAGATCCACTCCCTAGCAAGGCATTTGGTTTGTAAACTACCCAGACCCATCACTTTGTTTCATTTATATTTGTTTACTCCCCCCTCCCTTTATTGTGATAATGGAGGTCTCCTCATACACTTCTCTTGTGCTGTTCATGCGCTCTCAGTTGCAGTGTCCACCAAGGGAGTATCTCTGATGATCCAACTCTCAGCCACATACCTGTGAGGTAATTTTTTGCTACTATTCTTATTTGTCCATTAGAGCATTTCATCCAGTAGAGCATTTCCTTTTGGGGGAGTTTGGCTTTGTTTTGTTTGGGGGCCACAGCCAGCAGTACAGGGATCACTCATGGCGAGCTCAGGGAACCTGTGAGCTGCTGGCGATCGAACCTGGGTCAGCTGCATGCGGGGCAGTGCCTTATCTTCTGTATTATCTCTCCATCCCCTTTTTTTCTATTTTTAAAGGTTTTTTTTTTCCTTTTGGTATACTGTTTCATGGGCACTATGCTGTGGATATTGCATTGATTATTTCATAAGAGCAACTTATGTGTTAGGATTATTATTAATTTTTTTATTTTAAAGAAAGATGTATATAGGTTCAGTAACTTGCTCAGGAATGCTGAGCTCATCTATAAAAGAATGCTCTGACCCCAGACTGCCTATTTCCAACATCCCTCACTCGAAAGACTTTGTTTTCCCCTTTTGTGAATGATGAGAAATATATTTTTCAGAACATTTTAATCCTTTTTCCCCCTTTTAACATTTTCTCAAAACACTATTGGTTTTATTTTTATGAGTTAAATTCCTTAGATTTGATTGAATTTTTCCCCCAATCTCTTACATGTTTGAGCATTTATTTCTGTCTAAACTACCTCAGCTATAAAACCGGATTGAGCGCATAAATGGCTATTTGAAAAGTTTTGAGCAAATGGGCAGCATGTGGAGGTGTCAACAGCTTTGAACTACTTTATTATCTTCTTCTTAATTATTTTTGTATTTCATACATGCAGGACAGGTTGGCTAGGTTTTAATGACATTTTCTCGCAAAGCTGTATTCCATTGTTGCATTGTCAACCTGATTTTTCTTACATAAGGATTTTGTTTGGTTGGTTTTCTGACTTAAGCAAAAATGATTTTTTAAAATTTTTTAAATTTTTTTTGGGGGGATGTGCACACTGTGCAATGTTCAGGGGTTATTCCTGGCTCTGCACTCAGAAATCACTCGTGGCGGTGCTCAGGGGACCACATGGAATGCCAGGGATCAAACCCAGTCAGCAGCATGCAAGGCAAGCGCTTTACCCATTGCACTATCCCACCAGCCTGGTTTTGTTTTTCTCTTTAACATTGTAATTAAGTTTTTTTTTTTCTTGGTCATATTTAGGTGTAAGTTTCTTGTCTGAACCTTGCCCAGTGCTTCAGTGTACATACTCTGGTTTGTTTCCTTGCTTGTTTGTTTTTAATTCTGCAAAGTCCTTCAGTTCCAGACTATCTTTAGGAGAGCCATAGTCAGAGGATGTGCCTCCACCCAGCTGAAGCTGATAAGACCTGTCCTTGTGATTTTCCTCACTGCTCCTTGTGCATGCCATTATGTGTTTGTTTTAGCATGTCACTTTTTCTTCTTAGTATTGCTTTCCATCATCACCCAGTTCTCTCCATCTTGCCACTTCTTACTTTTGGTTTATTACAACCATGACTTTTTTAATTATTCTGGGGTTATGAAACAATTTTCTTATCTTTTTTTGGTGGGGGGTTGGGTCACACTCAGGCAATGCTCAGGGGTTACTCCTGGCTCTGCACTCAGGAATCACTCCTGGTGGTGCTTGAGGGACCATATGGGATTCTGGGGATCGAACTGGGGTCAGCCATCTACAAGGCCAATGCCTCCCCATTGTGCTATCACTTTGGCACTGAATTTTCTTTTTAAAACAAAACTGTTTCTTGTAAAAAGTTCTTATTGAAATGTCTTGTGTGGAGCTGGAGAAAAGGAACAGTGGACAGGGTGTTTACCTTGCAAGCAGTCAACCCGGGTTCAATCCGGCCCTGTGTATGCTCCCCTGAGAAATGATCCCTGGGCACAGAGCCAGCAGTAATCCTTGAGCTCTTCTTTTTCCAAAAGGAAAAAAAAATTAAATGTCTTCTCTAAGATTATGTTTTTACAAATGTCAGTGTGTAAAGGATAGGCTAATATATTATTCTGTTGTCCTACATTCTTTTTTCTCTTTTATGAAAATTTACCTGTCGCACTGTAGCACTGTCATCCCATTGCTCATCAATTTGCTCAAGCGGGCACCAGTAATGTCTCCATTGTGAGACTTGTTACTGTTTTTGGCATATTGAATACGCCACAGGTAGCTTGCCAGGCTTTGCCGTGCAGGTGGGATACTCTCAGTAGTTTGCCAGGCTCTCTGAGAGGGATGAAGGAATCAAACCCGGGTCAGCTGTGTGCAAGGCAAATGCCCTACCTGTTGTGCTATCGCTTCAGCCCAATTTTACCTATTTTTCCCCTGGCGCCGTGTAATCCCATCAATGGCCAAGATCCAGAGACTATAAAACTCCAGGAAGTGCTCGGCTGAGAATGCCTATTTATAGCCTAGTTTCCTCTCTCGGAGAACCTGGCAAGTTACTGAGAACATCCTGTCCGCATGGCAGAACCTGGCAAGCTCTCCGTGGCGTATTCGATATGCCAAATATAATAACAATGATGGGTCTCATTCCCCTTACCCTGAAAGAGCCTCCAATGGGGCACTACTGGGAAGAACGAGTAAAGAGAGTGCTAAAATCTCAGGGCTAGGACAAATGGAGACGTCACTGGCACCCGCTCAAGGAAATCGATGATCAACAGGATGACAGTGATACAGTGATACCTATTTTACCTATAACTGAATAAATATTTTATGAGGTTTTGATTATCCACTTTGCTCAAGATTCGTAAAAAAAGAATCTGGATTTTTTTTCCTCCATTCACAAATGTTCCTTACTTGTAGCCAAGCTTCTGAGAAGCTGTAATCAGAGTCAGGTAATAATGGGTTTTCTAATTGTATAGGGAGGATATTTTGAGCAATTTTCCGAAGATAGTATTCCACTTTAGAGTTCCTCAGATAGCTACCATTTCTTGAAGGCTTACCAAATTTCAGTCACAGTATTATGTACTTATGGGTTATCTCACTTAATCTCTATACTAGTAGTAAGGGGTAAATATCCCAATTCACAGTCAGAAAGTTGCCTATGACATAAATTCTGTGATTTACTGAGTCACACAAACAAGATGGACAGACTTAGAATTTGTACTTGACCTGATCCTAACATTTGTGTGCTTAAGATGGTGTTGGTGCTGGGATAGTACAGCGGGTAGGGTGTTTGCCTTGCATGTGGCCGACCCAGGTTCAATCCCCAGCATCCCATATGGTCCCCCGAGCACCATCAGGAGTAATTCCTGAGTACAGAGCCAGGAGTAGTTTGTACAATGCTACCTGAGCATTGCCAGGTGTGACCCAAAAAGAAAAAAAAAACAAACAAGAACAAAAGACAGTGTTGAGCATTGCCAGGTGTGACCCAAAAAGAAAAAAAAAACAAACAAGAAAAAAAGACAGTGTTATGTTGTGCATGCATTCATGTAATCCCATAGCAGCTGTATGAGTATGGGAGAGAATATATGAAAACACAAGTAATGTTTGAGATTTTTTTCATGCATACAGCTTCCATACGAAAAAAAGGGTTAAAGAGTCATTTGAACTAAGTAGCTTCTAATATGTAAAATATTAATCATATTTTCTCTTGAAAGTGTACATAATTATTTTGTCATACAAATATTAGTTTCATTAACAGTCATACCTTGCTTTTGACCAGAAAATATTGAACATCATTCACCAGACTTGTCTCCAGAGAACTTTGGGTTCTTATAAAAGATTATCATTTTTTCTGTCAACCAAAATTTTCCCCTATATGAATTTTCAAAAGAATCTGCAACAAGATTACATAACTTTTTTATAGTTCTGTAAGGGAACACTCTTGTGCATCTACCAAAAATTACTCGGAGGCCAAAGCAATAGTACAGCAGGTAGGATTTTGCCTTGTATTCAGTCAACCTGAGTTCAATCCCCAGGATCCCATATGGTCCCCTGAGCACCGCCAGGAGTAACTCCTGAGTGCAGAGCCAGAAGTAACTCCTAAGCATTGCCAGATGTAGACCAAAACCAAAAAAAGTTGTTTTATTAAAGGCCTTACAGAAGTATGGGAAATACCCTGTTATGTTAACATAAAGAAGTATGCATAATTCAACACTGAAAACTTTGTGTGGATTTAAATAATTTTGAAGTCCTCATTTATTCAGTTTTTTTAATAAAACTTTATAGACAGAATTCCAGTATCCTTTGCTCGTTTCCCAAGGCCCACTCTCTTGAGCTAAATCTATAGGGATATCCATACCCACCCTTCTCCAGAGGAGGAGCTTTCAGTATGGTGTTATACTAATAAATGCATCTGTAAGGAATTTGTGTTTTCATATGTAGTATAAAGATTTTGGGGCCAGGAGGAGATTTCAGGTGGTAGAGCACAGGCCCAGTATGTGCAAAGCCATGAGTTCAATCCCTGGTACTTCTTGGCACCTACCAGGGGTGTCCCTGGCAGCCCTTGACCACTGTAGGGTCCAGGCAACACCTCATTACAGATTGTCAGGTCCACATTGCAGAGCCAAGGATCTTTGGGATGTCCTAAAATATAATGTGAGCCTGGAGAGATATAGCAGGCAGAGTGCTTGCCTTGCCTGTGGCTGACCCAGAGCAATTCCTGCCACTGCATAAGATCTCCTGTGCCCTGTCAGGAGTGGTCCTTAGGCACAGAGCCAGAAACAAGTCCTGAGCATCATAAGAATATACATATATCTGCATAAATGTAGGTAGCAGCATACTTTGCATGTTTCTGCAACTTTTTTTCTTCAACATTATCTTTGCGATCCCTCTACATTGAACTGATCGACTTTATTCACTTGGTCTTCTGTCTCAAATTAATTCTCCTGTGATTGCTATTCACTTGAAAATGAAGGAGCATATTGCAAAAAGAGCTTGAGCTGCTCATGTGTGACGGGGAGGGGAAAACTTTTGCTTGAAGGGCTCACCACCATTTCTGATTGAGAGTAGGGTGGAGTCTCTTTCAAGTTAAGCATGAGCTCTGAACTCAAAACCATCTGGTCAAGGCTAATATGTGCTGACTGGGTGAGGGACTGAGAAAAGGTTTTAATGCAATTATTCTCAGCACACATGCTCTTTAAGATGCCATTCCTCTCTTCACAGCAAGATCTTGTGACACTGGTGCTGATGGCTATATCCTTCTGCAATGGGAGAAACAGAACTAGAGTAGACAAATGTATCTTTGGTATTTGCCTGAGATAGATAAAAACTGAGGTTTCCACATTCCCTCTGTAGTTACCGAACATTTGTTGCACACCAACAGTGAAATGAGCTCAGGCAAGGCAGCTGCTTGCAATATCAGCACAGTATAAGCAGGAGCCATGCTGAGCTGTTCTGTCTTTTATTATTGAAGGTCCACACACGTTCCTGTAGGGGAGGACCAAGTCCAGCACTTAGAGCTAGTTCAGGACCTAGCACGAGGATTTAACAAGAAGTACGGGGAGTTCTTTCCGGTTCCCACATCCATTCTCAGTAAGTACCAACCATGGGCTTGTGAAATGCAAATCGTTTTTGAAGGATGGGATAATGAACCAGGCTGAGGCTCAACTTGGCTTTCTTGTGGTCTGGCTTCAGAATTTGTAACCAAAATGTCTATCTTTTTCTGTAAAATAGGACTTACTAGATAACCTGGTTGGGTTTTTGAATAAAAGAACATTTGAAAAAACATTTGTAAAGTATGAGTCTTAAAAATAACAATTTATATTTATAAAGTATTATATAATTGACCAAACATATGTAAATACACATCTCATTTAACAGGGAAATTGTCTTTCCTTTATTTTAATAGTGAGGAAATTAAGGTTTGGCGAGACTATTTGGTGTCCAAGTTATGTATCTGGTTGTGGCAAAATCAGGCACTAGACACCAGGGACATGGCTGAAGTGGCACAGCTGCCTTGCATGTTTGAGGCTCTGGATTTGATCCCCCGCACAGAATTCCCCCCATCCTGAAAAAAACATAAAGTAAAGAAAACACAGCTGCTCTGGCAATCCCACAGTAGTAAAAAGTTAAAAAGAAAAAAATGTTTTGTTTAATTTAAAGGGCTGATGCAATAATACAGCAAGTAGAGTGTTTGCCTTGCATGTGGATGGCCCTGCCAGAGTGATCCCTGAGCGCAGAGCAAGGAATAAGCTCTGAGCACCCCTGGGTGTGGCCCAAAAACAAACAAACAAACAAAAAATTTTTAATTGGCTCCTGTATTGAACCTTTTTGAGTTCCAAGTTGGTTTTCTTTTTCTTTCCTGAAAACAAAATGTACCTTTCTATCAACAATTGGGTAGCAACAGATTTGTGTGGCACAGCAGAATCACCATCTGCACTCCAGTGTTCATTACAACACTATTCACAACCTGGAACCAACCTTAGTGCCTGAGAACAAATGAATGGATAAACAAACTGTGGCGCATCTACCTAATGAAATACTATGCAGCCCTTAGGAAAAATGAAGTTGTGAAATTTGCCTATAATGGATGGACATGGAGAGTATCATGCTGAGTGAAATGAGTAAGAAGAAGAGGAACAGATACAGACTGTGTTCATTTGTGGTATATAAAAACATACATATAAAGTAGAAGACTAATATTCCATGGCCAGGGGAAACAGGGGCTAGGAGGACCAGTCAGGCTGGAATCAACCACAAGTGTGTCAGGGGCAGAGGGTAGGTAAGATAGAGAAGAGACCAGTATGATAACAGTAGCTGAGAATGATCACACTGGACAAGAACTGAGTGTTAAAAATATCACTGTATCATTGTCACTGTCATCACATTGCTCATCGATTTGCTCAAGCGGGCACCAGTAACATCTCCATTGTGAGACTTGTTGTTACTGTTTTGGCATATCCAATACACCACGGGTAGCTTGCTAGGCTCTGCCATGCAGGAGAGATATTCTCTGTAGCTTGCCAGGCTCTCCGAGAGGGGTGGAGAAATCAAACCCGGGTTGGCTTTGTGCAAGGCCCTACCCACTGTGCAGTGTTAAATGCCCTACCTGCTATCATAGTGTTAAAAGTAAGTAAGGGATATTCTTGGTAATCTTTCAGTTATCAATATATCAACACAATGCCCAAAAGATGAAAAAGATGGGGGGGGGGGGAGAAGACAAGTGCCTGCTATAGAGGCAGGCAGGGGGTGGGGGGTGATTGGAGGGAACTGGAGACACTGCTAGGAAATGTACACTGGTAGAGGGACGGATGTTGGAACAGTATACAATTGAAACCTAAACCTATCATGAACAGCTTTATAAGGGTCTGTCTCCCAGTGATTCCATAAAAAAGTAAAATTTAAAAAGAAAAAAAAATAAATAAAAAGAATTGTGGTGGGACCAGCGGTCACTGCAAATAAGCTCTGTCCATCTTCATCAAGCAGTTAGCTTAAGAGAGTACTTTTATATCGTGCCCCTCGTGTCAGTTTAGAGACGCAAGGTAGATCTGAATGTTTGAGTTGTTCTAACAGTTCGTGCAAGTATATCTGCAGAATCCCATGCATTGGAATCAAACTTTCTGTGATAACTAGTTTTACTTAATGCTTTGACTTATAACTATATTACCTGTTTTGATTTTATATGGTCTATGATAACCATAAAATTGACCATTACTAAGAACACTGGTTCATGAAGCACAGCTTAGCTTCTTGATTCCATCAATAAATAAATCTCTTCTCTCATGAGTACATATATGTTGTTAGGAAGAGTAGAGATAAAAAGGAACTAACGTTTTTTAATGTGCATAGCAAAAGCAGTTTAATATAATTACAATTCTGTATGGCTATATATTTTTATGTAAATATGTGCATTAAAAGATGCATGAAACTATAAACAAAATATCAACAGTACTTTATATGCTTTCATGTTAGTAGAAATCACTTAAAAGTTTCAGAATAGTTGCCATATCTATAGTCAGATAAAATAATAGAGTAATTTGGTATTTTGGCATTAGGCCAGTTTCTGATGTGTCTAATGATTTTTTCTTGTTATTTTTGTTTTGTGTATTGGTGTTCTTACCCAGCATCGATGAAGAAGGTGAAATCCCTGCGTGATCCGTCCGCCAAAATGTCAAAATCAGACCCCGACAAACTGGCTACGGTCAGAATAACGGACAGCCCGGAGGAGATAGTGCAGAAATTCCGCAAGGCCATGACGGACTTCACCTCAGAGGTTACCTTCGAGCCCGAGCTCAGGGAGGGCGTCTCCAACCTGGTGGCCATTCACTCGGCCATGACGGGGCTCCCCGTGCAGGACGTGGTGCGCCGCAGTGCGGGCCTGGACACTGGCCAATATAAGCTGGTGGTGGCAGAAGCTGTGATTGAGAAGTTTGCCCCGATTAAGAGTGAAATCGAAAAACTGAAGCTGGATCGGGGCTACCTGGAGAAAGTTTTACAGATGGGGTCAGCAAAAGCCAAAGAATTAGCTTATCCCGTGTGCCAAGAGGTGAAGAAAATGGTGGGATTTCTGTAGGGAGTTTCATCCTAAGTGCAAAAAAGGTTTTTAGATCCTGTGGTCTGAACACTCCAATAATAACAGCATTTTCCAGTAAGCAAAGTTACATTATTTGGTAACATTTAATTTGGGATTCCTGGTTACTGGCTAAATTTGATGAATAATTTTGTGTAGCCTTCAAATAGAGCAATATTCTAAATGCCAGGAACAAAATTCTGTGACTGGATAGAAGAAATGATAGATCAGGTGTGAAGTACTTGCCTTGCATGTGACCCATCCATGGTACTGCATAATGGTCCTCCCCCACCCTACATCCTCAAGAGTGACCCCTGAACAGAGTCAGGAATAAATCCTAAGCACTGCAGGCTGACATGCAAAATGCCATGGCCAAATAAAACACATATTGTATGACTCCTCAGTTATTTGGGATATGCTCCTTGGTCTGAGTTGATCTTCACAAATGTGAGTGAGGTAGGTAGTTGTTGGGCGGTCTCATTTGTGTCTCTCTCTGAAGTACTCACCAGTGCCCTCTTTACCCCAGACCTAAAAAGCAGTATATAGACATCTTAAAATGTTAGTCCTCAGCATGTCTGTTGGATGTATATATATACTGATCTCATAAAATATAGGTTGATTGACATTGGAGAGACAGCTCACAGAGCTGGAGTGAATGTTTGTCTACAAGAGGCCCATGTTAGATTCCTGTCACTGCTTGGTTCCCCAAACTCTGGCCAGGAGTAGACCCAAAACCACAGGGCATGGACCAAAAACAAACCAAATAAATAAATTGATTGTTGTTATTCATTTGTTGTGAAAATGGTACCTCTCTTAATGCATTTAAACTTTAATTTATGTTTCCCAAGGGATTTTCACCAACTATACAGCAGTTTCTTTTTCTCTTTGGGTCACACCTGGCGAGGAACAGGGGTTACTCCTGGCTCTGCACTCAGGAATTACCCCTGGTGGTGCTCGGGGGACCCTATGAGATTCTGGGAATCGAACCCTGGTTGGCTGCGTGTAAGGTAAACACCCTACCCACTGTGCTATCACTCCAGTCCCTGCTTGGTTTGTTTTTAATTCAAAGATATATGATAGAAATCGGTATAATTCCAACTTGATGTATTGTACAGGAATCCAGTTCCTGGATTATATTCATAGTAAGTATGCCCCCAGATTCATCTCTCAGCTTGATCTCACCAGCACCCTGTGAAACAGAGAAGAAAGGCCATTTTGCATCTTAAGAAGGGAAACCTCAGAAAGCAGAAGTTATTTTGTACCATATTGCTCACAAGAGGCAATCCAAGATTAAAATCCATTCTGGTTTTTGTTTGTTTTATCCCCTGGGTGCGTGCAGTGGAAGGCGCTAGTGCTCAGGACTTACTCTGGGCACTGTGCTCAGATATCACTCTGGTGATTCTCTCTGGGGACCCTGTGCAGGATGCTTGTCCATGTGTCAAACAATCACCACTAAACCTCTGTACTGTCTCTCTGACCCCTTATTTCTCATTCTCAAGAGCAATGCCTTTTTTGTTTTGTTTTGTTTTCAGATTAGCACAAAATCTTGAGGGTCAAAGTACTTGAGGCTGCAGACATTCTTGTTTTGGAGATGGCTGAGGGGCAAACTACTTGAAACTTAGACATTCTTGTTTTAAAGATGGGTGCTTAGAAAATAAGACCTGAACTGCTGGTGCTGTTCATATCCATATCTGAGCCAGTTCCTGCTTGCTTAACTCTGGATCCATCCCACCATGGTCACATTCGCTTCTTAGAATCCCCAGGACACCACAATCCACAAGGTACATCGAAGACAAGGTCGGCAAAACGCTTCACGATATTGAAGCTAAAGGTATCTTCAAAGATGACACGGAACCAAGCAATCAAGTACAAACAGAGATAAACAAATGGGACTATATTAAACTAAGAAGATTCTGCACTGCAAAAGACACAGTGACCAGAATACAAAGGCAATCTACAGAGTGGGAAAGGATATTCACCCAATACCCATCCGATAAAGGATTGATATCAAGGGTATATAAAGCACTGGTTGAACTCTACAAGAAGAAAACATCCAGCCCCATCAGAAAATGGGTGAAGAAATGAACAGAAACTTTTCCAAGAAAGAGATACGAATGGCTAAAAGGTACATGAAAAAATGCTCTGCATCACTAATCATCAGGGAGATGCAGATCAAAACAACCATGAGATACCACCTCACACCACAGAGAATGGCACACATCCAAAAGAACAAAAGCAACCACTGTTGGAGAGGATGTGGAGAGAAAGGGACACTTCTACACTGCTGGTGAGAATGCCAAATGGTCCAGCCCCTTTGTAAAACAATATGGACACTTCTCAAAAAATTAGAAATTGAGCTTCCATTTGATCCAGCAATACCACTTCTGGGAATATATCTCAGAGAAACAAAAAAGTATAATCGAAATGACATCTGCACTTATATGTTCATCACAGCACTGTTTACAATAGCCAGAATCTGGAAAAAACCCGAGTGCCCAAGAACAGATGACTGGTTAAAGAAACTTTGGTACATCTATACAATGGAATACTACGCAGCTGTTAGAAAAGATGAAGTCATGAACTTTGCATATAAGTGGATCAACATGGAAAGTATCATGCTAAGTGAAATGAACCAGAATGAGAGGGACAGACATAGAAAGATTGCACTCATCTGTGGAATATAAAATAACAGAGTAGGAGACTAATACCCAAGAATAGTAGTATATAATACCAGGAGGTTGGCTTCATGGCTTGGAAGCTAGCCTCACATGCTGGGGGAAAGTCATCCCAGATAGAGAAGGGAACACCAAGTAAAATGTGATTGGAAATCCCGCACTGGGAGGGAGATACGTGCTGAAAGTTGACTAGAGACTGAACATGATGGCCACTCAATACCCCTACTGCAAACCACAACACCCAGAAGGAGAGAGAGAGAACAAACTGGAATGCCCTGCCACAGAGGCGGGGTGGGGTGGGGGGATGAGATTGGGGGGTGGGAGGGATACTGGGTTCATTGGTGGTGGAGAATGGACACTGGTGAAGGGATGGGCTCTCGAACATTGCATGAGGGAAAAACAAGCACGAAAATGTGTGAATCTGTAACTGTGCCCTCACTGTGACTCACTAATTAAAAAATAAATTTTTTTTAAAAGTAAGGAAAAAAATTAGAATCCCCAGGACAGGTCCACAAATTTTATCTCCAATGCTTAAATTTTGGAAACATTTTAAATTATATTCTGCCAGCAGCAAGACCCCACAAGACTAGTGGAAGTGAAAAGCTTCCATCTCTAGGTTGGTCTTTGTAAGCAATAATAAGTCGTTTCAAGCCCGGCTTCTCTACACTTCCATCCCCCTACCCAGAAGTTGAGATAATAATCCTGACTCATACCAGGATCTTATTGATTTTGTAACAGAAGTTGCTTAGGGGCCAGAGAGATAATACAGTGGGCAGGGCAGGGCACTTGCCTTGCATGCAGAGGACCCTGGTTTCATTTCCAGTACCCTATATGGTCCCCCAAACACCACTAGAAGTAATCCCTGAGCACAAAACCAGAGTAAGCCCAGAGCACTGCTGAATGTGGCAACAGGAAACATAATTGACATTCATACATGAGAGACAAGCATGCCATGCAAAAATTCTTACTGGTGTTTCTTTAGAGAGGGAAATAGAGTTTTGCCAGAACTGATGTAAATCTACAAAGACTACATGCCAGAATCCAAACTAAAGTTCTCTATTGGATCTTTCCTTGGAATGGGTTATCTGTAATTGTAGTACCTCTAAAAGCATATTTCTAACAACTCTTCTTTTTTTTCCCCCTTTAAATTGACCCTATTATAGGGGCTGGAGCAATAGCACAGCGTTTGCCTTGCAGGCGGCCCACCCGGATTCAAATCCCAGCATCCCATATGGTCCCCCGAGCACCGCCAGGAGTAATTCCTGGGTGCATGAGCCAGGAGTAACCCCTGTGCATCGCCGGGTGTGACCCAAAAACAAACAAAAAAAAACCAAAAATAAATAAATAAATTAACCCTATTATAGAGACTGGAAAATGACAGAATTAAAGATGGATCTATCAAGCCAATGTCTGTCTGTTGACCTATGTGTATTTTATCTTTTCAACACTTTCTATGCAAAGAAATAAGGGGACCATCAAGGAATCTCAGAGAACTACTAAATGGCTTGTGATAACCTCCAAGGAGCATCGCCTACTGAAGGGAGGTCAAATTTGTGAGCATCAAGCTGTGATTCTTAGAAAATGGCTCATCAAGTCCAAAGTTGGTCCACGCTGTCTGAGACACATACCTCATGATACCAGGGAATTGATATAAGAGGCAAGGATAGAACTTAGATCAGAAAGTAGAGAGAGAGAATAGGAGGTAATGCACTTGCCTTGCATGCAGCTGCCCTAGAATCTGTCCCTAGCATCACATATGATCTTACCAAGCACTGCTAGAAGTGATACCTGATCACAAGAACAGGATTAAGGCCTGAACATTTCCTGGTATTGCCCACCAGGCCCACCACCAAAAAGGTAAAGAAAACTCAGGCTAGAGGCTAGAGCGATAGTATAGTGAGTAGGGGTTTTGCATTGCACACAGCTGACCTGAATTCAATCCCCAGCATCCCATATTGTCCCCTGAGCACTACCAGGAGTAACCCCTAAGCAACACCGAGTGTGACCCCAAAAGCAAAAAAAAAAGGAAAGAAAAAATAAAACAGACACAGCAATGTATCTAAAGTCACCATGGTTATTTATAGTTGTATTTATAATTTCTGCTAGTTAAGATTCTACCAGTACTAGGGCTGGAGCAATAGTCGCTTTAGGTTGCTTTCTCCTGCAGACTTTGTTTTACACCAGCTCACAAAATGCTGGCAAAGTCTCTGTGTCCCGAGAGATGCAGCCAAAGGGAGTGGCTGCATTGTGTGGCATCTCTTGATCATTCTCTCTCTTCTCTCTGCCTACTGGCTCTTCTCTTCCTGTGTTAATGGCATTTTCTTCTCACACTCTCTGGGTCTTCTGTGATTTATTTGGTGAGAAAAAGTTCCTTTCTTCCTGAAACTGAACTAAATGCAGATTGTCTATCACTCGCATGAGACATTTTTCAAGCACCTCCATTGGCTGACCAACTTGGAAACTTTTCTATTAATATTGACAAGCCTTTATAAGTTCACTGTCAACAGCTCTGTTATGTTACTGGGCAGAGTTTATTTTCTTTCTCTGAGAAGGAAACAGGTTCAGAGGAGAAGTGACTTGTTCTCATATCTAATTCTGCATTGTGACTAATGTTTATGTGGGGACTCTGTGAAAGGAGAAATATAATATCGCCTTAATTTAGAGGAGGATACACACATATTAGCTAGCAAATGCTGGGTGAGCATGGGAATGAAGGGAAGGAATAAGGACTTTCTGAACAGAAATGCAAATGCAGGAATAATAGGGGGAAACAAATCTATATAGCATATGGACAAAATGAGAATGGAAATAGTAGGTTGAATCTATACCAAATTATGATCACTTTTAACCAGTAAACCTGGTAATTCTATATGGTTCAATCTATATCGATGAACAAGCATTTTATGGTGATTTTAGTTTGCAGATCCCGTCCAAGCATTCCAAGCACCAAAAATTAGAGATAAGGCAGTCAGGCTCTTTGTCCATGGGAGGTGAACATAGAAATGAAAACAGTAAGAGCAGGGGCCAGAGCAGTAGTCCATCAGGCAGTCTGTTTGCCTTGCATGCGGTTGACCAAGTTCTACCCCCATCATCCCATGTGGTCCCCCGAGCACTGTCAGGGCTATTTCCTGAGCACAGAGCTAGGAGTAAGCCCTGAGCATCACTGTGTGTGGTACAAAAACCATAAATAGAATAAAAACAAGAACCACAGTTTTAAGTCTCGTGTCTGTCCCGGGTACATCAGTTATAGAATTGGGTCTTGATTATTTGAAATGTGGCATTTAGCTGTCAAACTCAGTGGCTCTGGAACAGGATGTTCAGTATTCAGTATAACCCCTTGACTCTGGGAAATGCAGTGCTTTCTTTATATGCCCACCTCCACTCCCTTACCAGCACATACACAGTTAACCAGACAACAGACATCATTTTCTAAAAGTGTTTCTGAAGAGTGCATGATGCGACTTTATGTGACTGTTTAGAATAAATGAATCTAATTTTACTCAATCACTTTCTTACTCATATCTGTCTTAATTTTATCTTCTAATGTAATTTTTAATCTTATTTTTGAATAGCTTATTACATTTAATATTCCAACACCAATCCCACCTTTACACCTTCCCACCAACATATTACAAATGTTTTCAACTCCAAACCTTGCCCCCAAAGCTGAACCTAAATAATTTATTTTGAATTGCTTATTGTGAATAATCTGCTAAAAATTATCCAAAAATATTTCCTTAGAGGTAAGTGTGTAAAGATTACACACTTAATATCTCACTCTGGAGCCATTAAGCCCTTGTATAAGAGATTACTAATGTGTTAACAGTTGAGCTTTGTGGGCTTATAAATACACTATGTTTTCTCCCCAATATTGGTTACCATCTACTTTACACCCCATCTAATGTGGTGTGCTACTCCTGGTACATCAGTGGTGTAGAGTATGAGATGTCATTCCAGGAATTCTAAAATTTTAAATATGGTGATACAGCTGAGATTAATTTAATTTTTTGTTTTAATGGGATATTGACTTAGGGGTCTGGAGGCATCTTTGCAGCATGTTGCTCTAGTGTTACTCTCTTCTGAGAGATTTATTTGTGAGTCTCTGGATCATGGCCACTAATGAGCTCACATGGCACCAGAGGCAGTTTGTGGGCATGACTGCCAGGCTACCAAAAGCACAAGGAAATGAGGGGAGATGACCCATTCCCGACTCCGAGCGAGCCTGTAGATTTCAGTCACAAATCCCACATACCTGGGTTTTTCAGCAGATTCGCTCATGGATGAGGCTTGTTCAAGCCTGTGGAGAGTGGCCATGAGCATGGTGGCAATTGAGTTCTGGAGGTTTTCAGCTGCCGGGGCTCTGTTGTGGTGGGGAGGGGAACTCACCCACCCTCCTCCAGGTTGCCTTGATGAGACAGCCTGTGGCGGAATCTGGAGGCATCTTTGCGGCATGTCACTCTTCCGAGTGTCTAATATAACTTTAAATACAAATTCTTCCTTGGAAGAAAGCCACCTCAGTTTCCTCTGCGAATGCTGCATGAAGATGTGCCTGGCGTGCATACCTGATTCCCACATGCTAGCCTGTCCCTTGAGGAACCCCATGAAGAGCAATTGTCAGTTCTATAAACAGGTTGTCCAAGCGTTGAGTTTACAGCAGCCTCTGCAAAATATTGGGATTTCCTGTGATAAGTTTAAGAAATGAAACGTGTTGCTACTTCTGACCTGACCAAGGGACCTTGATCAAGTGTTCCCTCTATGAAACCGTCAGCCAGAAAACAAGAAGAGATAGTACAGCAAGTAGGCACTTGCCTTGCAATGGCTGGCTCAGGTTCAGTCCCCAGCACCTCATATGGTCCCGTGAGCCTGTTAGGAGTGATTCTATTTGGTTTGGGGGCCACATACAGTTGTTCTCAGGGCTTACTCCTGGCTCTGTACACAGGACCACTCCTGGTGCGCTTGAGGAGCCATATGAGATGCTGAGGATTGAATTAAGGTCTGCTGCACACAAAAGAAGCGCCCTATCTGCTGTGCTTACTTATGTTTAACCCTTTATGTCACTTTTATATTCTGGCATGTTGCCACATGAAGATAAATAAGAGTTTTTACTTCAATTCATCTTAATTCCAGATTAAGATGAAACACGCCTCTATCAGGCGTGTTTCTCTATCCCATCCCTTCTCCCTCCACACACACAAAGGTATAAATATGCAAATAACCTTTACTGTATTTATGATTTATATTTTCATCACCATATCCATATATATCATAAAGTCATTATGGCAGAGAAAAGACTGTTAATTACACTTCAGTATCCCAACTCTCCTTCCTGTTTAGTTCTCATTTTATCAGAACATAGCACCAGGTTGGAACTAAATTCCTTAGCCTCCCTACAGCAAGGTGTGGCCTATAAATATGTCCTACCCAGTGAGATGTAAGCAAAAGTGATGTGTGCAATTTATTTTTTATTGTTTTGAGGGGGCCCATAATCAGCTGTGTTTAGTTTTTTTTTTTTCCTAGCTCAGTGCCCAGGGGACCATTCATATGCAGTACCGGGGATCAAACCAGAACTGACCATGTGCAAGACAAGTTTCTAGCCCCTGTATTATCTTTATAGTCCCAATATTTGTAATTTTCAAGTCCCTGTTTTTTTAAAAGGAAATTAGTATCCCCACCCAACTTCCTGAAATAGCATGCTGAACCCATTAACAGACAAGAGATAGATTATCTCAACCTAGGGACCTCAGCTGAGCTCTTCTGCTGGGTAGACCTTCTGCCCTGCTCCATCTACCTACTTATGGACTGATTCATGAAAATAGAACTTGTATCATTTTAAGTCACCTTAGATAGAATTCTCTTTGCTGTATACTTTACTAATGTCCTAACAAGTTCACTTATTTTTATGAGCTTCACTGGGATATTTGAGTAACCAATTCAACCAACATTGTATGAGAGTCTTCCATGCATTCAGGCAGTGGTTGTCAATGTATGGTTCCCAGACCAGCATAATCGTCAGCTGGGAACTTGTCAGACATGCAAATTCACAGATTCTACCACCCCACTCTTAATGAATGAGACTCTGGATGGAGGGCTTAGCAATCAGTCTTAACCTTCAGGTGATCCAGTGCACAGTAATGTACTAGGAAAGATAAAAAGGGAAGAAAACCAAGGCTCTGAAAACCAGGAAAAGTATAGGAGAGAGAGGAGAGACCACATAAAAACTAATGTGATCTTGACTTTCTGTTTACTGCCCACTTCTCTCTTTCTTCAGATTAACTTAAAATAATTTAAAATCATAGATATGATTACTTCTAAAGATTTAGGTTGTTGGATCTATAAAAATTCTAAAGTAATAACTGATTTTATTACTTATAAATAAATACGTTTGATCACATCAGTACTAAGTATCTAAGTACTGACAAGTTAGGGATAGGAGTTATTCATACAGCGGGTAGTAAAATTATTTTACTTAGAAATGGAAAGTAGAGCATGTATTAAGTTTATGAGTGAAAAAGTCATAAAATTGCATTAGGCACTAGTTATAAATGCTCAAATTATTTCTGAGTATGTCCCTTGTCAGTGACATACTCAGAAATAGAAAGAAACTACCATCTTCTTTGTCACCACCCTTTTGTCATAATCTTCAGTGCACAGAACTCTACTAGATCAAACTGGACCAATGTCCAGGCAGTAGGCTAGAACAGAGGCAGACCGAAAACTTTTATGCTTAATCTGCTTGTATAAAACCTACACAGAGGGGCACCAGCCCCTCCCACTGCCAAGATGTGATCCCAGGGGCTGCACATGTGTGTGGCCTCTCCGAAGCTGCATGAGCATGACTCCAGACGCCAGCTAAATTTTTCGGCATGGGCAACTCCTCACAGAATGTCTCCAGACTGAGAACTAAGCCGCGGCCCCATGCCCGCCCAGGAAGGGAAAGGTATTTAAAGGTATTTCTCTCTCTCTCTCTCTCTCTCTCTCTCTCTCTCTCTCTCTCTCTCTCTCTCTCTCTCTCTCTCTCTCTCTCTCTCTCTCTCTCTCTCTCTCTCGCCTCTTCCTTGCCAGGGGGTGAAGGGTGTGGTGACGGCCATATTATGACGACCACAGATGGGGTTTACAAGCTTGCAATGATCCAATATCTGGAAGAAATCTCCCTGGACTTAGTTGGTAAAGTACAGATATATCTCTTCACAACAGGTTTGACTAGTGGGGTACTCCTAACAATAATGGTAAATAATGGTAAGGTTTGTGTTTAAATATTGAATGTAACTATAGTAAATAGAAAGTGAAGTGAAACTTATCAGTTACATGGAGGGGGGCGGGGGGGCAGGATGGGGGGTGTGCTGGTTTTTTTGTTTGTTTGTTTCCTTGTTTGTTTTGATGGTGGGATGTAGGCACTGGTGAAGGGACAATTGTTTTAGCATTGTATAACTGAGACTTAAGCCTGAAAGCATTGTAATTTTCCACATGGTGATTCAATAAAATAAAATTCTTAAAAAAAACCCCTACATACAGGGGTTGGAGTAATAGTACAATGGGGAGGGTGTTTGTCTTACATGCCACCAACCCAGGTTCAATCCCCAGCATCCCATATGGCTCTGTGAGTACAGGCAGGAGTAATTCCTGCATGCAGAGCCAGGAGTAACCCCTGACCGTCATCAGGTATGACCCAAAAAGCAAAAAACAAAACAAAACAAAAACCTGCACACACTGGGCTGCAGAAGAGATAGTACCAAGGATAAGGCGCTTGCCTTACACGTGACCAACCCTGGGTTGGTAATCCCCAACATCCTATATGGTCCCCCAAGCACCACCAGGAATAATTCCGGATTGCAGAACAGAATAAGCGCTGAGCATCTCAGAGGTGCTCCCCCCACACACACCTCCAAAAAAAGCTGCACACACTGCAGATTTAATGAATGATAAAGATGGAAGTAAGTGAGGGAGACAATGGACACAGTTCATAAAAATTTGTTACGATTTCAAAGTTAAGCCAGTTTGCATTATTCTTATTAATAAGAGACAGTTCAGATCATTGAAATCTGTAGTGAATCCAGAAGCTTTAAAAACATGAAGTTTGGGGGCTGGAGCGATAGCACAGCAGGTAGGGCGTTTGCTTGCATGCAGCTGACCCGGGTTCAATTCCCAGCATCCCATATGGTTCCCTGAGCACCGCCAGGAGTAATTCCTGAGTGCATGAGCCAGGAGTAACCCTGTGCATCACCGGATGTGACCCAAAAAGCAAAAATAAATAAATAAAATAATAAAAACCATGTAGTTTTGCCGTCATACACAGAAACTGATCTTTTAGTCCTTGGCATAGGAGCTAAATACTTACAATAGTGCTAACACATAGAAGTATTAGCCAAACTAGCCAAACTTGAGACTTGGGAGATCCAGGCTTTGTAATAACGAGAACTTAGCAGTAAGTTAGACTTGTCTAATGCCCCCAAAACCATGTAAATCTTTAGAAGAAAGGGGTGAATGTCTCCCACTCATTGTTAGGATTGAATGGGGGACATTCAATGTTGTTTTGCCGGTTCTCATTTGCTCCTGTTTTCTTCAGCTCTGACTTATGTTTTGGAAATCTTGCAATATTTTCGAACTATCTTTACTTTGTAAAATGCAAACAGTTTATTTCCTTCTCCTCTTTCTTAGGATACTTCATCCATCTTCTTCCTCAAAACACTGTCACTCAGGAGTTATACTCCAAATAATTTGGAGTCAAACGTCTGGAGCTAGTGAGCTTTTTATTGGATTTTTATTGAGAGAAAATTGAACTGTGGAGGAGGCCAGAGAGGGGCTCCGCTGTGAGGGACCCCAGCAAGGATTCGGGTTACAAGAATTGCCTCACAGTGATCTGCTTATATTGGCTGATTAGCCTAAGGCCTGGGGGCACACTGACAGGGGCGGCTAGCTCCTGATCCTCTGAAAAACAGAAAGAACTCACATGTCTCTCTCAGACTTGTCTTTCTCCTCATAACTTGTTGATCTCTAATAGTTCATCATCAGAATAAGTGTTTGATAAAGTTTCCCCATATTTTGTTTTCACAACCCATGTAAAATTTAAGAAATGTGGGCTACAGTGAAGTCAGTACCTGACAGGGCATTATATGAATTTTGTCTTTTACTGGATGCCAGTAGAATTTAGAAGCTAGTAGGTTTAAATGATAAAAGACTAACAACTGCTGTAGAAACAGAATATAAGGGGGTGAAATATAAGTGGGTGGGGGGGAAATAGCTGTGTAGGCAGGCATCTTAATACAAGAGGGAAGCCTCAAGTAGGATAAAAGTTATGAAAATGGTAGTACATGAGCAAATGTGGAGCTCACATGTGAAAGTGGTGCTACCAGGTTTTGTTGATAAATCTGATACAATATCTGAGTTAAGGAAGTTCAGAATAACTTAAGGAGGAATGTATTTGCAAAGATCAGGGGTTTCGTTTTGACATGTGGATGTGCTTAGTGGGCAGCTGGATATTTAAAAGCCAAGATCAGGGACTAGAGCAGTAGTACAGGAGGTAGGGCACTTGCCTTGCATGCAGTCAGCCCTGGTAATAGTGCTCCGGCACTTCATACGGCCTCCTAACCCACTCCAGGAGTGATCTCAGAGCACAGAGCCAGGAATAAACCCTGAGAACTGCTAGGTGTGACAAAATAAATAAATAAATAAAACCAGAAGTCATAGTAGATGTATTCATTTGTGCATTATCAATAAAGAAATATCGTGCTCGCTTCAGCAGCACATATACTAAAATTGGAACGATACAGAGAAGATTAGCATGGCCCCTGTGCAAGGATGACACGCAAATTCGTGAAGCATTCCATTTTTTTTGTAACTGTAACTCACGGTGATTAACTAATAAAAAATTTTTTTAAATAAAGAAATATCATTTAAAGCCAGGATTTCTGATGAAATTTCTAACTGAATGAGTAGCCAGAGAAAAGAGAAATTCTAAAGACTGATCTTGTGTATAGGTATATGTTGCGTGAACGTTCGTGCAATCGGAGGCGCTGAGATAGGAACGCGGAAGAAATGCATTGATTGGAGGACTAAGGCTCGCTCTGGCTCTTAGCAAAGGCAGAGGGCCTCGTGGACCTCCTTTTATTGATCATGGTACCTCTAAAGGGCACAATATAGTGACCTCACCAAAGGCATCAAAAAATGTTACAGGGAGAACATTGAGAAAATGGAAACATTGTTTCCTTGTATGGGTAGGCCTATAGCCTCGGGAAAAG
This sequence comes from Sorex araneus, assembly GCF_027595985.1. Lineage (NCBI taxonomy): Eukaryota > Metazoa > Chordata > Mammalia > Eulipotyphla > Soricidae > Sorex > Sorex araneus. Next base: position 148,274,666 of record NC_073304.1, on the reverse strand, counting down.
AATACAGAACTCAGAAGGGAAAGATACAAAACCGAAACTGAAACCTTCTACAGGCACCTGGATTTACATCCCAAAGACAAAGCTGGGCCTGCACCTGAAATCTACAATTTACAATATCAAAGGTCAGGCCTGGCTGACGCCATCTGCATGTCAAAGACCAGCCAGGCTTCTGTGAGAGAAGGAAAAACTGCTCTTTTCGGTATTCTGAAATTATTTTTCTGAAGGCAGCTTGAAAGGGGGAAAATGTTCAGCTTCATCCAAACCAGTCAGGACACACGAGAAATCTCGCCCATTTTCATGGGTCCCTATGTTCCTGTCCATAGTACGGTACAGTATACATGGGCTCGCGCTGATAGCTCAGTCCAGCCCCAACAGGTATAGGGAAATAAGAAACTATGCAGCAAGGAAACTTAAGAAATAGACTAATGTGATAAAAGGATAACAGAGGAGTGTTGCCCAGGAAACCAAGTAAAACAACTGTTTTCCAGGGGGCTGGAGCAATAGCACAGCGGGTAGGGCATTTGCCTTGCACGAGGCCAACCCAGGTTCAATTCCCAGCATCCCATATGGTTCCCTGAGCACCGCCAGGGGTGATTCCTGAGTGCATGAGCCAGGAATAACCTCTGTGCATTGCCGGGTGTGACCCAAAAAGAAAAAAAAAATCTGTTTTCCAGAAATGAACTAATGTGTGTCAAATAAGGTGACAACTGAAAGGTATTATTTATTGTATTTAACAGTGTGGAGTTATAGTAATACTGATCAAAGCAGTTTGAGTATATGGTGAGGTCAGATGTCTAATTGAATAGATTTAAGAGGAAATGAAAGAGGGGCTGGAGAGATAGTACAGCTAGTAACCTCCATGCAGCTGACCTAGGTTCGATCCCCAAGAATCCATATGGTTCCCTGAGCACCACAGTAGTATTCTCTAAGCACAGAACCAGGAGCAAGCCCTGAGCACAGCCAGTGTGCCCCACCCACCTCCAGAAAAAAATGAAAAAGAAAAACTAGAGACAATGACCTTGGCAACTTGGCAATTATTTCTATTAGTAATATTATAAAGGGAAGTAGAGAAATGGGACCATAGGATGATGATACAGAGGAAAGAGAGAGTTTGTTTTTAAGTTGCAGGAGACTAATGGCATATTTGTATATTGATAGCAATGATCCAGGAGAGAGGAGAAATTTGATGAGATATAAGAGAGGACAATTATGGATACGATTTGCTTGAGTAAGGAGGTATGGCTTCTGGAGCACATGGGAACAGGCTGGGGGAAATTCTGTGGCCACAAATGTAGATAGATTTTCACATGTTATAAAAAAAGTAAATAGAAGGGCAATTTTTTTGCTTCAATTTTGTGTGTGTGTGAAATAGGAATCAAGGTCCACGACAGAGGATTTGGATGAGCTAGGCATATTGAAGATTTGAGTAGAGGAGAAAGAGGTGTGAAATAGTCATCTTGGAGAAAATTAAGGGAATGGACCAGGGAAATGTAAGAGAACTTCCAGACAGCATTTTAAAGCTCTCTTGAGAAAAGGGAACATGAATTTATGAGAGCAGTCAACAGTTGAGTGTTTTGCTTCAGCCATGTTAAAATGTGTGAGTGTAGCCAGAGCATGAACAAAGTTGGGTTTAACATAAAGCAGGGTTTTGCTAGGTGGTTGCAAAAAAGGTCAAAAGGGCAAAGGATCTAAGTGTTTATAACCACGAGTCCTGTCTTCCAAACAGGGAAAGGAGAGAGTGAGGGTATGAGAAGTGTGGAGATAGTGAAAAGATGAAAACATCAATTGGAGAAATGGGGTACTGGAAAAGAAGTACAGGGGTTCGGACACATGTGTGTTTCACATGGCTAGCCCTGGTTTGATCCTCTGCATCACATGGGCCCCCAGCATCACTGGGTGCAGCCCTAGAGGCTCCCAAGTAATAGCAAGTAAGGCCCTAAAGAACCAGAGCCACCATTTGGAGTGGTAATCCCAGGCACCACAGTGTCCAAGTAGCACTGTATCCTCAGGCCCTTGCTCTGAATTGCAGGCTTGGCTAGAAAGAGCTTAGAAAGGAGTTGATCCAAGCTTAAATCAAAGACTAAATGGATGCAGTACTTACAAGGTATTACCAAGGATAGCCCAAAGAATGATTACTATTGTTGGACCAGAGAGATAGTACAGCAGGTGAGGGCATTTGCTGGTGAGAAGGGTCACCAGTAGAAAAGTGTAAGAAGTCCTGATCTATGGGATACCATCAGGGATTATGCGACTGTTGTTTGTTTTTTCTTCTTGTCTGTGATTGACTCCAAGTTTAACACTAAACACTTTGTACACACAATTCTTAGTTTTTGGAGGAAACGTGGAAGCAAGAATTCTGTAGATGTGAGATGGGGGTTCCTTCTCACTTACAGCTGGGGAAAGAAAGACCTTTGTAGCTTTTCTGCCGCTGCACGAGCTCGACCCCAGAGGGAACTGAACTCCTTTGGACACAAGCAGTGCCCCAAAAATGCCTGCAAACTGTGTGATCGGAGCTACTGGCCCATGGGCCTCCAGTGGGGCACGGTCTTTTCTCTCTCAACTCTCTCTTATTGAACGCAGCGAGGCGATTGCCGGTTTTTAGAGTATGCAGGTACCCTCAGAAGTCCGGGAAAGCCGAGGGGGCGGGATTTCCGGATCCGCCCTGCACTGATATTTAAGCACAGCGCCATGTGGGTACGTTCTTTTCTGCCGCCGCGCAACCTCGATCCCGGAGGCAACTGAACTCCTTTGGACACAAACAGCGCCCCAAAAATGCCTCCAAACTGTGTGATCGGAGCTACTGGCCCATGGGCCTCCAGCGGGGCACAGTTCTTCTCTCCAGGCTTCTCCATCATATGAGCACCACAAAAGGGAAGTAAAAGATTGCAGTGATACAATTACCAAAAGAATTTTCCCTGGACTTCATATAGAAATCCCAAACCGCGCGGCTGCTGTCGCAGCCACACGACCTAATATCTCCTGATTGTCAGCAACGTGAAAAGTTTCCTTTTTAGCAGATCTTACTGTGGGGGGAAACTCCAAATAATAGTACCAAGTTTTTTGTTGAAATATTGAAGGTAATCAAAGTAGCAGCTATTTCTTTAGACTGTGAACTAAGCCAAAACCCCACACCGGCTGAGGTGAGGAAATATCCTTCTTTCTCGGTTCTTTTCCCTTTTCTGGGAGAAATGCGGTGTGGTGTCCACCATATTATGAAGTCTATTAAGCAGGCACGAACTTAGAGGCGCGAGAATGGGAAGGGGGAAAAAAAAACTATATACTTGGAACAGCGGGACGCTTGGGAAGTCTCGGGCCGATACCAGCGCATGCTCCGCCGAGACTCGACCCGGGTGGCCACACTTTTGAGTGGCCGCGATGTTGCTGATCAACCAGAATCCGGAGCCTAACTAGACTACTTCCGGTTCCAGAAACTACTTGCAACCATGTCGCTAGACTGAACTAAGCCATAGCCCCACGCTGGCAGAGGACTGGAAATATCCTTTTTTCTCGTAGGGCGGTGTGGTGTCAGCCATAATATGAGGACTATTCATTAAGCAGGCACGAACTTGGTGGTGCGGGAAGGAGGGGGGAAAAACTCTATGTACTTGAAACAACAGGACTTCATATCTCTCCAGTTTCAGCAATGGAAAACTAATTATCAAATGCTGCATTGGCAGTAGGGCTGTCTTTCTTGGGGGAAAACTCCAACAATAGTGAATGTTGTGTTGAAATATGGAATGTAATCAAGGTAAAGTGAAAATGAAGTGAAATTTATCAACTAAGCAGGCAGGGATGGGGGGGTGGGCGGCGGGGGTAGGAGCTATACTGGGGTCTTTGGTGGTGGAATATGGGCACAGGTGAAAGGATGGGTGTTTGAGCATTGTATAACTGAGACGTAAACCTGAGAACTTTGTAACTTTCCACATGGCGATTCAATAAAAAATAAATAAAATTTAAAAAAATAAATAAAATATCTTAGGAATCTGAAAAAAAGAAAGACCTTTGTAGGCCGACTCAGTGTTCAGGGGTAGCTCTGGACCTCCCGCATGCAGAGCATGTCAGCCAGCCCTTTGAACATCTCTCCAGTCCTAAATACCTTTTCTGTTTGTTCATTATGTTTGCTTAATTTTTTTTCTAATTGAATTACTCTGAGATACACAATTATAAAATCATTTACTATTGGATTTCAGTCATACACTGTTCATATGTTCATACACTGTTCAGTCATACACAGTCATACACCAATCCCTTTACCAATGTATATTTCCCGCCATCAGTGTGCCATTTTTCTCCCATTTTCCTCTGCCCAGCCTGCCCGTCCCCCCTCTCTCTCATATTTGCAATACAAGATTTGCAATTCAAGATTATCATGTATTCAACTTTATCTCCTTTCAGCACTCATTTCTTGTCCAGAGTGATCATTTCCAATCATCATTGTCACAGTGGTCCCTTCTCTGTCCTAACTACATTCCTCCACAACTTACTGAAAGCTTCCTACCATGGACCAGTCATCCTGGCCCTTTTTTCTACTGTCTTTGGGTAGTATTCTCATACTATGTTTTTTAAAAGTGCTATCATAAAAGCTACATTCAGAATCACTTTGGAAACCATGAGAGTGAGCCAGGAAGAAAATTTTCAAAAATAAAGAGGATTGGTCTTGGTGTCAGTAGGCCAATGGCATGAGTTTAACACACAATGATTTTGGAGGATGAGAAAGTACTAGGTACTTGGAAGTACCAATGAATACAATGAATGGGGTGTGATAGTTTGCTGGGTTGAAGACATGCCTTACATGTGGGAAGCTCAAGTTTGATCCCCAGCACTGAAGTAACCCCTGAATACTGTTTGGGTGTGGCCCAAAAGCTGAAAATTTTTTTAAAGTATCAAATTGAAGCAATGGAATACTTCCTCTACCTCTTAACTTCCAATATTGTATATATGCTGGAGTATCAAATCCCCCACATCTAGCACCTTCTAGGTGGGTACTGAACATGGAGTTCTTGGGGTGGGTACTGAATATGGAGTTTTTCCATTGGAAAAATCTGATAGAATGGGGGGAGAAAATGATCAGACACTTCTCTGAAGAAGAGAGGATGAGGGGCTGGAGCGATAGCACAGTGGGTAGGGCATTTGTCTTGCACGCAGCTGACCCGGATTCAACTCCCAGCATCCCATATGGTCCCCTGAGCACCGCCAGGGATGATTCCTGAGTGCAGAGCCAGGAGTAACCCCTGTGAATCACCAGGTGTGACCCCAAAAAAGCAAAAAAAAGAAGAGAGGATGATAAGCACATTAAAAGGTGCTCATCTCTGCTTCATGACTGGAGGGGAGAAGGCAGATGGAATATAGAGGGATTACTAAGAAAATGATGTCTGGAGGAATGAGTCGGGATGGGAGATCCATGCCGAAAGTAGATAATCGACCAAACATAATGACCTCTCAGTGTCTGTGTTGCCAACCATAATGCCCAAAAGTAGAGAGAGAGAGTATGGGAAATATTGTCTACCATGGAGGCAGGGGGAGGGTGGGAAAAGGGGTGTATACCCGGGATATTGGTGGTGGGGAATGTGCACTGATGGAGGGATGGGTGTTTGATCACTGTGTGATTGTCACCCAAACATGAAAGCTTGTAACTATCTCACAGTGATTCAATAAAATTTTTTAAAATGTAAAAAAATTTTTTTAAAAGAAGGAAACTATTAGTGACCTAGGACAGCAGTAGAGGGTCTTTGGCTCTTTGGTGGGGTACAGATGCAGGAACTAAACACACCAAAGCACAAATATTAGCACTATTGTGAACATGGTACCTGAACTATAATAAAATAAATAAAATAAAAACAAACCCAAAAAAGTGCTCATCAATGAACATAGAAGTCAGATGGTGTGTCTGCTGTGTGTTTTGGATCCCTAGGGTATATTTCCAGAAGTTGTGTTGCTGGGTAAAATGAGAACTCAATTTCTAGGCTTTTGAGGACTGTCCATATTGTTTTCCAAAGGGCTGGACCAGTTGGCATTCAGATCAGCAATGAATGAGAGTCCCTTTCTCCCCACATCAGTGCCAGCACTGGTTACTCTTATCGTTTAGGTACACACCAGTCTCTGTGGTGTGAGATGATGTCTCAATTTTTTTTATTTGCATCTCCCTGATTATTAGTGATGTAGAGTATTTTTTCATGTGCATTTTCACCATTAAAATTTCTTCTTTGAGGGAGTTTTTGTTCATTTCTTCTCATTTTTTGATGGGGCTGGATGTGTTTTTTTTCTTGAAAAGTTCTACCACTGCCTTGTATATCTTTGATATTAACCCCTTGTCAGATGGGTAATGGGTGAATAATTTTTCCCATTCCATGGGCTGTCTTTGTATCTTAGTTACTGTTTCTTTTTGAAGTGCAGAAGCTTCTTACTGTAATCTTATTTGTTAATCTTTACTTCCACTTGCTTGGTCAGTGGTGTTCATCTTTGAAGGTGCCTTTAGCTTCAATGCTTTTAGCACTGAAACAACTTGAGTGCCTGAGAACAGATGACTGGATAAAGAAACTATGGTACACCTACACAACGGAGTACTGCATAGCTGTTAGGAAAATTGAAGTCATAAAATTTGTCTACAAATGGATGGACATGGAGAGTATCCGCTGAGTGAAATGAGTCAGAAGGAGAGGGACAGATACAGAATAACTCTATTCTTTCATGTGATATAAGATAAATAGTATGAGACTAATTGTGGAACATTGTGACGGGCACTGGAGCAAACAAGACACGACTTTGCAAAAAGGCCCAGAAGTGAAGCCTCACAAGGAGTCTTTGAGCAAAGTTGGCAAGAACGAGGTTTCAGCCAGCACTGGGTGTTCGGCCTTGAGCCTCACTAAACCTCCTAGTCACGTGTGCCAGACACAGTAACTTCTCAGTCTTTTATATGTTATTTTATATACATTACTATTTATTTTTTTTATTTATTATTTTATTGAATCACCATGTGGAAAGTTACAAAGCTTTCAGGTTTAAGTCTCAGTTATACAATGCTCAAACACCCATCCCTTCACCAGTGCACATATTCCACCACCAAGAATCACAGTATACCTTCCCCCCACCCTCTTACCTCCCCAGCCCCCCACCCCGCCTGTGTAACTGATAAATTTCATTTTACTTTCACTTTGACTACATTCAATATTCAACAAAAAACTCACTATTATTGTTTGGAGCTTCTCCCCTCTAAAGTTGGACCTGCTGAAAAAGAAGCATTTGATAATTTGTTTTCCATTGCTGAGAATAAAGAGATATGAGGTTGAGCAGTCACACTAGCGGCCGCACAGTTTTGGATTTCTGTATTTTAGTAACCAAGTCCAGAGAAATATCTACCAGAAATTGCATCATTGGAAGCTTCTACCTCTCAGCTACTTTATATTCCACATATGAGTGATATCTTTCTATGTCTGTCTCTTTTTTCTGACTCATTTCACTCAACATGATACTTTCCATGTCGATCCACTTATATGCAAATTTCATGACTTCATGTTTCTGACAGCTACATAATATTCCATTGTGTAGATGTACCAGCGTTTCTTTAACAAGTCATCTGTTTTGGGGCACTCTGGTTTTCTCCAGATTGTGGCTATTGTAAACGGTGCTGCAATGAACATAGAAATGCAGATGCCATCTCTACTATACCTTTTTGCCTCTCCGGGATATATTCCCAGGAGTGGTATTGCTGCGTCTAATGGAAGCTCAATTGATAATTTTTTGAGAATTGTCCATATTGTTTTCCAAAAGGGCTGAACCAGTCGGCATTCCCACCAGCAATGAAGGAGAGTCCCTTTCTCCCCACATCCACGCCAACAGCGATTGCTTTTGTTTTTTGGGATGTGGGCCAGTCTCTGTGGTGTGAGATGATATCTCATTGTTGTTTAGATCTGCATCTCCGTGATGATTAGTGATTTTGAACACTTTCTCATGTGCCTCTCAGCCATTTGGATTTATTCTTTGGGAAAGTGTCTGTTCATTTCATCACCCCATTTTTTTATCGGTCGGTAGTTTTCTTCTCGTGGAGTTCAACCAGTGCATTGTATATCCTTGATATCACCTTTATCGGATGGGTACTGCGTAAATACCCTTTCCCATTCTGTAGAGTGTCTTTGTCTTTTGGTCACTGTTTTTTTTTGAGGTGCAGAAGCTTCTTAGTTTGAGATAGTCCCATTTATTTATCTCCGTTTTCCCTTGCTTGACCAGTGGTGTGTCAGCTTTGAAGATACCATTGCTTCAAATGTCGTGGAGGGTTTTGTCGACCTTGTCTTCAGTGTACCTTAGGGATTCTGGTTTGATGTTGAGGCTTTTAATCCATTTTATCTGTCTTTTGTACATGGTGATAGGTGGAGATCTAAGCCCATTGTTTTGCATGTAGCTGTCCAGTTTTGCCAGCACAATTTGTTAAATATGCTTTCCTTGCTCCCTTATCAAAGATTAGATGATCATATATTTGGGGGTGTATGTCAGAGTATTCAACCCTGTTCCATTGGTCTGTAGCTCTGCCTTTGTTCCACTACCATGTTGTTTTAATTACTACTGCTTTGTAGTAGAGTTTGAAGTTGGGGAGGTTGATTCCTCCCATTTTCTTTTTCCCAAGAATTTCTTTAGCTATTCGTGAAGGCTTATTGTTCCATATGAATTTTAGGAGCGCTTGCTCCATTTCTTTGAAGAATGTCAAGGATATCCTTATAAGGATTGCACTGAATTTGTACAATGCTTTGGGGAGTATTGCCATTTTGACAATATTAATTCTTCCAATCCATGAGCAGGGGATATCTTTCCATTTCCTCGTGTCTTCTTTTATTTCCTGAAGTAGCGTTTTGTAGTTTTCTTATACAAGTCCTTTACCTCCTTAGTTAATCTGATTCCGAAGTACTTGATTTTTTGAAGGACAATTGTGAACGGGATTGATTTTATCATGTCGCTTTCTTCTCTCTCATTATTTGCATATAGGAAAGCCATGGACTTTTGGGTATTGATTTTATAGCCTGCAACTTTACTATATGAGTCTATTGTTTCTAGGAGTTTCTTGGTAGAGGTTTTAGGGTTCTCGAAGTATAGTATCATATCATCTGCGAATAGTGAGAGCTTGATTTCTTTCTTTTCTACCTGAATGCCCTTACTACCTTTTTCTTGCATAATCGCTATTGCAAGTACTTCCAGTACTATATTGAACAGAAGTGGAGAGAGTAGGTATCCTTGTCTCGTCCCTGTTCTTAGATGGAAGGCTCTTAGTTTTTCCCCATTGAGGATGATGCTTGCCATAGGTTTGTGATAAATGGCTTTCACTATATTGAGGAAAATCCTTTCTATTCCCATTTTGGCGAGAGTATTCATCATAAACGGGTGCTGGATCTTGTCAAATGCTTTCTCTGCATCTATTGATATGAATATATGATTTTTATCTTTTCTTTTGCTGATATGATGGATTATGTAGATTGATTTCCAGATGTTAAACCATCCTTGAATCCCCGGGATGAATCCCACTTGGTCATGGTGTATGATCTTTTTGATGAATTGTTGAATTCTATTTGCTAATATTTTGTTGAGAATCTTTGCATCTGTGTTCATCAGGGATATTGGCCTGTAGTTTTCTTTTTTGTGGTGTCTTTGTTTGCTTTTGGTATTAGGGAGATATGAGCCTCATAGAAACTGTTTGGGAGGGTTTCTATTTCTTCAGTTTCCTAGAAAAGCTTGAGAAGAACTGGCAATACATCCTCTTTAAATGCTTGGAAGAATTCGCTAGTGAATCTGTCTGGACCTGGGCTTTTGTTTTTGGGAAGACTTTTGATTACAGTTTCAATTTCCTTGATATTAATAGGACTATTCAGGTGCTCCAGGTCTTCTTGGTTCAGCCTTGGGAGGTTATAGGAATTCAGGAATTCATCCATTTCTTCTAGGTTCTCTTGTTTCGTGGCATACAGATTTTCAAAGTAGTCTCTGATGATCTTTTGAATTTCTTTGGTTTCTGTTGTGATGTCCCCCTTTTCATTTCTGATTTGGCATATAAGGGTTCTCTCTCTCTTTCTTTGTGAGTCTTACTAGTGGTTTATCAATCTTGTTTATTTTCTCAAAGAACCAGCTGTTGGTTTCATTGATCTTTCGGAATGTCTTTTGGGTTTCCATGTTGCTAACAGACCCTAAGAAGGACATTGTGAGCAACACAATAGTAGTTGGAGACTTCAACACCGCCCTATCACCTCTGGACAGATCAAGAAGATTAAAACTCACCAAGGAAATGCTGGCTTTGAAGGAAGAAATAGAAGAGAGAGGGCTAATAGATCTATACAGGGCTTTATATCCCCCCAAAAAGGAATACACGTTCTTTTCCAGTGCATATGGAACATTTTCCAGAATAGACCATGCGCTGGGCCACACAACATATCTCAACAGAATCAACAAGATAGACGTTGTACCAGCTATCTTTTCAGACCGTGATGCACTGAAGATAGAAGTTAAACATGGACAGATGCAGAAAACCAAATCAAACACCTGGAAATTAAACAGCTCGATGTTGAACAATGAGTGGGTCAGGAAGGAAATCAAGGAAGAAATCAAAAGGTACCTGGAAACAAATGAGAATGAAGACACGAGCTACCAGAACCTGTGAGATGCAGCTAAAGCCATATTAAGGGGAAAATGTATAGCTCTGCAAGCGTATAAAAAGAAGAAAGCGTATAGGAAGGAAGAAAGGTCCCACATAGATAACTTGACTTCACAGCTCAAGACCTTAGAAAAGGACCAACAAAAGGAGCCCAAACCAGGCAGGAGGAAAGAGATAATAATACATTACTATTTATTTTTAACATTTAGCATGAAGTCATTTCTAAAAGAATTTTATGTACTTTTTAGCTTAAGTAATTTTAATGACTGTATTCTACTTTTCAATTTTGTGCTTTAATAAGCTTTAATCTGATTTTTAATTTCTTAGCACTAATTTAATTTTGCTCTTCCATGATTTTAAATAGTATTTATATTTCTTTTTTATAAAATTTCCCAAATATTAGCAGTACATAAACAAAATATCAATATTCTTCCTCTTCCATGTAATTAATTTGACTATACTAAATTCTTTACTGTTGAAGAATTTGCTGTTGAAGAATTTCAGCAGCAGTAAAGAACAGTAAATTCTTTACTGTTGAAGAATATGCTGCAACCTTCCTATAACATAAGCCATTTGGTATTAAGTTTTATATAGTATATGGATCACCGAATAGAATTGTTTTGATAAAAGAAGGACTTAACTCTTACATGATTCCATAATGTTCCACTATACCTTAGTGTTCTCAAAATGCTTTGATCCTTTCTTCTTCTATATTAATAATATGGCAAATTATACATAGTTCTTAAAGGGATAGTTATTTTCATAAAAAGCAAAACTACTTCTTATCCCAAAGAAAATCTTTCAGATTAATTCTGAAGCCAATTATTATTAGGAATTAGAAACTAGAGATGGAAAAGATATTGTTCAAAAGTTACAGAATAATCAGACTTATTTCTTTTTTTTTTTTTTGCTTTTTGGGTCACACCCAGCAATGCTCAGGAGTTACTCCTGGCTTTGCACTCAGGAATTACTCCTGGCAGTGCTTGGGGGACCATATGGGATGCCGGGGATCGAACCTGGGTCGGCCGCATGCAAGGCAAACGCCCTACTCACTGTGCTATCGCTCCGGCCCCAATCAGACTTATTTCTGATATAGTTTTAAAAAATCCTTTTATTCATCTGTATATCTTTAACTGACATCCTAATTTTCAGAAGAGAGGGGGTGAAGCAGTAAATATTGACATTACCCTAATAAACTCTTTCCTCTTCTATGACATCCCCAAATTTATTCTGTACTTTACAACAACAGAAACAATAGAACACAGACCCCAAAGATTTTCTTAGGGGTTAAATAGGGTGTTTATTTTAAAACCAAAGGAATGTTTTTGTGAGTCTAATGGCTCCATGAGAATTAGAAGACTATAAATATATACTAGCATATAAGAATCCCATGCACATTAATTATTCCCAATTTTTAGAAATATAAAGATTAAGTTCCATTATAATTTTTTAACAATTTTTAAAATTTTATTTTTATAAAGTGGTTTATAATAGTTTATTACATTCAATATCCCCACACCAATCCCGCCACCATTACACCTTCCCACCACCATTATTCAAATTTTCCCACACCACCCAAGCCTGCCCCAAAGGCAGATCCTAAATAATTTATTTTGTATTGCTTGTTATAAATAATCCGCAAAAATGATCTAAAGATATTTTCTTAGAGGAAAGTGTGTGGAAATTTTTGTATCCCACCTTGGAGCCATAAGCCCTTGTATAAGAGAGTACTAACACATTGTTACAGGTTCAGACTTTTGTGTTTATATATATGTATATATAATATATATTTGATAAAGATCAGTTGCCTTCTGCTTAATACCCCATTAAATGTGGTGTGCTACTCTTGGTACATCAGTGGCATAAATTATGAGATGTCGCTCTAGGAATTTTAAAATTTTAAAGAGGGTGATCGAGCTGCAGTTAAATTTTTACCTGGATGGTGACTTTGGGGTCTGGAGGCATCTCCGCAGCCTGTTGCTCTCTCCCAAAATTTATTTGTGAATCTCTAGATCATGGCTGTTAATGAGCTTATATGGTGCCAAAGGCAGTTGGTAGACATGACTGCCAGGCTCCCGGGAGGACAGGGAGATGGTGGGGAGGTCGCCCACTCCCAACTCCATGAGATCCTGGACATTTCAGTCATAAACGCTACATACCTGGGTTTTTCAGAAGATTCATTCTCATGCGTCAGGGACTCAAACCAAACCAGTGGACATAGGCCATGAGCATGGTGGCAATCGGGTTCTGGAGGTTTTCAGCTTCCGGGGCTCTGTTGGGATGGATGCTGGGCACACCCACACTCCCTCCAGATGAACTCAACCTGTTGCAGTGTCTGGAGACATCTCTATAGCTTGTTGCTCTCTTCAGGGATTTATTAACCACTGTCTTTAAAGTCTTTTATTTGTTTAAGAACAACAAAAGCTAACATTTTGATTTTATAATGTTAACATGGTATTAAATAAATTCTGGGATTTTAATAAAAATTATGTAAAAAGGTGTTCATCACTTATTATTAGGGGAATCCAAATTAAGGCAACAATGACATATATTCTCACACCAGTAAAAGTGGCACATATCAAAAAAACAGACAATTTGTGTTCGTGGAGATAAGGGGAACTCTTATCCACTGCTAATGGGAATGTTTTCTGGTTGAACCCCTGTAAAAAACAGTATAGAGATTTCTCACAAATATAAGTATAGAATTACCATATGACCTAGCAACTCCTCTTCTTGGTAGCCCCAAGATGCAAAATAATAATAATAATAATAATAATAATAATAATAATAAAATACACATATGCACACCATTATTTAGTGTAGCACTTAACACAGTAGCTTCAATATAGAATGTACCTAGGTGTCCAGTGATGGATGAGTGAATAATGATGGTGTGGTATGAAGTAAAAAGTAAGAAAAGGCATATGGGGGCTAGAGCAATAACATAGCGGGTAGGACATTTGCCTTGCCTGCGGCCAACCTGGGTTTGATTCCCAGCATCCCAAATGATTCCCTGAGCACTTCCAGGAGTAATTCATGAGTGCAAAGCCAGGAGCAACCCCTGTGAAATGGAAGAAGAAGAAGAAGAAGAAGAAGAAGAAGAAGAAGAAGAAGAAGAAGAAGAAGAAGAAGAAGAAGAAGAAGAAGAAGAAGAAGGAGGAGGAGGAGGAGGAGGAGGAGGAGGAGGAGGAGGAGGAGGAGGAGGAGGAGGAGGAGAAGGAGGAGGAGAAGGAGGAGGAGGAGGAGGAGGAGAAGAAGGAGGAGAAGAAGGAGGAGAAGAAGAAGAAGGAGGAGGAGAAGGAGGAGGAGGAGAAGAAGAAGAAGAAGAAGAAGAAGAAGAAGAAGAAGAAGAAGAAGAAGAAGAAGAAGAAGAAGAAGAAGAAGAAGAAGAAGAAGAAGAAGAAGAAGAAGAAGAAGAAGAAGAAGAAGAAGAAGAAGAAGAAGAAGAAGAAGAAGAAGAAGAAGAAGAAGAAGAAGAAGAAGAAGAAGAAGAAGAAGAAGAAACAGCAGATGTGGTGACAGGGGTCTTGGATGCATGAGCATTGTCGAAGTGCAGTCAATCTATCTGAACCACAGAACCAACAACAAAACTGAAAGCATGAGATCCAAAGTAAAACAACAAAACTTTAAAATGTGCCTGTCAAAGAGGCTGGCAGATGGGAGGGAAACTGAAGACGTTGCTGGAAGGAAGTTTACATTGGTTGACATTGGTGAAGGAAGTTGACATTGGTGTTGGAATATTGTATGCATGAAACTCAACTATAAATAACTTTGTAAATCACAGCGACTTAATAAACATTTTTTAAATTTTTGGGCGATGCAATGGGCTGCTTCAAGATTTCTCCTGGCTCTATGCTCAAGGATCACCCTGACACGGCTTGGGGGTCCATATGTGGTGTACAGGATTGAACCAGGATCAACCACATACAAGTCAAGCTCCTCTGACTGGCATACCTGCCTCCCTCTCTCCCTCTCTCCCTTCCTCCCTCCATCCCTCACTTCCTCCTTCCCTCCATTTCCTCTTTCTTTCCTTTTTTCTTTCCTCCTTCCTTCCCTCCCTCCCAACCTCCCTCTTTCCTTCCTTCCTTCCTTCCTTCCTTCCTTCCTTCCTTCCTTCCTTCCTTCCTTCCTTCCTTCCTTCCTTCCTTCCTTCCTTTGTTTCTTTCATTTTGGGGTCACATCCAGTAGTGCTCAAGGCTTACTCCTGCCTCTGCACTCAGGGATATCTCCCAGCAGGCTTGGGTACCATATGAGGTACAAGGGATGAAACCCAAGTTGGCTGCATGCAAGGCAAATGCCCTACCCACTGTACCATCACTCATGTCCCTGGATATTATTTCTTAGCCTACAGATACCAAAAAAAACATTAGCAACTTTTTCTAATTCTATTTGTTCTACCAGATTAATTTCTATTTCAAAGCATCTGCTTTGATTTTTTTTTTATTCTCTTCATTTCTCTTTAGGCTCTGAGAGCTAATTTACTTTGTTTTCTCTAAGAACATACTAGAATATCTTAGGAACTTTCAAACAGGATGCTCCCTGGAGCAAACTTTCAAATGAGGGGTTCTAGACTACGTTGGTTTGGGGCCAGAGTGATAGAGCAGAAGGTAGGGCACCTGTCTTGCATGGAGCCAACCCAGGTTTGATCTTTGACATCCCATGTGGTCCTTGAGTTCAGAGCTGAGAATAAGCCCTGTGCAGTTCCAGATGTGCCCCCTAAACAAAACATCAACAACAACAGCAAAAACCTGTGGTTTCCTTGGCAGGTGCCACCCCCACATCTATCTCCCACCCCTAAGAATATGCTCTGATTTTCTAAGGATGCTTTACCTGGAGTTCTGGGGCAACTGGATGTAGTTGGAATTAGTCCACTGTTGCTTTGGCCCCATAATTTGATGTGTATTCTGTCACTAAAACACAACTGAAGTGGTGACCTTCTCTAGGCAAAAGTAGTCCTCTAGGCCTAACATTCTAAGCTTTACTGACATGCTGCAGTGTGGGCAGTCTGATTTCCAGAAGAGTACCCATGTTATCTGGCCAGAAATAACATTGGAGTAAGTGATGAGTAAGTCCTTTAGGTGGCTGGTAAGTGATCCTTGAAGACATTTTCAAGAGACATTCTAAAAGTTTTTTGAGCATTCATTTGAATAAAATGTAGAATTTTATGACAAATTCTTTAAAGGACAATTCAGATTTGAATTTTTAAAATAAGTTCCAACATTTTCTAGTCAGCTTTTAAATCCTTTAATTCTAAAAAAAATATATCTGATCAAAGACCCTCCCTTAGTGACCATGGTCTTCACCATTATGAAATACAAGGAAGGAGGTATGAGATTCAAAAAAAGATTTTCTAAAATGGTGAATTTTGGGTCAAACCCAACACTTGTTGACTTTATAATTTTTCCAAAACTCAACTCTACTATTTGAGGTTTTGTCCAGACAGAAGTAAAAACGTAATAAAGAATCAAAGGTTGAGCAATTCACTGTTAGGAAGGTCAGCATTTTAAATGGTGTGCATTGTCTTGTACACCTTGGTGTAGCTGCTTTGAAGCAAAAATTAAACCTCCTTTTATTTTTTTGCTTTTTGGGTCACACCCGGCGATGCACAGGGGTCACTCCTGGCTCTGCACTCAGGAATCACCCCTGGCGGTGCTCAGGGGACCATATGGGATGCTGGGAATCGAACCCAGGTCGGCCGCGTGCAAGGCAAACGCTCTACCCGCTGTGCTATTGCTCCAGCCCCCTAAACCTCCTTTTTTAAAAAAGCAGAAAGTCTATTTGGAAAACCACAAGTAATGACAAGCAATCTGATCTTGAGCATCTAGGTTTGCAGTGAGTAAATTCTATTTGTTTTTACTGTTGTTGTTTTTTTGGAGGTCATACACAGTGTTCAGAGGTTACTCTTGACTCTGTGCTCAGAGATTATTCCTGATGTGCTCAGGGGACCATATGGTGTTCGGGGATACAACCTGGGTTGACTGCATGCAAGATAAGCACCTTACCCACTGTACTATCACTCCAGCTCCATGTAGTAAGTACATTTTAAATGAAAAATATAAAAATAGGTGGAAAATAGAAGTTCTTGTGAAAAGGGGGTTGTCCCTTTTTAAAATTTATGCATAGTTGTAAGCAGGCACATAAGTCTATGTGAATGATTCCTTGGTTACTATGAGAAAATTAGATGAACTAACATATCTTTTCCATGTTAAGGGTGTTTTTTTTCCATGTTTCCTTTGTCAAATTAACAAGACCATTATTAAAGGAAAGGATGTGCTTGAAATATGGTCGAACTAGTGTCTAAATAGTGGTGATTTGCTTAGCAGTCACACAAGCCACTGAGCTGACCTGTCATCACAGGTTACACAGGAGCAGAAGAGAGAAAAATGGGTGGGGATGGGATGGGTGATAGAAGTGAGTCACTGTCAGCTCCCTGTGTCTATGCTTTCACCATCTGTTGTGGGGAAATGAGGGACAAGAGGGCTCTGGTTCTGGATAAAACTGGACATAATTAGTCTAGTGGGAAATGAAATTCCCACTCCCTGCCCCCCGCCCAGACCTTTATTCTGTATCTACTGGGATAGCTGTAGAAAGAGATGTCTGCACATTTTCCATCTTAAGCTGAGACTTCCCCTATACCAGAGTCTAAAATGACTGATCAATAAACCCAGCAACATGCAAAGTATTGTATGGAATGAAAGCATTGACAGTGAGTCTCAGTGTGTGACGGTTTAGTCAGACTCAAAACTTAAGTTCATTAAACTTTTAAAAAATAGCAAAAACTTGTTTCCTAGAATACATTTACCCAAGAAATTAGTTGTGGAGGGGTTTTCAATTGAATGAGAGGGTGGTTGTTGTTCGTTTGTTGCTTGCGGTGGGGGGGGGCACACTTGGCTGTGCTCAGAACTTACTCCTGGCTCTGCTCTCACGGATCACTTCTCGAAGGCTCCAGGGACCATATGGGGTGCTTGGGATTGAACCCAGGTCACCTGCATGTAAGGCAAACACCCTCTTTGCTGTACTGTTGCTCTGAACCAGTGAGTGGTTTTCAATTGAATCAAAGAGTTGACCCCTTCATACTCCTTTGCTTTATATTCTTAAATAATTTGTCCGTTTATTCATCAAGTGCCTATAAACAGGGCCCTGCTGGTGATAGGGAAACCACAGTCATCATGACTGCCTACCAAGAATATTGATGCTGACCAAACACACCTTCTGGAATAACATGAATCATTTCAAAACATTCTGAGCATGATATTTATACGTTCTTATTTCCCTTTCCCCTCCTAAAGCACCTTTGCATCGTAATATAAAAGCACTATTTCTGTGAATTGAGGGAGGGGGGAAAAAAACAAGTTTGTGGGTAAAGTAGTGAATGAAATTGGCACTCTCTTCTTCCCATAGAAACATGATGACTGCCTGTTCAGGGAGCCTGGTCTTTTGGAATCCTCAGCTGGTCTTTAACAGCAATGATGACATAAAGGAAAATTGCATTCTGATGCAGAATTCAGCCCCTTCATCTTTTTCCTGTCTCTCCAGTATGAAGCTAGGGGCTCATAGAGGATCTAATATCAAAAGACTACTACATGGGTAATACTACTACATGGAGAAAAAAATAATTACCAAATTTCCTGAATAGTAAACAGCTTTTAAAAAAGAAGAAGAAGCTGAACCCTTTGATAGCTTGGCCGGTCGGCCGGTGGATGCCTTAAGGATTATATCATCAGACTGACTCCAGCAGCCCGTGCTATTAATGTTTCAAAAGAAGGAAAAAACCGGGAAAGGGGGCTGGGGAGAGGAAAGGAGCAAAAAGGATGGATGAGAACAGGAGAAAAAGAGATGAATGAGAACAATTCTGCCTTATGGGGAGGAGTTTGACTACAAGAGTTCAGTTATCAAATATTAATGGTAGAAAGGCTAGAAAGACACACAGAACAATTTCTCAGCGTCTGTGGGAAGCCGATTTCTCGGGAATGCTGCGCTTTTGCTTGGGGGATTAGCATAAACGTTTGGATTCAATAACTTTTCCACCGCAGATGACATGAACTCAAATGAGAGCGACCTGCAGTGGCCCAGAAACGTTATGACTGAAAACCATCACCTGGGGGCAGTCTTGCGACTGTTAAGTTTCCCCTGCCCGGTTCTAGAAGTTACTAACGTACTTGTAGCCCTCGGGGCTTAGTTTATCTAAGGTTGAAAGGTGAGGGGGTAAGGGCAAAGGGGAAGGCGCTGTCTGCACCGTTTAGCGACCTCCGCCACGAGGGAGAAGGTGCTCGAGGACAGACCCCTCAATAGGCCCTGGCGGGTCTAGACAGCAGCATCCGCAGCCCAGCCCCCAGGTGCGGGATCAAGGGGCCTCGCACAGATGCCGAATCCGCCCAACCACCGCGGTGAATTCCGTGGCCTGGAATTACCGGGTCCGCACACAGCACCGCTCCTGCGCCTCCGAGACCCCGTGGACCTGTTGGCAAATAGCACGGAGGACTTTGGTGTATCTGGGTCCCACACCCCGTGATGCTCAGGGTCACTCTGCGCTCAGGCATAGCTCCTGGAGGTGCTCAAGAAGTGCGGAGGCTCGAACCCAGGTCGCCGCAGCGCAGAGCTCGCGCCCCGCCCGCTGAAACGGTCTCGGCCCCGCACCGAGGACTGACCCGGGGTAACGCCGTCCCGGGGCCGGTCGGTTCCGAAAGTCGCGCTGCGCTCTCCGGGAGTGAGGTGGTCGGAGCGACAGCGAGCCTCCCCAGACTCACCCCAGCCCCGCCGGACACAGGGGCGCCCGCGGGGAGGGCGATCCAGGCTCGCCGCCGCCTCACGCTTAGCAGCCGGGGCGTGGGGCGACTCTTAGGAGCCGTTTCCCATCGCGGAGCCTCGGGGGCTGGGCGCGCGGAGCCCAGAAGACCCCGGTGGACAGAGGTCAAGTTCACGAACGCGTTTGGACGCCCGAACCTCCGAGTGCAGGTTCCGAGCTGGACGGGGAGCAGCCACCGGAACCTGCGGGGCGCGGGGTCACTAGGATGTGCGAGGCAGGGTGGGTTAAGGGAAACCCGCGGACCCGAGCCCCCAGCCCCAGGTCGTTTCCGCTCCCAGCCTCCCGCTCCCCTCCTTAACACACCCCTCCCCACCCACGCTCACAAGAGCAGGGATTCCGATATTACAGGGGCCTTCCTCCAGGTTTTCCCTTCCTGCTGCGTTAGCTCCTTCCCCCCACGACCCCCAATCCCCCCGCAACAGAAGGAGCACCTTCAAACGCCAGGAAAAGAATACGTTTTCCGAGGGAGTAAAGCCAGGCTGGCAACTCGGATCCCCGGGTGCTGGGGCTCGGCCTCCCCCAGACCCTCTGCCCTGGGCCTAGGGATTCCGGACCCTCGGTGGCCTGTGGGCTCCACGCGCAACTCGCGGCCCAGACCCACTGTCCCAGGAGTTGGGGAGGGGGGGAAGCCCCCATGGCAAAGGCCTGAAAGGCGATCACTATTCAGACTTTGAGGGGGGTGGGTGAGTTGCAGCTCAAGACAATTTTAAGGCCCCTCCGGAAATCAGAAAAGGAGCGGATTAGGGTGGGTGCGAAGTCTTGCCCTTCTCTGCGTGAGCCCCCCCCCCCCCAACCAGGGCGACCTCCTGGTCCCCTCCTGGGCTGCCAAACGCCCCTCCCTGTCCGCCTAGGTGGGGAAACGACCCACGAGGTTGGAGGCTGGGGTATCCTCTCCTAAACCTCGCAAGGACGCTCGGGTGCCCCTCTATCTGCTCCTTGGTGGCCCTGGAGGTATGAATTCGTGGGAAGCGTCAGCTTCCAGGTAGTCCGCGGATACGAGAGACGGAGAGACGCGATGAAGTGTCCAACCGGCCCGGGCTGGGCACTCAAACTCCCCACTATTCTCCAGCCCAACCAAGCCCCGCGCGGCTGACTTCCCGCCTGGGACAAAGGCACGCATCGCAGCAGAAGAGACGCGCCGCCAGGTTTCGCGTGGCGCTCCTGCGCTTTGCTGGACACGGACCGAACGTCACCAAGGTACTTTGCTTCGCTCGGCGACGCTAGTGTAGTAGCGCAGAGTTGCGAGCGTGCCCTGGGCACCCACCGCTCCCTCCGAGCGCCTGCACCGCGGTGGCTGGACTCTGGCGCTGGTCTGTGGCTCTGGGCGCACCGCAGCCTCCCTACCTCGCCCATTCGCCCGGGTGCCTCTGTGGACACTATTGCCCAACCTGGAGCGAACGTCTGACCTTGGCTCCCCTGGACCAGCCGGGACATGGAATGGATCCGCCGCCCCGCAGGGTCGTGGACTGGTACCACCTGTGCAGGTGCGATAGAAACGTTTGCGCGTTTCAGTTTGAAGCTACGTGTGACGTGTGGACCGAAAGCAAAGACCTTACTTCAGAAAGGAAAAAGCCAGCCGTTTGCTTCCCTTGTTGAAGGTGAAAGTGAAAACGGCGTTTAGCAGATCAGAGATGGATGGGCTTTCCCCACTCCCACTGGCTAGTTCACCGGACACGGATAAGCGGTGAGGGGCAAGGCGGGTGAAGCAAGCCGCCCTCCGAAGCTGTAGAAGTACAGGCTCCAGCTGACTTATCCCTGCTCCTGTAGAAAGGACCCGCCTCGGCCGTCCGTCGTGGTGGGGTGTGCTTTGCGCACAGCCGCATCTGGACGGTTCCGTTAGCATCCAACCCCTGTGTTTGCCCCCAGTGCCTCACAGCATTCCCTTTGTGGGAAGCCCCAACCCACCTTGTAAGCTTTGGGATCATTTTACCTTCCTTTCCACACCTTTGCCACACAGAGCCTTCTGGAACTAAAGGCACCACCACCACCACCACCACCACCCACCACCACCACCACACTCACTCTCTCTCTCTCTCTCTCTCTCTCTCTCTCTCTCTCTCTCTCTCTCTCTCTCTCTCTCTCTCTCTCTCACATACATACATACACACATACACACACACACACACACACACACACACACACACACACACACACATGCCCTGACTGAAGTCTAAGATTCAGACCTCTCTGGGTGAAACCTAAGGCCCAAGAGTGTGTTTCTCCAGGGCAAATTATTTACACCAAATGCCACTTGTCTCTGCCTCCAGGCCAGGTCTGAGGCTCTGGGCATTTCCACTCAGGTTAGAATTACCTCTATGTCCCCTGTTTGGTTTCAACCAACAGCGACTGCACGTCCCAGGCCTCTGGCCGCTCCTTAAGACGTCTGCTCCATGAGACTGCTCAACAATAACAGATGAATTCGAATATGTCAGTGGTTGCACATGAAAAAGACTGTCCAAAAAGGTTGAGGTCTTTTTGGAGGAGCTTCTGGATTTGGGACGTATGGAAGGTGTTTTAGACACCACCAGCTTCTAAATCTCAGATCATCGTCTCTTCCAACCTCCATATGATGCTGTACACAGTTGTTTTATAGCGAGCATATTTGTGTCTACTTGTATATGAGTCCGTTGCTGAGGGGTATGCCTATGGAAATTGCCCTAAATCAGTCTCCAATCCATGCTAGGCATTGAAAAAAAGCTCTTTGGTTGGAGACTTTGTGACCCCCCTTTCCCCAAGCTCCTTAAAAGGGGAACAGGCTTTAAAATAGGAAGCATTTAAAAAAGATTTAGCATACTCTAAAGAACACTTTTTAGCTTTTCCCCCAAAGGCAGGACTGGTAGTTGGAGCTCACAGCTGTCCCACCCCCCACCTCCACTGCATTTAAGAAAAAGTGTAAACTCCTAGGGTGCCAGCTACTCGTTACCACCTCTTGAAGAGGCCCAAGGTGTGTTTGTAATCCTGAAGTCTAAGCCCCCTCACTCAGTTCCGAACTGGAAGTCTTTCAAATATGCCAGAAAGGAAAAATAGAGTTTGCTGGATAATTGTACCCAGCCAGAGACAGACAGACAGACAGACACACACACACACACATAATTTTTATACAGAGCAATTAGTAAAAATGCCCTGCACATGGTAGGCATTCGATGATTATTTATTGAATAAATGAATGCACCCATGTGTATATTTATTCTGTCCAAGGCAAGTTTTTCAACTAAATTTGTCTATGCTTATTTAATCTGTGATTATATGCCCAGAATATAGAGAAAGACTTGGGGGTATCTGTTTCTTTTTGCCTTTCAGTTCTCCTGAGCAGCCTCTCTCCCAGACCCAGCCGAGGCAGGGGTCTCTGCAATCAAAGGGCGAAGATATCCAACCCCACCAAAGCAAATTTATAACTTTGGGTATGTCCTTCCTTCCCTCACAGATCACACTCAAGTTTCTGTAGAGGTCCTTTTGATCTCATCCTGTCCCATCCCACATTCTAGTATATTCTCTCTAGGTGGCATACTGCTTGGGTTTCATAGGCCCACAGACAGGCAGGTTACCCGTTAAACAACCATAATCTAGGTTTTTTTTCAGAGAGGGTTAAGTTCTCAGGAAAGCTTTGGATCTTAATTTGGGAGAGGATTTAAAAAAAAAAGTGGGAAGGGTTGGTTCCAGAATGGATAGAAGCCACTGTTTCAAATCCTGCTACAATTAACTCTGTGCTCTAGGTTTGATTTTATAAAAGCATACATAAAATATGGGCTTTACACAAATACCAAGCCCTCATTCCTTTGAGAGAGTCAGAGATAGTCTTCTGAACCCCACGCCCCTGCTGCCAATAGAGGATACTGATAGCTTCTGCCTTGTGCCATCCTCACCTACCTACCCATCCTGGGGAAATGGTCTGATGAAAGGAGCAGTCAACCAGTTGTGGATTCATCTGGATGATGTGCTCCACTGCTCTAGCCCAAAAGACCCGGAGAAATAAGGACAAAGGCTCCCTTTCCCCCTCCGCTGTCCCTTCTTTATTTTCCAGCTCTCTTCCCCCATGCACCCTGCCATCAGTGGAGTCTGGAATGATCACAGAGGCATCTGTCTCTAGAGGCTTTGCTCCCCTTCCCCCCTACCCCCCACCCCCCCCCCCCCCCCCGCCCCGCAGCTGACAGCTTCATCAAGAATGAGGGGGTAGGGGGCTGGAGCAATAGCACAGCGGGTAGGGCGTTTGCCTTGCATGCGGCCGACCCCGGGTTCCATTCCCAGCATCCCACCCCGGGTTCGATTCCCAGCATCCCATATGGTCCCCTGAGCACCGCCAGGAGTGATTCCTGAGTGCAGAGCCAGGAGTAACCCCTGTGCATAGCCAGGTGTGACCCAAAAAAGCAAAAAAAAAAAAAAAAGAATGAGGGGGTACTGGAATGGAAATTTTTGTTTTGTTTTGCTTTTTTGTTTTTGGATCACAGTCAAAGATTCCCAGGGGTTATTCCTGGCTCTATGCTCAGGCAACTATATGAGATGCTGGGGATAGCACAAGGCAAGTGCTCTACCCACTGTACTATCTCTCCAGCCCCTAGAAAGGAGAATTTTATTTTAAAACTCCATGCAACTGCCAGAGAACCAGTGCTTGGGGTAACCTGAGATATTTCATACCTTATCCCCAGCCCCTCAACAGAAACAATGTTGCCTGCTTTAAACGGAACAACAAGGAACAGGGAAGAGAGAACCAGCAAATTCCCTGCAGAGATGGCAATGGAAGGGAGTCTAACTTGTTTTTAACCTAAGCAACATGAAAATGTCAGTCTGTATTTGCTCCTAGAGGATCCTGGCAGTGAGAAGGGTCTGGGGAAAGTTCTGCACCAGACTACAGCTCCCTGGGTGAGGTTTTTGACTGGAGGCAAGTCACCCTTGAGTCTCAATTTCCTCACCTGTCTGCCCATCCTTACCACAGGTCAATGGCCAGAGCAGCTTTGCCAGTTTTTTAAAAACACAAGCAAGAGAATGCTGACAATTGAAAGTCTATTGTAGCGCAAATATCCCAGCTTCCTGCATTTTCTTGGAGTTCTCTAGGGGCTACACTCAGAAGGAAGGAAGAGAAAGAAGGGGGGAAGAAAGGAGAGAGAGGAAGGAAGGAAGGAGAGAGAGGAAGGAAGGAAGGAAGGAAGGAAGGAAGGAAGGAAGGAAGGAAGGAAGGAAGGAAGGAAGGAAGGAAGGAAGGAAGGAAGGAAGGAAGGAAGGAGAGAAAGAAAAATCCCAACATCACAGTGTTGAATCATTTGCTGAAGCAGTTCACCTGGGTCCATGTGCTTTAATAGCCACCATCACTAATGGTCAGCTAGGGACAAGTTAAGGAATCAAAAATGCTGAGGTTGAGAAGCGGGATTCTTGACATTATCTAGGCTCATAATCAGCCCAGCAGAATCTAGTCCTGCAGCAAGCAGGGAAAGCAGTTGGAGGAACAGAAATATGTTGTGGGTCTCTGCAGGGTTTAGGGGATGCCATTGGGCAGCACAGGTGCACTCACAATTGAAGACACCCAGAAACTGGAAACCTTGTGGAGACTTCTCCACCACTCACTTGATGAATGACCTTGGTAATCCAGACAAGTAAGAGCCTAGCTTCTGATTCTAGAGTCGGGTAGGTGGGCTCCACGCCCCTGCAGCGGTTTTCTTAAAGATGGGTGCCTGGTTTTCATCAAAGGAGGTGAGAAACGTAGCATATTCTCCATCAGAGAGTCTTTCTGATCCTGGGTGGAACCCACCTCCCAGACCTGGGTGTGGGACTGGGGGGTGCTGTATGTGCATGCTGCAAAAAGATGCAGTGCCAGGAGACGTGAAATGCAGGAATTTGGGTATGGGAGGAGTCGCTTCTGGGCCCCAGAGGTGTGGGGGGGAGGGGTTAGAGTGTGCAGTTTCCCCACATACCACTTCAGGTTGCGGATCTGTGCAAATTCAGCGTCCTGGGACCGTGCGTTGGGCATCCACAGCTGCGGGACTCGGGCCTCTGTCCCATCGGAACGCGAGAGGCTGGCCCGGGTCGCCCATCGTCCTTGGGGCCTTGACGTCAGATGCTCTGGGGCCGCGGCACCCGGCAGCTAACGGCGCTGCGGCTGCCAGGCTCTTGGGATCCAGAGCACAGGGGCTTCCGGTCACCCATGCCGGCCTAACGGATCCGGGCCTGGGCCCCTCCCGGGCTGCCCCCTTCAGCCCCACGTAGCTCTTCCCAGTAGCCCGGCCGGGACACACGGGTAGTGAAACTCCTGCAGACAATGGAAAGTTCTGAGGTTTCCTGGACGTTGTGTTGGGGAGGCGGGGCCCGGGCCGCTGACGGCGGTTTCCCCAGCCCTGTTCCACCCCCACCCCTACGCTGCCCCCTCAGCCACCGGGTAGCAGAACGCGGCGGCCAGCCTTCCCCTGCCCTTCGCGGACGACCCACGCTGCCGCGCCCGCCACCTCTGCACCTGCCGGCCGAGGTGAGCTGCGTGGCGCGCGGCGAGGGCTGCGTGACAGCCCCGCGCCGCGCTCGAGCTCCTGCCCCGGAGATGACCTCGATGGGGCGGGCGGGACTCGGGGGTCCGAAACGGGCGGACTCGCCCCTGAGGGACAGGGACGAGCCAGATATTTGAGGCGACCTGGGTCGCACAGGACCCCCGGCCCAGTCGACGACGTTTGGGGGTCCTTGGTTTCGTTTACCCAAAGAAGGAGGTCGAGTTTCCCCGGGGGCGACAGTCCTCGGGCGGAGGGTGCGCGCGGCGGGCGGTGGGGCAACGTGAACCCTACGATGGGAGAGACCAGGAGCGGGCTCTGCGGTCTTACCCCTGCAAGGCGATGTGACATTAAGACCGTAACGTGACGCAAGGCCACGCAGGGACAACTCGAGGGCAAACCTGGTGACATCGCGCTCTTCACCTTTTCAGGGAAAAGCGCCGCGGGTTGGGAGAAGCGAGTCCTTCCGGCGGGTCCGTCGGGCCCACCCCACCGGGCGCGGGGAGTCTGGTGGGGACGTGGCGGTCCCGCGCCGCGCAGCCCTGCCGAGGTAGGTGCAGCCGACGCGCCAGCGACCCCCGCAGCGGTGCCGTTGAGCTGCACCGAACACCGCAGCTAAGGCAGCGGCTGCGGGGCCCCTAGCCCGCACCCACCCAGCCTCGGCGCGCCCCCGCCCTCCCCGCAGGCCCCGCGCCCCTCCAGCGGCTTCTGGCGCCCGCGCCGCGCCCCACTTCCGAGATGCCGGCGCGGCGGGCACCAGACCTCCACCAGCTGCGGCCAGGCGTGGCGGCCCGAGGGAGCGGACCTCCAGCACCAGGCGCGTCCCTTAGAGGCCAATTCCCAAACTAAATCCCTGCGGCTCCCTGCCGGCAAAACGGTGCCCCGAACCATCTGAATCTTTGAGCGCCTTCAGGCTGGCCCATCTGAGCGCGGGAGAAACCGACAGGGATGAAAGGCACAAGGCGATTTGCGGGAATCCCCCGGGTATTGGGGTTCCGAGCGGCCTGCTGGTCCGTGCCGAGCCACCTGGCTTTCGCGCTCACCACGCCCTGGCGCGCTGCGGGGACCGGGGGCCGCCTGCCGGGATGGCGGGGCGGGGGCGCATCTCGCAGGCGCTTGGAGCCGTGTCCGTGCCGGTGAGGTTTGAGCGCGCCACGCGACGCAGAAGGGAAGAGAATCGAACACACTTTGGCCAAACGTTAACGTCGAGAACACTTTGAAGTTGGGCAACTGTGGCTGTGCCACTCTCCCCTCTCCCTTCCGCGTCTCCACAGCCCGACCAGACGCACCACAATCAGCACTTTTATCTTGCAAAGCAGCAATTTATATATATTTTTTAGGATTTTGTTTTCTGTAAAAAGATGATTGGATTGGAGAGAAAATAATGTTCTTCCCCAGGCGCCGGACTGAGAAGCGCCTTTCGGGGTCGGGTCAGTACTGGGCCTGGGGGCCAGGCACATCTGTTCTCCCGGGTTAGCTGCGCATTCCTCCTCGTCAGAGCTTTTATTTTTTTTCCCCTCTCTTCCCCTTTAGGGGACCACTGCGCGCGATTCACCCCGGCAGGAAGCTGGGATTTATTTGTCTTTGACCTAGAAATGCGGGGGAGAGGTGTGGGAGGGGATGCGAAAGGCGGGAGAAAGAGCTAAGAACGTGACTCCACGCTTCTCCCGCCCCGGAAGAGAACGCGGGGCCTCATACCCATCTCCCTGACCAGGAAAGGGCGGGATGGAGATCCAGCAGCAGCCCGTTACCTCTGGTCTTTTCTTACCACCGGGAGTTATTAAAATAAACGCGAGGAACAACGTTTCCAGCGTTTTGCCTTAGAGCCTCAATTTGGACTGTAGATCCTGGAGAACACTAAACTCCCCAAAGCACAAAGACGAGGGACTTCCCGCCCGCTCCTCTCCCCCGCCCCTCCCGCCAGTAGGAGGGGCTCTTCCTCCCTTTCGGCAACCTTGGTCCAACTCCCACAATTTCAGGGCGCGCTGGGTTCCCTGGATTCCCTGGAGTCCTCGGCCTCTCAGCCCTTCGGCTTCTATTCTCTGGAATCTCTTTTCTCTTTTTTCTCAGAATCTGGGGGGAACTCTGTGTCTATTATGGCAGGGTTCCAGCAAGCTAGGCCACGCCTCACACACCCGGCCTCCACTGTGGAGATGAAGGCTGGTCTGGGGGTGGGGGGCTGTTGCTGCTTTGCAGGCCCTGGTTTGTGCTAAGCCTTTAGTGAAAACATCAAACCTTACGTGGTTGGCTCTGGGGCTCTGCTAAGAAGGACATGCTTGCTGGGAAGACCTATCGCAGGCCTCCTCCCTAACTCTTTGACCCTACTTGGGAAGGTGATTTTATACCCACCCCAGAAATGGACTGGGATGCCAGTAGCTGAAATAGTTCTCTTCTTCCACTTCTTTCCCTTCTATTTTCCTTTTGTTATTCTCCCTTTCTTTCCTCTCCCCTCCCTTCCTCCCTCCATCCCTCCTTCCACTCCTCCCTTTCTTTCCCCTCCCTCCCTCCCTCCCTCCCTCCCTCCCTCCCTCCCTTCCTTCCTTCCTTCCTTCCTTCCTTCCTTCCTTCCTTCCTTCCTTCCTTCCTTCCTTCCTTCCTTCCTTCCTTCCTTCCTTCCGTTTCTACTTTTTCCAAACCTTCCTCATTTTTAAAAAGTCATCTCCAGTGCTCTAACATCAGGACCATCTTATTTCAGAGGTAGGCCTCCCTGCCTTCCCGCGCTGTGAGATCTAGGCAGAGCCTAGAGAGCCCAGCATAGGAAACTGGGATCTCAGAGTTGTCAGAAACCCCTTCAGGCTTAGTTCCCCTCTCTGCTGCCTGAAGAACACCCCCACTCGACCATTGCCCTCCTCCAGTGCTTTTCCCCCAGACACATCTGAGCTGGGCTTCCAGCTATAAAGTAAAATTTCATGGGAAGAGAGAGAGAAAGGTGGCAAGAAGGAGTTTCAGGCAGGTAAGACAGTGGACACACTCGGAGTCAAATGTGACAACAAGGAGAGCTCTCCAGCAGGATGGACATGGGTCCAGTGCAGGTAAAGCCAAGCTCACCATCGGGTCAACGTCCACACCTAGGTAACTGGCACAGCACAGCACGATGGGCGTTTTAATGGGGCATTTGGTGGGAACAAGTCTGCCAGTGCAACTGGATTTGCCATCAGTGGGAGAGAAAAAATAGCTCAGGAGAGGCTGCCAACATTCCACGGAGAAACCGATATGGAGAGCAGGGGCGAGGCGGAGGGGAGGTCTTCTTGCGTTTCACCATCTCTCCACTCTTTCTGGATCCCACAGGAAGTGGCTGGCGGGCGGCAGCCTGAGGCCCTGGTGCACTGGCAGGGTTCTCCCCAGTTTTCCCCAAGGCTCTCTTCACACAGCCACCCTGGGAAGAGCTGGGCCTGAGAGTGGGGCGAGGGGAAGCAGCCACAGTTGCTCAGGATCCACAATGTGACCAAACTCACCTAGAGCCAGGAGCTCACGCTGGACTGAGCAGCCTCACTGCCCTTTGAGAGGTAGGAATTCAAAAAGCATTCTTTCCATCTGTCTTCTGCCAGGCCAGGCTCACTGGGTTGGTGTGTAATTTATGGGGAGCCATCCTAAGAAACCAGGGACCTTTCTTCTGTTCTCTCTTCCCACCATCCAAGCCTAAAATTTCTTTCTAAAATGTTTCTTTTCTTTAGTCTAAAGTTTTACCTCTGAGTCTTTTTTTAATTCCAGACATGGCAGTTCTCACACCCTGGGCACATCACCTAAGGCCCTGGAGCTTCCCTCTCAGTTTCAAGCCACAGGATCAATTGTTTCCTTATTTGCATTTCTAATGATTCTGGGCTGTAGGATTGACAATTAAAATGAAAGAATCTGCAAGTCAATTCTGGGAATGGACAACTCCATGAACAGAGAAATGCAAAATGCAGGCTGGGAAAGGGAACTCAGTTTGAAAGCTATCCCAGGGTGAGTACAGTAGGTAAAACACTTGCCTTGCACCCAGGCAACCAGGTTTGATCCCTGGCACCCCGTCATTTAGTCTCCTGAGCACAGAGCCAGAAGTGAGCCCTGAGCACCATTGAGTCTGACCGAACTACAAAATAGCAATAAGAATTATGGGTATGGCTCCCAAGACAAAGATACATGTCCAGTCCCCAGGAAGTGCCCAATCTGAGAGCAGAGAGGGTCTCCAAGGCACTAGCGTGCCACAGACTCCAATGGCTGGACAAACACCACAGGTCTTTCAAACTAAACTAGGTTCTGTGATTGGCTCCTTGTGGCTCAAGCCCAAGAGCTGGACAAGTGTCCTAAAACAGGAAGCGTACGCAAAGCATTTCCAGTTGTAAGATATTTGGGATAGAGCCAATGCTTCTATAGTGAAATGAATGTCCCAGACCCCTGGACCAGAAGCTGCGTGATGAGCTGGGCTGCTTGCAGTAGGTATCAGGGAGACTCTGCAGAGCACAAAGGGCTTGTTGATGTTATTGATCAAGCCCAGACAGGAGCAACATGATGGGTTGTAGGCACAGAAATAAATAACAAATGAGGCTTGAGCCAGTGAATCTCTTCTGTTCAGCACCTGCCACATCTTCACATGGAGAAAAAAACAGGACGAAAACTCTTGCCCTTAAGCTTTTTGCTCCCATGAAGGCTTCACTCATTGGGAATGCCTCATTATATATTTTGGATAGGGGGTGGACTGTTCCCCAGTTTCTCTAGAAGAGTGCCATCATTACTTGCAATGTGAGAGACCCTAGGTGTCAAAAATTGCTGACATGTGCATTTGCATTTGGAGAGGCTGGGAGTATAGGGATTATGAATCCTGGTCCAATTTTGCAATAAAAACTGGACATGAGTCCTCTAGTTCTCAGTTGTCTTATCACTGAAATGGGACTGTTTCTTGTTTACAGAACTGGTACT
The DNA here is from genome assembly GCF_027595985.1 of Sorex araneus. Taxonomy (NCBI): domain Eukaryota; kingdom Metazoa; phylum Chordata; class Mammalia; order Eulipotyphla; family Soricidae; genus Sorex; species Sorex araneus. The sequence goes on along the minus strand of NC_073304.1, from coordinate 148,243,873 downwards.
TGATAGAATGAGTAAAACATGGAATGAGACCATGTAAAACACTTAGTCTAGGGCTGGGCACAGTAATATCAGCTCAATAAATGCCAGTTCTTTGTAAATGGATGTACACTGCCGAGAAGAGACTGAGTAGTAAGAGAAAAAGATGATGGAGTTAAACATTCTCCCAGGTCCATCTCTCTCTCTATCTCTATCTCTTTGTTTCTGTCTCTCTCCATCTCAGTCTATAGGTCTCTCTCTGTCTCTTTGTCCTTCCTTGCTCCTTACTCCTGGAAGAAGTCTGAGCATGGCATTGGCATCTGCAGTATTTAGATTTGGGTCAAGGCGTTTATGTCCTTGGAAGGCAGCCATGAAGAGCACTATTAGGACCAGAAGTCAGTGGTAAGATGCCTACCCACTTAACCCTTCAGAATCCTCCAACCTACTGGACACCTGGTGCTGCAGACACCACTGAGTGTTAGGAGAGCATGAATTCATGGATTGTTCCATCATCACTGCCTTGATTGTAGGTCCTTGAAAAGTATGTGAATTATATGAAGAGTTTTCCTGGTGAGGGGCAGATAGTTTTTCTTTGCCCTTAGTTTTCTAGAACACTTGCTTGTATCCGGAATACAGTGCCTCCTGTAGCCGCAGCTGCCAGAGTACAATACCTCCTGCAGCTGCCATGTTCAACTGTGGTCACCACTCCCCATCTCTCCCCAGGGTAGCCCTGGAACACTGACGTGTAGTCCCCTGCACACATCACAGTGTCTCTTTGTTCTAGAATATATCTATATTTCTAGATACATATATATGTATATATATATGTTTATATACAGACACATACACACAAATGTGGTTTACAACAAATTGTACATATTCGTATGTTTTATATTATATCTATTATATAATAACAGTAGATAAAATAACTGTATATAAAAACAGAACAGTCTTTCCAGGGCTGGTTTATTTCTGGACCAAGGGATCGTTGCATTATAATCTCCCTATCTTATCCAGACTGTATGTATCACATCATTCAATGATCATCACCCAAGTGTTCTAGATTCCTTACTGCTTTCTTATTCCAATCTTTTATTATTCTATTTCCTTCTCCTTTTCACTTCGGACAGGTCATAGCTTATGAATTATGGTTCAAAAGTAATGAAAAGCATCCCCTGACCTAGATCATGCCCCTCCCATCCTCTGTCCAGTCAGAGGGCAGAGGCAAGCATACCTCTGACTGCCAGAGCAATCTCCCGCTCAGGTCAATGACCATCTAATGATGGCACTCCAGGGGAGGGAAGGTGTGCTATTACAAAGATGTTTTTCACTTTCTGTGTATAATGGAAAATTTCTTCTCCACTTGTAGAGAAGGAGAGGAAGAGGCTAATCAGTTACGAAAGTGAACAACTACTCTTAGGCATTTAAGGATGATAGTACAGATACTAACTGGCTCCTATGGTTCTTGTGTGTGTGTGTGTGGGGAGGGGTAATCAGGGCACACATGCAGATACCCCCTGCTCTGTGTTCTGTGCTGCGGTCACTCTACGATGCTGCTGCTGGTTTGGGGACTGAACCTGGTTTGGCCACATGCAAGGCAAGAGTTCTAGTACCCTCCACATATTTCTCTTATGCCCTGGCTCAGCTTATTTAGTTTTATGAAGAATATTTTGCTCCTGGGTGGCCCGATTTTTGTCAGTGATGAGTGAAACCTAGACATTTCAGGCAAAAAATAAAGCACCTGAGACCACTTGCCTTTAGGTGCTGGTCATTGTGGGCAGCCTTATTTCAGCAGTCCAGATGTCCTTAACCCTAAGCCTCGCCACTGCAGTCTCAGCATCTGCCTCCCCCCAAAACCTAGATTCCTGACTTCAGGAAAGTAAGTTTTAAATTGTGGGATCCTGTGCTTCTCCCCCTCCTGTAAATTTTAGACAACCCTTTCTTTCAATGTGAAAACCAAAAGAAATGCATCTCGCATCTCATTTTTTTCTTCTTTTCTTCTCTCCCAATTGCTCGGTGCAGATAGTGAAAGGCCAGGTGTCTGTGCCAGGGAGTAAGCTTCAGGGGACCCAAGAGAGCAGGAGTGCGCTCTGGAGGGAGAGCGAAAGGTACAGCAAACAAAGTGCATGTAGGTTCCATAGGAACTTGGGGATGTTACCCCAGGCTTCTGACCTGGTCTTATTTCTGCACACAGGCTTCATTCTGGAAGGGCATGGTGGGTTTATGATAGAGTGGCACAACACATGTGTGTGCGGCAGGATACAAGAGACATTCACCTGGCCTTTATGTGTGTCGGGGGTCATTGTACTTTCAAGCTCATGTTATAATCGGTCATGATGGATCCACGCTTATTTCGGGGTGTGGGCTGGAGTTCTCAAAATTCGCTGATTGAGGCTGGGCTTCCAGGGGTACAAGCCTTCCCGATCTTCCGAAGACCTGGACCATTACCTGCCAACCAAAGTCAGGCGAAACAGAGGGGCTGGAGAGTCTTCCAGAAAAGCCCCAGGCCAGGCTTTCTGTTGCACCTTGCTATCTGAGACGGGATCCTCTCTGGCACCCGGTGGCCTCAGCGCAAGCTCAAGGTTCCGCTTCCAGCGAAGGGTGGCGGGGCTCCGGAGCTGGCGCCCCGTGCAGCGAGCACAAAGACAAAGGTCCCGTTGCGGGCATGCACGTTAAGCCCAGGGGGTAAGAGAAGTTGGGCCTGAGGGACCAGGATTTCCTCGCCTCCAGGGCGCAGCCGCTGCCTGCCTCACAAGGCCCCTTTTGTAGAGGGGGCCAGGTTCTCCCCAGATCGAAGTCAGCGAACAATAGCGCAATGTTGCCGCCCGCCCGCCGGGCCAGGCTCTCCCCGCTACCCCGCGGCCGCCGAAGGCGAGGAAACCGGGTGGCGCTTTTTATAGTCACAAATATAAAATCGGGGCATTTCTCCCCTTTCGCTCGCTCACTACCCCAACGCCGATAGAAAGCAGATAAATTTATGAAGGGCGAGCTAAGAGAATAATTACAGGGTGAAGGCCGTTAAATTTTATTTCCAGTCCCAAAGGCAAAACCTGCGATTTTATTGCAAACATCTGGAGGGCCTGAGAGGTGGGCACGCTGCTGGTTTAAAATAAACACAAAGGATTTTATTTCGCAAAAACAAAATAACATCATTAAAGACCCCTTTCGCCCCCGAAGACTTTTATTTGAAAAAAATAAATGTGTAAGGGGGTAGTTGAATACTCCACGGTGCACGAACTTTCCCACTGCTCCTGGTAACCTAAAGGAGCTTGAGCGACAGGCTCCAACTGCGGCGTAAAGAGCGAACCAACCCTGGGCATGAGATTTCAGAAACCTACCTCGCCCGTCCTGCTCCCTGGACTCCACCCTCCTTAACTAGGCACCAGTTGAGGGAGCAAGATGGAGAGGGGGAAGCAGTGGAAAGTGGGTTTGCTGATCTGTTCCCCAAAGATTCCATCCCAACAATAAGTAACTTGCGATTGGTTCAGTCTCCCCCAATTTTGCTTGCCGGCTTTGCTGAATTGCAAGTATTTAGCTCATTTGTCTTGCTCTGGGGGAAACCAAGGCACAACCTATTCATGCCTTGTCACACGGTTGGAGGTGAGGTGGATTTATTAGGCTCAACCATCTTGTCCACCGACCCTCACCCTGCCCCATCCTTAGTTATCTAAGGATCGTGATTATTTTGCAATTGCCCATTTCATTCTAATTCCCACCTCTAATTAGGTGTCTGACCCTTACATTAGGTATCCTGCCCATGCACCTTTTTTGGAAGGGGTTGTTTTGTTCTTTTTGTTTGTTTCTTTCTTGAGCCATACCCGACTATTTCGCTCAGGGATTACTCCTGGCTGTGCACTCAGGAATCACTCCTGGAGATGCTTGGGGGACCACATGGGATGCTGGGATGAACCAGGGCAATCTCCCTACCCGCTGTACTCCAGCCCCCATGCACCTTCCAGTGAAGACTAACATGACATGCTGGCCAGTGAGTTTAAGATTTGAAGCTTTGTTTTTAATGGCTGAGAATTGCAAAATCAGTGGCTGGAGGGTCATTTGACATTGAGGTGGTGGTATTTGAGGGCAGAGGGTGGGGGAGAAATTAGTGTAGGAATTTTTGCAAATTTTTTTGCACAAAAGGAGATGAGGACAAATGTGTGGAGGATGGTAGAGACGCCACTTCTGGGAGCTGTTCCACAGATTATGGGTCTCTGACGTTCCTTTAAACAGTCACAACTCCTAGACACTGTTTTAAGTGAGTAAACATGATGATGCTACTCACACCGTTGGCTTACTTTCTGTCAAAGCAAGGCCTGGCCATCCATTTCCTATGTCCCAGTATGGTCAGTCACAGAATCATGTAGATGCATTCCTCCTCCCCTACTCTCATCAACTCCATCAGTTCTGATTTCTCTCAGGTGCTTGCTCAAACATTTCTGGCACCCTGGAGCCCTATTTGTGGTGGTGGTGCTGGTGCCTGGTGCCCGTGGTGATGGTGAGGTAGTGGGGGGCTGGGGGTAGGTAGGGCTTTCAGGTTTGTCCTTGTAATGAACTTCAGGCCTGAAATAAACCTGAACCAGACTAGGCACACTTCTTGTAGATCCTACCTAAGCCCCAAAGTTTGAATCCATAACTGAGAATCGTGAGAATTAGTCTTCTTTACTGAGACCCCACTCTTAAGGAGGGATAGTGAGAGATTTTTGAAATCTCCTTGCTGAAAGTAGAAGGAAATGCCTACATTCTACTAGGTTTTGGCATTTAATCCTTTTCATTCTTTTTCTTTCTACTGTTTGCTTACAATTATGCATCTACATCATAGACATTAAAGCACCTGCTTCCTCTTTCTCCTTTTTTCCCTAATCAACATAGAATCACACACTCAGGGATATATACCTCTGGTAAGAGACTTCATTTGATCTTTGTATCACAAAAGGAAAATCACCCTGCCTATCCCGCTTACATATAGAGAATGTACTGTATATCTCAAAACCTTCATTACAATCTAGTCAGTATTGAAGGACAAGTGTGTACCAGGGTGGGGTGGAGGCAGCCTCTGTGCGGCCTAAAGAAAGGGTTTAGGAGTTTCTGAGAGGACTGTGCTCAGTGCTAGTTTTGGGGTGACATGCAGATGTGCCCTTCAAAGGCATCTCCCTTCTCTATGTACCTCTCCAACACTTTTGATTTCTGAACCTTCATCTAGATGCTCTGATAACCAAAAAACCCTCATTTGAGAAACATTTGTGTCCTTAGGGAGATGCAATCACCATTCACTGGAGAAGACCAAGGCACCGAGCTCTCAGGTGGAGCTGATACTAGCAGGGCAGGGGAGAAAACCATTGGAGAAGGGTAGAGGCCAGTCCTTCCACTCCTATCTAGACTTCCCTGGGAAGACTGCAGCCTGGACTTTGCCACTGGAATTAGAGCCCTAGAGGGAGGTCTGAGGCACTGGGGAAGGTAATTAGGCCCTCAGATCTGCCTGCTTATTACTCCTTTGCTGAAACCCCAACAGAAAGTCATTGCAGCTCAGTCACACTCCACCCCAAGGCTTTTGCCAAAAAAGCTGTGTCTTACCACTTCGGTCCTATCACCCGGGCTGCCTGCATTTGCCCAATAGCACTGTGGCAGACAGTGCTCAGTGCCCAGGATTCTTGCAGTGCTGCTCCATGACCTGCAGCCTTGAGACAGGCTCCTTGAAGGTCCTGCTAGCCAAGCCTAAATGGCATCACACTCGTCTAGTGGCTTTTGCACCGTTTTTCTTTTACATTTGCTGTGCTGCTAGCTATTCCTCTTCCTAGCTGAAGTTCTATTTGAAGGTCTGCAAAAACAGTCTTTGCCCTGGGCAAAAATATATACAATCTTAGTCTCTCCAGTGCCAGAGTACTTCCAACCATAATAAATGCACTGGATTTTGTGACAGTAATCATGCTATAATGAGGCATTTCAGAGACCCAGGACTGCCCTTTTCCTCCAAAAGTGGGGGAAAAAATCGGTTCTCATCCCAGAGGCCTTGACAGGCTGCAGCTCCCCAGATAGGTCCGGCGCCCGCCCGCCAAGGAATTCTACTGAGACTTGTGTGGTGATATCTTTCCTCCACCGCTCACTCACAACCGGGCACAGGGGTCTTTGCCCTGGGATAAGCAGCTTCCCAAGCGCTGTGTTTCGGCTGTGCTCCGGGAAACCCGAGATCGCTTTCCAGCTTGGCAGGGCTGAATTCTCGGCCCGCTAGAACTTGCTCTGTGCAGGACTGCACTCCGGGTCTTCTTGTCGCCGGCGACTTAACCTGGGAGGAAGTGTGGGAAATCCAAAAGACCAGAAGTGTTGGATTTGGAATTCCTTAGAAATCTCAAAGGCCTCACGATACTGAAAGACAGTTTTCTTTCTTTCTTTGAAGAGTGGAGGGAGGATCCGAGGAGAGGGGAGAGATGGGCTCCAGGAGGCAAGGGAATCGAATTTGAAGGGAATTTTTTGAAAATAAAATCTCTTCAAAGCTCCTGACTGCCTCCAACCAGCCCCTTCCCGTGAGTTTTCTAGAGCAATGGGCCCGAGCAGGCGAAGTCCAGCTCAGCGTCCACGCCAAACAGAAGGCCCGCATTGACTGCGTGTGGGCCCAGCCGGGAACCGCCCGCTGATGGCGCGATAAGCCCCGAGCCCGGAGCCCCCGGAGGGTTTCGGAGGGTTTCGAGGACCCCTCCAGCAGCTAGAGCTGGAAGGAGGGGCAACCTCCTTTGCATTCAAGACGCTAGGCAATCGCTCATTTGGGGGTATAGTTTGATTTTCTTCTCTCTCACCCTCTCTCCCTCTGTCTTTCGTTTTGTCCTAGCCAGAGTGGCTTAGAACGCTTTTGACTGGAAAAATAAGAACCTGCGTGGCGAAACCCAAGCAGAACCAGATCTAAGAAAGAAAGAAAGAAAGAAAGAAAGAAAGAAAGAAAGAAAGAAAGAAAGAAAGAAAGAAAGAAAGAAAGAAAGAAAGAAAGAAGGAAAGAAAGAAAGAAAGAAAGAAAGAAAGAGAGAGAAAGAAAGAAAAGCTTCTGGGGATATACTCCAGAGTGCCCATTTTCTATCGTTTGGGGACCATCTGATATTTTGTCAGAGCCCTCCAGTTGCAGATGTTTGTTTAAAACGACTCTGAGCTTGCGGTGTCTAAGGACCTAGTCGGTTTGGGTAGGAAAGAAAGGAGTTTGGGGACTGGCTAGAGTTGATCTCAGCACAGATCAGACGGCAGCTTCCAACTTTGCTCCACTCTGTGGAGGAACCCGTGGGGGCACCGGGAAGCCAGGGGTTAACATTGGCCCAAGTGCATCCCGGGGACAAGCTGCGCTGAGCCTTGGCCGGAGCCTCAGTCTCTCCGCCGCTCTCATTGGCCGGTGCACTCGGGGTTTCTCCTGTTCCCTCCTCGCTATTGGTCGGGGGCTGGTTCTTTTCCCCTCGGTCTGACTCTTCCTACCCCCTCCCTCTCCCTCGCCCCTCGGACAGGAGCGCACCGCCTGCCCCCCAGCTCCTCGGGAAGGGAGGAATTTAGATGTGGGAGGGGGGCACTTTCCCAGAAACTTAGATCAGAGGAAGGACGAAAAGATAGAGCGAGAAAGAGGGAGAGGGAGAAAAGGAAAGGAAAGGAGGAGAGACAGAGAATTTCGAAAAAATGAAGCCTAGTGGGCGCAGCCTGTGAGCGCCTGCCCCGGTGGATGGGAAGCAGGAGCCGCGCGCTCATGCGGAGGGCTGGCGGCGCGCGGGACGCTCGTTCCTAGCGGCCGGGGCAGCCGGGGGCTCCGGGCCGAGCAGGCGGCGCGGGGCGGAGGAGGGTGCAGGGGGCGGGCGCCGGGATCCGCCGAGCAGCTGCCGCCTCTGCCGGGGCGGGCCCGGTGGACGCCAGGAGTGTCAGGGCTCAGTCGCGGGGCGAGCGGGGGCCGGGGCGCGCGCGGCTAAGATGAGTGAGAGGAGAAGGTCTGCAGTCGCCCTCAGCTCGCGAGCACATGCCTTCTCCGTTGAAGCCCTGATCGGCTCCAATAAAAAGCGGAAATTGCAAGACTGGGAGGAGAAGGGGCTGGACCTGTCTATGGAGGCGCTAAGCCCCTCGGGTCCACTCGGAGACACGGAGGACACGGCCGCACACGGCCTGGAGCCTCATCCGGGTGAGTGTGGGGGACCGGGCGCGGGAGCGGGCGGCGCGGGGCCGCGCGCGGCGCGGGGAGAGGACAAGGCCCTGTTTGCCGACGCCCTGTCGGGTTCCAACGCGGCTTTCTTTTCCTTCGCGCAAATACCTTCGATCTCCACTCGGTTCGCCCGTAACCAGTTTGGGCACCATGGCCTGAGCCTCGCAGTTTTGTCGCCAGCCTCCCTGCAAGGGGCCTCCTGGTTTGCACTCGCTTTTCACAGGCCAAACTGCGGTCTGGCGGGTGCTCCGGGAGACCCAGGGGCGAGGAGGAGCGCAACCTGTAGACGCCTGGCGGGGCTGGGATTCACTGTCGAGAGCTCAAGGACTGGTGCGTAGATCTCGCCGGGCACCCCACTCTTGAGACATGCCCAGTTTGTCGCACTTTGGTCTTCAGTTCGGTTCTCGCGCCTCCCTAGCCGGGGACTCGCGTTTCTCCCACTCACTGCGAGAAGGAGCAGAATTAACACTTCGACTCCGTTGTCAGTTATGTAAAGAGGAATGCGTGTTTAGACCCTTTCACCTGGCGGGGGGGGGGGGTCACATTTCAGGACTCACATCTCTGAATATTTGGGGGTAGGGGAGTGGGGAGCGGTGCGACTGGGTCTGGGGTCTATGCACGTTATATGGACACAATGAGCTGCGCGCAAAGCACCGGGGAATGTTCAAGCCCATATTCCAATAAGCCCAATGGTGGGGTGGGGGAACAATGTAACGTTTTGTGTTAAATGCCAAGATTTCAACTGTTCAAACAGCCTCGGGAAACAGCTGTTGTGGTAAGAATTGTGTGTCTGTGTGTGTGTACACGCGCTCTCTTGCGCGCTTGTTCACATACACACGCACGCAAGCACCCACACGCTGGCAATTTGGGTTAGCTTCCGAAACTTTCCTGCCAGGAAACCCCCTTAGGAGGTGTCCCGCTGACCAGCCAGAGTTGGGGAGTTAAACTCGGTGGCCTGGCATGCTGGGGGCCGCTGCGGGAGGGAATGGGGACCCTCAAACGCGGGAGTGACCAAGGGTGCAGGATCTTGTGGCTCAGAAGCCTGGAGTGTGGAAAGCTGGCCGGCCCAAGGAGGGACAGCTGTCGCTTACATTTTTTCTTTGGCCAGTGACAGTTCAATTTCCATGCTCCCGAGGCTAATAATAACACGATTAGCTGGTGACCTGCAGAGACAGAGTTTTATGAATTCTCCGTGTTTTTGTGGCCCGTTATGGTATTTGACTTTAATGCTGGGGAATTATTTTTATTAGTCGATGAAAAGAAAATTAAAAGGAGATTTATTTCGCTTAAGTCCGTCCCTGTGTTTGGATGTGGGTGCCTGTCCACGCATGTCCTGGTGTGGGCAATCCAGAAAGGAACGGGTGGCTTGTGTGTGTTTACTCCCTCGCTCCCTTGTCCCCCCCACCCCCCAATACCAAGTCAGACTTGCCTCACCGAATTTATTTGTCAGAATTGCTTAGGTCCTCACCCAGTTTGGTGGCAGTTCTTTCAGGCCTTAGGACAACTCAGGGTAGGTTGTTTTGTTTTCTTGCCGGAGAAAAAAGCCTAAGTTTCTTGACTGCGTGGGACAAACACACTATTTACTGGAAAGGGGGGGAGGGTCCAGGTCACCCAGAGTCGTCCTAGGCTCAGAGATCAAAAGACCAAAAAGCTTCGGGTTTTATCAGAGCCTTAACTGGCAGGGTTCTCTCTGGCCCTTCTCAGCCCTAAGAGAGGAGAGGAAAGTGAGGGTTAGGACAAGGTGTAGCCACCACAGCAGCACCAACAGATTCAGAGTCCACAATGCCGCCCTCTTGCTGGGGAGGTATGGGTACCAGAGAGGAGAGCCTGATGCTTAACTGACCCATTCCTATAGTCTTTAAAAAATGTTTTTGCATTATTTTGTTTAAAGGAAAAGGTGGGCATTTAGATTCAAAGAAGACAAAACAAAATAAAATGGAACAAAATGTTTGTGAGACAAAGGTCTATCCTGGTGAGGAAAACGCCAGAAGCCAAGAACAGTTGTGCGCCTTTTGTCGAAGGAGCAGGGATGCCACCAGTGCAGGAAGGCCAGGCTGCTGCTGTACCTCCAAGTTGGAACATCAAGGAGGTGAAGGTTTTCTTAGGAACTGGATGCAGCACGGGAAAGACCTTGCAGAACTGGGACCAGGAGGCAGGCGGGTCCTGCTAAGAAATGAGTCCAGGAGGTGGCAGAGCTGTAGCCTCCTGGGTACCCACGCTAGCAAAAGTTGAGGCCGGGGTTTCGGGGCCCCTCAGCGCCTTTCCCTCTATCTCCCCTCTGATGCAGCACCCAAACAAATGATACAGGGCGGCATTTAACAGTCTGTCTTGCGGCAGTGGGAGGGGTGGCTTTGCCGTCACTTTCATATACCTAAGGCCCGGCCCGCTATCTCAGTCTGGCTGCGCCTCACAATTTTAAACTTGTTTCACCACATGGAGAGAGGGTCCGATCCAACGCTTGATTCGCGCAAAACGAGAGCATTAAGAAGTCAGTATCAGGGAAACACAAACTCACCCAGCAGAACCGACAGCTACAAAACCAAGCGACTCAACACACAAGCACACATCGGCGGCCCTAGTCGGGGGCATCTCTCGTGCGCGTACCACCCCATTCGCCTGACTGCTGCCACCGTTATTGGCCCGCGCCATCCAAGCCTCATCAGGATCCTTGGCAACCTTTGAGTTAGATTTTAATGTTAAACGTTTTATTCAAAGCCCGGGCTTTGGCCTTTTCATTTTGCCTCCGGACAGTGCTAGTTTTGCCTGGGGCCAAGTGCCCGCAGCTTGTGGCTCCAACCTGCAAACCGCAGACCAGCCCGGTCTGTGTGCGTGTAGTAGGCACGCACACCCGAGGACACACAGTATGTATTGCAAGAAATTTCCACCAAGCCCGGTGGCCCGGAACACCATCTGGAGAAGGGCCAGCCTAGGTGTCTCCCCAACGCTCTGCATCTTCCAGAGAAGCGGCTGTACTTCAACAGCCGCGCGGTGGGGTGGTTCTGCAAGCTTGTCTAGGAGCTGCCGCTTCTGGAGCCTTCTCGCCTCGGCCACCGCTGAGCAGTTACGGAGGAAACTTTCCAGCCCGGATCGTCCGGAACAGCTGCTCGGGCTGAGGCCTTGCAAGTATATTTCAGGCACGCAGCGGCGCCATCTGTGCCCCGAGACCAGCCACAGCTCCAGAGGCCTCCCCAGCGCCACGGTGGGCCTTTCCCTACACATCCACAGCCCAGAGCAAGGGAAAGCATTCAGCTCTTCTGTGCGGGCATTTCCTGCCCCAGCCCGCGAGGCTTGAGCCTTGCAGCCGCCGGGTTCCGCGCGGCTCAGGGCGTTGGCTTTCCCTGCGCGTGGGCGCGCAAAGCCGGGGCGCCCGAGGACTCGTGGGCTGCGCGGCTCTGGCCCTGCGCGCCCACCTGGCCTCGGCCCTAGGAGCGAGTTATCCGGGAGGTGGGAGAGAGACCATTTTCCGTGGCTTCCTCCCCCACCAGAGAAAAAGAAACCCGTCCGGCGCTCTCGCTCACTGTCTTCTTTCGAGTTTCAGTGGGTCACACGAATTAATCTGCCAGCGTGTGACTATGTGACTTGTTTGCTCGGAATCAAAACGGCAAGATTTGGATCCCGACATTACCTCTCCGCCCACCCCAAGTCCCCGAAGGGAAACACTGGGTGGAAATGGGTAAGGTGGCTCTTCGCTGACGTTTAAGGAAGGAAGAGGAAGCAGAGTGTGAAGGCGGTGGGGAGAACGTGCTCGCGCCGCGGAGGGAGCGCCAGGGACAGGCCGCGGGCCTGGACCACGCGGCGGGGGCAAGTGGCGCGCGCGGGGCGCGGTCCCCGGGAATCTGCTGGGGGTCAGCTCGGGTTTGTCCGGAGTGTGTGCGCTTCTGACCAGGGCAGGCCTCGCGGGTGTCCGGCCAGGGCCCCCGCGGACAAGCCAAGTGTGGCGCCTACTGAGAGCGCGCGAATCTGCCACGCTGGAAAGTGACCTTGCGTGAAGGGGACGGCCCAGGCAAGCTCGGAATTCACCGTGGGCTAGTGAGGGTGGTCGTGCCCTCGCGGGGGAAAGCCCAACGCCTTTTGCTATCGCCGGGCAGCCGCCGGGGCGGGGTGGGGGGGCGGGCGCGGCGCGAGGAGCGCGGGCAGCAGCGGCTGCGGGAGGGGAGAAGTTCGTTGTGAAACACTCGCCCCGGCACAGGGAGGCCCAGCAAGAAGCTACTAGGAAGAAGGGAGTCATTCGAATCCTCTCCAGGCTGTGGAAGGGCGACGGGGGAGGACAGAGAACGGGTCCGGATGCCCACAGTTTGCGCCTGCGGTTTGCACCCCGCCGCTCTCTCTCCTCCTCGCCTTTGGCAGGCCGGGGCTGACTGTGGAAAGGATGCGGGCAACAAGCGACCAGGTGGGGGCCTGCCCCGCTCTCCGCCTCCACCTCTGCCTCTCTCACCGCTCAACCGGTCAAGCTTAACGGGGTGTGTGTGTTGGGAGTGAGAGTCTCAAGGGTGGTGAGGAGGCTTTTGAAAATCAATTTATAATTTTGGGGTTGTTTATGATTTGGATTTCGCATCTTCCCACACTTCACTCAACACTAGTTTCTTTCTTTCTTCATATGTTGGGTGGGGGGAACACATTCATTTGTGCTTAGGGGACCACAAGCTTCCAGGCATCGAACCTGAGCCTCTGGCCGGCAAAGCATGTGGTCAGCCCTGCTAACTATTTTGGAGACACTACCTCCCACCCAGCCATTGCTCTTTTGTAAGAAATATTTTGTGTTAAGAGCTAGCCTCCTTGGGTTTCCTGATTTTATAGGTAGAACTCCCAGAAAGAAACGTTCATGAGGTAATGTAATTAATACAGGGGGAAGAGGGAATTATGTCTCTTATATTGGAGTTTAGACCAAAGTTGTTATATTGCAACATAACCACTGCTGCCCCTCCATCTCTCCCCACCATACTAGTCATTTTAAATGGCATCATAAACATCTTTTAATTGTTTAGTTTAACATTTCTTCATTAATATAAGCAGCTCCTGAAAATTCAGTGAAGAATGATAAGACTAACCTGTGAGCCCAAATTAAAATAATTTGATATTGGTAGTTTGTGTTCCTTGCATTTTTTGGTAAAATTTTCTTTGAGTGTGTGTGGATGTAAATTTAGTGGAAGTAAAATCACTGTCATTAACCTTGCATATCCAACCATAAAGAGTTTTGGCTTTAAAGACTGACATGTTTTGTTCATCTAAATTTCTCCAAGGGCTTCATTAGTATTAAATAATTAATGTTGAAAAATTGTCGTATTAGATGAGAATACTTTTTAATTTTTAAATTATTATTATTATTATTTTGTTTTTTTTTTGGTCACACCCAGTAATGCTCAGGGGTTACTCCTGGCTCTGTATGCAGGAATTACTCCTGAAGGTGCTTTGGGGACCATATGGATGCCGGGGATTGAACCCAGGTCTGCCGAGTGCAAGGCAAATGCCCTCCCTGTTGAGAGCACTTTTTTTAGAGATTGGATTATGGATTTTAGTAGAAGTTCTTTAGTGACTGGAAGAAAAAAAAAGAGCAAGGCTGGCCTGGAATTACAAATTCCACAGGGGTAAAGATCAGGTTGACATTTCACTTTTCTTTCTGGGAATGCAGAAATCAGTGCAATGATTATCCCAAGGGTATAGTTGGTTATTGCTTTCTTAGTCCCAAAAGACAAAGTAGTTTAGCCATAGAAAATATTTAATTATTTTCCTTCTAGTTTTAATCTGTTGGTATACTTTTCCACAGGGAAGAAGGATCATTTTCCACAATGAAAGGAAGAAACTGGTGGAATATAGAATCTTTTCCCCTTTTTTTTCTCATTCATGTGGTTTGTTTTTGCTTTGTTCTTTCCCTTTTCTAGCGAACTTTGAATTTTATAAGTGCTTGTCAGATATACTCAAAGGTCTGCACTGGTAACAGTAATTAGCAAATTTATAAATTAGGGTCAGTTTATACTTCTTTGGGCAAGGATAATCATTAGTTAATTTAAGTGAGCCCCTTGCTCCCAGTGTCATAGGTGGAAAATGAGAATCAGTCGGGAGGGCCAGAGGTGAAATGGGAAGAGGTGGGAATTTAGGCAACTAGCAAGGACAAATCAACATTAATTCACTGCCATTTTAGCGTCACTCTGAGGTCAGACATTTTGCAGACTACAAGCTGATGAGTTTCTTTTTTTAATACTTAAAGTGCAAATAGGCCTTATAATCACAATTTTTTATTCCGTGCTATTAAAAAAACATCAGCCAATATGAACATTACTTTTATACATATTGAAGGCATTAAAGTATTAGATTATATGCACGTGTATGTATATACATTTCCAATTCCTATCTGAACATTATAGTTCTGAATGGGACATAGATTAATATTTCAGAAAAAAGGAATTTTCTTTTCCTCTTGGTTGAGTCAGTTTAACAAATTACCAAAAACTTAACGAGGCTGAAAAGTTGTCATTGCTAGGTATCACTTGAGAATCCAGACTTGAAACTTTGCATCTTTGCTGCTTTTATTTAATTCTCAAATTAATGGATGATTTTGACCAAAGTGGTAGAACAAACACAGGAAAATGAAGCCTTATTTTCAGTTGCACAAATGTATTGAAAAGATTAGGAAGAGTGAAAATTTAACTAAATTTGAACATTTTATTTTGTGAACAATGCTATTTCATTTTAGATGGAAAGTATATGCTCCTTGTATTCAGAGGAGTAATTTCACATTCTTCTAGTAATGTCGATAGAAACAATAATTTCTATTTATTATAAAAGAAATAACAAGAGAAACATTATAAATTGGAAAGGTAATTTAAGAACATACGAAATGCAAAAAGTATCTTCTTATTTGTCTTTTCATAGCTTTTACACTGTGTTTTTTGAGGCTGAGAAAGTATTTACTGTTTCCAAATTGCCACTGCACTTTTTAAAAGGATTGAAAAGAAAAACACCTTAATTTTGGATGACACAGATAAAATGCGCCTCCTACAAAGACAAAACAAAACAAAACAAACAAATGGAAGCCCGCCCAATATCACAGGTAACCACAAACTTTCCAGAAGGGCATCCTTAGAGGTTCTCGTACCTGTGGCAGCCTTAAAGGATCAGTGCCCAGTTCTTAGCAGGGTGAGTTCTTACTCCCAACCAGCTCGGTCTTTTCTTTACAGTCTGAGAACCCACGTGTGGGCTGACCAGAGCCCCAGACTGGACCCCTAAAAGCTGTTGGCCGTTCGCTTTTGCCTCGCTCCACCTAGAGATACTGTTTCTCTCTTCCAGTTTCTACACCCCAATTCCCCTACTCTTTCCCGAGGAGGGAAGTGGGGGCGCGTCCTTTCCCGTGACTCCGTGCCTAGAATTTAGGGCGCTCGGGTGACCTTCCTGCAGGCGCGCGCAGGGCCTGGCCGCTGTCTGTCCGTGGCGTCGGTGGGTGCGCATGGCCGCACTGCCCCGCCGTGGTGCGCGGGCCGGGACTGGCGGGTGATTCGAGGCTGCCTGAGGACCCGGTCAGGACCATTACAGGCGGGAGTCCCGGGCCCTCCGGGGACGGGTGGGTGATCGCTCAGCTGTAATTACATCCCGGAGCTTTGCGGTACTCTGGGATCATCTGGAAGGCCCAGATAAACGACCCCGTTTCCTCCCCCACTCAAACCAAACGAACCAAAAAAGCACAAGCAACCCTAGGATCTTACACCTCGAGCCCCGAGGGGAGTTTGTGCTTTTGCTTTCATCAGGCTGAACAAATTTCCGAAGAATCAAACTGACTTCAAACATGAGCAATTAGAAACCAAGAATCCCTCGGCCTGAAGAACTTTTAATCCCTAACCATTTCCAAATGGGTAATTCTAAGGTCACTAAACATTACACAGCCAGTCCCCTAAAAAGGAAAGTCACTCTGATTCTGTCGGTTGGGGGACAGAAAGGATCCCGGGGTGAGCACTGGCACTGATGCCACACCTAGGAACCGGGGGTGTTGCTCACGGAGAAAAAGGGATGGCAATTTCTTCCACCCCCCTCCCCCACACTCCTCCCCCTGCTCTTGAAGATCAAACACAATGAAGTAATTACTGAGAAAAAAAAATGAAGGAAGAGAAACAAAAAAGAAGAAATCACCCAACTTTTCAGAGTAGATGGGAAAATGGCATGCTTCTGTATCTGGCGAGAATTCTTTTAGCTGGCAGGGACTGCCTCCAGCATCCCCTCATCCTCACTCCCAATGTTCTTAGCTTTAGGTTGCAAGGGGCACATTTGCAATGCAGGGCTTACAATGTGACCTGAGTGGTTTGGCTTCCGTTCTAGCTCCTGAAAAATAATTGATTTTCCTAGGAGGCCATGTAGTTCAAGCGTCAGTTCCCTAAGAGTGAATACAGTAGTGCTTTTCCTGATTGAAACCTATTAATTTGATTTATTTTTCACAGCAAAGTTGGAGAGGGGAGGTGTATAGACACACTCTCACACACATTGTATACATATGTCCTATTTAGGGGAAAAGGTTAGGTAGAAAAGCCAATGAGGAAGCCAATCTTTCAGAGGAGTGGTGAATTGTGAAACAGTTCAGAAACCTTAACTGTTTATGTGTATAGTCACGAATATTCACTCTACTACTAAACTATCAACACAGGCCCTCAGAATCTAGATTATATTCACATATCATGGCTAGACTAGCGTAAATTAGATTTAGACACTCTACTGATGTTTTATTAGTGTTGGAACCAGACACAACTGTTTTAAAGGCAGGAGACACAGAAATGTTGAGGAAAATGCTTTAAAGTTGTTTCTTGATGTGGCTTCAGTTCTTGCTTTGTGAAATGAGGAGAAGACTTAAGTAATCTTGAGGCCCCAGTAGGTGTAAGTTTCTATGTATCTATTAACCTTTAAAAATAATTAAAAATTTCTTTTAATGCACCTAGGTTAGAATTTGACTCATCTCCTTACTTTGTTCGAACTAGGGACGTTTTACTGCAGTTGTAGAAAGTAAGAGTAAAATCAACATAAGACAAAAGCTTTTTTCCCCAATTTTTTTATAGCTAGAATTAAGAGCATTTTTAAAGCCCTTGAAAAGATTTTTAGATTAATATCACATGTTCAGAAGTCCTGGGTCAGTGATTCCTCATTCTTTGTGTTTGATTTAACCTATTTTGCATGTGTTGTGTGTGTGAATGCCCATGAGCTTCCTGCCAAAAGAATGCTATGGCATTGGTGAATGTAAAGGAAATGCATTTATGCATTCAACATTTTTTTGTGCTATTCTCAGAAATAACGGAAAGAACCATGAACTTGAAATATGAGCACTGAGGAAAGCAACTTCATCACTGGTTAATTGAGGTGGTACACCCTTCCCCCAAAGGAAAAGTTGCCCCTCATTACTGTCTGAGCCTGATGGAAAGCGCGAGTAACTATTTTCCATGTCTAGTCTGCTAAGCTGAGTTCTTGATCTGGCAGAGATGTGAGAATGCTAAAAGGATGACTTAGTAACAGGCAAAGCGCTTGTCAACAAGATAGATCAGAAGACAGCTTAACATTCAAAACCTCTATTCATAGCTTCTGAACTCCAGGGCAGGGTCAGAGCAAAAAACTAGGCCCAGCACACACCTAGGAGGTTTTCTGATGTTTCTGTCTTATAGAACTTTATTTCCTTACAGACTTTTTACAGAAAGCCTTCAAACTCCAGGGACAGCTCCCCAGTCTGAGTTGATGCCACCATTCTCTCCAACCTGAGTCCCCGTGTAAGCTTTTATTGTGGAGTTCATGGATTTATTGGTTATTCTCTCTCACCACTACCTTATAAACTGTTTTGGGGTTGCAATCTTGTCTTCACTACTTTTGTATCACTATTCTAGTACAAGTGGTTGGCACAGGGCAAACACTTAGTAAGGTAATGAGCCAGATATGTAAGTCAGTGATAGAGCATATGCCTTGTATACTGAGGCCGTCTAAAACAGTAAGAACAATTGCAACAACATAACAGAACAATGATAACAAATTATATTAATTGAATAGTACTCACTGTGCTAAAATATATGTATTTCATGTATATGTTACATATTTTAAAATAATGCTATGAAATATCATTATTATCATCTTATATAATGTATCAATTATTACTTTATTTGTACTTGCTGCAGTGCATAAATGAATGAATGATGCTTGTATAGTGGTTAAAAGCTATGTCTGATTTCTGGTTCCAACATTTGTAGTTGTACAGCCTTAGTACAACTAAATAACTTAATTTCTCCAGACCCCAGTTTATCTGTGAAATGTTAATAATAAATATATTCATCAAAAGGTTGCTGTGAAGATTAAATGAGATAGTGCAAATGGGAGAGCAACAGATTTAGCACAGTGACCTTTATTTCTCTTAATGGAATTAACTAATTTCTCAACTCAGCGACATGCTTGAATAAGAAATTGTTGGAGGACTAAAGGTAAGGCACTTACCTAGCATACAGCCAACCTTGGGCTGGTCCCATCATCCCTGCATAGAGTTTCTGAACACTGCCAGGAGTCACTCTTGAGCACAGAGCCACTTATAACCCTTGAGCACCATGGGTGCAGCCCCAAAGAAAACAAAACAACAAAAATGAAATTGTTGAAGATGGTAATTTATGGCAAACTCTGGCCTGTTAGCCTTGTATTTTGCTTTGAATGGCATCATTTCAACTAAGAGTGGGATTCCCACTTGGTATACGGTGTTTGGTTAGAAACAGAGTACAGGGTCTTAGTATTTGTTATTAGTCAAGTCCATTAGGACTTTGTGGTTTCCAGTACCTGAAAATGAGTATTCGAAGAAGAGAAAGAGGACTTTTAAGAGTGGGAATCAGCCTACTGGCACATGTAGAGTAGGTAGAGGGTGGAACTGGGGACCCTTAACCTCAACTTTATCAGATCCCCAGGAATTCTTGGGCAGAAGACAGAGGAGTCTTTCTAGATGACGGAAGTAGTATAACATAAAGTTGTTTCTTTTTGGTTATTCTAAACATTTCTCCATGGGTCTCCAAATCCAAAAAAGGTTTATATTATTTTATAGGAAATAAAGATATTTCATTGTTTCATTTTTTAAGGCCTTTGTTCTGGAAGCTTGTTCAGATGGTACTGACTAATGACAAGATATTTTTAAAAATTGTGATGGTGTGAAGGTGATGCTTTCAGTAGAAATTGCATTTTGAATTTAAAATGTTTATGGTTTTCCAGGAAAGCAATATGCAGTACAATTCTCTCTTATCATATAGGACATGGCCATGAGCAACAGACCCCAGACAGCCATTTGTTCATGAGGGGAAACAGCAGCTTCTCTAGAGTGTCTTCAGCTAGTTATTCTTGATCTTCGTGATGACCGTGAATGCAGCATTCTCATCATCCAGCAATTAATCTTTGGTTCAGTAATTCAAATATCCTTAAGGCCTAGTGTGTTTTCATTTGTATCCCTTAATGGTGACAACCCATACAATTATTCATTCTGTTTTTCATTTTCAGTAAGTTATATGATATATTCAATAACTTATTATACAATAGGCCTATTGTTAGATACTTTTCCTCTTACCTGTTGGTGAATGTAAATATTATGAGTGTATTTAAGGTAGGCTAGGCTAAGCTATGATATTTAATAGGTTGGGTGTATTAAATACATCTTGATTTAATATATATATTTCCAATTTGATGAGTTTGTCAGGATATATGACCCCATCATAAGCTGAAGAAGATGGATTTTTGGACAGGTCCTTCCCCAGGATTCTGGAATGAGCCCTGTTTTACCAGTTAGTTGAAAATGTATTAAAGAGTTTTCAGGTGTTTCCTGTTGAGTTTTAAAAGAAAAGAGTAAAGGAACTAAAGGAAAACCTAAGCCAAGCAGATACCAGGAAAGAAAGAATCTGGGAAGTTTCTTGTTTTTGTTTTGTTAATTTAGGGAAGCAGCAGGAGCTTCAGCTTTTGTGCCTCTCATCTGGTTATAAAGTTTTGTATAGTTTTCTTGCTTTTTGGCTATAAGCAGCCTGGATTTAATTTAATTATTTGCTATTAAAAAAGAGTCTAGTTTTACCGCAGCTTTGTTTATGTTCATTCCTGGCAACAGAGAGTGCGCCTACATTCCCAGGTGAAGAGCCCATTTCAGTCTCATTCCATAAACCCAGGATCCTCTCAAATGTTCAGGCCCTGGCTGGTCGCTAGGAAAAGGTAACTGGACCCCGGCTGGAACTTAGGTCTCATTCTCCAAAATGTTCCCTTTTCTATATTTTATCTCCAAGGGAGAAGCTACTGTATTTCCCCAACCCCACAAGCATCATCTCACCTCACTAGCCAATAGTTCCATAAATAGAGTTTCATGACTTGAGGGTACACCCTATCTTAGGTATTATACTAATGTTTTCACTCACACTCATTGCATCTAGACTTCTAGTCCTCAAAGAAGGGTCAGTTTCCTCATTTTACAGATGAGGAAGTTGAGGCTCAAATCAATCAGGTAACTTCTTCATTGTGATGTAGCTCCAATGTACTTTATATGACTCCCATAGAATTTAAACCCACAATCACGGGACTCTAGGGTCATATCCTTAACCCTTAGATTCTATTTTTGTTTTTGCTTTTGGGTCACACCCTGTGGTGCTCAGGGTTTACTCCTGGTTCTGTGCTCAGGGTTCACTTCTGGCAGGCTTGGGGCACTATATAGGGTGCTGAGGGTTGAACCCTGTTCAGCTGTATGTCAGGCAAGTGCCCTAAATGCTATGCTATCACTCTGACCCTGAGACTCTTTTGACATTATTGACTCTTTATCTTATAGGGAGGGCTTTGAATTTTTGTCAATTATTAAGCTATACATGCTAAAACAAAAATATAAAATAAGATTGATATACAGTTTTGGGATCTCAATCTTCCTATCGTATTGTTAGTCCCTCCTGTGGTAATATGCCTTCTTCATATCTGCTAGGGGAAAAATCTCACTTATTTAGGGTGGAATTTTTAGCCATGCTCTTTAGAATGTGCATATGCAGACTTCCCTTTCCAACACTTGTTTTCTTTAACTTTAATGTAGAGATTTCATTGTCTGACATGCAGTGGCTACATATTGAATTTGATCTAAAACCTCTTCACCCTAAATTCTTTCATGCAGTAAAATTCAAGGGAAATTTTAACTGCTCTGTTTTATCCATTCCCTTCTCCATTCACAATGGGATGGAAGGAATCTTATTGGTAATTGATTCAAAATGGAACAGCTTAGAAACATATCAGTTGCAGTGACGAGCAATTCGTGCATTTCTAAGTAGTGTTGATTTTTTTTCAAACTCAGCAATCACAGCTGAAATCCCTTTGCTATGGATTGAATTTACAAAGGAAGAGATTCTGATTTCCACAGTGGCTTCTTTTTAATGCCCAAGGATTAGGAAACCGCCTTGAGGACCCACAGCATGTGCACCCACTCTCAGAGTTGTGGCTTTAACTTTAACCTCTGAGTAACTGCTCGGATTCATTTATTTTCTAACAGCTCTATTTAGAACTGCCCGTTTCATATGGGATCTGCTATTTTCAGAAATTTACCACCTCCTTAAACACATCCTATGCTCTGACTCTTTGTCGCAGTGGGTGTGATCCCAATGGTGGGTTTCCGGGAACTTAGGAACAATGGATTTCATGGTTTTGTGGTCCACCTGTTCAATTTTTCCGTCATTTTCCCTCCCACTTCAAGAAACCTTCCTCTCATAAGAAGTCTGATGTCTCCAACAGGGATTTGGAAGAAAAATTACATCCCCCAATTTCATTGTGTAGAAAAGTTAGCATTAAAGTGTTTTTGACTTTCACTGTAAGCTTGATCATATTCCTGTCTATTTTACCAGATAAGTGGATTTTAGAAACTAAAAAGAAAAAGCTGTAAAGTCCATCTCTGTTTTAAAACATTGCTTTTTTCCATTGCCTACTCCACTTAGTGCAGACGATAAGTGATGGGATTTGAAATGTTCTTGACGCAACAGAACTGTATGACTCTACGCACATTTCCTTTCCCAACGAACTTATGTGGAGCCAAAGTCTTGAAATATTGAGTGTGGCACGGAAAAAGGTGAATGCTGTGATCTTGGCTGACTTACCAGATCTCACCCTTGAGATATGCCCAGTAAGAAATGGAGATTTTGCAAAATAGAAGATCAGCCAGATCTTGACCATTTCAGCTTTTCTTCAACATTTAGAGCCCTAGTTGTTTGACCAACATTAATACTGGGAACATTAGATCCCATCCAGTGCAACCATGCTTTACCCAGATTAGACTGTGATATTGCAGAGATTTAATGTATCTCTGTGATACTCTGACTGGGTGGGAGGTAATTACTGCATTAAAATGCACTTCTTACAGACACTGGACAATTTGATTTCTGGAGGGGGTGAGTGAATAGTAACTAAATCCTACATAGGTGTGTGTATGTGTGTGTGTGTATGTGTGTGTGTGTGTGTGTCCTCATATGTAGGATCAGCTGGGATGTGAGGGCAGAGAGGTGTTATGGAGAGCTGGGTATAATGGTTCCCCAGCTTGTGTGGGTGAATTGGTTCCGGATGTTAACATTTTTTCCTTGGGGCTTGACTACATTCTTCTTTTTCTTTGCCTGTCTGTTTTCCTGCCCAAATTGTTAGGCTCCCACAGCTGTATGGCTTATTGCTGCTGAATGTTGTGAATGACAGCCCTGGCTTTATTGCAAGGGCCATTTTTACGTATGTGGATAGGTAGACTATGGAGAAGATTTCACCTGCATCACTCCTGAGTTTTGACTGCATTTTTTTTTGTCCATCATCTTGTCAGCTGAGAACCAACCTACTATTGCTTTGGGTTGCCCTGTTGGAGGGTGAGTATAAAATGTTATCAAAAACAGATGGCCTTTTATATCCTACAAGAAGAAGAAACTGTCTGGGGTGGGAAACTAAGGCAATAGATGGAAATGAAAGAAGTGGCATTGCACAGCAGAGAAGGCCCTGGGGTTTGTGTCTTGGGTCTCCCTGCCCTGAGCACATCGCTCTGGCCATGAAATTGAGAAAATGACTTTGTGTGCCTCATTGAACACATGTGAGATGGACACAGTACCTGCTGCAAGACTGGTATGAGTATGATGACACTTATTAAGTAAGATGACAAATGCAAAGGGCTTGACAATGCCAGGACCTGGATCATGGTTAATATTATCACCTCACTTGCTTATAACTGGCTATTCATCTGGAAAACTGAGAGAAAAACTCAAAATCTCTAGAGAGTTTTTATTAGGAAACTTAATTGTCCCAAGCAACTATTCTTTGCTTATATCCACTGCTGCTCTACTCATAGCATATCCTCACTCAGGAAGAAATTGACATATAGGCCAGAGAGATAGTATAATAGGTAAGGTACCACCTTGCACACATGACTGACTCAGGCTGATCTACATTTTGGCACCACGTGGTTCCTCACCCCCTAATCCCAACCTCTCCAAGAGTGATCCCAGAGCACAGAGCTCTGAGTAAGTTTGAGCAAGCATGGTGTGGCCCAACCCCTCTGCCCTCATATTGACATGTAATCGATATGTACAAAGTGTAAATTTAAAATTTCCAGCATATACAAATGGACTTGACACATTTATATGTTTAAATATTTTGCCCCCTTTTATGGTGAGAACATTTAAAACCTACTTCCTTAACAACCTGAAAGTATGTAATAAGAATGTCAGTGATTGTACCTACAATGCTGTGTATTAGCTCTTCAGTACTTACTCAGCTTGTAATTGCAGGTTTTTAACCAATACCACCCGATTCCCCTACCCACCACCTCCTAGTAACCAGCTTCTGGCTCTGTTACTATGAGTTTCATTTTTTATGATACCACTTACAAGTAAGGTATGTAGTATTTATTTTTATTTCACTTCCCTGGGCATAATGCTTTCAAGGTTCATCCATGTTTTTGCAAAAGCAGGACTTCCTTCTTCAGAGTTAATAAATTCCATTACATATATGATTATACAACATGATTTTAATATCTGTCTGTTATTAGATATATCTATGTATATCTACAGATATCTATGATATTGTTTACATATGTAATTATACAATATGATTTTAATGTCTATCAATTTATACATGAAAGATATATATTTGCATTTAAATAACTTGAGTTTATTCATCAATTGATTAATAATTAGATGTTTTCACATCTTGGCTATTGTGAGTAATGCTGTAATGAATGTGGGAGTGCAGATAGCATATTTTTGTTATTATTTTGGCCACACCTGGCTATACTCAGGGCTTACTCCTGGTCCTGTGCACAGGGATCACTCTTGGTGGTGCTTGCGGACCACCATGGACAGACTTAAGTTGATTGTGCATAAGGCAAACATCCGACCTGCTGTTCTCTTGCTCCAGCTGTCCCAGATAGTTTTTTGAGTTCCTGTTTTAATTTCTTTTCAGCATTGGCTAACTTTTTATCTTCTTCTGATTCTTCTGCCTTGAATAATTTATTTTTTTTCTTCCACATGTAAAATACAATCTGAAGAAATTCTACACAGTTTAAGGCAAATATAAACATCTAATATGACGGCAATATTCCATAATGAAAAACGGAAGTTTGATCAGTATGTTAAATGACAGGATGTACAAGTTCAAAATGTGATGATTAGGGACCATGAAGATAGCTCAAAGACTAGAGAACATGCTTTCATGCAGGAGCCTCAGATTTTATCCTGGCACCACAAGGTTCATCTGAGCACTTCTGGATGAGGGGATTGAGGGGATTCCCACCCGCCCCCCTACACCTAACAAATAAAATGACTTTAGAAGAGAACTGCATATGTTGATGCAAAACTCACACTTAATTTGACTATAGTTGTAATGGGAGAAAGTTCTTGGGGGTTACCAGCTTTATCTTCAGCTGTCCTCTCTAGGAATCTCTCTTGCTTTCTTCTCAGAATGGTGCCATTGGCAAAGGCAATACAATAAAAAATAAACAAATAGAACTATATAAAATTAAAGAGCTTCTGCATGGCCAAAGAAACATGGATTAAAACTATAAGACAGCTAACTGAATGGGAAAAATATTTGCATTCAACTCATCAACTAAAGGTTTGATATCCAGGACATATAAAATATTCACAAAGATCAACAAAAACAATTCAAAAACTTATCAAAAAATGGGAGAGGAAATAATTAGACAGTTCTCAGAAGAAGACCCACAGATGGCCAATAGGCAAATGAAAAAATGCTCAGCATCACTTATCATATGAGAAATCCAAACCAAGACGACAATGAGATCCCATCTCACACCAGTGAGAATGGCACATATCAAAAATAGTAGGAATAATCTCTGTTGGTGGAGGTGTGGTGAGAAAGGAACTCTCATCCACTGCTGGTGGAAATGTTGTATGGTACAACCTCTGTAGAAAACAGCATGGAAAGTTCTGTTAACTTAGAATAGAACTGCTATGTGGAATCATATCTTATCTATTATACACAATATATGTATATGTATATACTATATATGTGTATATATACACTATATATGTATATGTATACACTTATATGTAGTATATAAACACAGTGGAATATTATGCAGCTATAAGGAACAATGAAATCATGCAATTTGCTGCAACATGGTTAGAATTGGAATATATGATGTTGAGTGAAGGAAGCCAGGAGAAGAAAGCCAAATGCATGATCTCACTTATCTGTCATATATAGAATACTGGACAAGGAAATGTAGTAAAAGGGGGATGTCTTTATCACCCTGGACTCCAGTGTTTAAAGAGGAGAAGGACAGAGAAGGAAAGAAATCAAGGAGGTTGGGGAGAAGAGAACAGGAAGCAATGGGTGAACAGGCATCAGGGCTTCAGTTGTACTTGTATGTGGGTGAGTGGTATAGCCATATATCCAAAACATGGGTTCAACAAAACTGAAAACATTAGATCTATGCTGCAACTACTGAAACTTTGTAATGTACCTGTCAAGTTGACAGGTGGGGATGGGCTGGGGGTTGGGGGTGGGGGGATATGCGAAAACTGGTGGGGGGGAGTTGACACTGATTTGTGTTGAAATATTTTATGCCTGAAAAGCAACTATCAATAACTTTGTAAATCATAGTTATTTAATAAAAATAATTTAAAAAAAGATAATAGGGGCTGGAGCAATAGCACAGTGGGTAGGGCGTTTGCCTTGCACGCGGCTGACCCGGGTTCGATTCCCAGCATCCCATATGGTCCCCTGAGCAGCACCAGGGGTAATTCCTGAGTGCAGAACCAGGAGTAACCCCTGTGCATTGCCGGGTGTGACCTAAAAAGCAAAAAAAAAAACAAACAAAAAAAGATAATAAAAGTAGGGGGAAAGTATAAATCTGTAGAAATTAATAGCGTGTCCTTTTCTGATGACACAAAACATTTTGCCTTAAATTTAAGGTCATTTTTTGGAGGACATTTATAAGCTGATTGGATTGGAAAATTTTGGTGAGCACTGCATTTTACTTGTCTAATCCCTGTTAGAGCTTCATGAGCATTTGTTAAACTGAATAGTAGTTGTCACATTTTAGTGATTGGTTTTCGTAACCACTATAGCCACTTTACAGAAGACTTGGCTTCAACCAGCTGAGGTGCCTGCCAGTCTACACTAGGTGTAATCTGGGATGTGTCAAGTGATATCTTTATACTCTCCAGACCAATCTAAATGGAAATGAGACAACTGCATCTTTTTTTTTTATTTTTATTTTATCACCATGTGGAAAGTTACAAAGTTCTCAGGTTTATGTCTCAGTTATACAATATTCAAACACCATCCCTTCACCAGTGCCCATATTCCATCACCAAAATCCCCAGTATACCCCCCGCCCCTGCCCCCCACCCCCAACTGTATAACTGATTAATTTCACTTCATTTTCTCTTTACCTTGATTACGTTCCATATTTCAATACAAAACTCACTATTGTTGTTGGAGTTTCCCCCCAAGAAAGACAGCGAGACAACTGCATCTTAGTAAGAAAAAATATTAGATTGTCTGATTAGCAAGGCAGTTTTTAGGAGGGGGGCACACCAACGATGCTTAAGACTTACTACTGGCTTTATGGTCAGGATTACTCCTGGTGGACTTGGGAACTATACAAGGTGCCAGTAATCAAACCTGGATTGATACAAGACATACAAGACAAGCATCCTACTTTTTGTATTACCCCTTTGGCTCAGCAAAGCATTTTTGTTGTCTGCACACAGTCTAGTTTAAGATACATTTTGTTTTATTTTTTTTCTTTTTGGGTCAGACCTGGCGATGCACAGGGATTACTCCTGGCCTCTGTACTCAGGAATTACCCCTGGCGGTGCTCAGGGGACCATATGGGATGCTGGGAATCGAACCCAGGTCGGCCACGTGCAAGGCAAACGCCCTACCCACTGTGGTATTGCTCCAGCCCTCAACATTTTGTTTTCTTAAATAAAAAAAATTATACACTTCTCTTCCCATCTGTTATTTTGGTGGCTATTGCTGTGGCCACAGGCTTCACACACTTGTTTCTGTGTTCACACATTTGCTGCTGGTATTTGAGGGGCATATCTTAATCATGGTATTAATCATTGCACACATTTGACTGAGCTGTACCAGAGGTTGCAACTTTGTTGTGTCACTAAGGATCCTGAACAGCAGAGCTCCTAGCATGTGGGGGTCGTGTAGAGAGTTGAATCTGGGGCCTCATCTGCCGCAAACTTGTGATTTTACTATTGAGCTTTCCCCAGGATTCTGCTACTCTCTCTTGATAGAGCTTTAGCATTTGGAAACATGATTAATTGTAGGAGTACTCTGTCCCTTCCTCCTTCCCTCCCTCCCTCCCTTCCTCCTCCCTCCCTCCCTCCCTCCCTCCCTTCCTTCCTTCCTTCCTTCCTCTCCCTCCCTCCCTCCCTCCCTCCCTCCCTCCCTCCCTCCCTCCCTCCCTCCCTCCCTCCCTCTCTTCCTTCCTCCTTCCTTCCTTCCTTCCTTCCTTCCTTCCTTCCTTCCTTCCTTCCTTCCTTCCTTCCTTCCTTCCTTCCTTCCTTCCTTCCTTCCTTCCTTCCTTCCTTCCTTCCTTCCTTCCTTCCTCTTCTATTTTCTACCAACAAGGGAGAAATAAAAGAAATAGACAAAAGGGAAATCTGAAAGTCTCCGTGTTAAACAGAACTGCAAAAGTATCTCTGAATGAAAGACAGATTGCATGAGTTTTCCCTGTGAAGGTAGAGTTGGATTAAGTTAGAGCTGAATTATGGAAATTATTTCTCCCTGTTTCTTTACATGAGCAGTAGGAATATCTGTGTGAACTGACAGTAGGTTGCCACTCAGGACTCAGCCCCATGACATGGGTGAGAAGGTGGTGGTGAAGGCAGGTTATCAGGAGGAAAACTCCAAGAACTTTAAAACACAAGGTCTTCTCTGAGTAAGATGGTGGCTGAGGAATATGAGACAGCTCTGTGAGAATGCATTTCAGAACTATCACATCATAACGCAGTCAGAAGCAGAGATAACCACAATGCCAAGTACTTTTTGATATCAGTCTAATTGTGCATAAAAGCCTTTGTACTGTCCTCCATCTGACTCAGATCTTTTATTTTTTAATTTTTTTAAATTAGTGAGTAACCATGAGGGTACAGTAACAGATTTTCACATTTTCATACTTGTGTTTCCCTCATACAATGTTCGAGCACCCCTTCCTCTACCAGTGTCCATTCTCCACCACCAGTGAACCCAGTATCCCTCCCACCTCCCAATCCCATCCCCCTCCCCCCCTGCTCCCCCCACCTCTATGGCAGGGCATTCCCTTTTGTTCTCTCTCTCTCTCCTTTTGGGTGTTGTGGTCCACAATAGGAGTATTGAGTGGCCATCGTGTTCAATCTATAGTCTACTTTCAGCATACATCTCCCCTCCCGAGCGGGTCCTCCAACCAAAGTTTACTTTATGTTCCCTTCTCTATCTGAACTGCCTTTCCCCCCAGCATGTGAGGCCAGCTTCCAAGCCATGGAGCCAACCTCCTGGTACTTATTTCTACTATTCTTGGGTGTCAGTCTCCTACTCTGTTATTTTATATTTCACAGATGAGTGCAATCTTTCTATGTCTGTCTCTCTCTTTCTGACTCATTTCAATTAGCATGATATTTTCCATGTTGATCCACTTATATGCAAATTTAATGACGTCATCTTTTCTAACAGCTGCATAGTATTCCATTGTGTAGATGTACCAAAGTTTCTTTAACCAATCATCTGTTCTTGGGCAGTTGGGTTTTTTCCAGGTTCTGGCTATTGTAAACAGTGCTGCAATGAACATATAAGTGCAAATGTCATTTCGACTATACTTTTTTGCTTCTCTGGGGTATATTCCCAGAAGTGGTATTGCTGGGTCGAATGGGAGCTCAATTTCTAATTTTTTGAGAATCGTCCATATTGTTTTCCAGAAGGGCTGAACAAGTCGGCATTCCCACCAACAGTGTAGAAGGGTCCCTTTCTCCCCACATCCCCTCCAATAGCGTTGCTTTGATCAGATGTTTTTAAAAAAATTTAATTTAATTTATAAATTAGTGAATCAATGTGGGGTACAGTTACAGACTTACAAACATTCATGCTTGCATTTCAGTCATTACAATGGTCGAGTACCCATCCCTCCACCAGTGCCCATTCTCCACCACCAGTGATCCCAGTATCCCTCCCTTTGCCTCTGTGGCAGGGCATTCCCTTTTGTTCTCTTTCTTTTTGGGTGTTGCAGTTTGCACTAGAGGCATTGAGTGGCCTTCGTGTTTGATCTATAGTCTACATTTGGCTCGCATCTCCCAACTGGAGCTGGTCCTCCAAATACCCATTACTTGGTGTTCCTTTCTCTATCTGAGCTGCCTTTTCCCCCAGCATTTGAGGCCGGCTTCCAAGCCAAGGTGTCTGACTCAGATCCTTAAGGAGCAAAACAGCCTCACTTTGCTGTTTCCTTTTAACTTTTATGTTTTATGGCCTGCCTCATACAGCTGAGACTTGGTTTAGAGCAGTGGTTCCCAAACTTATTTGGAATACCTCTCTCTCGAGAAAAAAAAACTCACTCGGTGCTTTGCAGGAAATCTTATATTCTTCAAGTCATCACACAAAGCCAGTATTGAGATTACTGCAATGGAGGCTGTTACTGACACTTGGATCATTTCAACACCTCCTTCTGGGGGTGAAGTAGTTTCTCTCACATGAAAAACACTGGTTTAGGGGCAGAGAGATAGTTCAGAGGTAAGGCACTTGTCATGCTGTTGTGTTGGATCCCTGGTACCCCTCAGCACAAAGTCAAGAGTAAGTCCTGAGCACTGCTGGATGTAGCCACACAATCAAAACAAAAACAAAAAAGAAACATTGGTTTAGGGGCTGGAGTGATAGCATAGCGGGTAGGGTGTTTGCCTTGCACGCGGGCCGACCCGGATTCAAATCCCAGCATCCCATATGGTCCCCTGAGCACCGCCAGGGGTAATTCCTGAGTGAAGAGCCAGGAGTAACCTCTGTGTATCGCCAGGTGTGACCCAAAAAAGAAACATTGGTTTAGAGGAAAAGGCTCTCCAAAGTTGTGTTTCTTTGGGCTCTCAGCTACCATCTTGGAGTGTCAGCTGGTAGCTACAACACACCCACTGTTATGGTGGGTTCTGTAGAGCTAGTAACTTCTGAGTCATAGTTAGACTGGAGACAGTTGCCTAGAGGCCACCTCTCCAGAGATGAGTCGATAATCTCTGAGTTGTGAGAATAGAGAACTTATCTGCACTTTGTATGGAAACAAACTCAGTGACTTTGATTTTCTTTATCATGTTGAACATCTTTGATTCTGAAGCATGAGGTTACTTCTTCAGTAGGAAGATATAGCCAACAGACTCTGAAATTGTTCAAATGTCCTGATATCTTTTGGGAGTCTACCATTCTAATGCTGTGCTTATTTTGGTTTCTCTTTAGGGAGGGGATGTTGACTTGGGAACTCAAACCTAGGTGGGGACCCAAAGATAGTCTATCAAGATGAAATTGCAGTTCATAAAGAATCCTATTTGCACATCTCTGAAGGACAAAGTATAGGGCTCTTCAGATAATGAAATGCATTCCAAGGAAGTACATATTGCCTAAAAGTGGTTTAAAAGTTAATAATTCATGTTCAACATCCTGACTCATAACTTGTTTATAGGTTTCCCTTAAGATTTTTTCATAATCCATGTGTCATAATACCTACCCCAGCTATTAACAGATCTTAATAGTTCTTGCTAGCTGGGGTAGGTATTATGACACATGAGGCAATTCAGGGAAATGGAAGAATTGATTTTCGAATGCTGTCACATTCATACCTTTCAAGAAAGCATGGAACACTTGGAATGAAGCTGTGTTTGAGGTCAGGCATCTTCATCTGAATAGGGTCCGGACAAAGAGGAAGAGGAAGCTCCCCATGTCCAGATCAAGGGCTATACTCACTGAAACCCAACATTTACAACTCACTAACACCAACTTTTTTCAAGATCCCAAACCAAAACAACCAAATCTGAAAACTAGTTTCTATGTTTTTGTTTGCTTTTTGCCCACTCTCTGGGCTTTCTCTTGATTCTGTGCTCTGGGATCATTCCTGGCAGGGCTCAGACAACTGTACCTGGTGTTAAGGATTGAATTTACATGCCAGGCAGCCTTCTACCTACTGTACTTATTGCTCTGGATATGAGTTTTATCTTAAAGTTCCTGGAAGACAAATCTGTCTTCATCTGGCTGCATCAACATAACAGCCTGTTTACCTACAACTCCAAAATATTGCCACGCCCTTTTGATATCTGAGTAGACTATGTAAATAAATTTATACTTAATTTTAATCAGTGGGACAAAAATCTGGGTATTTCTAAATTTTACTTTTTGAACTATGTGAATTTTCACTAAATAAGTATGTAGAATTTTTGAATACTAAACTTATTTCTGAAGACAGTATTGTTTTTAGATGTTCTGACCTGAATGTCATAAATAATAAAAGTGTATCTATAAGATGAAGATAAATTTATATAACTTTGTAATGACATATTTTCATATGTCACATTGGTTGAAAGTACTCCTGGCAGGCTGCACTATCAGGGATCACTCCTGGCAGGCTCGGAGGACTGTATGGGATGCCGGGGAGCTCACCAGGCTGACAGCACGCAAGGCAAGCACACTCCCTGCTGTACTATCACTCTGCCCCCTGGAACATCTTATTTTTTATTTTCTTTGGGACTGTGTGGGCACATCTGAAAGTAGTTAGGGCTACTCCTCCTGGTTCTAAGCTTGAGAGTTACTCCTAGACATGCTCAGAGATCAAGGAATACCAGAGATCTGACCAGCATTGTCTGAATGGTAGGAAAGTGCCTTAAACCTTATAATAGCTCTGACCTGCTGCAGCATTTAAAAGAAAAACCTCAGTATTTATACTATTTTACTTCTAAGTACTTTTGAACTTGAGGAGACTTCAAAAAAGCATTCATTTTCTGACTTATGCAACATCATCATTCCACCTATAATGAATAATGAATTCCTTCATGTCATCTTAATTAATCTATACTCAGATTTTCCTATTTTGATAAAAAATGTACTGTAACCAACATTCCTCCTCTGACGTTTGTTTTTGATTAAAAACATTTATCATTTTTTTTGTTTGTTTGGGGACCATACCCAGCAGTACTCAGGTGTGAGTTTCCAGAGAAAGGCATGGGCACAAGTGTGGGGCTCAAGCATTCTGTGGCCGAGAACCATTCCCCTGGCTGGCCCATGGTGACAGATGGATGGATGAAGGACTGGGAGAACAGAGAAACAGGGCCTGGGCCCCAGGCCAGTTGGTAGTCAGTTTATTTCTCTCCCCTCTCCAATGTAGTCTGATCTCTCCCTGACAGCAAGTCCTGGTCGTTGTTTGTTGTTTTTTATCCCCGCTTTCCTCTTACAGCATAGCTATATAGAAATCATGAAGGGTGGGGTACATGTAGGTGGGGTTGAATGTTGTCATAACAACAAACAGAGGTAAAGCCTCTTCCTTCAGGGGAAGTCCTAGGAGATTAACTCAAGGACAAAATCTCATTTGGGGTTCAGCTCTCCAGATTACTAAGAGATCCGCTCAAGGGCGGGATTCCATCCAGGGTGTATTGCTTTCTCCTTTACTCAGCTAGTAATCCATTTAACCAATTACACTAAATTTACTTCTTATAATATTTCTAGTCATATTGTAAGAGATATATTAAGTTTGGCTCCTCCTGGGGAGATCTTGCTACATATTCCAGACCACAGTCCTCAGGCCAGGTTAGTCTTTCCTAACCCCAGCAGGGACCTTATTCGGTAATTTTTTTTTAGGTTATAACAGAGTTTATCCCATGACCATGCTCTGAATTTATCATACTTATGGTGCTTAGCTTGTCCCCTTTCGATGCCAGAGTAGCTTACAGCTTGCCCTGAGTCCATCCAGTCCCTTCGTCAGGACCCTGCTTTTGGGGTGCTAGGAACTAAGGGCAACTGAGGCTTAAGTCAAGTAAATATGGATACCCAGGAGTAAATATTATTTTGGAGTCAATTAACTTCCATGTTATAAAGCATAGCATGAACTGTCTTCCTGTGTCTATACAAAAAGGCCATTGATAAATAAACCATGCAAGTGACATAAAGGAAAGAGAAAAGCAATACAGGATTATTAGTGCTTGCTGAAACTGGGTGTGCCTCAGTGGCACTGTTGTGAGAGTAGCTCAGTAAACCTAAGCTACCTGGGGGAGGAGCAAGGACAACTCAACGTTATCCAACAATTGGGGCTACTCCTGGCTTTGCACTCAGAGGTCACTCCTTAGTATGCTCCTCAAGGAACCGTATGTGGCTCCACAGATCAAGTTGGGATAGGTTGCATTCACGGCAAGTGCTTGAATTCAACTTTGTGCTATTCCCTGGTCTTCAACTCACTGTTCTTTTTTTTAAGTTTATTTTTTATTAAAGAACTATGATTTACAAAGTTATTGATAGTTGAGTTTTAGGCATATAATATTTCAACACTGATGCCACCACCTGTGTCAACTTCCCTCCACCAATGTCACTCTGTTTTTTTGGTTAATTTTTAAAATTTAAGGGTACCATACACCAAGCAAGACTCTGTCTAGGTGAACTGTCAAATGTTTTGGGTTGTTTTGTTGTTTGTTTGCTTTTGGGCCACACCTGGCAGTGCTCAGGTGTTACTTCTGTACTACGGGCTCTACACACATCACTCCTGGTGGTGCCTGGTGATCATATGGGGTTCTATGGATTGAACCCTGGTTGGCCACTTGCAATGCAAGTGCCCTACCCACTGTTCTATTGCTCTGGCCCCACCGCTGTTTCTTAGGAATGCTCAGGAGACGAGGGTGTGGTTCATGCATGTTTGGTGTTCTATAAGTTATCTTCTAAAAACTTCTGTAAATTGTTTATATTTTGTTAGTTTTTGTTTTGGAGCCACACCTGGCAATGTTCAGGGGGTTGTTCCTGCCTCTGAACTCAGAAATTACTCCTGGCTGTGTGTGGGGAGGCCATATGGGATGCCTGGGATTGAACTTTAAATAGCCAGATACAAGGCAAACAAACACCCTACCTGCTATGTACTATCTTGACAGCCCTACTGTAACAGTTCTGACATCACCCAAATAGATTTAACAGACCATTTGTTATTGTATTGAGATCAGAAAAATTACTTCTTATTTTAATAGAAATGACTGTGGCTGTTGAAGTAATGTGTGGCAGCCTGTGGGGCAGTGATATCAGATTACAACAAGCTCCTTAACCAAATGAGACTCAGGATGTTTCTTTCTCTGGCTCTGGCAAATACAACTTGTTGTTTTATAGAGGTCACAGAAAACAAAACTCCTTCAGGGTTTTAACATTGGCAACAGAGTACTATTGTGGAAGTGAATTAAATTAGAATCAAATTTAATTTAATGCAGGTTAACTCAAAGAGCTTTGCCTACCATTTGTAAGCCTTCAAATGATATTTAGATTTTGAATGAAGTACAATGTTGAATCAAACACAAGTTTTTCTTGGGACTTGGGAAGTGCTACAATTTTCTGGATAAGTAGCACTCTCTGTAGCACAGTTGTTGTCCCTGTTGTTCATCAATTTGCTCGAGCAGGCAACAGTAACGTCTCCATTGTGAGACTTGTTGTGACTGTTTTTGGCATATTGAATATACCACAGTAACTTGCCAGGTTCTTCTCTCAGTAGCTTGCTGGACTCTCCAAAGAGGGACGGAGGAATTGAACCCGGGTCAGCCGTGTGCAAGGCAAATTCCCTACCCACTGTGCTATCTTGTCTGATCTCGGAAACACAAGTTTAAGAGGGAAACATTTGATTCATCTTTTCTTTTGTTTAAGCAACTTCTTTGTTTTATCTTCTCCTGGTCCCTTCCACTAAGCTGATAAGTTAGACGCACTAACTTGGATCTGAAGTAAAGCTGTTGGAGCAGAACATGTTTGTTGGGACTCCTGGAGAATAGAAAGCCTGAGCCGCCTGGTGGTGGCCAGTATTACTCAAATCATCTCGATTGAAATGCTGCCCAGCATGCTACTACATACAGATCATTTTTATAATTTTTACCTGGTATTCCTACCACTGTGAAATCTGGAATTGACACCAATTCTGGTGTCTTGCTTTTGAAATTATCAAGTTAAGATGCTTGACCAATTACAAATAGTATTAAACAAATATGTTGATTCATATCCTCATATAAAAATGTCTACTAATCACTTGAAGAGGCCTTCCCAATAAATGTCATGTTTAATGTGCAGTTGGTATTAGTTTCTACACCTGGGAATTTGGTGAATCAATTTTTGTTTCTACTGTAGCACTTGGCTTCTACTTCCAAAGAACACTGCAGCAATGATACTTGGAAACATTGATTTGCCCACATTTCCACGGGACTAGATCTGTTTTTCCCTAAAACCAGAAGTCCATTTCTCTGCCTCTTTAGCTC
Source organism: Sorex araneus (assembly GCF_027595985.1). Taxonomy (NCBI): domain Eukaryota; kingdom Metazoa; phylum Chordata; class Mammalia; order Eulipotyphla; family Soricidae; genus Sorex; species Sorex araneus. The sequence goes on along the minus strand of NC_073304.1, from coordinate 148,207,837 downwards.
CAAACCTTACAATACCCCTGCCTTGCAATGTATATTCAATAAATGTGTGTGATAGTCATTGAACTCTCATAGCATAGGGTTTTGTTTGTGGGTTATCTGTTATATGATGATTATGTTGATGATTGGGGGGGTCTCCCAAGCAGTGTTCAGGAGGCTTGGGTGCCCTTTCTAATAGTGCTCAGGCTGCCTGCCATGTGAGGGCCAGAGGATACACTGCTTGGGAGTACCCCGGGAGAAGAGCAATACCCTCTAGTGCTGGGGATAACCTGGGTCAGCCTGCTGGTGCTCCAGGGTTGCACCAGGTGATGCTCAGGGAACCATGTTATGCCAGTGTTCAAACCCAAGGTTGACTACACTCAACACAAGTGCCTTAACCCTTGCACTATCTAGACAGCAGGTAGATTGCTATTGTTGATTTGGTTTTGGGGCTACACCTAGTGGTGTTCAGCGCTTTGCTTTTGGCTCTGTGCTCAAGGATCACTCCTGGCAAGACACAGAGGGCCAGGTAGGATGCTGGGGATTGAACCTAGGTTAACTGTATACAAGGCAAGTGCCCTTTTTGCTGTACTATCTCTCTGGTTCCCCAAGATAGATTATTTTAACTGAAGCAACTGAATGGAAAGCCTAGTAAAATTGCTGAGCGCTAGGATAGATACTTTCCTTTCTCACTAACACTTTTCTTACACTTAGTATAACCCACTTCCCTTAGGCTGAGAATAGGATGAGAAGTCAGATGGTGTGTTGGTGGTTTCTTTTAACAGAGAGGACACTGTTGGGTAGCTTGAGTGCTTCTGAATGTGCATAGGGTTTTCCTCTGGTTTGACAGGGGTCGGGGTCTATAGGTATGGATTCATAGTGCGGCAGATTTCCCCGACTCTATTTGGCTTAAGAGCATCTGTTCTGGGGCTGGAGCGATAGCACAGCGGGTAGGGCATTTGCCTTGCACGCGGCCGACCTGGGTTCTAATCCCAGCACCCCATATGGTCCCCTGAGCACCGCCAGGGGTAATTCCTGAGTGAAGAGCCAGGAGTAACCTCTGTGCATCGCCGGGTGTGACCCAAAAACAAAAACAAAAACAAAACAAGAACATCTGTTCTGAACTATTTCTTAAATACCTCTTGGTGGGGCTTGCTAGATGATTTAGTGACTTGAGGAGTTCCCAGGGCAAGTGTGAGGCTGTGAGTTTATCCCCTGTGTCATGCATGAGCCATGTCCAGCCTGACAATCCAGTGGCCTGGGTTCTCCTCCTGGGAATGGGTCTCTGGTTACCTCTACAGCCTGTTAAATCACTATCTGCTCAGCAAGTGTTTTCATGGGTTTTCCCTGAAAGACAGAATCAGTCTCAAACTCACAGACAGGTTGTATTATTACTATTTTTGCTTCCTTTTAAAGGGGCAGGCCCATCTCTGCATCTTAATCTTGATGGTCTCTGAGGTTGCATTCTTTAATGGACCATTAACTATGATTCATTATCCTCTTTACACTGAAATGAAAAAATTATCCAGATAATTTGTACATATATTAAACAACTCAACACAGAAGAGTAATCACTGAAAAGCATGAAGTAAAACTATCTCCTGTCTAGTTAATTATCCCAAGATCAATAGCTATCTCCAATATTTACGTATTGCCCTGGATATATGCATGATATGCATGAGCCAGTATACAAATAATGTATACTAATCATTAGTTATGTATGCACATATATATTTCTGTGCAAATCTTTACAGAAGATTTTATTATTATTATTATTATTATTTTATTTAATTTTATTGAATCACCATGTGGAGGGTTACATAGTTCTCAGGATTATGTCGGTTATACAATTCTCAAACACCCTTCCCTTCACCAGTGCCCATCTTCCATCACCAACCCCCCCAGTATACCTGCCGCCCCCTCCCACCTCCCCAGTCCCCACCCTTGTACTTGATAAGTTTCACTTCGTTTATGCCTTATCTCGATTACATTCCATGTTTCAACACACAACTCACTACCGTTGTTGGGGTTTCCCCCAAAAAAGAAAAGCAGTCCTATTGCCAAGGAGGCATTTGATAGTTCTCCACTACTAAGAATATAGAGATATTAAGTCCCGCTGTTTGTTACATAACTTTTCTTTTTCCCCCTTGCCCCGCGCCACCGAGTTCACGCCTGTTTAGTAATCGCCACGCTGCCTGACAAGGGAAAAAAAACGAAAACAAAAAACGAAAAGGATGGTTATTTCCCGTCATCAGCAGACGTGGGGCTCTGGCTTAGTTGATAGACTAGTAGAGTGTCTGCAAGCAGTTTCTGGAACCGAAGGGCTTGCGCTGGTATCGGCTCCGGCTCGAGATTCCACCAGCGTCCCACTGTTCCATGTACATAATTTTTCCCCTTATATCCCATTCCCACGCCACCAGGTCTGTTTGCTTAATGGACATCACACTGTAGTTGACGACATGCCGCGTTTCTTCCCGAGAAAGAAGAAAATTTCTTCTCAGCTGGCGTGGGGATATAGCTTAGTTTAGTCTAGAGAGATGGCTACCGTTTTGATTGCCTTCAATATTTCAGCAACAGACTTACTATTCTTGTTAGGATCTCCCACAAAAGTCCGACCCATTAAAAGCGAACCATTACATATTGCTGATGCTAAGATGACATTAGGTGGCGCGGCCGCGGCAGCGGCCGCGTGGTTTTGGGTTTCTGTATAAAGTCCAGGGAAAGTACAACCAGAAATAACATCACTACAAACTTTTACCCTTTTATGGTGCTCAAAAGATGGAGAAGTCCTGCGCTGTGTTCAGGAGGGAGGAGTTGAGAGAGAGAGACAGGTTAAAAGAATTGGGGGATGCCCGGTTCCCACTGTTTCAGCGCACCGTGGGGTCTCTAGTCCCATGCCGGAATTAGTTCAGTGGGCTGCCTGGAGTCCAAGGGCGCTTCCTTGGGCTCTTCCATCATGCTCGCTCCGCAGCCGGATCCAAAGGGAGAAGATTTTATTATTATACAGTGCAGAATACAGTAATCCTTTGGACTTTATGATTTTTGACTTCTAACTTTATATTGGAAACATTTTAATAATGATTGATATTATGTATACATAAATGTTCAATAGTATTTAACATTGGGGATTATAATCAAAGCATTTTTCTCTTCCCAACATTTGATTCTCTTTCTTTTTAATTTTTTTGTTTATGGTAGTGCACAGGATACTCTTGGCTGTGCATCTGGGGCATTTCTCTGGGTGGTGCTCAGGGGATGTGCAGGATCCAGGATCCAACTGGGTCTCCGGCATGTAAAGAATATGCTCAAGCCTTTTGAATGTCTCTATGGCGCTAAAGCTTTAGGATTGTTTTTGAACACTTTTATGATAGATAGCATTTTTAGAATAAATTTTAGAAGTAAAGTTGTATAGTTGAGGTTTCGTCAGTTAAAATTTTTGATGGATGTTGTACCCCTCCAAATATTAAAGAAAAAGAATGCTTATTTCTCACTTTCAGCCCCAGGTAATGCAGCCTTCCCTACTCATTTGCACACAACTTTATTAGTAAACATTTTCAGCTTTGCTAATATCCTTGTCTTTGAAAAATGTTTGCAGATCTATCTTGTCATAAATATTTTTCAACTCTTGTCCCACTTCCCTACTTTTACCGGAGACAGTGCTTAAGTGTGTAGGTCTGCAGGGCTAGGCCTTCCTCTCTTCAGAAGGCCTCGGGTTGTGTTCAATCTCGAGGGCTTCCCTGTGCCTCCATTTATTAGCAATCATTACTTTAACTTATTCTTTTAGGGTCCTGGGGTTAAGCCATCGGTGCTGGAGGCTTTCACAGTGTGGAGTAAATAAGAAATGGCAGCAAACAGTTCTTGTTAGTGACTGAAGAGAATAATAGGCATGTCACTCAGCTTTCTGGGTGCACCTTTTAGTTCAATTATCTTCAGATGTTTAAAATCAAGGCTGTTTCCAGACCGTTTCAAAGAACAGCAGGGCTTCCTGCTGAGAACTGTGTGAAATGAACACCCTGTTACAACTAATTAGTGTTACTGTTTTCCTTGTGGTTGGGGGTGAGAGGAAATATATGAAGGGTGTTTATCCCTTCCTGTAGTAGGAAAGAATTGGAACCACTAGAAAAGCCTCAAGGGAAACCTGGAGCATGGTTCCTACATCCCCATCTTCCTACAAAGAACTAGTGGAGCAGTTGCGAGCCAGGGGCAGACCTGTGGCTGTGCCTGCTTCAGCCTGGTGCAAGCTCAGAGGGCTTCTTTACCAGAGGCCCGTAGAGAAAGGGATGTTAAATACCCAATTAAATCCGACAATTTCTTACTGAGCATTGTAAGTATTTAAATGAATAAGGACTGGTTTCTCCCCAATGTATTTAAAATATACATCCAAAGGATGAACAAATTTCTGGTATTTGAAGATCTCTTAAATTTTGAGGCTGCTAGTGGATATGAGTTTAAACTGTGCTTTATCGCCTCTGAAAATGTGGACATGTTGCTTATCTTTTGTAATTTATTTTTTATTTTATTATTATTATTATTTTACTTTTTGGGTCACACCCTGCGATGCACAGGGGTTACTCCTGGCTCTGCACTCAGGAATTACCCCTGGCGGTGCTCAGGGGACCATATGGGATGCTGGGAATCGAACCCGGGTCGGCCGCGTGCAAGGCAAACGCCCTACCCGCTGTGCTATCGCTCCAGCCCCTGTAATTTATTTTTTAAATCTTGGGTCACACTTGGGATGCTGCTCAGGGGTTACTCCTGGCTCTGAATTTAAGAGGTCACTGTTTTATATTTTGTTTTAATTTTATTGAATCACCATGAGATAGTTACAAGCTTTCATGTTTGGGTTACAATCACAAAATGATCAAGCACCCATCCCTCCACTAGTGCACATTCCCCACCACCAATATTCCCGGTATTCCCCCCTTTCCCAGCCCTCCCTACCCCCATGGCAGACAATATTCCCCATACTCTCTCTCTACTTTTGGGCATTATGGCTTGCAACACAGACACTGAGAGGTCATCATGTTTGGTCCATTATCTACTTTCGGCACGCATCTCCCATCCTGGCTGATTCCTCCAGCCATCATTTTCTCTTGACAGTGCTTGGAGGACAATGTGGGATGCTGGGGATTGTCCCAGCTCATGTGTGTGCATGACAAGCTCCTTGCCTGTTGTACGATCTTGTTAGCCCCAATGGACCTCTTTTTAATAGGACTAGGGGTAGTGATTTGGAATACTTTACTGTGTGCAAGGGTGACTCCTGGCTCTGTCCTCAGGAGACCATGTGATGCTGGAGATCAAACTGGGTTTGGTTGCATACAAAGGAACTTCCTTAATCCCTATACCGTATCTTTGTCCCACTCTTCTTTTTCTTGGTCTTGGGGGCTACACACAAGAGTGTTAGTGGCTACTTCCAGTGTAATGCTAGAGGCTCCCTCCCAGTGGTGCAGAGAACCTTGTGGAGCTGAGACTTGAACTTGAGCCTCCAGCACACAGTTTGTGCTCTCCGCTTTGGTCTTTCTGTCTGGCGCTTAACTTCTTCTTATTTTTTCTTTTTGGGTAACACCTGGCGATGCACAGGGGTTACTCCTGGCTTTGCACTCAGGAATTACCCCTGGCCGTGCTCAGGGGACCATATGGGATGCTGGGATTTGAACCCCGGTCGGCTGCGTGCAAGGCAAAAGCCCCACCCGCCGTGCTATCTCTCCAGCCCCCCTGGCGCTTAACTTCTTTTGATCTCAGTTTCCTTATTCGTTGATTTGTTATGATAGTTATAGTGGATTCTAGCAAAAGGGGTATTATGGGTACCAACAATTTGCACAGAAGAAAATACACATATAACCTCTCATTTTAGGTATTCTTTATCTTACAAGTAGGCTCTGCTTTAGGGAATTCAACCAACAGATATAGGTCTGAGGTTAGTAGAATACATAGATGAGGAATAGGTAGACAGAATGACATTTACCTGTGAGTGGACTTGCACAGTTCAAACCAGTGATTAAGGGTCACTGCACTTAAAGTTATCCACAGATTAGCAATCAATTAATAGTAGTGTGTATTCTGAAATCAGGGCCCTCACTTGGGAAGATTACTGTTACAGTCATAAATAAGTGCTAAGGTGTGTGCAGCAAATTTAGAGTCAACAGATAGGACAGGCATGGTTCTTGGCAGTGATCACAAACCCTTAGTAATGTTTTTTTGTCTTGAAAATATGGCTGCCCGGTGGGGTACAGAGAGCAGTATTACTGTAAGGGGACACAGGAGATACCGAGTTGGTTTGGGGTGGGGGGCAGGGAGCAGGGGTCATGGATTTGTTGGGGTTTTTTTTTTTGGTCTTCGTGTGTGGTTTGGTTCGGGATTGGTAGGTTTTGTGGTGGTGTGGGTTATTTGCTGTGTTATTTTGCTGACTTGATTCTGGAAGAGTGCTGAGGAATTGGAACGAGTTGATGCAGTCCACAGAGGCTTGGGCTGCCACGTCCATGGGCAACGACTGAATCCAGATGCCCCATCCGGGTCTTCACCTGGGATGGTTTCCACCCAGCGGAGCCATTAAGGAGTGCATGTGCAGGAAGCGTTAGCAGGGCCTGGTCTCCCTATTCTGCAGATGCTGGTTCAGGGGGCCAGGATGTCCAGCAGTGAGCGTGAAAGTGGGCAATGTAGGCAGCCTGCTGTACGCCCCTTCCTTGATGTTCTAGCATCAGCGAGTGGGTAAGATAGTGGAGACTTTAATAATGAGAAGCTGCTGTTCATGGGGTTTTGTGTATAGTGATGAGCTAACTAGTATTTTACTAGTTTCTTATAAAAAATGAAAAAAAAACTGTAATTTATATCCCCTAAAAAAAAAGAAAGAAAATATGGCTGCCTGAGCCTAACCAGTGATGTGCAAATGCAGAGACTATTCCACAATATAGCAGTACCCTGTCAGTGAGGGAATGAATCATACTTTTATCATAGCAACAACTCATTCACTCATTCCACAAACATTGGCAGGCTACGAGGTTCTGGGAGGAATAAAGTTCTATAAACAGTCTGGCTCTCAAGAAGACAGGTTGCATAAGCAGGTACACATGCTACAGAGTGATCAGTGCTCTGAAAGGAGAGGACTGAGTATGAGAGCATCGATCTGGGATAGCTGACCCATTCCAGAGTGGTCAGGAAGAGACAGGAAATCAATTTCAGCCTGGCTTCCCCAGTCTGACCTAGGTAAAGGGTGACTTCACCCTTCCTTTTGCTCCATGACATCTCCTGTTGCTGTGACCTGTCGGTCTGTGTCTGTGGCTGTCCCACATCTGTGACCCGGGACAGCAGTAATGAGAATTTGCTCCTCTCTTATGCCCAGAGCCCGCGAGGCCAAACTCTGGGTGATTCAGTTGGACTCGAGTCACTGCTGTGTTCACCAGAGCTGGGATCCTGCCTTCTTCCTCCCTTCCAGGCAACGCAGGGTGCATATTTGGGGTGATTGAGTCACAGGAGCCACTTGCTTCTATTTCCTCACACCCACGCTACCTCAGAACACGAAGGCCTGATCCCGAAGAAAAATGCCGGCTCACACTCTTGCCTGCTTGGAAAACTGCGTCATGTCCTATAAATGACAGCCATGAGCATCCTGCACTGGCATGTGTTCTCACAGCCCTCGCCTTAATGCTTCTCTTTGGTCTTGAGGTCATCTTGCCTTGTGCAAATGTGGAGTTTGGGAGGCTGGGTCAATCATCTGGATTACTGGCAAGCTGGCAGCTGGCACACCAACACCTGGAGAAGCCTAGTCATTGAAACTGGTCACCTCAAAAATTGGAGTGGGGGAGGGGAGCTGAAGACAAGTGGAAAGATGCAAGTGTTGGGGCTAGCGTGATGGCATAGTGGGTAGAATGTTTGTCTTGCATGAGGATGATCTGCGTTTGGTTCCTGAACCCCATCAGATGTGATCCTAGAGTGCAGAGCTAGGAATAAGTCTTGAGCATTGCTGAGTGTAGCCCCCAAACAAAAAACAAAACAAAGAAAGCATGTTCCTTGCAGTGTCAAGCTGGGTCTGATTTGCATCCAGTTGCTGCAGAAATGTGCTAGGGTCCTGAAACCAGAGCTTCCCAGCGTGAATCTGCTGAAACCTGAACTGTGTGGAAGGTGGCAAGTTTTTGATATGAGCCTAGCCAGTGGACTGGATGTATAGTCACGCTGGACCTGTAAACATAGCAAGTGGGAGAGGCTGCCAAGCACAGAGGCAGAAACAGCGAAGGGGTCCCCTAAGCCACCTTCCCCAAACCACCAGCTCTTGCCAGGCATTCCTCTCCATGGCTCTGTCTCCCCTCCTTCTCATCCTAATTCTTCTTCTCTTCAAGTTTTGTTTTGCTCCAGGGGACTCCTCAGTCAACATACGGGGCTGCAGTTGTCTCACCAAGCACAGAGTTGCTGGGCCTTTGCAGGGAGTGCCAGAGAGATAGTCCCTCCCCAGGGCCTCTCCTCCTTAGGAAGCCACAGGAAACAGGTGCTGGGCTACACCCCTCCTTCAGTATATTCCAGGTGTCTGTTCTGTTGGGAGGACAGATTGGCAGCCAACTGAAATTTTAATCAGAGCCTTTTTGCATGTGTTAACTTGATTGCCGCTATATATGCTTCTGGTTTTGAAGTCAGGTCTCACCTCTTCCTCACTGGGTCTGTAGGTAGCTCTTCTTATACACTGAGTTGAACTCATTTTATTGTTTCATAATGATGAATTAGGAGACCAGAGTGGAACTGACACTGTTCTGGAGAACAGAACTCTTTACTTGGCCTGTAGTCAGGGTTAGAGTGATTGTAAGAGATGGGTAGCATACAATAGCAATAAAACAAGTGCTCCAGGAGTGGTAACTTTGAGAGGTACCTCATAGGAGCTTGGCAGGGATAGAGTGTGTTTATCTGCGCTACAGAGGCTGGAGCCCCTGAAAGTGCTGACAGAGGTCAGGTACTGGAATGGCAAAATAAGGACCATTATCTCCCAGGCAGCAGCCGGAGATATTTCACACTCACACAGGAGACTTGCACACCTTCCAAGAGGGAGAGCCAACAGTTCTATCACAGATGTCTGTAAATGCAGAATTAGATTCGCCTGATAGCTTTCTGGCAAAGACTATGTCCACTGGTCAGAGCTGCAGGGTTCAGTGAGTTACTGTGGGGAATGACTAGAAGGTTCTGCGGCAGGCACTTCATTGTTGACCTTTCTTCTGTTCCACCTCCTTTTTCTTTTCCTTCTTTTTAGGGGTGGCACAGTGGAGTGTTTGGGCTACACCCAGAAGTGCTCAGGGTTTATTCCTGTCGCTGTGTTTAGGGGACCATATGTGGTGCTGGGGATTGAACCAGTGTTAGTATGTAAGATAAGTGCCTTACCCCACGTATTATTTCTTTAGCTCCCACTTCAATTTTCTTTCTCATTTCTACCTTTATCCTGAAGGAAAGTTACCAGGAACACTTTATACTTTATTATATTCTTTGATAACTGCCAAGGCGCTATTTCTCTGAATTGGAAACTCAATATTCAGTAGCACTGGTAATACTAGGACACTGATCGTGGGAGCCTACCCATCATCATCACTTTGCCCTCAATATTTATTAAAAATTTAATTGTAGGCATTGTGTGGTTTACAAAATGTTAATAGTGGGGTTCAGGTATAAAACATTCTAGCACCACAACATTTCCTAGGATGTCTGCTTTGTCCCAGACTCCCTCCACCCCCCACCCTCTGCCTTATGGTGAGCTTCCTACTGAAGGTCATTTTGAAGTTTTCTGTTGCCTTTGTTATCCCCTTACTCTGTTTCTTTATATCCCACAAATGAGAGAGATCCTTCTATGTCTGTACTTCTGACTAACTTTACTTAGACTGGAAGAGAATATTTGCTCTCCATCTACCTGATAAAAGATATATAAAGAGAGCTGGAGAGTGCTTGCCTTGTACTTGGCCAACATGGGCTCAATCCCTGGCATCCCATATGGATCTCCAAACACTGCTAGGAGTGTCATTCCTGAGTACAGAGTCAGGAGTAATCCCTGAGTGTGGCTGGATGTGATTCCAAAGCAAAATAAGAATAAAACAACAATATATATATATAACATATATATATATAACAGTGTTATATATATAACACTGCTAGAACTTTGCAAGGGAAAAAACAACCAACCAATCCCATCAACAAATGGAAGGAAGAGATGGACAGAAACTTCCTCAAAGTAGATGTAGGCCAAAAGTGTATGAGAAATTGCTCTGTCTCTCTCTTCTATCTTTGCTTCTCTCAGGATGGAAGTTGTTTACTTTTTTCCTTCTATGGAAGCAGACATTGCCAAAAAAAAGAGGTAGGGGTGACTAGTTGGAATTGGTGAGCACCTCAACAATGTCTCATACATCAAGACATTGGTAGAAGCAGCAAACCACAAGGATTTGACCACTTGCTATGAGAGAGTGGATTGGTAGTGATATGTCAAGATTATGGTGTGAATGGAGTGGGCCATAAACTGTTTTCCCTTGGTCAAACCTAGGACAAGAGTGAGGCAAAGCTTACCTGGCTAATCGAAATAAGTAATATTTAAGTCCATTCTTTTAATTCAATTTAATTTATTTTAAAAGTTTTGGTTTTGGTACCACACCGGGTTTACTCCTGGCTCTGCTCTCAGGGATTACTCCTGGAAGGACTCAGGGGACCAGATGAGATGTCAGGGATTGAACTCAGGTTGACTGCATGCATGGTAATTGCTCTACCCATTGTACTATCTCTCCAGCCCATTCACACTAACATTTATTTATATTTTGCATCTTGGCTCTGAGATTACTTCTGGATGTGCTCAGCGGACCACTCCAGATTGAACCAAAGTCATTTTTATGCAAAACAAGTGCCATAACCCTTTACTATTTCTCTGGCTTCTTCCTCATAATTTTTGCTGAAAACTGGACATGATATACCATGTAAAAGAAATAACAATAAATATATTTTAGTAGTGATGTGGCAGGGAAGGGTTCTGTAGTCCTACAACAGTGACTTTGGACTGTGCTCCTGGACTGTGATCTTTAGCTGGACTTCTCAGTTTTCCTCCGTTCTTCTTAGGTAGATAGGATGGATAGAAGGGCCTGGATTTGAGTATTTCCCTTCTGCAAGGCTGCTTAGGCTCTGGTGAAAACCCAGCAAGTGTGCATCCAGTAAATACATATTGAAGATACATATTGCCGAGTAAAGGATTCTCTTGGGACTAGAGAGATAGTACAGCAGGTAGGTAATGCATGCAAGGTGATATGCTTGGGTTCAATTCCCAGCACCTCATATGGTCCCCTGTAACCTGCCAGAGTGATCAAAAAGAATGCTCTGGAGTACTTTAAATACTTCATTTTCTCTTTCTTCCTTATGGAACTATGAAGGGATTTTTCTCTAATTTTTATAAAAAACATCTTTTGAGTTCCTGAAGGTAAAGCTCATAAAAGTGTGGTAGTCCCATAATGACTAGGTTCCCCTGAAACTGATGGTTCTCTTTTTTTTTGGTTTTGGGACATACTTGGTGTTGCTCAGGGTTTACTCCTCTCTCAGCACGCAGGAATCATACCTGGCAGTGCTCAGGGTATGGGGATGGGGACATATGTGGTGCTGGGGATTGAATCCAAGTTGGCCACATGCAAGACAAGCATCTTACCTACTATACTATCTCTCAGGCACAATTTTAGTTCTCTCGCTTTGTCCTTCTAAGTCTCCAGCAATTTGTCAATTACAGTTTAAGCTTTCCTCTTCTGGCACTGAATAGGAAATCTTTTGGTGGTTTGTGCTCAGAGGTTCTGCTCTGTTAAGTTGTGAATTTTAATTTTCTTGTTGCTCCAATTTGTGGGAGAATATTTTTCCCTGTGTTCTCAGATATAATGCTATAATGCTTCAGTTGTTAATGTTTAGATTTTTTACTTGTTAGGATAGAATGACAGCTCCTAACATCCTTACATGTTGAACCAGAAAACAAAAGATCATTGATAACATTTTCCCTTCTATCATCATCATCATCTTAATCCCGTTGATTGTTCAATTTCTTGAGCGGTCTCAGTAACGTCTCCATTCGTCCTAGCCCTGAGATTTTAGAAGCCTCTCCTTACTCGTCCTTCCCAAAGATGCCTCATTGGAGGCTCTTTCAGGGCCAGGGGAATGAGACCCAGCATTGTTACTGGTTTTGGCATATGAATACGCCATGGGGAGTTTGCGAGGCTCTCCTCTATGGGCAGGAAACTCTCGGTAGCCAGCTGGTTCTCCCAGAAGGAGAAATAGACTATAATATCTATATTTAGTAGATATTATATTGGCCTTATACTGTAAAGAAGTGCCTTTCTTTTTAATTAATTAGAATTTCTCTTTGACCTATTTATTATATATATATATTGTACTAGGGATTGAATTAGGGCTTTCCATATGTAAGACAAATGCTCTGCCACTGAGTTACATCCCCAGCACTACTTTACTTATTGAAATAAATTCATAAACTCATAAACTTTCTTTTTACTTCAGGTATCATTATCTGTTCTTGTTTTATTTCGATATTCAAGTTGTTCCTGAATTGGCCAATGGAATTCCTTTCAAATGAACTCTTGCTTGCATTTTTCCTTTACTAAGTACGTTTTATTTCCTTCTTTCTCCTCTTGTTGTCTCAGGAGAAACTCCCAGCAGTCCTTGGGCACAAGATTGGGGTTGTCATAGTTGCCTCAATGGTTCCAGGGGCCCTTTGTTTGCTTAAGGAAGGCAGATTTCCATTAGGGCTCTGTTTTTGTGTTTTGTTTTTCCCTGAAAAGGTGATGTTAAACCAGATGAATTTGGAAACCTCTGAAGATGATCTTTTATGTTGAGCTGCAAACAAACATGGGGCAAAGGAGGACTTCCTGCCAATTCCAAAATGACACCATATGGATACCTAATGTATTCTGCATGACAATATCTTTTTATTTATTTTTGTTTGCTTTTTGGACCTGGCAATCCTCAGGGGATAGTCCTGGCTCTGCACGCAGGGATCACTCCTAGCAGTGCTCAGGGGAATCATATGGGATGCCAGGGGTTGAACCCAAGTGGGCTGTGTGCCTTACCTGCTATACTATGGTTCTGGCCCCAAGCATGACAGTGTCTTATATTAATCATTCTTCCTTGAGCCTGATTATTGGACCTGATGTTATAAAGGCCTAAATTTTTGTAGCTTGTAATTCTCCTAGCCAAAGAGGTGTATGGAATTTTTCCCCTTCAATAGTAGGGGGCTGGAGCGATAGCACAGCAGGTAGGGCATTTGCCTTGCATTCTGCTGACCCAGATTTAATTCTTCAATCCCTCTTGGAGAGCCCGGAAAGCTACCAAGAGTATACCGCTTACATGGCAGAGCCTGGCAAGCTACCTGTGGTGTATTTGATATGCCTGATACAGTAACAACAAGTCTCACAATGGAGATGTTACTGGTGCCCGCTTGAGAAAATCGATGAATAATGGGATGACAGAGCAGTGCAGTGCAGTGCAATAGTAGGGGCAAATTCTGGTGAAACTTGAAGGCTGAAATACTAAATAATAACTTGTCAAATCAGATAGTACTTCCTACTGGAATACCTGTGTACATCAACTACAGAAGCCAACAGTTGGATTAAGAAGTCCCTTACCTTGGTATAAACATGAGTTTGTGTTTTTAAGCCCAGAAAGATTTCCTATCATTGAGATTTGCTGGTAGGCCATGCTTGCCTTAAGTTAAAGGGCCACATTTTCCCATAAGCACTTGAGCTCTCTTGCTATTTCTGGTGATCACCTCCTCACATACACATGCTTAACAAGAAGCCAGATCATAATGAGTTTTGTTAACTTTTTCCTAGCATATTCTGTGATGCATTAGGATTTTTTTTCTTGGCCATATTGAGCACTCTCGAATTTGTAGCTTTCTTGGTGGAGTCTTTGATTAGACCTTGGTGCATGTAATCCAACCCCATGTTAACGGGCATTCCTCCAAGTGAGGACAAGATCTGGCCCATGGTGGATGATGTCTCTCCCTTGGGACCCCCTAGGGACAGGCTGGTGCTTTTAGGATTGCCATGTGCCTTGATCTTAATTTATCTGTTGTATTCAATATCATTGGAAACTGGGGAAAGGCCAAATACCTGACCTCTGCTCTAGGGCTGTGATATTGCACCCACCCCGAGCTTCTTTTGATCCTTGATTTGGCAAGCCACGCGGGGGAACTCCTTAGCTTTCCTCGGTCTCCAAAGGTTCATCTGTCTGTCACTTAATAACACTTAGTCTTCAAATTACAATTAGGTTTGGCTGCAGGTTAGAGTAAAAGAAGGGGTAGGAAGTTTATTGGAAGTTGGTTAATTAGGTTGATGCTTTTCCAAATATTCATGTGAGCTTAATGGTGACAGGGGCAACACTAAGTTGCTAAGTGTTGCCCCTGTCATCATTAAGCTCATGGGACAATTTATTTATTTATTTTTTTGTTTTTTGTACCACACCCAACTGTGCTTGGGATTTATTCCTGGCTCTGTGCTTGGGAATAATTGCCAATGTGTTCAGGGGCTCATATGCAGTGTTAGAGACAAACCCAAGTTTGCTTTATGCAAGGAAGTTCTCTACTTGCTGTGCTATCTCTTTAGTCCTTACATCAAAACTCTTAAGGGATAGTACAGTAGACTGTTTTTTGTTCTTCCTAATCATGAGAACTTGGAAGGGTGAGCCAGAACCTCTCCAGAGAACTTGGAATATTCAAGCTAAGTGCACTCTCACTCAAATAAAGATAATGTCATTAAACTGTTGTTTGAAAACAAATTCAGAAGCCAGAAATACCTTAAGGGGCTAAGAATATACTTTTTATTCGGGAGGCCGAAATTAAATCCTAGATACCACAACCTCCTGAGCACCTCTGGGAGTAATCCCTGAACACAAAGTTGGAATAGCTTCTTATGTCACCTCAAAATAAAATCACCGCAAAAAAATAAAACAAAAACAAAAAACCCTCAAACCCAACAAGTTCAGTTCTGCTCATATAATGCCTACCTTTGCTGAGATTAAGTAAATATTCATTAAAAATTTTCATATAGTGACTAGAATTTTCTACTTTCTTGCATGCTAAGGCCAATAAACTTTTGAAAATACAGAAAAAGAAACTTAAAACAGCCTAGGATGTAAAATGTTAGTGTTGAATTAGGAAGACATAAGTTTCAGATTATTCTGATATGTAGGAATACATAATATATATAGAAATATATATGTGTGTGTATATATTATCACACATATAGACATACAGTATTTGTTGTGAGTCTTTCTTTGCTATATGAAATCCTAATTTGGGAACGTGAAATAACAAAAATTCATTAAAATTCCTTTTATAGGACTAGTGGTATAAAGTACATAACACATATGTACGATCCTGAGTACCATCCAAATACTGTTTTTCCAAAAAGTGATTTGGAAAATTATCAGAAGCATTGAACTTAATATATTTTGTCACAAAAATCATTAAATAGAGACTATTTTAGATGGATAAAGCCCAGAAGCCTGGAAATATGGCAAAAATGCCCAAATTGGGCCATTATATTTTAAAAGTTGAAATATATCCTTTCCTTTCAGTCTTCTTTTATGGCTTTCTTCATGATTTCTGTATTCCCAGAGGAGCTGAGTTGGATTTAAACATTGGATGTAGTATTCTTTAAAGTGTTTTAATAGTTCAAAAATCTTTTGGTTGACAGTAGTCTTTCCTGGTGGTTTCCTAGTCTTAGTTTTTCTAAAAGCAGAGTTTCAAGAAAAAGAAGTCTTTGACTTCTGCCTTTTGTGGGATGAAAGGCAGGTAGTTGGCAGGTTTTTTTTTCTGTGTCTTTTTGGAGGGAGGAAGAGGAGAGAGGGAGAAGAGAGAAAAGAGGGAACAGAAGAAGAGGGAGAAGAAGGAAAAGAAAGAGAGGAAGCTAGAGACCGAGGGAGGGAGGGAGAGAGGAAGAAAATAAGGGAGGTAGGGAGAGAGAGACCAGGTTTTTTTTAGACAGCCAAAGAGTGTCTATAATTTTATTTGCTGAGCCTCTATGGCTAGTCTACTTTGGAAGTTCAACATACTTTGTTTGGGGGCCCAATTTGGGGTTTTGTGAGTGTTTAAGTCTGTTAGGGCTTCCCAAGAGAAGGAGGGATTAAGCATCTGGAATTGATACTTAGTTTCAGGTCTTTAAATAAGTCTTATAAAAATAATAGACCCCCGGCCATCTTGCCACACTCAGCAGTGAAGAATCCTGGCTGGTGGGCAATGGAACACCAGAGAATGTTCTGGGCCCCAAACTGAGCCAATAACACTGGGGTGCCCCAGATGGAGGAGGTGCAGTCTCCCTGCCTTCTCCAGATGGAATCCCAGAGACACTGAGCTTCTACAAGCATGGCTCCGGTATGTGGGGACTGGGACTATTTCTCCAAACTGCGTGGCCATGCTTGATATACAAAGTGAGCAGTGAAAAATAGATGATCTAGCATTGGCCCTTAGAAGGCAGGCTTGAATGGTGGCATTGAATATCCAAGCAAAATATAATGCCCAAAACTATAGAGAGAGCCCCAGAGGCACACAAACCAAGTTCTGAAACCAGCGGCTTCTTGCAGAAATGTCTCTAGACTGTGAACTAAGCTACAGTCCCGTGCTGCCCCGGGAGGGAAAAGGTTTTTCTCTATCGGCCTTTCCTTTCAGCAGCAGCGGCATGGTGACCATCATCTTTCAGAGCCCATTGGACAGAGGTACGAGTTTGCAGTGGCGGGACATGCAGGAAATCTCAGGATGTGGGGGTGGTACTGGCGCTGCTCCCCGCCCAGACGAGACCCTGAGAAGCTGCCCACAAACGGTTCCTCTGTTCCTGAACAGCCATGATCCCAGAGGCACACAAACCAATTTCAGAACCCAGTGGCTTCTGGCAGAAATCACTATGGACTTAATTACTAAAATACAGAAATCCAAAATCCTATATTCTTCATTACCAGCAATAGAAAACAAATTATCAAATGATACATTTTCAGCAGGTCTGATTGTTGGGGGGAATTTCCAAATAATAATAGTGGGTTTTCTGTCCAAACATTTAATGTAATCAAAGTAAAAAAGAGTAAAGTGAAAATCATCTGCCACACAGACACGGTGGGGGGTGGGTGGGAGGGGTATACTGGGGTTCTTGGTGGTTGAACATGTGCACTGGTGAAGGGATGGGTGTTTGATCATTGTATGATTGAGACTTAAACCTGAAAGCTTTGTAACTGTTCTCACGGTGATTGAATAAAAATAACTTAAAAAATAAAAGTGTTATTTAAAAAAAAAGAATAGGCCCCCCGATTGTTACTCTGTGTGGGCTCTGAGTGAGATGAGTACTCACACTTAAAAAATTGAGTATTGAGGGTCATTAATCTGAATGACCCTCAGATCAAAAAAAAACATGCTTGAGGTTTTTTTTAAGGTTTTAACTGGTTTTATTTATTTATTTTTTTAATAATTTATTTATATTTTTAATTATCCTCCACAGTGAGGGTATAGTTACAGATTCACACATTCCCATGCTTGTTTTTCCCTCATGCAATGTTCGAGAGCCCTTCCCTCCACCAGTGTCCATTCTCTACCACTTATGAACCCAGTATCTCTCCCACCCCCCTATCCCATCCCCCACACCCCACTCCGCCTCTGTGGCAGAGCATTCCAATTTGTTCTCTCTCTCTCTCCTTTTGGATCTTGTGGTTTGCAATAGGGGTATTGAGTGGCCATCATGTTTAGTCTCTAGTCTACACTCAGCGTGCATTTCCCTCCCCGCTCAGGATTTCCAATCACATTTTACTTGGTGTTCCCTTCTCTATCTGGGATGACTTTCCCCCAGCGTGTGAGGCTAGCTTCCAAGCCATGAAGCCAACCTCCTGGTATTATATACTACTATTCTTGGGTATTAGTTTCCTACTCTGCCATTTTATATTCCACAGATGAGTGCAATCTTTCTATGTCTGTCCCTCTCTTTCTGGCTCATTTCACTTAGCATGATAGTTTCCATGTTGATCCACTTATATGCAAAGTTCATGACTTCATTTTTTCTAACATCTGCATAGTATTCCATTGTATAGATGTACCAAAGTTTCTTTAACCAGTCATCTGTTCTTGGGCACTCGGGTTTTTTTTCCAGATTCTGGCTATTGTAAACAGTGCTGCGATGAACATATAAGTGCAGATGTCATTTCGACTGTACTTTTTTGCCTCTCTGGGGTATATTCCCAGAAGTGGTATTGCTGGGTCGAATGGGAGCTCAATTTCTAATTTTTTGAGAAGTGTCCATATTGTTTTACAAAGGGGCTGAACCAGTCGGCATTCCCACCAGCAGTGTAGAAGGGTCCCTTTCTCTCCACATCCTCTCCAACAGCGGTTGCTTTTGTTCTTTTGAATGTGTGCCATTCTCTGTGGTGTGAGGTGGTATCTCATAGTTGTTTTGATTTGTATCTCCCTGATGATTAGTGATGCACAGCATTTTTTCATGTAACTTTTAGCCATTCATATCTCTTTCTTGAATAAGTTTCTGTTCATTTCTTCGGCCCATTTTCTGATGGGGTTGGATGTTTTCTTCTTGTAGAGTTTAACTAGTGCTTTGTATACTCTTGATATCAATCCTTTATCGGATGGGTATTGGGTGAATATCCTTTCCCACTCTGTAGATTGCCTTTGTATTCTGGTCCCTGTGTCTTTTGCAGTGCAGAAACTTCTTAGTTTAATGTAGTCCCATTTGTTTATCTCTGTTTCTACTTGATTGCTTAGTTCCGTGTCATCTTTGAAGATACCTTTAGCTTCAATATCGTGAAGGGTTTTGCCGACCTTGTTTTCGATATACCTTATGGATTGTGGTCTGATGTTGAAGTCTTTAATCCATTTTGATCAGATTTTTGTGCATGGTGTCAAGTTGAGGTCTAAGCCCATTCTTTTGCATGTGGTTGTCCAGTTATGCCAGCACCATTTGTTGAAGAGGCTTTCCTTGCTCCACTTCACTTTCCTGGCCCCCTTATCAAAGATTAGATGATCATACATTTGGGGTTGTGTGTTGGGATATTCCACTCTGTTCCATTGGTCTGCGGCTCTGCCTTTGTTCAAGTACCATGCTGTTTTAATTGTTACCGCTTTGTAGTAAAGTTTAAGGTTGGGGTAGGTGATACCTCCCATCATCTTTTTCCCCAGAATTGTTTTAGCTATCCGTGGGCGTTTATTGTTCCATATGAATTTCAAAAACAAGAGAACCTAAAAGAAATGGATGAATTCCTTGATTTCTATAATCTCCCAAGATTGAACCAAGAAGACTTGGAATACCTGAATAGGCCCATAAATATCCAGGAAATCGAAAATGTAATCAAAAGTCTCCCCCAAAACAAAAGCCCAGGTCCAGTTGGATTCACTGGCGAATTCTTCCAAACATTTAAAGAAGATTTGTTGCCAGTTCTCTTCAAGCTTTTCCAGGAAATTAAAAAGACAGGAACCCTCCCGAACAGTTTTTATGAGGCACATATCTCCCTAATACCAAAAGCAAACAAAGACACCACTAACAAAGAAAACTATAGACCAATATCTCTGATGAACACCGATACGAAGATCCTCAACAAAATACTAGCAAATAGGATCCAACAACTCATCAAAAAGATCATACACCATGACAAAGTGGGATTCATCCTGGGGATGCAAGGATGGTTTAACATTTGGAAATCAATCAACATCATCCATCATATCAACAAAAGTAAAGATAAAAACCATATGATCATATCAATAGATGCAGAGAAAGCATTTGACAAGATCCAGCACCCGTTTATGATGAAAACTTTTCCAAAATGGGTATAGAAGGGACTTCCCTAAAGATAGTCAAAGCCATCTACCACGAACCTACGGCAAGCATTATCATTCAATGGGGAAAAACTAAGGGCCTTTCCTCTAAGATCGGGGACAAGACAAGGATGCCCACTCTCACCACTTCTCTTCAATATAGTACTGGAAGTACTAGCAATAGCCATTAGGCAAGAAAAAGATATTAAGGGCATTCAGACAGGAAAGGAAGAAATCAAACTCTCACTATTCGCAGACTATATGATACTATATCTAGAGAAGCCTAAAATCTCTACTAACAAACTCTTAGAAACAATTGACCTGTATAGTAAGGTCTCAGGCTATAAAATAATACACAAAAAACCATGGCCTTTCTATATACAAACAATGAAACAGAGGAAAGGGGCATGAAAAAAGCAATCCCGTTCACAATCGTGCCCCAGAAAATCAAATACCTTGGAATCAGCTTAACTAAAGAAGTAAAGGACCTCTACAAAGTGGGTAGGGCATTTGCCTTGCATGCAGCCGATCCGGGTTCGATTCCCAGTATCACATATGGTTCTCTGAGCACCACCAGGGGTTATTCCTGAATGCAGAGCCAAGAGTAACCCCTGTGCATTGCCAGGTGTGACCCAAAAAGAAAAAAAAAACACTACTCCATTAAATAAAAGAGGACATGAGGAAATGAAAACATATCCCCTGCTCATGGATAGGGAGAATCAACATAGTCAAAATGGCAATACTCCCCAAAGCATTATACAGATTCAACGCAATCCCTATAAGACATGCTTGGTTTTAAGTAGAGTGCCTTATTTTAAAAAATTGAAGTCCTTCTTGGATGCCTGTATCATCTTCCCTTGAAGGCCAGAGAGTGCCAGAGAGTGAAATTCCCATTTGTAATATTGTGGGGACATGCAGTAGGATGGCACCGGGACTGGAGATGGGGGAGCACAGAGACCATGGAGGGATGGTGCATGACATCAAATTCTGTGACATTGGGGTGTGTGCTGCCCATTGGTGGGTGAAGGGGGATAAGGAAGTGATTTTGGCCCGGTGCAATGTTGTTGACCTTTTGGGTTTTATCATCTAGGACAGAACAATAGGTTCTTGCAACCAAAGCCATGAAGTGAAACAGAAAATGACACCTGTGATTTTAACAGGTGAACTTGAATGACTGCTGTGGAGAACTCGAGAAGCATTTGCAGACCCTGCCAGCCAGATGGGGAGGAGCAGGCCTGGGATTCCACAGCTCTGCTGTCCTGGGCTTAGAGTTCTCCGCTTGCCTTGATGGCACACACCCTTCCTCCCCACCTCCATTGTTTTGCATTATGTTTTTTGCAGTACAGGTACTAAGAGGTCATCATGTTTATTCTGGGTGTTCAGTGTTTTTGTCGAGAAGGTAAGGCTGGAGTAGCTTTTTAACTCGGTGGCAGTGTTGGGGTATGAATGTGACTGCTGAGGCTTTTGGAAGTACAAGGAGGTGGGGGTACATAGCCCATCCTGACCCCGAGAAAGCCAGAGATTTCAGTTACAAAACCTGCACACCTGAAGTTTTAGCTGATTATATCTCAGTGAGGTTTGTCCTGCGACAGTGGAGTCTGGCTGTGGGTATGGCAACAGTTTTGGATTGTGGAAGCAAGTGGCTGATGGGGACTCTGCTTGGGATAGCACCAGGCTGGCCCACCCACAGGGATGACTCTTGGTGGTGCTCAGGGGACCACATATGGTATCAGGGATGGAACCAGGCTCAGTTCCATGCAAGACAAGTGTCTTAATGCCTGTACTATCTCTTTGGCCCCTTCACTACTTTGTTAATCTCCAACAGCTGGAGTTTCAACATTCCTAGTATTTAGGTAAGGAAAATCTTCACCCTTCAATTGAGGAACTTAATTTCAAGCTAGATGTTTTACAGTTTTACTTATAAGGTATTTTTCTTAGTCATTTGCTTTTCTGGAGTATTTTACTCTTATAACATATAGTTGGGTGACATTTGAATTGTGGAATGATTTTGTCAGTAATTAGATGTTTAAATTTGTTGACACATGAGCACTGCTGATGTGGACTGCTATTGTGGGGCTAAATGCCAGGACGTGTTCAGAGCCACCGTGACAAGCTGGACTTTCCTGTTTTCACTGCTGCACTTGGCAAAGAATCAAGGTCACATGCTGATGTTAGGCCAACCCACCTGCTCCTCTGCTGAGAAACGTGAAGCACATTGTGCTTTTGTGCCAGCAGGCTCGGAGACACGACACTGCTCTTTTCCCTCTCTTTCTTGTTCGTAGTGCCAATTGGGACGGTTTGGTTTTCTCACTAATGCTTAACTGTCAGAGAATGGTGAGGGGCAGGTTCATTGTTATTAAGGTCTGATATTACACGTTCATTAAAAGAACCTGTAATAACAAAACCACACCAGAAGTCATATGGTGCAGTCTTCTCCAGGGAGGCCCAGCCCAGCTTTCTACTTAGAACTTGCTCTGAGGAAAGATGCTTATGTTTCTTGTTGCTATTGGCCACAGACCTTCAGTGGTTCACTGGCCCTAGTTGTTCTTTAAACTGTCATTTGAATTTTCATTCCCTAAGCTGGAGAGATAGTACAGTGGATAGGCTGCTTGCCTTGCATGCAGCTGACCTGAGATTGATCCCCAACACAGCACACAATCCGCCTAGCAACATGAGGAGTGATCCCTGAGTGTTGAATAAGAAATGAGCTCTGAGAACAGCTGTGTGTGGCCCCTAAATAAAAAACAATTTATCCCATTTTCTTCTCCCCTTTGGCTTCTGCTGCCAATGTCAGGGGCTTGCACATACGGTTGACTGTGGTGTTGAGCATTTGGTTATGGAGGTCACTTGGGATTGTGTAATTTTTGTTGTAGTTTTTTGTCTATGTGCCACCAGGGATCACATTCTTTCATTTGTGGTGCTTGCTCATGTTATAGTGACTGCTGGAGCCTGCATGATTTAGTTGCTCTGCTTTCACACACCCCTGACTGTGGTGAGCCAGAAATCAAGCATTCACTTGTGCTGGGACTCTCTAAGTAATAGCTGAGCCTTTAGGAGCATTCTTAGTGCATTGGGCTACACCAGGATCAGGTGCCTACTCTAACATTTGTAAGGTGGGTGCTTTTGTCATTAACCCTTCTCTGGGTCTTCTAACTGTAAGAAATCATGATTATATTTTGAGGGCAGTACTGGAGACTACTCTTAGCCAACCCAGTACTCAGGAGTTGCCCTGGGAGACTATATGGTTTCATGGAAGGAAGGCTTCCCAAGAGAAGGAGGGATTAAACACCTGGAACTGATGCTTAGTTCCAGGTCTTTAAAAAGTCTTATAAAAGAGTAGACCTCCAATTGTTACCCTCAGTGTGGGCTCTGAGTGAGACGAGCCAGACGTGGGGCTCCTGCATGCAAAGCCTGTGCTCTAATCTGTGAGGGTATCTCCTTGGGCCACATCTCTGGCCCAGGAATCACATCATGTGGGTTTCTGTCCCAAGGATGCATGAAGAGAGATATTTTATTTGTGCCAGTAGGTCTTGGTTCTGCATCATTCTGAATCATCTTGGGTCCCTCATCCTTAATTCTTTCTTCTGTTCTTCCCAATGGAGAACAAGTCAGACATGGCCCTGTCATTTGAATTTTCATTCCCTAGGCTGGAGAGTTAGTACAGTTGATAGGGTGCTTGTCTTGCATGCAGCTGACCTGAGATTGATCCCCGACACAGCATACAATCCCCCTAGCAACACGAAGGATCCCTGAATGTTGAATCAGGAATAAGTCATAAGTCACAGCTGCCCAGCCCCTGACACTGCATGATTGTGAACATGGATGTTTCCTTTGTTCTCCAAGAATCATTCTGTAAATTCTTTTTATAATTAAAAAATTTTATTTCCATAAAGTTGTTCATAATAATTGTTTACATTCAATATTTCAACACCAATCCCACCACCATTACACGTTCTCACCACCATTATTGTGACTGCTTCCACTACCACTCAAGACTGCCCCATAGGCAGATGCTAAATGATCTATTCTGTATTGCTTGTTCTGAATAGTATGAAATGTCTTGTGGCTGTAGAATTCTAAACTTTTTAAATATTTGGGGTCCAGAGACATCTCTGTGGTGTGCTGCTCTTTTTTGAGATTCATTTGTGAGTATCTGATGACTGCTAATGTGCTTAAATGTTGCCCAGAGGCAGTTCATGGACGTGACTGTTAGGAAACCAGGAAAGTGGAGAGATGGGGAAAGAGCCCATTCCCGACTCCAGAGGCCTAGAGTTTTCAGTCACTGGTTCCGCGTACCTGGGTTTTTCAGTGGATTCATTCTCATGCATGGGGCCTCAGGAAGAAACTGCCCTGAGCACAGTGGCGATTGGGTTCTGGGGGTTTGCAGCTGCTGGGGTTCATTTGGGGCAGGTGGAGGGATACACCTGGCCCCCTCTGAGGTGCCCGGATGATATCAGCCTGGCGTGGAGTGGGGAGATACCTCTGAGATGTGCTATTCTTTTTCGAGATTTTTTTGTGAGTCCCATTCTGTAAAGCTTTATCATGACACTTATTCCTTCAACTTTACTATTCACACCTCTCACTTGTGCCAAGTGGTCAGAATGCAGCAAATTAAAAGTCAAGTGTTTTATTATGTATGCATGTGGGAGTGGTTTTCAAGAAAGATATTGAGAGATTAGCTCCTAGTTAAATATTTTGGATGCAAATGTTTCAAAGCCCAAAGGATGTAATATTTAGAATTAGGGCTGTCTTATAGAATTTGGATGGGGTAACGACTTCAACTATAGGGAATAATGAAAGAAGTTTAAGGGTGGAGAAACACTCAAGGCACTGATCTCATGTTTCATGTGGAGGGCTTCGGTTGGATACCCAGCACTGAGTGGACTGTTGAGCACTTCCAGGAGCCAGGAGTAGCTTTGAGCCAGGAGCAGCCCCCTAATACTACCACATATGGCCCCTCCTCCAACCAAAAAGCCAACAACGAAAAGAAATCTAGAACTTCTTGCATTGAGGTTTGGAGATTTTATGATCTGTAAATAACATAAATTGTGGATCATAATTTCCAAATTTTTACCTCTTCCTCCTATCTGATCTGAGTTTTAGGGTTCTTAAAATTCTCGGGGTTCTTTTGATCTAGACCACCTTGAACCACTGAACTTATGCTGAGAAAGAGGCAGAAAATGTGCAGCTGCTTCCATTTCCCTAAGGCTCAGAGGTCTTACCTGGAGGCTTGTTACCACGTCTTTGGCTTTTTTGAGTGATTCAGTCACACACTGATGTTTCAGGGCTGGGTGCTTCCCAGTGGGAGCCCTGAAAATTCTCGAGTGTCATCCCTAGAGAAGGAAAGTAACTTTATAGAGACTCCCACAAAGTAAATCACCAGGACTGGATGGTTTTCATCCAAGAGTTGGGGAAGAAAATGAAGTGTGAAATAGCACAGATACTGATGAAGACATTAGTCCTCCATTAAAACCACAACTGTGTCAGACCACAGAAATAAGGTACTAACATGACCTTATTGCTACAGTAGAGAGATTAGTGACTTATCTGCTTCCTCCAAAAACCCAGTCCACTTAGAAAGAATAACTCAAAATATGAAGAATGACATAATGTCTCTATTCCCTTCAAGAGGGTGACAGAGACAACATTGTAACTCATGCATGACACCACTTTAATAGAAAGTTTGGAAAGAATATTATAGTGAATATGTTGCTCATGATGCTCTACTCTTGCACTGGGCAGACCTATAATCAATCTCATACCCCTCCTTCTCATCCTAAATGCATGTAATACTTCTCAATTCTGTGCTCTCTACTGCCACCTCAAATGAACATTATTTTTATATATACATGTATGCGATATATATTATGTAGATGTTGATATATATAAACCCATTTGTGAGTTTATATAATGAGTTTACATATTATATGTGAGTATTTATATGAGTTTACATATTATATATGAGTTTGTAAATGAATTTACATATTATATATAATTTCATTACCTATGTGGAGCTGTTTCATCACAGCCTATGGTTGTCTCATAATAAAAATGATAAATAATGACAAGAAAGAAGTCTTTCACAGGTAGTTCAGTTTGAGCATATGACAAGAAACATTTCATATTCTTTCCTCTTAATGACTGAATTAGCAGAACATCTATCTCTAAGAATAAAATGTTATGTGAGAACTGAATCCAGATGTGTAACCCAACTCAAGCTATTGTAGGTTTCTGGAGTGAAGGGAAGTCACTTGCTTGGAGGCAAAAGACAGCTTGTTTTATCAGGTTTTTTTGAGGTTCAACTCTCAGTAGCACAATCCCTCATTAGGTATTTTATTTGCACAGTGTACACAAATTTATAAACATTGTTGAATCCTGCTACAATAGTGACTTTGGAGGAAGAAGAGAAGTTTGCTTTGAGGGAAGAGCTACCCAAGGTTTAAAGTAAAAAGGTTCAGGAATGTTGCACCTTGAAGGAGCTGAGTAGCTTCATAATTGGTGAAAAATCTGAGTTTCCTTGGAACTGGTTTTTTTGGGGGGATGGTCATACCCATTGGTGCTCAGGTGCAACTTTTAAGTGCTTAGGGAGATCAATGAGTGGCAGGGATTGAATCTGGGACTCCCGCATGCAAAGCATGCCTGCAAGTGTTTAAATTATCTCCAGACTTAATTAAAGCAATTTCACCATAATAACTATGCTGCATCACATCCTAACAAAGGGGCATGTGATAGAACAGGATGGCCTGGAGTGACCTATAATCTGATTAATAAATGCAACTTTGCCTGCCTACTTTAGGGGAATGGGTGATTTTGTTTGATCTATGAAAAGGTGCTGCATACTTTGGTTAATACAGAACCAGTATTTATGAAATGCATCTCTCATGGGAGAGATCCTACTGTATTGTGATTACTCAGGACAGTTTAGGGCTTTGTCATATGGCAGGGTCATGAGGCAGGCATCTGATCCCAAGCCACAGTAGCAATGAACAATGGAGTCCACTGGTCAGCAGAGCTGTGTGGCAATCCCCAATCCACACTAGTAATCTTGTGTTGTTGGTCACATCTGTTAGAATCATAGGTCATGGAATAAGATGCTGGAAAGGTCATTTTGTCTAGGTATTTGCCTTACAGAGCTAGGGATTATCGTGTCCTTGTGAAAGACAGGCAACATTTGTCAGCAAGAGTAAATCAAGAGCACAAGTGGGAAGCATGGGTAAATGTGGGAGGAGAGAATCTAGGAGATCAGAAAGGGATCTTCTTATTTCACCACTTTGCTTTTATTTCTGCTTCCAATGGACAGTATAAAATAATTTTGGATATAACCTGGCCTCTGGAGCACAGAGTGAAAACTTTGTTGGATCAATGATTAAATGAAGTGTTGATATACATTTCTAAATAACTCTATAGCTTACAAAGTGTTTCATCTATCTTATTTCACCCAGCCGAGGACTCTCCAGGCTGGGGTAGAAATAGGATTCTGTAGCCACTTTCCATAGATACATCCCATGAAAATCAGCAATGTTAAATTGTCATCCTCAATGTCACAACAAGGTCACAACCAGATTGCAGACTCTTGCCTTTTGCTGCTGAATCCAGACTCTTGCCTTCTGCTGCTTTCACCATAGAATGATAAATGATAAATATAATAGAGAGTTGACTCAATTGGACAGTGGACAGTGTCCACTTCTAATGGACAGTGTTCAGTGTCACAGGACAGTAAAAATAGACTGTGAGGGCAAGGAGGTTCTTGGTAGCAAACAAACTGAGCTCATCAAAATGTTCTTTTCCTGGGCAGGCTCGAATACCATGGCCTTTAGGAAAGCCTTGACTGTCCAGCCACAGGCATCACCTACTTGCTGTGTCCAGCTTTCCCTGGGGAGTGGACTCTTGGCTGCAGCATCAGACACAGACTCTGCCATTAAAGGACATGGGGTGCGTTGGTGTTTGGGAGGAGGGTTTCTTTGGAGATATGACATCACTGACAGACGATATTCTGGCGAGGTGTTTGGACAAAGCAGAACTTGCTGTCATTTTGTATCCATCAAGAGGCACAACCTGGTGACACTGAGATGTGTAGGAGAACCAGAGAGTGAAGTAGTGAAAGTGATAAGGAAGAGTCCCATTTTCTTTATTAGAGACACTTCATGGGTCCAGAGAGATAGTACATTGGTCAGCGTACTTGTCTTGCCCACAGACGATGTGCGTTTAGCCTTGGCAACACACACGGTCACTTAGTCCCCTCCAGGAGTGATCCCTGAGTGAGAGCCAGCAGCAAGTCCTGACCACTGCCAGGTGTGACCCCCCACCAAATCTGTAATCCTCTCTCAAAGTGATTTACTACTGATTATAATGCACTTCTCCCCTACTTATACCATACGTGTGTACTGTGATAAAATGAAGATAAAAGGAAACACTGAATACTATTGAGAAAGTTTGAGGGTCCTAATTGAACTTTTCAACAGCCACAGAGAAACAACCATTTTTTTTGCTTTTTTTTTTTGGAGAGGTAACACCCAGAAATTCACAGGGATTACTCCTGGCTCTGCACTCAGGAATTACTCCTGGTGGTGCTCCGGGGACCATATGGGATGCTGGGAATCGAACACAGGTCAGCTGCATGCAAGGCAAACACTCTACTTGCTGTACTATCGCTCCAGCCCCAACAACCATTTTGTAAAAGACATAAAAATGTATCTTTTAAGGTATATCCATTAATATTTTGTGTTCTTTTCAAGAAAGTTTCTATTTGAAATATGTGGTGAAGGAAAATGCTTTAAATTAAGGTAGAAAAGAAGTTGGAAAATGGACATTTTTCCATTTGAATAAAGCCTATCAAATCATTGGTTCGATTTAAAAAATATTTTCCTCTTTCCCTGTCCTTGTGTTGTTGTTGTGGTGATTGGCTGTGAATGCATTTGAGTACATGCTTATGTACACTTGCTGGTTGCATGCTGGAACTCACACTTTGTTATGAGCTTTTCTTTTTCTTTTTTCTTTTCTTTTGGCTCTTTGGATTACACCTGATGATGCTCAGGGGTTACTACTGGCTCTGCACTCAGGAATTGCTCCTGGCGGTGCTCAGGGGACCTTAGGGGATGCTGGGGATCAAACCCTGGTTGACTGCATACAAGACAAATGCACTGTATCCACTGTACTATTGCTTTGGCCCGGGTTCTTTTTCTCTTAAAGCCACAAATTCTTAGAGAAACACAGAAACACCATATAATTTCTTGTCAGAAAAATGTCAAGTTTTTACAAATTTAACTTCTAATTTTAGTTTGAGTCTCTCAAACCCATTCATTGGCTATAGGTTAAAATCTCTTCATTAGGGGGACTGGACCCATAGCACAGCAGGTAGGGCGGTTGCTTTGCATGTGGCCAACCCGGATTAGATTCCCAGCATCCTATGTGGTCGCTTGAGCACTGCCAGGAGTGATTTCTGAGTGCAGATCCAGGAGTAACCCCTGAGCATTACTGAGTGTGACCCAAAAAGCAAAAGCAAAAAAAAAAAAAAAGCTCTTCATTAGGAAAAACCGAGAAGTGAAAATTTTATGTAATTGTTTTTCCTTTATAAAATATTCTGTAATACTGTAGCACTGTTGTCCCATTGTTCATCGATTTGCTCAAATAGGCATTAGTAAGGTCTCCACTGTGAGACTTATTGTTACTGTTTTTGGCATATCAAATATGCCACGGGTAGCTTGTCAGGTTCTGCCGTGTGGGTGGGATATTCTCGGTAACTGGGTTCTCCGAGAGGGACGGAGGAATCAAACCCGGGTTGGCCACATGCAAGGCAAACGCCCTACCTGCAGTGCTATCGCTCCAGTCCTATAAAATATTCACTGCATGAAATTGAGGTGACTGTAATAAAAATAAGTAATTATAACAGGGTCACAAAAAGTGTTCTGATCACTGAGAAATTCCCTAGCCTTGAACATTTTTAATTTAAAGCTGTGATCAATATGCATTCACTATGACTATATCTTAAACCTTACTGGGGCTTTTATGCTTATATATATTTTACTGTCATACGTGGTGGTTAGTAGACTGGCTCAGTGCATGGTGTTGTTCCTGCTCAGGGTATTACTTAGTTCCAAGGACAGAACCCAGATCTCCAGCATGCTGTTTCTGCTCCAGCCCTTTAAGCTATCTCCCTGTCCCATTATAGTTCTTTTTTTTTAAGGGTATTAGGATTAGACTTTAGAGCCAAGCTCCTGGAAGAGAGCGACCAGAGAGTCTCTTGCCCCTGCACCTGGCTATCTTCTCCAGGGTCCCTCAAAAGGGGTGGGCTTCAGTTTTCCTCCCCGCCCCGAGCAGAGCTTCTGTGGTCAAAGACCTCCAGAGCCTAGCTACAGCCATGCTCAAGACCCCTCTTCACACGTTCGGATGAGCCTCACGCATGAAGGAACCGGCAGAGGAACCCAGGTATGTGGAACCTGGAGCTGAGACCTCCAAGCCTGCTCGGCTCGGGACTGGGCCTCTTCCACCCCAGATTCCCCATCTTCCAGTAGCTAGGCAGTCACACCCAAGGACTGTCCCCCCCCGCCCCCCCCACGCCTGTGTAATCCCATCAATGGCCAACATCCAGAGACTTTAAAACCAAGCTCCTGGAAAACATCTTATGGCCTAGTTCTCCCTGTGGGAGAACCTGGCAAGCTACTGAGAGTTTCTTGCTGACATGGAAGAGCCTCGCAAACTCCCTATGGTGTATTCATATGCCAAAAACAGTAACAAAGATGGGTCTCAATCCCCTGACCCTGAAAGAGCCTCCAATGCAGCACCATTGGAAAGGACGAGTAAAGAGAGGCTTCTAAAATCTCAGGGCTAGGACAAATGGAGTTGTTACTGAGACCGCTCGAGAAATTCGACGATCAATGGGATGATGATTATGATGATGGTGATGATTAGGATTGGGGATATAGTGCAGCAGGCAGGGTGCATGCTTTGCATGTAGCTATCTGGGTTCGATCCCTGGCACCCTCTATGGTCCTCTGAGCACCACCTGGAGTGATCCTTCAGTTTAAATCCAGACGTAAACCCTGAGCACCACCAGGTGTGGACCAAAACCCAAAACCAAAAAACCAAAAAAGTGATATTGTGTATATTTCATTGTAATTTGTGTCTGATAGCAGAGATAATACTTGATATGATAGGAAAGATTTGCCTTTGCTGATAAATATATCCTGATGACTTGTGAGTTGTGGTCTGTAGAGTCATAGTTTAGTAAACACAGTACTCCATGGGAATCCATAAGCACTCATCCTCTGGACTTGTGAATTCTTGGGAAAAAATTGCTTCCACATGTTCCTCAAACTACTTAAGATTTTTGACTGGTTGGTGGTCTATTGATTCTAAATATTTGACCTGTCAAAATGCCATCTTTAAACTCCAGTGATGCAGAGAGATTTGAAATTAGCTAGGGCTGAATTTATTACAGAACAAAGGGAGGTGATGATTAACACGCCCATCTGGGCAGTGGGGATAGAGTGGGTAGGGGAATAATCCTTAAACGGATTAGATGCCATGATCCTAAAACCACATTCCCTGAGTGTTGGTTCCTTGCCCAGAAAAGGGGATAGTCCAAACACTGGTGACTTTATTTATTTTTTTGGGGGGTCACACCCGCAGATGCACAGGGGTCACTCCTGGCTCTGCACTCAGAAATCACCCCTAGCAGTGCTTAGGGGACCATTTGGGATGCTGGGATTTGAACCTGGGTCGGCCGTGTGCAAGGCAAACGCCCTACCCGCTGTGCTATTCCTCCAGCCCCAACACTGGTGACTTTAAAATGACAGTGTTTCTCTGTGAGACTGAGCTTAGGGACCCTGAGGTGGAGAGTTGGGGGTTAATTGGGGAAAATGTCTTTGTCCTTTTCCTGTGCAGAGTTAAGGACTTACGACTCTGTATGTGTAGTGATTCTTAAAAGTGAGGGTCCACTCACTGCTATACAAAGACCAGTTTGCCTGCCTGGGTGGAGATTAAAGTGGAAATACATGTTATGACTTTTTTTAAAAGTTTATACATAAATTTTATGATTTGGTTTTTATTTTATTGGGAATCCAGGAATCAAACACAGTGACTTCATTTGTATGGGCCAGAGAGATAGTATAGTGGGTAAGGTGATCCACTTGCATACATACAAATGACCCAGGTTTGATTCCTGGCATCCTTGTGGTCTCTAAATACAGAGCCAAGAATAAGCCCTGAGTACCACTGACTACTGTGCCTTTTCCCAAAGAGAGTAACTTTTTAAAATCATGAACTAGGAATAACACAGTTTTTTAATTTATTTTTTTGAAAAATATATTCCTGTAGGCTACTTTTAGAACTGGTGTAGAGTAGCCAAGAAGATGAAATCAATGATGTGCTGTTGAACTAGAAGGCAAACATCACAGGCAGATCTTCTCCAGTCACCGATAATTTCTGGTTGGCTCTGAGTACTCTATGTAATTCCAGGGAAATGTGTCTTTGTAAGATAAGCTCACGGACAGAGCACTCCACCCACTTTCTGATGGATTTTCTCACTATGTTGTCTTTTCTCTGCCATCTCCTGAGAACTTTCTGAAAAGTATAGATTATTAAAGACTTCATGACACAATAGCTCACCTGGAGTTGATGTTGGGGGGCCTCCAGGAGAATGACACCCCTTCTCGGTAGGAAGCCAGCTGTTAGGAAAGTCATTCCTGGGAGGAGGAGCGCCTGACTCACAAGCCCAGGTGCTCAGGAAATCTGCCACTCCGAGAGAGGCCAGGACTCGAGGCCATGCCCAGAGTTCTAAATACAGTTCAGGCTGGGTCATCATGACAGATGCTGCACTGGCACCACGTCGGGGACTGAAGTGGGAGCTCGGAGGGTGTTTAAATGCCATGGCTCCTGGCCTGAAGTCTCACTGGACTGGGCTGAGAGTGGGAGAAGCAGAGGCAGTGCTGAAGGTTTGGGGGAAGAGACGGGGAGCCACCTTGGCAAGGACATCTTGTTACTGCGCGGTGGGGGAGACCAGCACTCCTGCAGGGGCAGCTAGCCAGCCCCCCCCTGAGCGGGGTGAGGAGGTGTTCGTTTCAGAATTGCTGACACACTTGGAGAACACTATCTCTCCAAGGGCCATTCTTGCCCTTCAAGGTAGGTAGGCTGGGAAAAACAGATTTTCTAGAGCCAAGGTTTGGACTGAGGAGCAAGTGGTGAAGTAAGCTGGCCAAGACGACTCTGGACTCAGGAATGGAGTGAGGAAACACATGTTGACTTTGTGGTTCCCAAGTCAGCCTCTGATTAAAAAAAAAGTCAGCGTTAGGCAATTTCTTAACTCTCTCCCACCATCTTCTTGGCCTTCAACGAAAACCTGCTCTGAGATTAGCATCTTTTAATACCTCTCTTGTGGGAAGGGCTGCAGAAGGAGGAAAGAGACAGACAGAGAACAGGGAGGTGAAGGTTCCCTGGAGGTCAGGGATGTGAGGATTCTAAGTTTTGAGAATATCTCAAGCCAGGCTTGGTGAATTATAATTATGAAGCCTTGGTTTATATAATTTGTTTTTATTTTGGGGCCACATCTAGGATTGCTCAGGGCTCTGTACATAGACATTACTCCTGGTGGGGCTCAGGGAACCACATGAGGTATCCGGGCTCAAACCTGGGTGGGCCTCATCAAGGCAAGTGCCCTACCCATTGTACCACCACTCCTGCCCTAAATATGTAAAGTTTAATGGCAAATCACAGGATATTTGTTCCATTTTCCATGCTGTTGTCCTGTTCGCCCTCCCTCCCTCCAGGGCATTCCTTTTGGTGGTAATGCATTTGAGAGTTTCTGAAGGTGATGTGTGATTTGGGGATGGCTTCAAACTTTGGAGAAGAGAGCTAGGTCCTTTATTTTCTTTTATACTTCTGAACAAGTGATGCAGGGCATATTTCCTTGGTCAGCTCTCATTGTTCTTACTTTCAAAAAGATTCAAATGCCCAATTATCAGCTTCACGTTCATGTTCCCTTGGAGATTCCATCAGGCCCTAGATTTTTTTTTCCTGCCTTGCTAGTCTATATTTTCCTTTCTTAAGCTGGATGGTACTTTTGTGCTTTTGACAAGACTGTTAGTTTGGGGTCAAGAGGTCCTGCTTACTTGAAGCTCTTTCTCCCTTTTCTGAGGCGCTGCTTTGGGGGTGTTTCTTTAGCCAAGGCTGATCTTATTGCTCCTCTTTCCCAGGCTAGTGTGCTGTTTCCTCACTGAAGATGAGCATAGTACCCTTTCTCATTGGTTATTCTGTTACCTTTTGTTTGTTTGGGGGCCTCACCAGGCAGTTTCAGAGATTGCTCCTGGCAATGCTTGGGAACTGAACCAGGGGCCTCACGGAGTGCAAAGCAAGCGCTCTATGACTGAACTCCATTCAAGCTTTGTGCTGTTACTGTCTCTCTAAGATCAGAGTCATTCCTGTTCACAAAGTAGGGTAACAACACAGTCCAGAAGAGCAACACTTATGTTAGACCCATATAAAATTAGGTCTTCTGAATTGACATTTTAGTTCCCCCTCTACCTTTATATCATTTCTCCTTCTAATACCACTCAATTTTGGTAGTTTTGACTCTAGGACCTCAAGTATTTTCTCCACCATGTATTTTTTCCCCATTCTATAGTTAAAACTTCTTAGGATTTACTTTTCTCCAGTTGAAAGAGCACAAACCTTGTTACTCCTTCTCAGATATGAACAGGAACATGACGGGGGGAAAAGCTCGAACCCTGTGGTTGCCTGCTTCTTCAAGTGAAGGACAGAACTAACGCTTCATATAGTTCATTGTGTGCTACTGAGATAGCACCTGCGATGCTACTGAGAGTCATGAGCATCTCAATGACTTTAGATTAGGAAATTGGCCCAGAAAGTCACTTGTCTCGAGTCATACACCTGGGTCTGTGTAATTCTAAAGAATTTTCCTTCTTTCTGGAACCATTTCCGTAAAACTCACCTCCTTGTATGTGAACACTCTGCCTGGTGGGGTCTGGAAGTATCAGCAGTAGCCTGTGCAGGATGCCATTATTATCCTAGTTCCTAAGGAGGGGTCTTCTCTGCCACACCTCTCTCAGGGTCATCGGCTTGAGCATTTGTTAAGAACCGTTTTTTTTTCTCATTTTATCTTAATAAGCACCTTTCCTCCTTGTAGTCATGTGGAGGAAAATTGGTACCTAGAATATCTTAGATGCTGTGACTGTTACATGTAGATGTGACTGAATTTACTAAACTCAGTGACTTGGAAAGCTTTTAGTTCAGATTGTGCCAGTTAAATTTTTTTACAAATTATAATACTATGATTTACCAAGTTATTTATAGAGTTATTTTAGGCCTTAAGTGTTCCAGCAACAATCCCACCACCAGTGGGTCCTTTTCTCCACCAATGTCCCCATCCATCATCTCAGCCTGCCCTCTTGAAAACACAAACAAATTTACTTTATATTGTTTGCTACACACAAAAGCAAATGGATTTATCAAATATTAGATCAGTAGGAGTAGATTTTTAAAATTTAATTTCATTTTTATAAAGTTGTACACAATAATTTATTAAATTCAATATTCCAACACCAATCCCACCACCATTATGCATTCTCACCACTATTATTTTGAATTTTCTCAACCACCATCCAAACCTGCCTCAATATAAGACCTAAATAATTTATTATTTTTTGTTTGTTATAAATAATCCACTACAAATGATCAAAAAAGTTTCCTTAGAAGAAAGTGTGTGAAGATTGTTGTACCTCACCCTGGAGCCCTTGTATAAGAGATTCTAACATGTTGTTACAGGTTAAGCCTGGGTTCTTCTTATTTGTTTTTATTGAGATTGGTTGCGGTCTACTTTACACCCCATCCACTGTGGTGTGCTACTCCTGGTTCATCAGTGGTGTAGAGTATGAGATATTGCTCCAGGAATTCTAAAATTTTAAATGTAAGGTGATACAGCTGAAGTTAAATTTTTAACTGGATGGTGACTTTAGGGTCTGGAGGCATCTCTGCAGCTTGTTGCTCTCTTGCAAGATTTATTTGTGAGTCTTTGGATCCTGGTCATTAATGAGATTATATTAGAGGCAGTTTGTGGCTCCGAAAAGAACAGAGAGATGGGGAGAGAGCCCATTCTTGAATCCATGAGATCCTGAAGATTTTGCTCACAAAGCTTGAATATGTGAGTTTTTCAACAGATTCACTCATGGATGAGGCTTGTCCCAAGCCTGTGGAGATAGGCCATGAGCATGGTGGTGATTGGGGATTCACCACTACAGGGGCTCTGTTTGTGTGGGTTGTGGGCTCACCTGCCCCCATAATAGGAGTCAATTTGTGATCATTATTGTATCTCAAAATAATGTTACTAATGTAATTTTTGGAGGATCTCCTGTGCTGGTCATTGCTAGTTGAGTCTTCTGCATTATTTATTAGGCTCATTGCG
Organism: Sorex araneus; assembly: GCF_027595985.1. Classification (NCBI taxonomy): domain Eukaryota; kingdom Metazoa; phylum Chordata; class Mammalia; order Eulipotyphla; family Soricidae; genus Sorex; species Sorex araneus. Next base: position 148,171,658 of record NC_073304.1, on the reverse strand, counting down.
TTTGGTGGTTTTCTATGCAACTTTCCAGTCAGATTTTCTGTGATCCCACTGGGATAATAGAACTATGAAATTTGTAGTTGTCTTTAGGCCATGTATTCTGCTTCATGGTCCAGGAGTTATAGATCTAGAACCGTTTGGTGGCGTGGCAATTTGATGAGGTTCAGTTGTGGAGATGAGCTGTTTCTAAGGCGGAGGGTGTCGGGTATGGCTGAGGGTTGCTGTGCCTTCAGGTAGAAAGGGGATTCTGCTCACTACCATTCTGACAAGGCCCCAGAGTTCCCAGCCCAGGTCAGTCTACCTGGGAAAATTTGGTGGTATCATGATCTTTTGGAGATACGATGCTGGGTATTTTTCTGCTGTTTGACAGTCAGTTTTAACTAAACTCACAATTGTGAAAGGAAAAGTGAGTGGAATTGTAATAGTTTGGATGAGTTCTCATGAATAGTTTTAAGGGGAAACTGTTGGGATTTCACTGGATACATAGTGTTAAATTAGATACCACATTCCTAGGGATATGGTAATAGAACCTCCTGAAGAAGGTTAGAAGCAAGTTTCTTTATTTGGCGCTAGGCAACCCTCCCAGCTCTTCTTTACCATATATTTTGTCTCTCTTTGCTAACGATTTAAGGTCTCATTTACTCAACAAAAACATTTTGTTGAGTGCAGAATTGATGTTGACTATTCCAGAGTTGACTATTCTAGGTCCTGAGGATACAAGAAGAATACTATAGAAATGATCTAAATTGTTTGCTATTCTTCAATTCTGTTTTTGCTATTCTGTCTGGTAGATCATAGTGACATGCTTTTCTCTTCTTGGAAGATCTTTCCTTTCCCTTCCCCATTTTTATCTTTTCAATTTGCAGACTTCTCTTCATTAGTTCCAGAAAAGACCCTTGGGCTAGAAGAGGCTATCTCTACCTCTAACACTCATATCATTTGCTGATACTTTCTTAGATGATAATGCATGAAAGTTACATTCAGTTATATCTTTATATATCTAAATATCAATTTTAATATTGGTAATATATTTATATAGGCAACCACATCTTATTAGCAGTCCATAGAGCTTTCACAAAGGAGGTACTAATGATACCTTCTTTATATAATGATAAAACTAAGGCTTAATGACATCAAGTAACTAGTTCAAGATTAGAAAACTGAAAAATAAGAGGGGATATTTAAGTCTTAGTCTTCTGAATTCCAATTCCACAATCCCCAATGTGCTGTCATACTGGATTTGTACTACTCTACTTTTATTATATTATTTAGTGACCCATCTTATCTCTTCAATGTGTTTTTATAAGTTTCTGAAGACATAGATCACATATTATTTAGTATTTTTGCCTCTAATAATACCAATCACATTGTCAGGCCCATTCTTTATCACTAATAATTACTTGCTGGGCCAGTAAATGCTTGATTGAACAGATAAATTCAGGAGATTGTGGGGGAGCTTGCCAGACATATAGCTTTTGGGGGGTGTTATTTTTTGTTATTTATTTTTTGTGTGTGTCAGGGTGTCAGTAGTACTCAGGGCTTGCCCCTGATTCTGCACTCAGGGATCAGTCTTGGTAGGCTTGGGGGACTATTCGCGGTACCAGGGATTGAACCCCAGTTCGTCTGTGTGCAAGACAAGTGCTTTACTTGCTGAACTATCTCTCCTGGCCCAGCTATATTGCTTTAGTATTCATACAACAGGATGATTTTCTAGGTCTGACTAGATAGGCTGGGTGGGTTTTCAACAGTGTAGTTACTGGTCTCTGTAGTATAATTTGAAAGCCGTTGCATGTTTCTGAATGTAATGAAGCATTTACCTACTTTCAAGTATGAAATTGCCCCCAACAAGAGCACAATCTCCAGAAGTCATAGTTAATTTTTTGATTTGGTAAATGGTTCTTTGTGTCTTTCCCTTTAGTAAGTCATTGGAATAAATTTATTTAGTGGTGTTCAGTGAGAATATTTTAACAAGATACAAGGCAACATCTCAGATTTTTGGGAGAAGGCTTCCTTATCTCTTATTGAAAATCAATGGGACATTTGACCCAGCAATACCACTGCCGGGAATATATCCCAGAGAAGCAAAAAAGTATAGTCAAAATGACATCTGCACTTACATGTTCATCGCAGCACTGTTTACAATAGCCAGAATCTGGAAAAAAACCCGGGTGCCCTAGAACAGATGACTGGTTGAAGAAACTTTGATACATCTATACAATGGAATACTATGCAGCTGTTAGAAAAAAGGAGGTCATGAATTTTGCATATAAGTGGATCGGCATGGAAAGTAAAATGAGTCAGAAAGAGAGAGAGACAGACATAGAAAGATTGCACTCATCTGTGGAATATAGAATAACAGAGTAGGAGACTAACACCCAAGAATAGTAGAAATAAGTACCAGGAGGCTGACTCCATGGCTTGGAGGCTGGCCTCACATTCTGGGGAGAGGGCAACTCAGAGAAGGGATCACCAAGTATAATGTGGTCGGAGGCCATGAGGGGGAAGGGTGATGCGGGCTGAATGTGGGCTAGAGACTGAACACAGTGGCCACTCAACACCTTTATTGCGAACCACAACACCTAATTAGAGAGAGAGAGAACAAAAGGGAATACCCTGCCACAGTGGCGGGGCGGGGTGTGGGGAGATGGGATTGGGGAGGGTAGGAGGGATGCTGGGTTTACTGGTGGTGGAGAATGGGCACTGGTGAAGGGATGGGTTCTCGAACTTTGTATGAGGGAATATGAGCACAAAAATGAGTAAATCTGTAACTGTACCCTCACGGTGATTCACTAATTAAAAATAAATAAAGGAAAAAAAAAGAAAATCAATGGGACAATAGGGCCAAGGCGTGCTGGCGTTATGGCAGTGGCTGGGGTGACCGTATGCCATGAGGATTGATAGTTAAAAATAGTTATAGTCACAATAAGCATATAAATATCAATTTTTGGGATGAAGTGACACTTAACATATACACAAAAAATCTAAGAGCGTTAGCAGCCTGTGTTGACTGCTTTTGGCCTAAAATTTACCACTAAATCTTGAAAGGACATCCAGTCAATCAGGACCAATTTTTCAAGGACCTCTGTTACAAAAGACATTTTGGTTGAATAATGTCATGTGGTTTGTCAGTTATATTTTATGGGAAGAATGAAATTAAACATTTAGGAATTAGAACACTTTTTAGAGAACCTAGGACTCATATTTATTCTTTATTTTTTCTTCATCTTCCTGATTAATCAGATCATTGCCATATCATCTCAGTTAATTTGATACTTTTTTCTTTATAAAGTGCTTTCACATACGTAGTTATCAGATGAATCCCCTCAAGATTAAGTAGCTATTTAGGACTATTAAAAGGTTTAAGATTCTGAACTCTGACCTGAGTTAAGCCTAAATAAGCCAAATCTTAACAAGTAGAAACTAATTCAGCTGCTTTTCCCAATCTTTCAGTGCTGACATTACACATTTCTCAGTCCCGACATCTTTCAAGTTCCTGCTAATACTATTTTGCTTATTGATCTAGATTAAAACAAGTGTCATTTGACATTGACAGTGATCTTTATCAATCTCATTTGGATGTTTGCCAAGATAGGACTGGCAAAGAAGTAAAATACAATGAAAGGGGGAACTTTTGCACTTAATAATAACTTGATTAAGAAACTTAAATTATTCTTGAATTCTCTTGCTATTGAGAAAGGAAATTCTCATTTGACCCTGGTTGGAGTTCTCTCTTCTCACAAAATCTTGACAATGTTTCAGTTACTCTGGAGTTACCTACAACACAGAGTAGCCTGAAAGTTAGTTCTGCCTTTCCAGTTCAGAGTAGAGAACATACAGTTCTGTAGTTCTACCTCTGATAACTGGACAGCAGTATATAGTGGAAAGAATACAATGTCAGATTCCTATACCACTATTTATTTAGTGTGACAAAAGTCTTTTTAATCTTGCCAAACCTTCATTTCCTCATTGTTAAATGGCAAATACTTCATAGGGTTTTGGTAAAAATTCCTGAGATTATGTATCTGCTGTGGTGTTTGTCACTTCCCATCTCTGCTTCCACCTTCAAAACATGCTGGAATACCAGAGGCTGAATCTTTAATGACATCTTTAATCAACAAAAATAGAAATAACAATTACTGGTGCCACTTGTTTGCGAAGCCTCTTTAAAAGGCTTAGATTCCCAGATGACTTTGAGATCTTGGCTCTGATTGCGTGTGTACCACTGGCAGAGTTGGTGGTGGAGAGTGCTTAGGCAGATGAAAGATATGTGCACTTGGTCTTCTTAATTGGCTAATTGGCATGAGAATTGCAGGCTTCAGATTACCCCCCTTCTTTTCCCAAATAGAACTTGGAGGGCACAAAGAGCTCAGACAGTTCATTCCATTACTGAAGTCACCTAACAGGCTCGTTTGAGTATTTGTATCATCATAGGTTTAGTTTAATCCAACCTGGGTTATAGTTCATTCCCTTGAAGTTCTGGACTGGGTATCAAATTTGGGCTCAGTCCGTACTGAGGTTCATGCCAAATGCTCTGCTTCTACCATATTTAGAATTATCTATGAAAAGTTTCATCACCTTTTTTTTCAACTAAGCTACTTGATAAAATCTGACATCTCAGAATCATTTTCCACTGAAGGGATACCCTGGAAATAGGAGTTTACTTAAGCCTAGTACATAGAGTGATGTTGGGGGTTAGAAGCTTTAGCTGACCTCCCTGGTGTGAAAGAGCCAAAAGAGGACTGTGAGAGTCTTTGGATTGGGGACTTTAAGATTCAGAAGTAAGCCAAGGAGATGGTGACTTGCCAATAACACAGAGAAAGTACTGCTCAATGTAGTCATGTCCAAGTCATGGGCAGAAAAAAATTACTTAGCATCTAAGATGGGTCTTTGTACTTTAGTTATTTTAAACTATCTTCTTCCTGTGACAAAACATGACAACCGAGTCTCATGTTATGTTAGTGGCACTGTGCATTCAATTTCAGAAAGTGCTACACCTCTTTTATTTTTTTTGGTCACACCCGGCATTGCACAAGGGTTACTCCTGGCTCATGCACTCAGGAATTACTCCTGGTGGTGCTTGGGGGACCATATGAGATGCTGGGAATCGAACCCAGGTCAGCTGCATGCAAGGCAAATGCCCTACCCGCTGTGCTATCACTCCAGCCCCATATATACCTCTTTCTTAGTTATTCTTTCTCACTCATCTTCCACCTCAAATTCACGCTATAACCATACATCAGTTGTATGGGAGACTTGACAAAGTATGAAACTCAACTTATGAAATACAGAGTCTGCAAGAAGAGACAGAAATATAACCATTGAAAGAAAACATCTAAGTACCACAAAGATTAGTCCAGAGAGGCACCTGAATCCCACTGGGTGTGGACCACAAACCGAAAAGAAATACAAAATAGTATATCAAAACATATGGTATTAAAGAAATGGTATAAAAATGTATTCTAAACTCTACATATTATACCCAGATAACCCTCCTGAAGTAAGGGGCTTTTACTTTTTCTCTGTTGTCCTGAGAAACCAAAAGAGTGACTGGTCTTTAGTACATGCTTAAATATAGTTATTTACTCCGCCTCTCTCGGAGAGCCTGGCAAGCTACCGAGAGTATGGAGCCCGCATGGTAGAGCCTGGAAAGCTACCCGTGCATTTTGGATATGCCAAAAACAGTAACAATAAGTCTCTCAATGAGAGACGTTACTGGTGCCCGCTCGAACAAATCGATGAGCAACGGATGACTAGATATGAATCTGAACATTCTAACTCCATCTCTTATCTTGCTTCTATTCCTTTAAGTATTCCAAGTAGTGGGAATACCAACATGCTTGTAGTTCTTGAATAATGAAATTTCCTTACTCATATTATTGCCCTGCTTAAATTAGCTTTTTGAGTCACACTAGTGATGCTCAGGGTTCCTCCTGGCTCTGCACTTAGGAATTACTCTAGATGATGCTTGGGAACTGTATGGGATGCCGGAGATCGAACCTAGGTTGGTTGCGTGCAAAGCAAATGCCTTACCTGTCATACTATTGCTCCAGCACCTCCTTGCTCATATTGAACTCATGTATCATATATCATACATTCTCAAATGTCACATTGTGAAGACTTTTCTATCTTATAGTCATTGACTTGCTTGCTCTTCAAAACTCCTGAATTCTTGGTCTTTCATTTTTCTAAGTGCTCCTTACAGTTGGTCTTCTTTAACTGTTTATATATCCTTTCCACCAGATTTTGAACTCTATTGAATCAAGAAGTTCATTGTCTATATCATGTTTTCACTCATTAATATATTACCTGTTCTATACAAAGTATAAATGCAGGAGTTATAGCACAGTGGGTAGGGCGTTTGCCTTGCATGCAGCCAACCTGGATTCCATTCCTTTGTTCCTCTCGGAAAGCCCGGCAAGCTCTGAGAGTGTCTTGCCCAAATGGCAGAGCCTGACAAGCTACCCGAGGCATATTCGATATGCCAAAAACAGTAACAATAAGTCTCACAATGGAGACATTACTGGTGCCCGCTTGAGCAAATCGATGAACAACGGGACAACAGTGCTACAGTGCTATGACACTACATACAAAGTAGAAAAGTTTTGTTAAATGAGGAGGGGATTAAATATAGTTTCAAAAGTCTTCAATCATTAGAAGGTAGAGTATCATATAAAATCATCATCATCCCGTTGATCGTCGAAATTTCTCGAGTGGTCTTAGTAACGTCTCCATTCATCCTAGCCCTGAGATTTTAGAAGCCTCTCTTTACTCGTCCTTTCCATAGGTGCCGCATTGGAGGCTCTTTCAGGGTCAAGGGAATGAGACCCATCATTGTTACTGGTTTTGGCATATGAATACGCCATGGGGAGTTTGCGAGGCTCCCCCATGTGGGCAGGAAATTCATAGCTTGGTAGGTTCTCCCAGAGGGAGAAGTAGGCTATAAGATGTCGCTTCCGGGAGCTTGGTTTTATAGTCTCTGGATGTTGGTGGAATTACACAGCGCCGGGGGCAGTCCCTGGGTTGTGACCGCCTAGCTACTGGAAAATGGGGAATCTGGGTGGAAGAGGTCCAGTCCCAAGCCGAGCAGGCTTGGAGGTCTCAGCCCTGGGTCCCACACACCTGTTTTCCTCTGCTGATTCCTTCATGCATGAAGCTCGTCCGAATGTGTGGGGAGGGGCATTGAGCATGTCTGTGACTAGGTTCTGGAGGTTTTCAGCCTCGGGAGCTCTACTCTGAGCGGGGAGGGAAAAATGAAACCCATTCCCTCTGAGGGGCCCCAGGGAAGACAGCCAGGTGCAGGGCAAGAGACTCTCTATTACAGCACTATTCACTCTCTGCTTGTAGTGTCCAGTATGAAAAAATTGGGTGTGGTTCAAAATTATATTTGAAATATTGTGGCAGCCCAACCAACCACCTTCTTCCCCAGCCCTCCATTCTTCCATCATATAAAATAGAGATACTTACAATAGCATTAAGTCAATTTGGTTGACATGTAAACTTAAACTTAATAGCACATCTAAAGTGTGCATTTTCTGGGCTACAATAATTAAGAAATGTGGAAACCAAAATAGCTATGTGACTTGACCATGATGAAACATCTTTAAGCCATTTCACTTGTGAGGATACTCAAAATAATTGAAGGTGTTGCATAATTGTTGGTTGTGTTTGCTAGGGTTGAAACTAGTATATGCTCTTTGGGAGACATACTCATAGGAACAGGAATCAGACTTTCTTTATAGCTATGTTGTTTTTAACTTTTCCTGAGTTTGTTGGTGGGCATAGAAATATATGCTGTATCTTCTTCATCAGCCAGAGTGATGTATTAGATTATGTGTAAACTATAAATTAGGAAATTTTATTATTAATATTTTATATTAATTGAGAATATAACTCATCTTTAATGAAATTAAATTCTGTGGGAACCTAATGTTACAGTATCAATGGAAACAGACCAGACTTAGAAAGAATCACATATGAACTAATGGCTAGAATCTTATTCTTTAGAAATTTGGGGGCCTTGGTATAGTCACATTGGTTGGACTTCTGAGTCCCATCCTATTCTCCAGTGACTTGTCACCAGTTCCGTGTAGGTTCTCTATTTTATCCTTTATTTCCTTAATTATATGTAATATCATTTAAACTCCTGATTTACAGACATATCCCCTTTTAAATGCTATTTGTAAAAGACTTTCTAATAATCTACAAGTTTTTTTTGGAATTCCTAATGGTTATTTTTATAAAGGCAAGAAGGAATAGCATAAGATCTCATTAAAACACAAAGTTGTGGGGCTGGAGCAATAGCACAGTAGGTAGGGCATTTGCCTGGCATGAGGTTGACCCGGGTTCGATTCCCAGCATCTCATATGGTCCCCTGAACACCGCCAGGAGTAATTCCTGAGTGCAGAGCCAGGAGTAACACTTGTGCATCGCCAGGTGTGACTCCAAAAGCAAAAAAAAAACAACAAATAAAAACCACAAAGTTGTGATTTACAATCTTCAAGAGACTATATTTCTAAATGTTTCTTTGTAAACATTTTGTAAAATATTCTAAATATTTCTTTGTACTTCTGCACTCTGTATTCAGAGGATTAGTTATATTCTTTAACTTGATGATAGATTCTGATTAATGGTTGAATTTATATTGATTTTCATACATACTTAGCAAAATTATTGTTTATAAAAGTGTTTTTACAAAGGATTGAATTTAAGTTTTATCCAGAATGCTGATCATTACTGATATTTTATGGGTAACATTTAAAGTGCTTTGTAGCATAGTTTACCTTATTGTTAGCCTTAATGATGCTAGAAAAAATTTTTTGTCACTATAGGTATTTTTGTTAAAAGGTAGCAAAAATATATTATTCTTTATAATTTATGGCAGCTAAGAAATAACTGCAGATGAACGATTAATTTCATCCTCAAAACTTTTTAATAACTTGAATGGTGAATTAATATCATTGTAAATTTTGTTTGTGCCTGCATTATTTATAGAAAAGTCACTGAACTCAATTTTCAGGAAATGAAAATCTAGACACATTCCAGGGAAACAAACAACTTTCTCCAAATCTCTTTTTCATGGTCAATCCTGCTTATGCCCCCACAGGCCTGTCCATTTCTTTCAGAGTAGCCAGGGACTCTCCAGTACTGTTACAGACCTCTCCGGATCTCTAGGTGACCTACAAGGCAACACATGAATCTGGCAAAAACTATGTGGTTCATTTGTCTTGGTCTTTTATTATTTGTGGTGCTCAGTTTCTTTTTTATATTTATCAATGCCTTTAAGAGAAACCCATTCTGGCATTCATTTTTTTCCAGATTCTGGCTATAGTAAACTGTGCTGCGATGAACATACAGGTGCAGATGTCATTTTGACTATACTTTTTGGCTTCTCCAGGGTATATTCCCAGGAGTGGTATTGCTGGGTCAAATGGGAGCTCGATTTCTAATTTTTTGAGAAGCGACCATATTGTTTTCCAAAAGGGCTGAACCAGTTGGCATTCCCACCAGCAGTGTAGGAGGGTTCCTTTCTCCCCACATCTACGCCAACAGCGGTTGTTTTTGTTCTTTTGGATGTGTGCCATTCTCTGTGGTGTGAGGTGGTATCTCATAGTTGTTTTGATCTGCATCTCCCTGATGATTAGTGATGAAGAGCATTTTTTCATGTGCCTTTTTGCCATTCGTATTTCTTCCTTGAGAAAGTTTCTGTTCATTTCTTCACCCCACTTTTTGATAGGGTTGGTTGTTTTCTTTTTGTAGAGGTCAACCAGTGCCTTGTATACCCTTGATATCAACCCCTTATCGGATAGGTATTGGGTGAATATCCTTTCCCATTCTGTAGATTGTCTTTGTATTGTGGTCACTGTATCTTTTGCAGTGCAGAAGCTTCTTAGTTTAATATAGTCCTATTTATCTCTGTTTCCACTTGGTTGGTCAGTGGCATGTCATCTTTGAAGATACCTTTATCTTCAATATCGTGGAGGGTTTTGCTGACCTTGTCTTCAATGTATCTTATGGTTTGTGGTCTGATGTTGAGGTATTTAATCCATTTTGATCTGACTTTTGTGCATGGTGTTAGGACGAGATCTAAACCCATTTTTTTTTTTGCATGTGGCTGTTCAGGTATGCCAGCACCATTTGTTGAAGAGGCTTTCCTTGTTCCACTTCACATTTCTTGCCCCCTTATCAAGGATCAGATGATCATATATTTGGGGTTGCTTTGGTACATCTACACAATGGAATACTATGCAGCTGTTAGAAAGCATTAAGTCATGAAATTTGCATATAAGTGGATCAACATGGAAAGTATCATGTTGAGTGAAGTGAGTCAGAAAGAAAGAGACAGACAGAGAAAGTTTGCACTCATATGTGGAATATAAAGTAGCAGAGAGGTACGAGCTAGCAATGATGCAACCTCTGGAAGAAAGCCCTCTGGACTTAGTCACTAAAATACTAAAATACAGCAATCTAGAACTTCGCGGCCGCTACCGCTATCGTGGCCACTCGACCTCATATCTCTTCATTCTCAGCAATGGAAAACAAATTATCAAATGCTTCCTTTCCAGTAGGTCCGACTCTGGGGGCAGAAACTCCAAACAATAATAGTGAGTTTTTTTGTTTGTATGTAATCAAAGTAAAGAGAAAGTAAAGTGAAATTTATCAGCTACACAGGCAGGGTGGGGGGGCGGGGGGAGGTTTACCGTGGTTCTTGGTGGTGGAATATATACACTGGTGAAGGGATGGGTGTTCGAGCACTATGTAACTGAGACTTAAGCCTGAAAGCTTTGTAACTTTCCACATGGTGATTCAATAAAAATAAATATATATACATATATACATATATATAAAAGAGAAACCCATTCTAATCTTCAGAAGTTTGAATCTAACACAGCATTGGGAACATAGTAAGTACTCAATAAACATGTAATTTATCAATGTTGAGATGATTTTCTAATCCTTGGATTATGTTTAAAATTTTCTGCATTGTGCCTCATGCAGAGTTCCATGCGAATAGGTGTTTATTGATAGATTTGATTGAAGTAGAATGCCCTCTCAATTATTTAACTCATCTATTAATGTGAATCTGTGTACCTCTATTATTTTGTCTTGCTTAACTTGTCATATCCATACAGGTTTAAAATTCATTGTTCTGGGTTGTCTGGGTTGTCACTGTTAGACAGCTACACTGGAGAAAATTATTCCCTTTTTCAAGTATTAAAGGTGGAAGAGATTTTAAAAGTCTTCAGATATGATTACTTGCACAATGAGGAACAGGTTCACTGTAGTTAAGTGACTTGTTTTACTTAGTTATTAATCATTGTGGTGCATATTGAGTACCCATTTAATTACAGCTGATATAGGGAATTACAACTCGTCTCACGTTTTCTTGTTCTCCAGCCATGAGTCTCTCATTTCCTACATCAAATTTGTTAAGATATATGTATATATATGCACATACATTTATACATCACTTAGTACTGTGATGTCTTTATTTACCCTTCCTTTCCTAAACACATGTAAGTTCGACCTTTCTGCATGGTTCTACCTAGAATGTTTGTATTAAACTTTTTCAGAATCATAGCATGCAGTTTTGAGATTTCATAATACTTTGTTCCCCAAAGTAGAGCAAAGTTATTTTTAAAAACTTGTTTAGAGAGGTTTTTGAAAAAATGTACAATATTTGTGATAAGTGAGGTGCTCTTGGAATTGTAGCAACAAAATGGAGTTTGGGAGTTCACATGTCAGGCAACTGGAATTACCATATTTGGTCAAGTGTGGGATGACAGAATGTCTCTGTTCCTAAAAGGATATAGAGCAAGACTGGGAGAGAGATTTAACACTCAATAGCAGATTTCATCTTAGACCAGTAGCTCTACTTGTCTGTGCTTGAAAGAAATAAAATTTAGCTCATGTTTAGTTCAGTGTATAAAATTATATGCTTGGATACAAAAAACCTAGTTGTAAATTATTTTTATCATGAAGATGTTGACTGGATAAGGGACCATGGATAAAACAAAAATTTTGAGTAGAGACTTCCCTATTATTTATTTAGGATTTTGGGTCAGTTTTGATATACATCAAATATATCCAAAAATGAAGGATGAGGCAGTGGTGAGGATGAGCAAAGTGGAGAAGGTGTATGATATTCTTTCCAGAGATGCTGCTGTGGAATATGGTTATGACAAAAGGAAAAAAATAAGGGTAAACTAGAATGGATTGCTATAGACCTGCTACAGGTAAGAAAGGATGCAGAAAGATGGTGTGGGTTCTTATTATTTCCTTTTTCCATTATTCTCTGTCCAGGATTGACGGTCAACAGTTGAAAACATGGGTTGGTAGGGATAATACAGAGTGTAGAGTGCTTGTCTCGCACCCCACCAACCTGGGTTCCATATCTGGCCTACCGTATGACCACCTAAACACCACTAAGAGTGATGATTGCAGAGCTAGTGAATACTTGATCATTGCTGGGTGTGATCCCCAATCTCCGCAAAAAAAGCTGAAAAATTTACAGCATTGAAAATTCAGCTGTCAAAGTTGTTTTCTGCATTTATTGATCTTTGTGTTTATTTATAGAGGAAGCAATAAAAATTCTAGATGTTAAGGATCCTTCTCGCTGGAGAAGTAGGTTCTTAGACTTGGCTTGCAGTACTATTTGTCCCCCCAAAATTGTAAAAGCTGATATAAGTTTGTAAAATTACAGAGATGGAACACTTGCCACTCAGTCCTTAGACATGTACACTTTTAAGAATTACAGAAAATTCTCCTTCTGCCCTTGCTGTGAATACAGAAGACAAAGGAGAAAGGGACCATCCGGCCTAGCATGCCAGCATTTTATTTGGTTGCTCTCAATTCTACCTTCCTGTTTGGCTCACCCCTCCTCTCTGCTCATACTTCAGAAACCAATCAAGGTGTCTCCTGAACTCATTTATTTCCTTTGTTTCAGCCGCCCTTTTCGGTAACTTTTTCCATATGCTTACATCCTTGTCTCACACAGATCATTTTTTCCCATCCAAAGTGGCCTGATTGGATTCTTAGGAAAAGCCATTTATTAAAATATATGACACAGTGCTTCTAAAGATCCTAAACAACTTTTCATTACTTTTGATGACTAGGATATACAAAGAGAAAGAAAAGAGGTTTGAGTGGTTTTCTTTTAAAGAGCTCAATTCCTGCACACCCCACCCAGCCCCAAGGTCTAATCTAGATTTTGAGCTACAGCCTGTAGCTATTTTTAAAAGTTTGGTATTTATTAATTTTGTTGCCCTGATTTTGTTTCATTCTCTTCAACATATATGGTAACTCTGGTACTGCTTCTATTGCCTGTTGTGGACCAATATTTTTCAGCTGTTGCTAAAACTTACTAAATACCACATGTAATGTTGGAAACGCTAGGACTTAAAGAAGGTTGTAAATCACAAAAACATTCCATGAATAAATAAATAAATACTTGATTGCTGTGCTCTAGAGATTCCCAGTTTTATGCTTCCTTTTGTTCAGCTCTCTACCCACTCTCCTTCTGTCTTTTAGAGTTGGAACAATGTAGGGGAGCTCATCAGTTTCTCACCTGAGACTCCATGCTTTATTTTTCAGATTCTGAGCAGAGCACTGGTTCAGACTCCGAGGTGCTCACTGAGCGGACCTCCTGCTCCTTTGACACTCACACTGACCTGGGTCCCAGCGTTGCAGGTCCTGTGCCTGCTGCCATGTCATCCATGGAAGAGATTCAGGTGGAGCTGCAATGTGCTGACCTCTGGAAGAGGTTCCATGACATTGGAACAGAAATGATCATCACCAAAGCAGGAAGGTAAGGACACATTTCCTTGAATGCTCAATTTCAAAAAACAGAGAATGAGAGTGGGAACGATTCCATTTTTCTTTTCACTTAATGTGATACATACTTTGGTGAAACCACAGAAACATGGTCTCATCCTGCAGGTCAGAAAAACTCATCTTATTAATCCTAAGCTGTCTTCATGAAACTAGGTGTTGGAAGAAAAAGAACATGTTGATTCATTGGTGTGTATGCAAATAGAGATGCTGCCATCACAAAAACAAAAGGTTAAATGGATATGAAATATTTTTTGTTTTCTTTCTGTTTTAGAGCCTTCTCCTCCTCTAAATTTTAGTAGTAAAACTATTAGAGGATTTAGCAGGAAGAACAACTTTAGAGAACTATGATCAATACTATTTCTCTGTTGCTATTTGGTTTTTAGTCTATTCCTGTTTTAGACCTTGAGATACTATGGCAGGAAAAGAAACAGAAATTAAAGGGAAAAGTTTTTGCTTGTTTTTCCTAATTTTGGGCATTAAGGTTGGTTTGAAGAAAGAGGAAATGGTCCTTTTTCTATATGACTTTCAAAGTTTCATTATGGTTTTCATTTAATACTGTTAGATCAGTGTAGTGTACTCAGTCACTTTTGTTCCTGATATCATTCCCTACACCTCAGTAAATTCAGTTCATCTGAACAGCTGCTTGAATTCACCTTATAATTCACTCACTTATGAGTGAGTTATAGGTGATTTCTCTGCTGTTTTTCTTCTATATGTCCCTGCCTGCATAACTGACTATATCTAAGCTTTCCCAATGGTGACACACGATGTGTGTGTCTTTGTTTAGGTTTAGAAGCCAAGCTATGCTTATCACTTCTATATTGGATTGCCCCTACTGTAGATGTTGTTATATTAACTCTGATTGAGTTGCTCTGGACCAAATGAAAAATGCGATGCTATTTTTCTCTCTTATGAATTCTCTTTATTCCCTTTCTCTTTTACTCAGTCAGTTTTCCTTTCATTTTATTTCCCTTCCTACATAACACCCTTTAGATTTTAATTCCAATTTCCATTTTATTAGTTGTATTTATTATGTATAAGTATCTGTTATTTTACTTCTCAGACAATTTTAGTTATCCTCTACATATTTTCATGCTGCGAAGTGTAATTCTACTGATCAAGAAGGATTGTAACCCGCAAAGCCTTCAATCTTTGATCATACCAGCAGCAGCTGCATAATCAGCACCATGGACAGAGGTGCCAGTAGGGATTAATGGCCTTGAAGGACAAGAAAATCTGTCTAAATTTAGCCATAAAATCAAACAGAAGCACATCTCATTTGTGAATATAAAATGTTATTTTTTCCTTCGGTGTTGTGATTTACTTGACATACTGTGCTAAAATACTGACAAAGCAATTCGGGTAAGTTTTTAAGAAGTAAAATCAGTATTTAAAGACTATTTTAGAGATTATTAAGTCCGTTTCTTTGTTTTATTGGTGATAGGGTTAATGAACTATATGAGCTTGCACAGCTCACTTATTTTAGAATTTGGGGTTTTGGAAACAATGGGTAGCTCCCCTCCACACATATCCAGGGCAATATGTGTTTCAGACCCTGTCCCCCAAGCCACCCTTCCCCCATAAAGTATTGGTTTAAAAAACATGAGACAGGGGCTGGAGCAATAGCACTGCGGGTAGGGCGTTTGCCTTGCACGTGGCCAACCCAGGTTCGAATCCCAGCATCCCATATGGTCCCCTGAGCACCGCCAGGGGTAATTCCTGAGTTCATAGCCAGGAGTAACCCTTGTGCATCGCTGGGTGTGACCCAAAAAGCAAAAAAAAAAAAAAAAACATGAGACAAACTTCTTCCTCCCTCCTTCCCTCCCTCCCTCCCTCCCTCCCTCCTTTCTTTCTTCCTTTCTTTCTTCCTTTCTTTCTTTCTTTCTTTCTTTCTTTCTTTCTTTCTTTCTTTCTTTCTTTCTTTCTTTCTTTCTTTCTTTCTTTCTTTCTTTCTTCTCTCTCTCTCTCTCTCTTCTTTCTTTCTTTCTTTCTTTCTTTCTTTCTTTCTTTCTTTCTTTCTTTCTTTCTTTCTTTCTTTCTTTCTTTCTTTCTTTCTTTCTTTCTTTCATCTTTCTCTTTTCCTTTCAATTTTTGTTAAGTTTTTGGGCCACAACTGGTGGTGCTTAGGGATTATTTTTGGCTCTGCACTCAGAGACCATGTCTGGTGGTGCTCAGGGAACCATATAGAACCTTGGTGATTGAATGTAGTTGGCTGCATGCAAGGCAAACATCCTACCTGCTAACTATTGTTGTGGCTCTGAAACCCTTTTCTTGAAAGACAATTTTATTCTTTCTAATTTTTCTAAACATAAAGAGTAATGTAAGAGTATTACACTACTCTTTTAATGTAATAAAGTATTAATAAATGGCCACAGGAATAACAATTTTTATCTCAGAGAGCATGTGAAAATATTTTCCCTCTATCCTTGGCAAAATGACTTCTAACTGTACAGATGTACAAGGAAATAATAAGCAATTGTTTTAAGAATGAGAATTGCTGATTTGTAAATTTTAAATTGTGTAATTTAAATGTTTACACAAAAGGATTCAAATTTTTTTGCTAAGAATTAATGCATATTAAGGTGCCTAACTTGTGCTTGATGTTAAATTTGGTTATCAAATTTTATTAGATAAATTTATTAGATATATTTAATAAGAATTAAATATATGGCTTTTAGGGGTTTGTTTTTGGGCCACACTCATTGATTCTCAGGGGTTACTTGTATACCTCAAAGTATCTGAAATGTCGTAAGTGGAAAAGAACAAATAATTACATATCATTATTTACAAATATTTAAGACTTAACCACAGTTTCCACTCAAGACCTGTGGTCTCTTTAGCACATTTCCTTAAATATGATTATGATGTTATTGACCTATGTAATTAGCTAAGATATTTGCTTTTGAGTAGCTTTCAATAGATAGAGAATGTGTGTCTAGCACAGAAAGTCCTTCATGTAAACAACCAGTGCACATCATTTGCAATATGGGTGTCTGAGGTCAGGGCATGGTCTATGGCCATGAAATGGAGCAAAGCCAATTAGGCTGTATGTGAAACACGTCTGTGACCTTGACCTCATTAGCACTGTGCCCAGTCTGCTTGACTGGCCCCAGATGGTTAAGCTTAGTGCAGAACTTTTGTGTACAAGTACCCTAGAGCACATTTAGGATAATCCAAAGTTTTGAACTGCAGTTTTATGTCTGGTTCCTAAATGAATGACATACCAAGGAAGTTGATGTTTTTCTTTTTCTTATAGTAAGAGAAGAATGGTTAACTTCATGCTAAACACCCTGAAAATCAATCATTTTGGGGGGCTGCTTCCTTTCCTCCTCTTTAATTACAGAAGTAGTTGTAAAGTGCTGTATCCTGACCTTGCTTGCTTTTATAAGTTTAACAAGCCATTGTGGTAGAAACAATGGTACTATTGCATAGAGGACACTAGAATTCATGTGGTTTATACTCCTTATTCTGCACTTTACCTCTGATATGCACAGCAGCCTAAGAACTTGTGGACATTTTTCTATAGTTTTATGCATTAAAAAACTTTGATGGCCCTTGGTTTGGGTGCTTGCATCATCTTTTACATTTATATAGAGAAGCTAATTTTAGAGTTTTCAAAGTTATGTTTATTTTCAAAGTTATGTTTATTTTAATTTATATTCATTAAAATGTGAGAAAACCTACCATCTGGCCCCTAAAATAATATTTTAAAGTAAGCAATTGACCATTATTACTTAAAATATACCTCTTCAGAATACAAAGACATCATTTTCTTTATGCCCTGTTAGAGGACAGCTTGTATCGGAAGATACAGAGGTTCACTGTCTGAAGAGGTCCCAGCTTCAGCAGTGCTCATCTTTCTAGAATGATCATTTCCAAACAGACTCAATCAAAATATTTCATGATTGCTTACAATAAACTGTGATAATCTACTTGGATAATGAGAAGAATATAAGATATTTTAGTATGTCAAGCATAGAAATCTAGGTATATTCAAGAATCTTATATTGTCTAATAATATAGTAAATGTATATGTGGATAGACAAGTTAGTTAGGTTTTTTTTCCTTTTTGTGTCACACCTGGCGATGCACAGGGGTTACTCCTGGCTTTGCACTCAGGAACCACTCCTAGTAGTGCTCAGGGGACCATATGGGATGCTGGGAATCGAACCCGTGTTGGCTGCATGCAAGGCAAACGCCCTACCCGCTGTGCTATTGCTCCAGCCCCACAAGTTAGTTATTGATATAACATTTGAGATTAATATAAAACAGGGTATTGTGTGAATCATATAGGCACATGAGTCACCAAACAGGTCAGTTTAAGTTAAGAAGATGTGTTTTAAGCAATAAAAGTGTTAGTATAAGTAACATTTTTTCTATATATATTTTGAATCTTAGATAGCGTGATTTACAAAGTTGTTCATATTACAGTTGTTTCCAGCATCCAATGTTCCAACATCAATCCCATTACCAGAGTGACCTTCCATTTGCCGCTGTCCCCAGTTTCCCATCCATCCCCCAAACCTGCCCTTTTTGCTGGCACAAAACAATTTATTTTATATTGCTTGTTACAATGAAATGGTAAGTGAAATTATAAAAAATGATTCAGTAAAAGAAAGTCAGTGAAAGTTGTTGTATCTCAAAATGGGGGTTTTAAAGTCATTGTTTAGTATAATTTATAGTAATAATTTCCAAAGTGAAATGGATATCAGACAAATTAGAGTACAACGGGCTTTGATGTGCCTAGTGTTCCAGTAGGAAGAGTCTTTAAGCTTTTATTCTGCTATTTTCTCTATGATTCCTCTGCTTACTGTCTTATTCCCTTCACAGGAGGATGTTTCCAGCCATGAGAGTTAAAATCACTGGTTTGGATCCACACCAGCAGTACTACATAGCTATGGACATTGTACCTGTGGACAATAAAAGATACAGGTAATAGTGATTATAAGCATTGTTAGCACTCAGGATAGGTATTTGTTTTTTTTTTTTATCTTTTTTGCCACACTCTGCAGTGCTCAGGGATTACTCCTGGCATTGCAATCAGGGTTCACTCCAAGCAGAATTTGGTGAATCATACGTGGTACTGAGGATCAAACCCGGGTCAGTTGTGTTCAAGCCAAGTGCTTTGCCCACTGTACTATCTCGAGACCTCACATCCCCCAGGATTGTTCTTTGAACTTATTAAATGAAATATTTGAAAAGTTTTAGAACAAGAAATAGAGGTAGGTGAATGAGTTGTAGATGGGTAGATGGTAGCAACAAAGTCAGTTGTATAATGTTTGCCAGGCTAGCAAAAATCAAATGAATGTTAAGTCTAAAACTTTGTTACCTCCACTACCCATCCACCGCCACGCTCTGTTAACATGGAAAATACTTAACATTTTGAATAATTCATTTTCTGAAATGCAAATGAGTTGATAGAGAGGAAGAATAAGTGGATCAGTACAGTACATTCAGTTGTATATCTGATGGCTTTGTTATGGAGTTTGGCCAAGGAGTCAAGAAGAATATCTGTTTAGAATAATTGTTCATTAATATGGGTTCTGAGCAAGTTTGTTAAGTAATTTTCCTTCAAAGTGATTCAAAGTCAATAGACTTTGTCTGTTAGATGGCTTATTCATTGCTCTTGTCAGAAACAAATTGTTACATAATTGATTTCTTAAGATTTCAACCATACCAGTGACTCGTGGATTATTTTGAAATCCGTGAAGTTTAAGAACTTTCCCCTAAGTCCTTGAATACTGAACAGAGAGAAAATGGGGAAGAACAAGATTAACATGATCATGGGAGAGAATTGGCCAAGAAAGAGTTAGACTGGATTCAGGACTTAGGAAGCGTTTCACATTTGTCTTAGAGAATCTTGAGAGTTGTGATTTGAGTTGAGTGTTTCTGTTTGCCAAGGACCAGGTTCCATATCATCCTTAAGAGCAAATGTCAAATCCACCAAGGAAACTCATCAGAAATATAGGATAATTGGCAAAGTCTGGAAAACTGACCTCATTAGCTACCAACTCCATCTCTTTATAGTGGCTTTGTAATACAATCACATGGAGGATCATAGCATTTTAAACTAGTGTCATCAAAGACAGCACTACCTGGGAAGATTTGGTAGTGTTTCTGATTGTACTAACACTGATGTCTCTCATTTCCATAGAAATGTCCCTGAATTCAGATTGTCAGCGAGGAAGTGGTTAACAAGCAAGAGGCTTGGGGTGTCTCTGCATATAGCTGTGTTTTATAGGACAATATGGGAAATGTTTTTAATAAGGAGCTAAATCCTGAACAACTGACCAATGGATTATATGGTTTGCATTTGAAAGGTTAAAGGTTATAGTAAAATACCTTTACCATAGTTAAACACGTGGGCTTAGGATGCTTGCATGCCCACAATGATTCAAGCAAAGAGAAAGGGAGAAGAAAGTAGAAGGATTATGAGAATGTTTTCCTTGTGAGAGTTGCAGCTGTGATCATTAACCACAATACTTTTCTGCCTTCTCCCACCGCACCTTGTTCTACATTTTCATCTCAAACTAATTTTCCATGGGTCTCCATTCTTTTTCCTCATATTTTCTCCTTAATATTATATTCATTTTTACCATCATTTTTACCATTTCTCTTCCTTCTTCATTTGACTTGTATCCTGGGTCTCTATATTTGCTCTGCTTCTGTCTCTGAATTCTCTCTCCTTCTCTGTCTCAGATATGTGTATCATAGCTCCAAGTGGATGGTAGCTGGCAATGCTGACTCCCCGGTACCCCCAAGAGTTTATATCCATCCTGATTCTCTAGCTTCTGGCGACACTTGGATGAGACAGGTGGTTAGTTTCGACAAACTCAAGCTGACCAACAATGAATTGGATGATCAAGGGCATGTGAGTTAAAGAATCCCATCTCTCTCTTTTCCTCTTTTTGTTTTAGTGATGAGTTGCTCCAAACTTTTCAAATAGGTAAAATAAGAATCTCTATGCCATGTTAAGTTATTTCAAGTAAACAATTTCTTTTTTTCTCCTATGCAACGTTTTTGTAGATCTAACATTTGCCAAATATCTGTTATCCTTAAGTTGTATGTATTACACAGAGTTCCTATGTTCAAAGGGCTCTCAGTTCCGTTAAAGAGGCAAAAGGGAGACAAGGACAAATTAAACAATGATGAAAGAAATCAAGGCAGTTAATGGGATAAATCACAAGGCAATAAACAAAAAAATGACTGAAGTGATAGTTATGGATAATTTGTTAAGTAACTTGTGAATTTAGAGAAGAGGCATAGATCTTAAAGACTTCTAGGCATCAGGACTACCTGATGCCATTACTTACCTTTGGCAGTACAGTTTGTATGCTCTGAATATCAGGATTTATCTTGGTTGCTGTGGGAAGACAGAAGCTACAATCATGGTTCCTATTTTGAAGAAAATGACAATTTTCAAGAATAGAGAACACGTGCATACCATTTCTCTCATGTGATATAAGACACTATCCATACATTCAATAACAAAATGCAAATAATAATGTGGAGAAATCAAAAACAGTATGAGCTTCCAACATGCTGAAAATTTGAAGCAGAAGGAGACTGTCATTTGGAAGAAGTTCTGAACCCTTTTAGCTGAATGTTGTTTCTGTAACCAAAATAATCATTCAACATTTATCCAACTAAAGAAAGCATATTAAATCTACCCCTCTGTGATTGGAATACTCTATTAAATGGTTCCAGGTAACTGTTCAACAACTGAGTCCTTGTTGCTATGACAAAATCACACTATTTTCAACTTCACTGAACATCTCACCACTCAATCTGTGCCCTTTCTATCATGCTTTTCTTCTATCTTGCAAAGATGTAGGGACCTTAGAGCCATCCCTGGCATGATATTTTCCCATCTCATTTCAGATTATTCTTCACTCTATGCACAAGTACCAACCCCGAGTTCATGTAATTCGCAAAGATTTTAGCAGTGATCTTTCTCCTACCAAGCCTGTCCCTGTTGGGGATGGAGTGAAGACATTCAACTTTCCTGAGACCGTTTTCACCACAGTCACAGCCTATCAGAATCAGCAGGTAAGAAGCTGACCATGATGGTCCCCTGCTAGCACTACTTTACAAGAACTTATTCATGCTTTCATTGAGGTATGTTTATTCCTCCATGTGGCACTGATGAGTTGGAATGAGGAGACATAAGACTCTCAGTTCATGAATATCATTTGTGATGACAGTGTGGTAATACCTGGTAGCAGCTGAGAGATATCAGAGACAAGATCTTTGACCAAGATGATTTTATCTCCTAAGTAATTATATTTCTGTCTGTTCTTGTATCTATGTTCATGATATTTATTAAATTATTGCCAGTGATGCTCAACATTTGCAATTTCTTTGCAAGTACTGTTTGATTCATATTTTCTCTATATCTGCTATTTTATGTTTATACCTCCTACTTACATCAAAGTCATCGACTCTGAAATTCAAATACCCTTCATTTCCAATCACACTCTCTGATTAAATTTATGTTCATGTACATAAGCTTCACACTAATATCTGTATTATATATATAATATGCTCATTTTTTCATAAATAATTATTAAAAAGTTACAGTGGTCCAGAATTAGTAGAGAAATAGAAGTGATTAAGACTTATTTCTTCTTTTGGCAGAAGCAGTTTTAGTTGAATGGATGATATGTAAATATATAATGATAAAATAAAGTCATTCAGTGGGCAAGATGTTTCAGAAAGATGTGGCAAGATGTGGGCAAGATGTTTCAGAAAACCACTCCTTTTATGAAATGAAGAGTTTTCATTTATTTTGCTTGAGTAAATGAATCCTTTTTATTTGTTTTAATAAAATCCTTTTATTTATCTGCATCCTTTTATGTCAGGCCTGCTTAGAGAAATGAGCACTTGATACAACATAGAGCATTAGGTATTGGGGATTATGCACAGAGTTCTGACAATGAAAGAAATAGAGGGAATAAACATTCATTTACTAAACATTTATCAAGTGCTGACAATAGGCCATGCAGAATAGCTGTTCTTTATTTTTAGAAGAATTTATATACAACCCCTGATTCCAATAAATGTTAAGTTCTATATGATGTTGGGCTTTCTCAGCAGCTGCCGAGTATTCCCAATTTCAGACTTGTCTCATGAATAACACATTTGATACAAAGTAGAAGAAGAACATCAATTTATTATGTGTGTCATTTAAAAATGACTGAACTCTCTTAAATTCCTTACTGAAATCTTAGAGGTTATGCAGGTTCCTACAAACACGACAACACTATATCACTGTCTTCCCATTGTTCATCGATTTGCTTGAGTGGGCACCAGTAATGTCTCCATTGTGAGACTTGTTGTTACTGTTTTTGGCATATACAATACTCCCTCGGTAGCTTGCCAAGCTCTGCTGTGGGGATGGGATACTCTTGGTAGCTTGCCGGGCTCTCCGAGAGGGAGGGAGAAATTGAACCCGGGTCGGCTGCATGCAAGGCAACCCCGGTTCAATTCCTTTGTCCCTCTCGGAGAGCCCGACAAACTACCGAGAATATCCCGACAGATTCAATTTTAATTGAATTTTTGATAATTTTCAATTATAAAAATAATTATACATATTATATATAATTATATAATATAATTATATCTAAATAATTATATAATTATGTTATATATAATTATCAAGCTCTGATATATATATACATATTATATATTTGGGGCGGGGGGGCACACCTGACAATGCTTGGAGGCTCCTCCTGGTGCTGTGTTTAGAGAACCATGTTGTGCCAGGGATCAGACTTCGCATTACAACTGCGCTGCTGTTAGGAAAGATGAAGACATGCGATTGGCTGTGCCGTGGATGAATCTGAAGAGCGTTGTGCTGAGTGAAGTGAATTAAAGGGAGAGAATAGACATAGAATTATCTTGCTCATTTGCAGGGGATAAAGAGACATAGTAGGGAAGTAACTAATGCTCCAAAACAATAGAAACAAATGGCAGAAGAACTGGTCCTTAGCCAGAAGTTTCCGTTGTGGTGGGAGGTGAAACAGGCAGGAAAGGGGCCTCTACCACAATGGCAGGGCAAAGGGCCTCTCTGGCTGAGGACCGGGTTTGGAAGGAGCTAAGTGATATGCATGGTGTCCTTTCAGTGACAGTGCTATAAATCAAAGTCAGTGCCTGAAAGGAAAAAAAGTGGTCAGAGAGGCAGATTGAGGGGCCAGTAAGAGGGAGACTCTAATGGGGACATTAGTGGGGGCAAGTGGACACAGTGAAGGAATTAATACTAGGATATTGTACCCCTAGGACTCAGTCATAAATAATTTCGTTCATTTGCAATTCACCTTGATTCAATTCAATAAATTATTTAAAATATTTTTTTTAAACCGTGCATTACATATTGTATAATATATACTCAGCCAATGAGATTTCTTTCTGTCCCCAAGGTAGGGTTTTTGGAACAGCTAGAATTTTGAGATTGACACTGGTTCAGAAAAGGAAGAATAAGAATCTAGATTTTAAAAAATAACTGATTGAACTTTTCCAAGACTACCCACTCTACAGTTTTAATCGTTTCTTTTGAAAGCAGAGATGTAGCAATGAATATTTTAACCGTAGAATTTAGTTTGTAGAAAAAATTGGAACACTGAAGAAATTCTGTTTTCTCAGTAGATCAGTTCCGTTTTTTCTAGATCAGTTCTAGAGGTAAGGAGGGCTGAAATTGTAACCTAAGTTGAAATTAGAAAGCCACATATCCCTATAATAATGGAAAACAACCAAATATGATCCTGAAATTGATTTCACTTTAAAAAATTATCTCATGGGCACTTTTCCTTCATCAGAGTACATTTTTAAAAAAATACAAACTATCTCCCAGCATTTATTGTCATCATAACAGTGATCCAAGCAATATGAACAAATGTTTTAAAACTTCTTTTCCAAAAGAAACACCTAAAAATAAATCTGCAGTGCTTTGTCAACAGTTTCTCACTTCACCCATCATTTCTAGTTGGAGACACTCTGGAGCAGAGAAATATTATCTCCTTTTAGCGTGATCTGACCCAGTTACTTCCTTGACATTATTTTTGAGTGATTCTCTTCTGCATCATCTAATATGAGGCTCATATATTCATCAAAACCTATGATATAGCCCTCTCTCTGCATATTCACTTGCTCATAAAACCACACCTGTATCCAAGATCTATTTTGCAAGTATCTGAAGATGAGGTTGATGTGTTGCACCATTACCTTCTTCACTTTCTGGCTCTGGCCACAGTGTGCCATGGTCTTAGTTCTCAAAGATCACACAGTTCCACATGCTGGCTCAGAGGCATCTTCCATCAGAATACGTTTTATGAGTATAATCACTGTATCACTGTCATCCTGTTGTTCGTCGATTTACTCGAGCAGGCACCAGTAATGTCTCTATTACACTCAGCCCTGAGATTTTAGCAGCCTCTCCTTACTTGTCTTTCCCAATAATTGGAGGCTCTTTCAGGGTCAGGGGAATGAGACCTATTGTTACTGTTTTTGGCATATCGAATATGCCATGGGTAGCTTGTCAGGCTCTGCTGTGCGGGCAGGATACTTTCAGTAGCTTGCCAGTCTCTCCAAGAGGTATGATGAGTATAATATCTTGAATATATCTGGACAGTGGTGGGAGAAGTAATATTTAGAGAGGATGAGATATGTGGTTAAGATAACAGGATTTGATAGCAGTTATGCGTTGGTTTGGCTTTTCACCTTTATCTTAACCAATTGTGTGGCCTTGAGCAGGTTTCATAACCCCTTTCAACATGTGTTTCCAAGGCTGGAGATGTCTTTTCCCTGGAGGCTTAGATAAAGGAACATGAATAAGGCCACTGACACAAACCTGGCATCTAATTAATAGTAATTCAACTTACATTGCTAAGTGGCTGAGTCTGCAGACATAAACTTGAGGGGGACCCAGAAGAAAATTTAAAAAATATGGTTCATTAGGGACAATGTGGGTTGTTAGAAAATGGAAGAATTGCATTAGCTCTTGAGGGGGTTTTAGCAAATAAGAAACTACTTTGATCTTGGCTTTTATGTCATATTGGTGAATTAATGATGTGTTGACATTCAAAATAAGTAATATTGCATTCCGTTCATTTTTAAATCAATGTAACAGTTTTTGTGATTTAACAAGCCCCTAGTTCCTAGATAAATGAAGCTTGATTATTTGATATTCCCTTTGACTTTGTAGATATGATTTAATATAATACAGTACCTTCCTATAATGCACACTAACCTCAGGTATTTCCCCCAGGAATCTTGAAGTCTGTATCCTATAAGTCAGAGGTGTTACCTAACAATACTTTTCAGTGTTGTCATGAAAATTCTGAGTAGACTGTTTTCTTTGGTGAGTTATAGTCAACTCTGAGTGTTTTTATTTCCCAAAAATATTATAGAATGGGAATAATTAATAATTTTATGAAAGAACTATGTATTTAATATGTTTCTTAAGAGAACAATTAGGAGGTTTATGAGAGTATAAAGAGGAAGAAAATCAGTGGTAAGTCATGGATCTCAGAAACTTATTTGGAGTAACACAATAAAGGAAGGGCAGTAAAAAGAATAGAATTGAAATAAAATGTTACCCAATCTTCCTAAAATGTCAGGTGTCTTATTTTACACACATATGTGTATATGTTTACATATGTATCAACACATCTATATATCTACCTATCTTTTTGTCTGTCTATATCTATCTATCTATCTATCTATCTATCTATCTATCTATCTATCTATCTATCTATCAATCTATCTATCTGTCTATCTATCTAATGACCTATCCATAGGTTTGGGACCATACCGAGCAATGTTCAGGGCATACTCCTGACTCAGTGTTGAGACATCACTCCTGGAGGTACTCCAGGGACCATATGCAGTGCTGGGGATTGAACCTGGGTCAGCTAAGTGCAAGGCAAATTCCTTAGTAGCTTTATTATTTCCCTGTCCATCTTAGTCCCATTTTCCCCTCTCACTGTGTCCTTTTGAGAAAGTTATTTGGTCTCTCTGGCCTTCAAGCAAATGAGCAGTTGTTCTCTTTACTGCCTCTCTTCCTTTTTTTTTAAAGTTGATCTTTTTGTTTCAATTTTTGGGCCATACCTATTGGTGTTCAGATGCTGGTTCCCATGCTCAGGCACCACATAGTGCTGGGGACTGACCCTGGGCTTCCACGTGCCCAGTGTGCACTCTGACCCTGTGAGCTACCCTGACCATCTACTTGCTTTTTTTTTCTTTTTGGGTCACACTCGGTGATGATCGGGGTTACTCCTGGCTCTACACTCAGGAATTACTCCTGGCAGTGCTCGGGGGACCATATGGGATGCTGGAAATTGAACCCGGTTGGCCGCATGCAAGGCAAACGCCCTCCCCACTGTGCTATCTCTCCAGCCCCTCTACATGCTTTTTAATGAGAACTGGTATTATTATCAAACAGAGACCACCAACACATGGTTTTCAAGTATTGAAAATTTACAGTACTGTACAATATATGTATATGTACAGTATATGTACAGTATTTCAAGTATTGAAAATGAAAATGTTCATGTCCGTATTTTTTTTTCCTTTTGGGTCACACCTGGCGAAGCACAGGGGTTACTCCTAGCTCTGCACTCAGGAATGACTCCTGGCGGTGCTCAGGGGACCATATGGGATTCTGGGGATCAAACCTGGGTCGGCAGCGTGCAAGGCAAACACCCTACCCACTGTGCTATCACTCCAGCCTCTATGTCTGTAAATTTTTTAAAACCCCATAATATTATAGACCAGAGTTCCCTAAACTTGTTTTATAAACCACTTCTATTTTAGAAAAAATATTATACAAGATTACTCTGGAAATTTATTTTATTTAAGCAACAAACAGAAAGCATCATTAGTTGCATGTAGCACAACTACTGCAAGCCTTCCCATATTTCCCCATCATTCAAGCACTGTTCTAAGACCAACATATTTTTAGTGACTCCACACTTGAGAAGCGTGCTTTTCGCCTAGTAAACAAAATATTCCAAACTATATTATTTTGGAATAGTATGATAATTTTTGAGTCTTCACAGACCTCTCCGGGTTAAAGCCTATGATTCTTTTTTTTAAATGTGGGTACCCCCTGCCTCTGTGGCAGGTGGATTCCCTTTAACTCTCTCTTTCCTTTAGGGTATTGTAAGCCTATGATTCTTGGTGACTTTTTTATTTTCTCCCAGACTGGACACCTGACTTTTCCTGTGACTACTGAACTATATTGCTCCTACTGATGGAAGATTCTCCCTCTATTTTTTTGTTTTTATTTTTGCTTTGGTCCACACTCAGATATGCTCAGGGCTTACTCCTGTCTCTCCATTCAGGGATAACTTCTGGTGTGGCCTGGGAGACAATACAGCATTCGAGGGATGGAACCTGGGCTGGGAGTGTGCAAGGCAAGTGCCGTACTATTGCTCCAGCCCCAGATTGTCTTCTTTCTAATCTCAGTGCTTCTGCCTTTGTCCTGAACCTGTACATCCCAATATTGGCTGTTCTGATTCCTCCTAGGAGTCACCTGGACTGTAAACTTAATGTGTCAAGAGCCATTGTATTGCTTTATTGCCGATGGATCTTCCTAAAGCACAACTCTGATTGCATTACTTCTCAGTCACACATTGTCATGACTTCTTGGGATCCAGAAATAAAGTCCAGGACTTTCAATTAAGCACTCTGTGATGCACTCTCAATTATGGTAGTTTTCTTTTCTGTGACCCCTTATCCTCCTTCCATAAGATCTTCTTCAGTAACACAGAGTTTTACTATTGTTTGCACCTGATATCCTCGCTTTTCCATGACCATGATCTTTCTGGTGATGCTGTTATGTTTAATGTTTATCTGTCTAGATTCTTTCTCTTTCAGATTTGGTGAAAATATTATGCCTTATTATATTTATAATTTTCAGCTGCTAATGAATGTTCCCTAAAACTTTATTGAACTGAATCTTTCACTTGACCTTTATCACATGCGTGTCCAGTATTTTTTGCTTTTCAAAACAAAAATTGTGCCTTTACAAAACAAAAACAAAAGACTATTTTACCACTATCAGGTGGTATAAAACATCAGGACCTGATTCTAGACCCCAATAATGCTGCAGCTGAGGGACTGTATTGTCTTTGACAAATAACTCCAGCTCAGAATTTTTATCTGAAAATTGATGATTTAATCCAAATCAGTACTTCTCAGTCATGAGTATATAAAGTAGTTTTCTATGGTCTACAAAAGGTGAGAAAAATAAAGACTGTATAGGGAGTCTTTTTATACCTACACATTCATTTAAGTAGATTGATATACATCATTCAGGTTTTTTCCTCTTTTCAATCTTAATATATCATTTATTTTATGCAATTATATTGGTAGGGTACACTTAATAATGTGTTTACTCTTGGAAAGATTAAAATATTAAAACGTCAGTATTGATCTTAAAAGGTTTGAGGAGCTATTGGAGATGGCCATAAAATTCTGAAACCCAGAAACTTTTAATTCAGAAGATGAACTTTTCCATCTCCATAATTCTATTATTTTTATGTCTGTCCACAGTGCATATTTCTTGAAAAGCAAATACACCTCTGCTAGCTGGTTTTCTTATGTATCTGTCGCTTTGTTTGTTTGGACATAAGTAGTAGTAAAATGTAAAGAAAGTTTTCATTTCCATGAAAAAAAATTTTGTTTTGTTTTTCCGTGTACACCCAGCAGTTCTCAGGGCTCATTCATGGCTCTTCATTGGGGGATCTCTTGGGTCCATACATGGTGCTGGGAATTGAACACAGGTCGGCCTCGGACCAGGCAAGTGCCCTGCCTGTGATGCTTCAACCCCTATAAACTATTTCGTTTTGCTTCTCTTTTCCCTTTATTATGCCTTTCTCCTACCCTTAATAACCCCTGGACTCCTGGGCTGTTAGCATACTAAGCTTATTATTGGAAGTATTATTTTCTCTCAAAGTATCTTGATGGCAGAGAGGAAGGTATGGCATTCCTAGAATCTCATGTTGGATTAAGGCAGTGGAGTTGGGAATAACAGAACTCTACACTTTATGCTTTCTTCTTGGAAAAACATGTCCCCATGGAATTAGCTGGAAATTTCCTTTTGTTTTAATGATTAAGACTGGAGCAATAGCACAGCAGGTAGGGCGTTTGCCTTGCACATGGCTGACCCGGGTTCAATTCCTCTGTCCCTCTCTGAGAGCCCGATAAGCTACCGAGAGTATCCCACCCACCCGGCAGAGCCTGGCAAACTACCCATGGCATATTCGGTATGCCAAAAACAGTAACAACAAATCTCACAATGGAGATGTTACTGGTGCCCACTCAAGCAAATCGATGAACGGATGACAGTGCAGTGCTACAGTGCTTTTAATTGTTAAGCATAACAAGTTTATTGGAAAATAAAGGCAGTAAGGAGAGAGGCAAGGTAAGATATGTGCTTTAGAGTGAACCGGGCTCCAAAACAGTGGGAGCTGGTACACATCCCAGTTTTAAAGTTGGAAAGTGTGTCCCACCATTGTCTTTGGTCTCGGAGGGTTTCCTCTGACAGGTCTGCTGTAAATCTGAGGGGTGCTCCTTTGTATGTGATTTACTTCTTTGACCTTGCTGCTTGCAGAATTGTGTCTCTATCCACAGCATCCGTCATTCTGACTATGATATGCCTCAGAGTCTTTTTATTTGGGTCTCTTTTTTGCTGGCACTCTTCAGACTCCTTGTATCTGGATGCCTGCCTTCTCCAGCTCTGGGAATTTCTTAGTAACGATGTCGTTGACTGTGTTTTTTCATTGGGATTACTTCCCTGTGCTTCTGGTACTCCAATGATTCTTATGTTGTTCCTCTTGAAGTCATCCCCAAGAACTCTGATTCGCTCTATAGCCATTTTGAGGTCTTTCGCCATTATTTGTTGTTGTCTGTAAGCTTTCTGCAGCTCATCCTCAAGGTCACTGATTCTGTCTTCGGCTGTAGTCATTCTACTGTTGAGGGCATCTACTGAGATTTTTAATTCATCTACTGATTCCTTTATTTGTGTGACTTCCATTCGTAGCTTTGAAATTTCTGCTCTCATTTCTTCCTGCCTTTTTTTGGTAGATCATTCCAGTGCTTCATTCATATCCTCCCTTAATTTGTTGGATGTCTGTTCCATGGTTGCTTGGAGTAGGTCGACTGTCCTCAAGATTTCCTGTCTGAATTCTTTATCTGAGAGGTCGTAGATGTGAGTAGCCCCTGTTGAGGTTTCTGGAATCTTTTCTTCCCCCTCTCTTTGTGGAGGGGATTTTCGCTGGTTCTTCATATTGTTATGGAAGTATAGAATTGGAACTTTGTAGTTGTTTATTCCTATTCCCTCTTGCTGGGGGAAGGAGGAGCTCTGTTTGTGCTATTGCTGATGGCAGCCTTGTTCCTATTCTAGAGTTCTTTCTTATACTCAGGTGTTTCTTCCTGATTGATGTGGGGGCTCTAGTGAAGACTTAAGGCTAAGTTCTCTTTACAAAGGTTTTGCTAAGCTTCTCTTATTCACTGATAGTTTTTCTAAAGTTGAAGTAACCTAATGGGCTATTTTGCATAAGTGATTGAGATGGGCTAAAGCGATTTTCAAAGAAAAAGACTATACCTAATGTGCTAAGGTAAAAAATAATAACTGCGGCCATGTTAGCGGTGCCGCTCCGGCAGGAGGCGAGAATCTGGAAAAAACCCGAGTGCCCTAGAACAGATGACTGGTTGAAGAAACTTTGGTACATCTATACAATGGAATACTATGTAGCTGTTAGAAAAAAGGAGGTCATGAATTTTGCATATAAGTGGATCAGCATGGAAAGTATCATGCTAAGTGAAATGAGTCAGAAAGAGAGAGACAGACATAGAAAGATTGCACTCATCTGTGGAATATAGAATAACAGAGTAGGAGACTAACACCCAAGAATAGTAGAAATAAGTACCAGGAGGTTGACTCCATTGCTTGGAGGCTGGTCTCACATTTTGGGGAGAGGGCAACTCAGAGAAGGGGTCACCAAGTATAATGCAGTCGGAGGCCATGCGGGGGAAGGGTGATGCGGGCTGAATGTAGACTAGAGACTGAACAAAGTGGCCACTCAACACCTTTATTGCAAACCACAACACCTAATTAGAGAGAGAGAACAGCAGGGAATACCCTGCCACAGGGGCAGTGTGGGGTGGGGGGAGATGGGATTGGGGAGGGTAGGAGGGATGCTGGGTTTACTAGTGGTGGAGAATGGGCACTGGTGAAGGGATGGGTTCTCGAACTTTGTATGAGGGAAATATGAGCACAAAAACGAGAAAATCTGTAACTGTACCCTCACGGTGATTCACTAATTAAAAATAAAAAAATAAAAAAAATAAAGTTGGAAAGTGTGAAAGTGAATATCTCAGGACGGGAGATGAGGACAGTATATGCATGGGCACCATGTACTCAGCAGTAAAGTGTGAGCATGGGCAACACCTGTGTACATAGATGGAAATTTCTGTTGCAGAGTCTTTGTCTTTTCCAAAAGGAGAAGACTGCTGAAGCTTCAGATTGTTCTGAACAGGAAACTAGATCTCAACACAGTCAGTTTTGTGTAAGCAAATCTGATAATATTTCTGAGCTGCTCTTTATATTTTAACTTATAAAACCAGTTTTTCTTAAACTTTATAATCAAAGCAGCATGATATTTTTCATATGGACCAAGTTTACTTATTTCTTTATCTTGATGAAACACCTTTAAAACATAAAAGTATGTGTTAATAAGAGAGGAGGGTCTTCCAGCCTCAAACTGTAAAAATCATATTCAGGATTTTCTAGTTTCATTCACTTTGTAAGTTATGCTATTTATATCTGTTCTGTGCATTGTAATATATATCTCATTTATTCACTTCCTCTGTGTTACTAGGCAAAAACATAGTGAAAATGATTAAAATTAATTGTATCAAGCCAGCAATCAGCCCCTCATATCTTCAATAACTCAGACTCCACAAATCAGTAAAAGGTTATGGAAATGAAATCAGTGAAGAAAAATGCTTCTCAGCCTCTGTATTTTCCTTCATGCTTCTCATTATTGGAGAAAGTTTTAATATAACTAATGTAGTTTAGTTTTTCCTGCACAGGAAGTCACAGAAACCTTATTTTGGCTGGTAGGACATTTAGGACTTGTTTATAGTGCTTGCATTGAAAACAAATAGATTGAGGGAGGTTTGGGTCTATATTCTCTAAGGCTTGTTATGACTTCGAGACTGGTGATTACCAGCCCTCTGGCATCATTCATTCATTTACTCATCAATTGAAACTTAGGATGATGACTCATCTATGTAAAGGGAAGTAAAAACACTATTATTCTTTTGGTGTAGAGTCAATATGTCAGACCTGAATCAGGGAAAGTGTTCTCTCACTGGCGGAAGCTCAGTTTGTCTGGCCTTCTAAAC
Organism: Sorex araneus; assembly: GCF_027595985.1. Taxonomy (NCBI): domain Eukaryota; kingdom Metazoa; phylum Chordata; class Mammalia; order Eulipotyphla; family Soricidae; genus Sorex; species Sorex araneus. The sequence goes on along the minus strand of NC_073304.1, from coordinate 148,138,421 downwards.
CAGGGCAGAGCAGTGAGAACGTGGGTAGAGAGACTGGCAGGAGCAAGGCTTTCTGGCCCTGAAAGGTCAGCTTAGGAGTTTGAATGAGTATAGTGGTAGCCACTGGGAGAATGACATGATCCAGTTAGTAAAGATTATGTTAGTGTGTGTAGAAAAGGCGTTGAAGAAGGACAAGGGGTGAAGCTGCAAGTTATATGGACTGGTTCAGCTAACAGATTATGGTGGTCTGGACCAAGGTGGGGAATAGAGATGAAGAACCATGTATAACTCTGAATGATTCCTGAAATTGTGGAATAGGGATGAAAATGAACTTTTCTAATATAAACATTCTGATTATTTCCTAGATTAAATATATCTTTATGCAACTATTTCTGGTAAATTATCAAGGTTTTTTTTTGTGGTCCCAGATGTTTTTTCCTCTTCTCAACTACTGTAGATGTTTTCTGAATGTATAATGGCTGTGCAGGGGTATACATGGTGGCATTTGTGTGTCATATGGTTGCTGACGGGCTCCTGTTCAACCAGCCTCACTGGCATCTGCTGTGAGACATCAGGTCTATTCACTTGGGTTCCTGTGTCTTTATACGCTACTGATAAGAGACTACTGAATTTGGGCTTTCATTCTACAGCTAAGCTTCTCCAGATGACACTCTCTAACATCAGATCCTCGTTAGCCCCTGAATCAGAGGCTGTAGCACTTCCGTTTCAGGGTCACCATGCCTACCCAGCAGAGGAGGTGAAGCTGTGACATGGAGATGTGAACTCAGAGCAGGTGGCATGCTCACTTTGACACAGTCACCCCATAGGTATATGGTGGTCCCACTGCCAATTTGTCCTCTGTACCGCCCCTCCCCATTTTGATTTATGTGGGGAGTAAAGGTACCTCTAAGTTTGATTGTGCCTCTTTTTTGAATGGCATACACCTGAAAGTGCTCAAAGATCTTATTCCTGGTTTTGTGCTCAAGGATATGGGGACCTTATGGGGTACCAGGGATCAAACACAGGTCAGCAGCATGCAAGCAACTTCCCCACTGTACTATCTATCCCACTCCTGCTTTCTTCTCTTTATTGCCTTCTCTTTTCTCACTCTTCACTAGTGAGAGAATGGCAGAGTGATCTCCGTATACACATGTGGAGTGACTGTGCCAAAGTAAAAGTAACACCTATTCGATGAGGCTATGTCACATTTTTGATTTTCACAGATGGCAAATTAATGTGGCCCAGACGTCATGATCTTTGGTCAGATCACTTTGACCATGGCAGAGGGTATAGTGAGAGGAGCAAAATAGAGACTTTGCTTTTCTGACCTGCTTTTTTCTTGCCTACTTTGATGCCCAGCCACATATAGGTTCTTTCTGATGAAATACTTTCCTGTTCTTTTCTCCCTTTCTTGCATTAAAAAAATAAATATCTAATCTTTCAAAGCCTGGCTCATGTGCTCTTTCTAATGTAAAATCTCTGAGCACTTGAATGAAATAACCCTCATGTCTCTAAACTCTCATGGTGCTTGGTCTTTGTTGTGAATCTTTTACTTTTTGCCTTATATATTGTATATTTTTGTCTGTATATGCCTGTTTTTTTAAATTATTGATAAGTTTCTTCGTTGGGGGAGGTGGGGCTGGATGGCACATCATCACGTACTGACTACATGACACTATCATTTGTGCTTTCTGTCACTTTACTCTGCACAATAAGTGGCACAACCACACTTGTCATGGAATTCTCTAAATGTAACATTAAAAGCTCTGAAGCAAATATCAAAATATTAAAAGGTCTGAAGCAAAGTGTTGTTCTCTTTAGCACTTGGTGGCATTTGTCTATTATGTCTCTGTGTAGACTCCTCAGTCATCCGGGGAACTGTAGGAAACCATTTCCCAACCACTTCTCCCTGGCCCATGAAATAGAATGTCATTATATTTACAGGGGTCTGTGGAGGTCCTCCAAAACATGGCAGCACAATTGTATATAAGAAACCCCTACCATAAATGAGTTGGACAGGGTAAGCTGACTTGAAAGAGAAAATAAAATATTATAACCCTAACTTGAAAAGAAAATATGGTGTGCAGTTTATTGCTGTGGATTATGGAGGAAGAAAGAACTGATTTTAAGTCAGAAACAGAAAGGCAGTGACAGTCTTTAAACTCAATACAGTATTCACATGGCAGACACTGAACTTTAGAAAACCGACCCTTCAGGCTCCTGCTCTGGTCTATAAAATTGATGTAAAATTGCCTTTGCTACATTATTAGTGATACATTATTAGTGTGCCATTCTGGAAGTAGGAACTGTTTGGGGAAAAAAATAACGGGCACTTTTAAGTCAGTTTCTGTCAGAATCTCACATTGCGTTTTAAAGACCTTTAAAGACTGTGGCTTTGGGAAATTCCACTCAAACAAAGTGAGATGGAAGAGGGACTTGGAAAGAGTTCCAGCACAGAAAACAACTTTAGCAGATTTAGTGATCAGAAATGGGAAGATGGTCTTAAGTCCTGATATCAACTTATTTCTAGAATTCTGTTTCATGGAGAGTGCCTCTTCTCCTTTTCTGAACTCCCTAGCCCCCACCCTAAGTCCCTATTTCTGGAGTGTAGTAAGTCCTTAACATCTGGGTCAGACACAAAGTTGTCAAAATGCCTCCCAGACCAGGTCTGAAAGCAGAAACGCTAGAGCACATATGGAATTTGTTGTTCAGGCTTGTTCTCGTCTAGAGGCATGGAGGTAATATGTATGACCATTGCAGAGTTTTAGGGGACCAAGATAGAATGCACTAGAGAATAACTTGAACACAGAGTGGAGATTGAATCAGATAGCTCCTAAGGATTTATGCAATGGGGGTCATATAATTGTTCTAGGTTTTCTCTGCCTTATGAAAATGCTGTTTTGTTTCCTCTAATTTTCTTATGAGTTTTGGAGACTGAATGAGATATACTGGCTCTTCCTCTCTTTAAGTGCACAATTTTAGGTTTCCCTTCAAACACAACTTTTTGTTGTGCTCCTTTTGATGTCCTTATAATAGTATTTTAGATCATCCAATGAACAATACTTAAAAGCTACAACTCAAGTGCAATGGAAATAAAGTCAGTTATTTGGATCTTTCTGAAAGAGGAAGGTTTGAGTTCATCTAGTTGGATTTACTGCATCTATTAATTAATTATTTAGGATCTTTTTGTTTTGTTTTGTATTTTTATAATCTAGACAGGTTTATTTCTAACATGATCTTAAATAAATGCAAAATGAAGTTAAATGATCACATCCCCATTTTTAAAACATAAAGCAAGCCTGTGATTTGATAAGATATTCATTTTCTTCTCTAAGATTTAGAAATTCATAATGAAAATCACTCAAAGACTTTGATCTGAGTTTCATAATGTTCTAGAAGTCCAACAACACAAGATTCCAGCCTAGGGAAAAGAATGAGAGTATAACTCCAGTTATCCACCACCCTTATCTTGTACTTACAGGTTTGGGTGCCAGATGTATATGACATCATGCTGAATATACACTAGATCCACAAAAATTCCCTCAACCAAGATACAGCCGCATGAATGTTTCTCAGACACTGTAGCAAACACAATGCAGACATGGACCATTCATCATCAGATTTCCATCATTTGATATTGGTGATGTTCTGGAGCCATAGCACAGCAGTGGGGCATTCAACTTTCACGCGACCTACCCATGTTCGATTCCTCTGCCCCTCTCAGAGAGCCGGGCAAGCTACCGAGAGTATCGAGCCCTCAAGGCAGAGCCTGGCAAGCTACCCGTGGCATACTGGATATGCCAAAAACAGCAACAATAAGTCTTAGAATTAGAGACATTACTGGTGCCCTCTGGAAAAAATGATGAGCATCAGGATGACAGTGACAGTGACAGTGATATTGGTGACAGATGGTCAGAGATTTCTTGAACCAGAGCAACTGAAGTATCATTTTGTATAGTGGTTGCTTAAACACAGAACTAGAAAGCGTAAACACTGAATGAATCATTATTTTGTGTTTTGGGGTCTAAGGTCAAGGTGAGATCAAGCTGGTTCTTTTGAGACTATGACGTCCCTTGGTTTTCAAGAACATCAGTTTCTATCTTTGTAGTTGCATAGCGTTCTCTCTATTTGTGTATATGTGCCTCTCTATGGCCCATTTTCTTTTTTTTTCCAGATTTATTTATTTTATTTTTTTATCTTGTGTTCTTTTTTTTATTAGTTTATTTTTAATTAGAGAGTCATCGTGAGGGTACAGTTACAGATCCATACATCTTTGTGCTCATGTTTCCCCCATACAAAGTTCGATAACCCATCCCTTCACCAGTGCCCATTCTCCACCACCAGTAAATCCAACATCCCTCCCCCCTCCCCAGTCCCGTCTCCCCCCACCCCACCCTGCCACTATGGCAAGGTATTCCCTTTTGTTCTCTCTCTCTGATTAGGTGTTGTGGTTTGCAATAAAGGTGTTGAGTGGCCATTGTGTTCAGTCTCTAGTCTGTATTGGGCCCCCATCACCCTTCCCCCACATGACCTCCGACCACAATTTACTTGGTGGTCCCTTCCCTGAGTTACCCAGAATGAGAGACCAGCCTCCAAGCCATGGAGACAACCTCCACGAGATACCACCTCACACCACAGAGACACATCCAAAAGAAAAAAAGCAACCGCTGTTGGAGAGGATGTGGGGAGAAAGGGACCCTTCTACACTGCTGGTGGGAATGCCGGCTAGTTCAGCCCTTTTGGAAAACAATATGGACGATTCTAAAAAAACTAGAGGTTGAGCTCCCATTTGACCCAGCAATACCACTGCTGGGATTATATCCCAGAAAAGCCAAAAAGTATAGTCGAAGTGACACATGCACTTATATGTTCACCGCAGCACTGTTTACAATAGCCAGAATCTGGAAAAAACCCGAGTGCCCTAGAACAGATGACTGGTTGAAGAAACTCTGGTACATCTATACAATGGAATACTATGCAGCTGTTAGAAAGAATGAGGTCATGACGTTTGCATATAAGTGGATCAGCATGGAAAGTATTATGCTAAGTGAAATGAGTCAGAAAGAGAGAGACAGACATAGAAAGATTGCACTCATCTGTGGAATATAGAATAATAGACTATAAGACTAACGCCCAAGAATAGTAGAAATAAGTACCAGGAGGTTGTCTCCATGGGTTGGAGGCTGGTCTCTTATTTAGGATCTTGCTCACTCCTCTCTACTGTTCAGTAGCCATTTCCAGGCTCCTCCTGTGTGTTGAACATAATGGAACAAGCCCAGATTCCCATTTGATGTCTTTTTCTTTTTTTTTTTTTTTTTTTTGCTTTTTGCGTCACACCCGGTGATGCACAGGGGTTGCTCCTGGCTCTGCACTCAGGAATTACCCCTGGCGGTGCTCAGGGGACCATATGGGATGCTGGGAATCGAACCCGGGTCGGTCGCTTACAAGGCAAACGCCCTACCCGCTGTGCTATCGCTCCAGCCCCTGATGTCTTTTTCTTATCTAGACAACTAATTTGTCACCATTTGGGGGCAAGAGAAGTGAGCAAGAGTATTAATAGAATCACACAGTGGGAAAAACCTTCATTTCTAGTAAGAAGTGAGTGGGTCAGGTGAGTCAGATGTTTGTTTGCCAGACTCAGTGTGTGAACTTCAGTTTATGTCTAATATTAAAAAGAAATGACACAAAGACAGAAATTGTTAGTTTTTGCAATTTCCCAAGAGCAATCAAAAAAATCAATTTCTATAATATAATTCATGTTTTTTTTTCTTTTAATTTCCAGATCACCAGATTAAAAATAGACCGAAACCCTTTTGCTAAAGGATTCAGAGACTCTGGAAGAAACAGGTAAGAAAAACTGGGAAAGAATCTACCACAATGACATTTTCTTTTCTATGTGACAGTATTCATCTTTACCCCCATGTGCCATTGGTGGTGTTGACTCCGCTTGTTTGGAAAACAATTGCTTGCTCTGCTACTGTTCTGACTCATACAAAAAGACATGGGAAAGGATAATATGAATTAAAACCTTACCTCCCAAAGATAGAGTTATTCAAATTTTTTAAATTGTAAATCACTGTGAATCTTAGATTAACTATAAATAATCACATCAAATTCCTCATGGTGTTTCTCTATATATATTATACTTAATAATTCAGTTGCTTAAAACAATTTTTTTTTTCACTTTTCGGGTCACACCCGGCGACGCACAGAAGTTACTCCTGGCTCTGAACTCAGGAATTACTCCTGGCAGTACTCAGGGGACCATATGGGATGCTGGGAATCGAACCCGTGTTGTCCACGTGCAAGGCAAATGCCCTACCTGCTGTGCTATCACTCCAGCCCCAAAACAAATATTTTGATTTATCACAAATAAATGCTACTTTTGTTTTGATAAGCATCTACAGATAATTTGCAACACCTGAGGTGATAGCTCACTTAATTTTTATTACCAGGAAACAAGGAACTGTATACAAATAAGAAACTACTACCAGGAACTAAATTGCTTTAGAAATGAACAATTTTTCAAAGAGATATTTACAAAACATATTGCAAGGCTTAGAGAGATAGTACAGGTTTTAAGTCATTTGCCTTTCATGTGACTGACCTTGGTTTAATTCCTGGCACCGCATATAATCACTCAACCCTGAGTGATCCCTGAGAAGAGGGACAGGAGAAAGCCCTGAGCACCACTGGGTGTGCACCCCAAACAACAACAGCAACAACAACAAAAAGTATATATGTATAAATGTACATATATATGTATCTGTAGCACTGTATCACTGTCATCCCGTTGTTGATCAATTTGCTTGAGTGGGCAACACTAACATCTCCATTGTGAGACTTGTTACTGTTTTTGGCATATCAAATACACCACGGGTAGCTTGCCAGGCTCTGCCGTGAGGGCGAGTTACTCTCGGTAGCTATATATATATGTATGTGCGTATATAATACATGTATATATGTGTATATAACACATGTTACCTGTTTCAGTAAAGGAAGTTTGTCCACCACAACTTTGTTGATGAATCAGCATCATTATTAATGCTTAGCTTGTTATCTAGTGAAAGTCTTAAAAAGTGTAAAAGTTTATAGTACTATTTACTCTTGTAAATGGGTTTAGGCTGTGGTATTTTTCTCATTATTTTTTCCCCTTAAATTCTTCCTATATACCCTTCCTATACAAAACCAAAATATGTTATCCATGGAGAATTAGGAGAAACTGAAATTGTAAGTGGAAGCAGATATATCAAAAGATATTTAATCAGAAAACTTTGTTTATATTTACTGTACTGAAAAAGCAAATGAGACATATGTGTCTTATAAAGTATGTAACCTTTGGATAACTATTTACATTAGTGATTAAACATTTTCATAAATTTGTGTACTTCTTTGCGTCTGAATGACAGGTTGTTGGGAGTTATCTTCAAAAGTTACAAAAATTTGTGAGTTCAAAGAGCTAGATTTTTTTTTCAGGGTCTTTTTTAAAAAAAATTTATTAGTGAATCACTGTGAGGTACTGTTACAAACTTACGAACATTCATGTTTGCATTTCGTTTACATCCCTTCACCAGTGCCCATTCTCCTCCACCAATGTTCCCAGTATCCCTTTCAAAACCCCACCCCAACCCCCACCACCCCTACCTCTGCAGCAGGGCATTCCCTTTTGTTCTCTCTCCTGTTGGACGTTGTAGTTTGCAATAGAGGTATTGAGTGGCCATCATGTTCGGTCTATAGTCTACTTTTGGCTCACAGCTTTCAACCCAAGTGGGTCCTCCCAACATTCACTACTAGGTGTTCCCTTCTCTATCTCAGCTGCCTTTTCCCCCAGCATGTGAGTCCAGTTTCCAAGCTGTGGGCCAGACCTCCTGGTCCTTATCTTACTAATCTTACTTATCTTACTAATGTTGGTTGTTAGTTTCCCATTCTGCTACTTTATATTCCACAGATGAGTGTGATCTTCCTATATCTGTCTCTTTCTTTCTGACTCATTTCACTCAACATGATACTTTCCATGTTGATCCACTTATATGCAAATTTAATGACATCATCTTTTCTAAAAGCTGCATAGTATTCCATTGTGTAGATGTACCAAGGTTTCTTTAACCAGTCATCTGTTCTTGGGCACTCGGGCTTTTTTCTGGATTTTGACTATTGTAAACAGTGCAGCAATGAACATACAAGTGCAGATGTCATTTCTACTATACCTTTTTGCCTCTTCGGGATATATTCCCGGGAGTGGTATTGCTGGGTCAAATGGGAGCTCAATTTATAATTCAAAGAGCTAGATATTTTCTTTTTTCTTTTTTTTTCTTTTTGGGTCACACCCAGCGATGCTCAGGGGTTACTCCTGGTTTTGCACTCAGGAATTACTCCTGGCGGTGCTTGGGGGACCATATGGGATGCCGGGGATCGAACCCGGGTCGGCCGTGTGCAAGGCAAATGCCCTACCCGCTGTGCTATCGCTCCGGCCCCAAGAGATAGATATTTTCAAAGAGATATTTACAAAACATTTTAGGAAAATATTCCACATATCTCATATGTGGGAGCCAGGTTCTATCCCTGACACTGCATGGTCCCCCACTGCTTGAGTCATATATGGTTCCAGCACAACACATTTAGGGGCAAAGAATGTAACTCAGTGGTAGATTATTTGTCTTGCATGTGTGAAGCCCTGGGTTTGTTCCCTGGGACAACACACCAACCACACAGAAACAAGCCAAAGAGGAGTATTATATATTTAGAATTACCTTGTGAACTATGAAACATGTTAAAAAATTATACAAAAATTGTCATACCAATCATTTAAAATGACAGATGATTTATGAACACACATTTTTTTACAAAGCATTTATTTTATCTGAAAAAGAGGCAGAAGTATATCTCTATTAAGTTTACATGGCAGCTGAAAGCACTTCTTTATGAAACTCATTGTATATTTAAAATAGATTTATTAAATCCTTTTTGTTTTTGGTCCAAATCTGGTTGTGCTCAGGATTTACTACTGGTTTTTCACTAAAGGTCTTATAAGTAAAGCTATGTGCAGATGAGCAAGTGTACAGTATGTTTTCTGGTAAGAGATCCAAGGCTTCCTTCATAATTTCAAAAAGAGTCTATGACTAAAAGTTAAGAATTTCTGCATTAGATGCAACTATTTATCTTTAGGAATCAGCTCTATTTTTACTTTCTTCGACAAATTTTTTTCCTTCTGTATCTTTAGTGGTATTTATTATTTGATATTTTTTTCTTGGCATTCCAGAGGTCTTCTTTGTTCCTTTGTTTCCCTTGCCCATTTGGTTCCTGCCTTTTCAGAGGAGTTATTTAGAGAGGAATTTAGACTAGACAGGTTATATTGACCGACAGTTGATCTCTGATTGGAGCCACGTCTTTTTCCTTGTTTGTTTTTGGGCCATATCCCTAGGTGCTCAGAGCCGAGTCCTGGCTCTGTGCTTAGAGATCACTGCTGGTGGGCTCAGGGGACCATACCAGATGCTGGGGATTGAATCTGGGTCAGCCTGCCACGTGCAAGGCAAGCACCCTACCCAGTGTACTGTCTCTCTGGCTTGTGGGGTCACACCTAACGTTTTTTTATTATTATTAATTGCTGTTACTGTCAGAGGAGAATTTCATTTTGGCCAGTGTATTTTTCAAATTTTATTGAGTTTTTTTTTTCTTTTTAAGTTTTTTTTTTAGTTCACTGAGTTACTTCAAAGTAACTGTTTTGAATTCTTTATCAACTAGATCACAATTTTTTTCTTTTTTGCGAGGGGGCCACACCCGGCAATACACAGGGGTTACTCCTGGTTCATGTACTCAGTAATTATTTCTGGCAGTGCTCGGGGGACCATATGGGATGCTGGGAATCAAACCCAGGTCGGCTGAGTGCAAGGCAAACGCCCTACCTGCTGGGGGTCACACCTAACTTTAAGGATAAGACCATTGTACCTTAAAGGATTTGCTGCTTGTCAAGAAGTTGTGATGACATTTTACTTAAAGTGTTGAAGTCCTCTTGTCTCTCCACTGGACTGGAAAGTACCTTGACACATCATTTGGCTTTGATCTATGTCTTTCTGATGGCTGCTGATGGTTTTCTGTCCAGGACAGTTTATCCTCCCCATGAACTGTTTTTATCTGTAAGAATTCCTGCAGAACTGAATCCTGATTAATCCCCTTGACACACACTTTATTTCTTTTCCTGATTGTATAGATTTTTAAAAATTGTATCCTACCAAGACCTATAGGTATTTTAAGTTATTAAAATTACAGAAGTATCTGTAGTTGGATGCTTACTGTGTTATAGACCTTTTACTTCCAATCTTTCTGATATTTAAATGAATTTGTATTTCACAATGAGGAAATGGATGTTCAGAGATAGTAAGCGGTTTTCCTAATATCACACAGAGCAGAGCCTGGATTAAAACCCAGATCTGCTTGACTTCAAAGCATGTGCATGTTGCGCTGTCAGACAGTTTAAGTTTATCTTTGGTTTTCCTCCAAAATCCTTTAATCTACTCAGGCTATCCAGAACCTTCTCTCCTTGTCCCTCAAATGACCTGCATACCTCAGTCAGTCTTTGTGGACTATTTCACAATCTCCCCTCCCCTTCCCTCCCCTTCCCTCCCCTCCCCTCTTCTCTTCTCCTCTCCTCCCCTTATTTTTTTGATTACACCCAATGGTGCTCAGGGTTTATTCCTGGCTCTGTGCTCAGGGATCACTCCTGACAGGCTCAGGGAACCACATGTACAGGGCGAACACCTTAACTGCTTTACTATCACTCTGGCCCTGTGTCAAATACCCCTGCAAATGAGGATTTTATCATAGAAGACCAGCTGAACTTCCCTGGCAGGTGAAATGTGATATGATACTATAAAGTCAAGTGCCTTATTATAGGAAGGATGAATTATTAAAGAGAGAAGCCATTTGATCCTTCAGAAACCTGGAAAGCTATATTGAAAAATACTACTTCTTGGGGAAGTTATAGGGGACTCAGTATTTTTCTCTTTTTTAAAAAACCTCACAATTACCTTATAATTCTGCTTTAATCCTCTCTGACTGGATGCAGGATCTGGTAAGGTTAAGAATTATTATTCCACTTTTTCCCCATGAACTGATGGATAAAAACATAGAGAATTATTTATAAATCTAGGAACCAGTGATTCTGTGCCAGTATTAGAACCTACTTCATTACCTCCAAACCAATGCTCAACCTTGTATTGCCTTCTTATGCTAACAGAGTTCTTATAAACCTAAGATTTTCCCATTTCAGGCATCAGATGACTCACACAGAAGAGCATGGTTTTATGAGTTGCATATAAATGTACCCAAAACATACGGATTACATTTCTTTTAAAAACACAAGGACTTAGAAATAGGGGGAGAAAGTGCTTGGCCAATATTTTTTGGTTTTGCAGAACACAAAACATTTGTGGAACATTTTGGAGTTACAGGATTTGCCAAACCTCAAACCAAAACACGTTCAGGTTTGTTGTTCTCAATCCATCCCAGCATGATCCAGAGACCCAAGAAGAGAGGACTGGGAGAGAAAAGAAGGGCAGGACATTGCCACCCACTATACATTTTAAATGCCTTGTATGCATTGACCTTGGCCCTGTAAGCCTGCGAAGCAGTGTCATCAGGGAGTCCCGGCCAACAGCAACGTCCTCTCAATGTGGAGAGGAACTTGAGGAAGTTGTGGCTGGGATCTTTATTATCTGCTGTTCATATTTTAATGTAAATAGATACCCGTGGAGAAGTACTCCTGGCTTTTAGCTTCATCACTTCTTTTTCCTTCATGAGAACCAGAGTGACCCTTCTGACTCTGCATCTGGGAAAGGGCACTCCAAGGCTCTGACAGAATACAGATCCCGGGTCTTGGTAAGCTCCGTAGAGGAGGTCTGAAGTCTGGGAGCGGTGCTAGCTTACTTCAGAGGAGTTTTTGCTATTTGTTCAGTTTTCTCTTCTAGGCCAGTATCTTCAGACACTGTTATCAATGGCAAGCAGGTATTTCAGTCTGCTTTGTATCAGGAACTCTTAAAGGATTTTCTAGAACCCCCGAGGGCGACAGTGAGTCCTCGGCACCTGCCAGCTCAGGTGTCACCATCAGCAGAGTCTTATCAGCTCTCCCTGCTTTTTATTTAAGGAAATGCCATCCCCATGTTTCGGTCAGAGATAGTCACCTCACTTCATATTTTACTGATGAAATTGCTGCTTTTCCTTCCATGTAATCATGGTTAGGAGTCACCATCAAAAATACACTCATTTGGGGGCTGAAGCGATAGCACAGCAGGTAGGCGTTTGCCTTGCACGCACCCGACCCAGGTTCGATTTCCAGCATCCCATATGGTCCCCTGAGCACCGCCAGGAGTAATTCCTGAGTGCAGAGCCAGAAGTAACCCCTGTGCATCGACAGGTGTGACCCAAAAAGCAAAAAAAAAAAACAACCACTCATTTGTTCATTGCAGCACTACTCACGATGGCCCAAACCTGGAAACAGCCCAAATGTTCAAGAGCAGAGGGGTGGATAAAGAAACTATGGTACTCAGGAGGTTGACTCTATAGCGTGGAAGCTGGCCTCACATGCTTGGGCGAGGGCAACTCAGATAGAGAAGGGAACACCAAGTAAAATGTGGTTGGAGGCCACGCAGGGGAAGGGTGATGCGTGCTGAATGCAGACTAGAGACTGAGCATAATGGCCACTTAACACCTTTATTGCAAACCACAACACCTAATTAGAGAGAGAGAACAAAAGGCAGGATGGGGTGGGGGGAGATGGGATTGAGGAGGTGGGATGGATGCTGGGTTTATTTGTGGTGGAGAATGGGCACTGGTGAAGGGATGGGTTCTCGAACTTCGTATGAGGAAAACATGAGCACAAAAATGTATAAATCTGTAACTGTACCCTCACAGTGATTCACTAATTAAAAAATAAATAAATTTAAAAATATTTAAAACTAAAAAAAGAAACTATGGTACATATATACAGAAAGATAGTACTTGATTACAAGAAAAGGTGAAATCATGCAATTAGCTGCTATATGGGTGGAATTGGAAGACATCTGAAGTTAGTTATAAGGAAAGGGGCAGATACAGAATGATCACCCTCAGATTGAGATATAAAGAAATACAAGAAATAGCAAATGTCCAAAGAAATGGAGAACTGGTATTTAGTAGGAGACAATACCATGATGGGGGGTGGGGAGGAGAAAAAGATTGGGGAGTGCAGTGGGATAGTGGTGGAGGAGAGAAGACAGTTTGGTGGTAGATGTGGTGCTGGAATGTTTTATGCATAAAAGCCAACCACTAACATACTGTAAACCATGAGGTCTAAAAAAAAAATAAAGAAGTGTGTGTGTGTGTGTGTGTGTGTGTGTGTGTGTGTGGTGTGTGTTTATCATAGAGAAAAAATAGTAGAGGACTAGTTTTTTTTTTTTGCTTATGGTTTGGGGTCACAACTGGAAATGTTCAGGGATTACTCCTGGTTCTGTGCTCAGGGATCACTCCTTGTGGTGCTTGGGTATCCATATATAGTGCCAGGGGTTGAACCAGGGTTGATTGCATGCAAGGCTTTATTCTTTGTACTCTTTCTGGCCCAGACTAGTTCTTTTTGGAGTAGAGAAACTGGCAGATTTTATTTCTAGGTATTGTCTCCTAAATGGAGGAAAATTATTTCTAAATAAATCCTACTTAAAAATTCCTCAGAAATTATGTGGCCTCAGTCTAACTTGGAGTTGAAGGTCAATATGTTTGTCTTTAATCAGAGCTGTTAAGGCATAATATCTAATTACCTTTGGGAGGTTCCTCCCATGGGAGACAGCAGCACTTCTCTGTCCCTGAGGAAGGATCAGTGCCCTCACCTCGAGGATATGACGGTGGTAATAATGATGGTTGTTGCTGCTATTGATGTTGTTCTTGTCGTTGTGATCTGTGTTCCTTGGCTGTGGTCCATCCTGGAATGCAGACTTCTGGAAGACTGGGATTGTATCTCTTTTAGGTTTCTAATATCATATTTTCCCTATAGAGACTAAAATAATAAATGTCTAGTTACAAAAGACTTAGTTGAGGAGTGGCAGAAAAATGTAAAACCAGAAAGTTTACAATCAGAAGTCTTACTCCAACAATAGGTAAATCAAGTAGAGTAATCTTGGGAGGCTAATTTGGGCTGCCATCAAAGAAGAAAGGAAAGGATGAATTTATAAATAGGTATAGTTTGGGAGAGTCAAGGCAATGCTGTGTATATATGTGTGTGTGCGTGTGTGTGTGAAAGAGAGAGAGAGACAGAGAGAGAGAAAGAGAGAGAGAGAACACTAATACTGGGATTGAATCCAGGGCCAGGGCCTCATACATGCAAAGCAAATAATCTACCACTAGGTATATCCCTGACTCTCAGTGCACTATTGACTTACATCTGAGGTCAATTGCTGCTATAAGATACTTATTAAACTTCTTTGTATATCAGACATGTAATTCCTTCAGTCATCTGAGCAGGCTCTGAGTAGTGGAGGCAAGTCTGCAATGCCTGGCAACTGGATAAGAAGGACATTCAGCCAGTATCAGAGTCTGTTAGTCTCAGGATAAGATGGGTCCTGGGGCAGAGGTCATGTCGAGTGAAGTTTGGTTGAGAAAAGTCACTGACTAGTGAACTGAGGTAAAATGGCATATATGGAGGTAGCCACCTCAAAGGGCAGCCTATTACAAATAGAAGACAAAAATTTTAAAGCTGAAGAGAAACAAATTAAAGCAAACGTTGGTTGGGCAGCAGCTTTGGAAGGTATATCTGTCCCCATGCCTGGAAAGCTCACTGTATCCAACCAGAGAAGCATTATGCCTGCAAAAGATTTTCATTTGAAAGGGGAAAAGCGAAGGAGAAGGAAAGAGGACTTTGTGGGTCTCTTAACCCACATCTAATATGAAAGCCTTATCTCTTTAAGAAAGACTAAAGATATTTTACAGAATTCCTGCCAAAGCATCCACACACATTAAAAGGAGAAGACTAACATCATCATCTGACTGAGGAGTGAAGGTTCTAAGAACTTGTTTTAAGAGTGTCATGATGTGTATGTCTCTGAGTTCTCTGATGCCTGGGTCCTTTATCCTGTCTTTGGCCTTGGGCTTCACCTTTAAATGTAAAACAAAGGGGACTATTCCTTCTGACAAGCACCCCAGAATCCTTATTACAGGTCCATAGTTTAGTTGTCCAGTCTTTTTAGAGGACCTTTGAAGCTTGAACCAGAACACTCAAACCCCATTACTCAAGAACTATCAGGAAGGAGCCAGTGACAGCCCTGCATCATGGAGAGTTTGGTTGATTTAAGTCAGCAGTTTTCATAGGAAGTCCCTCAACAGAAAAAGTGATAGTCTGTGAGGTAGGTATAGCAGGCAGTCTGAGCCAGATTGCCTAGTTCTAGGGAGGGGAGAGGGGGAACTGTGACTGGTAGTAGTCCTTGGTTCTTGTTGTCTCTTTATAGACTATCTCAGTGGTTGGTTACTTAAAAGTGAAACCATGAACTTCCTAAAAGAAATAGATATTTGCATGCTGAATGAGGATCTTAATCAGGCTAATTTTAAAAAATATATACTTGTACCCATTTGACCCAGTAATACCACTTCTGGGAATATACCCCGGAGAAGCAAAAAAGTATAGTCAAAATGACATCTGCACCTGTATGTTTATTGCAGGAGAGCTTACAATAGCCAGAATCTGGAAAAAAAACCGAATGCCCGAGAACAGATGACTAGCTAAAAAAACTTTGGTAGATCTACAAAATGGAATACTATGCAGCTGTTAGAAAGCATGAAGTCATGAAATTTGCATATAAGTGGATCAACATGGAAAGTATCATGTTGAGTGAAATGAGTCAGGAAGAAAGAGACAGACACAGAAAGATTGCACTCATATGTGGAATATAAAGTAGCAGAGAGCTAGCAATGATGCAACCTCTGGCAGAAAGCCCTCTGGACTTAGTCACTAAAATACTAAAATACAGAAATCTAGAACCTCACGGCCGCTACTGTGGCCACTCGACCTCATATCTCTTCATTCTCAGCAATGGAAAACAAATTGTCAAATGCTTCCTTTCCAGCAGGTCCGACTTGGGGGGGGGGCGGGAAATTCCAAACAATAATAGTGAGTTTTTTTGTTTGTATGTAATCAAAGTAAAGAGAAAGTAAAGTGAAATTTATCAGTTACACAGGCGGGGTGGGGGGTTGGGGGGTGGGGGGATGGGGGGGAGTTTCACCATGGTTCTTGGTGGTGGAATATGTGAACTGGTGAAGGGATGGGTGTTCAAGCATTATGTAACTGAGACTTAATCCTGAAAGCTTTGTAACTTTCCACATGGTGATTCAATAAAAAATAAATTAGGAAAGAAAAATATATATACTTTCATATTTAATTATCATTTCTATAATGAATAATTATAATTTATAAGTTATTGGTTGCTGAGTGTTAGGCATATTGTATTTCAACACCAATTCACAATCCCAGTGCCAACTTCCCTCCATCAGTGTCCAATACTCTGTTCCCCTTCCATGCCCACCTGCCACCTTGATACGCACATTTCAAAGTTCAGTGATTGCCGCCTAAAGCTCATGTTGAGTCTGTGCTTCATATATATAGCTACAACACTGTCCCACGTCGCTAGTAAAACCAAAGTCATGACCCCTGTTCCTCCATCACTTCCCTTTCTCATTTTCCCCCCTTCCTCCTGCTTGATTTCTTTCCCCCTCTGGTCTCCTCCCTGAACTTTAGTGCCAAGGGGCATCTAGACATTCTACCTTTACTACATTACATTTTCTCATCCAGTTATTCTGTATACCACAAATAACTGAAATTATCTAGTGTTTGTCTACTGACTTACTTCTCTCAACATGATATCTTTCAGTTCCAACCAGGTCACAGCAAATTGCATG
The DNA here is from genome assembly GCF_027595985.1 of Sorex araneus. Lineage (NCBI taxonomy): Eukaryota > Metazoa > Chordata > Mammalia > Eulipotyphla > Soricidae > Sorex > Sorex araneus. The sequence continues at coordinate 148,121,534 of NC_073304.1, read as the reverse complement.
ATTTAATCATTCCTTGCAGCTTTAAAGTATTCTATTGTGTACATATATCACATCTTCATAACCCATTAATCTTTTGTTGTACCCTATGTGGATTCCATATCTCAGCCATTGTATTAAGTTCAGCAATGAATAATGGTGTGCATATACACTTTTGAATGGTTCATTTGTTTCTTTTGGTCTTGGGGGTAAATCCAAAAGTGGAATTGCTGGATCATGTGGCAGCTCAATTCTAAGTTTATTGAGGACTCTCCACACTGTTTTCCACAGGAGTTGAACCAGACAGCAGCTCCATCAGCAGTGAATGAGAGTTCCTTTTTCATACCCCCACCAATACAGATTGTTCTTACTGCGCTTGATCTGTGAATAAAACTCATTATTAGGACAAAGGAAAGCTTCTGTATGGTGGTTAGGAAAATATTTGAGCATAAAGAATTTTCTTGAGATTCCTCTCTTATACAGCTGCTGTCCCAAGGTCCTGTGGTTCGAACAAGAGCCATCTTTCTTGGGCACAGCCGAAACACCCTGTCAAATCCCAGAATTGCATGGCAACGCATATCAAGATGTGTGCAACCACAAAGAGGCTTGTAAGACAAGGAATCAACATGTCTAACGTTAAGATAAAGAAAATAAAGGGAGAGGGAAAAACCAGCTAGAAATTAGTCCCTGGGCTTGGGCATTTTTGCTTAGACCCCAAAGAGAGAAGTTTCCTTTTACAGTTGGAAGTGGAAAGGAGGGTGTAGGGTGGCAAATCAATTAAAATTTGCTAGCTGGGTTTTCTCTGGATGATAACAAGTCTTGTCTATGTCCGCATGTAATTAGTAAGCTGAATATAAAACTATTGGATACTATATGTAAATGAATTAAATGTCCACAGTTTCACATACTTCAACCCTATACATTTCTTGGCATTTAAGTGGTAAGTGTGTAAATGAAAGTGATAATCATTTCATATGGATTTGTGGCCCAACTTGTCGCTTTCTCTTGTCTAGATGATAGATATTGGACTGTGTTTCTCATTTTGCCGATTGTGAAATTGTGTGCAGTGATGTAGTAGCTTTCAGAATTTGCAAATGCAGGCAATGGCAGCTTCCAGGGAATGATTTCACTTTCCTCATATCAGAACAGCTTGCCGGTCAGCAGACACTCTTGCCCTCGTCCAGCTTCCTGTTACTCCTGAGGGTTCTCTTACTTAAGAGTCACTGAGCCGATCACTGGCCTTCTTGCAATCACTTTCCAAGTGTCTCTCTCATTTTCAAGATCTCTATTTTAATTTGTTATCACTTTGGCTATGTTTCCCCTATTAATCTCATTCTGCCCTTTGTTTCTTTTTTTGCTGACAAATTTACCTGTACAGATTTAAAAAAAATAGTCTCTTAGTTATCCCAGGCACAGGTGCCATTTTCCAGATCTGTCCACTTCCAGTTCTGGGCTCCCTCTCCACTGCTCCTGCCTCTAGAGTTCAGGGTAGTTGGCCCTCTCATACACTTCTGCAGCAGTATCCTGCTGGTTTCCTTCTGTTCATCCTGGCTGTTTATTATGTCCACTGGCTCATGGGACCTTAGCCAGTATTTAACATTTTTCTCTGATTTGTTATTTGTTCTCCCTTCTCTGTCAGGATCCTTTCCCACTATTGTCGTTTGGCCACATGGGTTTGCCAGGGAAAGTTGGCAGTTGTTTTATTATTTATGGCTCTTGCCCAGGGAGTGACGTCTTTAATGGATAACATATTGGAGTCTGAAATATCTGCAAGATAATAGGGTCTACTGCGTCTTGAGGGATAAGTTTTTGGTTCTTTGAGGATAGAATAAGTAATGGAATTAGGTAACATCCAGGTCTCTTTCTATTCAACCCAAAGCCAGTGGGCTGGCAAAGCTTTAAATTCTAGTGAAGTGAGAAGGTTTTCTCCTATTTCAGGAGAGCTGACAGTGGTGGAACTTCTTTTTCTTTTGTCAGATTCATGATCTTCCAGCATATGTTTTCTGTCTTCACTTGGTATGTTTTGTCTTTACTCCACTTGGAGTTATTATGTAGAAGGATGCAATGTGATTGTCTTCATCTCATGGATACAGAGACTTGGACTCAAAAAAGTTACCTAGCTTGGCCAAGGTTTCTCTAGTAAGTGGCACAGTCCTGCAATTCGAACTCAGGCAGTCTAGCTTCAGGTTTTGTGCTCTTAACTATTATGCAAATTTGTCTTCACGTATATTGCCAAGTTAAAGTTGAATCATTCTACTCAATTGCAGTGAAAAATTTTTAGTAGGCTCTTTTGTGTTAAGGATTTTTATCCACGATACTTCATGAGGCTATGAAAAAATACTTATGGACTGCCATTGCTACCTATTCTGACTTCAACTGTGGAGGTAGTTCTCCAATTGAGAATAACTGGGTAAGGAACAATGTAACTCAACTCCATTCATCTGTCTCTTGGAAGACTCACCAATTCATTATTGTCACCATTAATTTTAATGGTATTTATTGTACAATGAAAGCCAAGTTTTGAATGATTAATTTTTTGTCAAGTTGCAAAATCTTTATTTTCTCTGAATAACAAATAAACCTAGGGACCTAGATGTAGGAACTTTCAAATCCAGCAAAAGAGAAGGATGTGAAGATTTACCCTCACCTGTGAGGTGAGGACAGCATAAGGAGAAGAATTAGAAGGTGGCGAGATGATTATTTAGTCTAAAGAGCAGTATATTTTGCTTTTGTGTCTTTTCTATTATTGGAAGTGGAAGAGAAAGAAAAGGAGATGAGAAGTGCAATACCACTCTTGGTATAAAACTCAGGCTTCTAACATGGAATAAATATCCATATTGCCTACCACTCCATCTTGTATCTAGAACTCTAGCTACACTGAACAATTTCCTTTTTCTAGAACATGCCTTGTCTTTTGTATCTCCCATCATTTGGACATATTACTAATTCTACTAGAAAAGCTCTTTTGCCTCTTTGTGTGGAAAAAGACACAAAGCTAAGTGACTTAAATAATTGGCCTTTTATGAAAGCTTCCTTGTTTTTTTCCAGGTGTATTAAGGTTATCTTTTTCTATGCTCTAGGGTAACTTCCACATATCTTGAATGTATCATTTATAATATAGTCCAGAAGTAGTCTTTTGCTTATTCTTTTGATGTTTTTGTTGAATATAACACTTCTAAAGGATAAACCCTGTGACCTTTTTGTATTCCTTTCTACTGAATCTAGTATGTAATCGTTCTTCTTGTTTGATAATTCCTTTATTATTTCAAGACCCTGACCCTTGAATATCTTTTACCAGTTATGATCAACGGCTAATATCAATACATAGCTTTTGTTCCCTTTGTTTTACTGGTGTCAAATTATATGAAGATGAATCAAATTGAGTAAGATAGAACTAGTGAGAGGATAAATGGAAAAAAAACATGAAAAGCTGCTCCATCAGAAGACAAATTAATGAGGTCACCATTCATTTTGTGCTAATAACATCGTTGAGTGTCCTAATTATTTTCATAGTTATTAAATATTTACTGAGTTTCAAAGGAATGGTTGCACCTTTGTTTTGAATGATAGTGTTGGAAACACTTCTTCACAGTCTATTCCTTTCCCTAATCAGTGCATATCCAGGCATCATCAGTTTGCAAAAGAGCTCTTTGGCCTGCTTCCTTTTCTTCTTTTTCTAGTGGTTTGGCTGGTGAGCATATAGAAAATTCTAAAGAGAAGAGGCCTGTAAAACAGACTGGTGATTACAGCCAAAAACTGAAAAAAGGGGTTTGGATATGGCCTCTATTGTGTTTGGAGCAAACAAGGAAACATAAGCAAGAGGAAGATGGCCAGTTTGATCACCTCTGATCAGAAGCTTCTGAGATGACATCAGGTCTTTGGTGTGCGTCGGACTTGGAGAGGCCCACATGTGGAACGTGTTAGTGACATGGAATTACCTAAGACTACTTTTTCCCCTAGCAATTAGACAATTCACTTTTGAGAAACTTGAGATAAAATTTTACCAAACTAGGGTGAAATGATGATGAATAAGTAAACAATGTGTGGCCCAGGATTCATTTTGAATCAACTTCCAACTGGCTGAAGATGTTAATAGATTGTTGGCAAAAGACTATTGTAAGAGAAGAAGGAATAGAAATAACTAGTCTCTGTTAGGGAACTCAGGTTGCTGAAAGTAAAACAAATTGGCTGGAAAAAAAGAAGCCAAAGTAAAATTGGAATTTTGTTTGAGTCTAAGTCAAGGAAGGCACAAGCGGACATAGAAATGTTCCCCCAGTTCCAACACAAGAGACTTCCTTTAATTTTCAGTTTTTGATTTTACATCAAGTTGTTTTTCTAAGATTTAGGCTTAGAACAATGAATCCTGGCTAAAGTTTATGAAAGAATGACTATCATATAGCATATGGAGAAGATTTTGCCTTACTATAAGAGGTGTTAAGGCATAGAACGACATGGAATGCAGAGTAGATATGTTAGTGATGGGTAGAGGCATTCAATTAGCTAAAGCTTTTATCACCAAATCCTGGTAATATGGAACTAGTACTTTCTAATAGTTTTGTTTATCCAGTGAAGTTTTATAGTGTGAGGACAAATAAGATGTGGCTTATAATTAACAAGTAGAATTATTTTTTCTGAACAGAAATATGCTCTGAATATGTAAATAGACTTAATGAAAGTCTAAAATAAATATATGAGACAGATATACTGTGGATTAATAAAAGATGCGAATAATGTATTGTTTTAACCCCTAACTTTGGTAGTTATTACCTATCCTCCCCTCCATAGATTTTTTTCATTAAAATGATCCTGGCATTGACTACTGAACTGGATAAACCGAGGTATACATGTATGTGACGTATTACATAATTTGTGCTTTATAGTAAGGGAAGAAGGTCCTTCTAATGAAAATGTAGAAAGTGACTGATACTTCTACTTTTACCCATTGAGAGAAGAACAAAACATTTCAGCCTGAGTTCAAAATAAACATTCTAAAATACTCAAAGTCTTTGAAGATACTCTAACAGAAACTTGATAGCCATACAAGATATCATAGTAAGTAGAAGCAAATGGTACTCAAGACCCTTCTTAAAATTTAAATCTGTGATTCTATAACTCATCTTTTAGATTTAGATAAATGGATTGATAGTCAATATCTATAGAGTTGGCTTAAATTATTATGCATTTTAATAATTAAAAGTTAAATTATTAACTTTGTACCTTATAAAATGAAGCCAAGATTTGTTTTCCATTTCTTTGTTAATATCAGTAGAAATCAGTGTATTATTGAATTTTAAAAATTATTTTGTTATTACATGGGAAGAAACTATCCTTTGTTCATGAATAACATTCATTCTTGTACTCAAGAAAAATTCATAGGAGGTAAGACAGTTAAGACTCTATTATTGGCTTCCCATGCCATTAAAGGGTGTCCTAAAATATTTTGGTTGGCTGCCAACATTCTAAAAGAGGGCAGTAATATCTAAGCCTGGCCTATCTATTTCTTATATTTGTCAAGTCTCAGCATGGCTCTATCATCTGTCTGGCCCCTCTTTTTAAGCTCCCTAAATGCTTGAGCTTTTTCTCTCCACAATTAGTTTCATGTACTGTTTTCAGTACTAACGTAGGATGACTAGTTAGCGAAGTCTTCTAATCCTACTTCTAACAGATTAACAGCTAATAAACACCACACAACACTCTCTCCTCAGAATCTCTTCTTAAAATACAGTTTGCTTTGCCAAGATTGTTGTATTTAAAGCATCCAAGATTTCAAGGAAGATTTCAGAAATTTAACTCTGCCAAGTAAGACCTGTTCAGAAAGGAACATTTCCAATGCAAAAATTCAATCAGTAGATAAAATCCACTAATCTGAGAAGAACCCAAAGGATCTTAGAGTCATTGATAACAAAAAGATAGTTGTTCTCCCTTAAAATAAAATTTATCAGTTTTTATTTTGGCATGCAGACTGAAGAGAACTCTGAAAGTGTGTTACCTAGAAAGAAGGCAAACCAGTAAAGAAATTATTAACTTGTCTTGTCCCTGTTCTTATAGGGAAGGCTCTTAGTTTTTTCCCCATTGAGGATGATGCTTGCCATAGGTTTGTGATAAATGGCTTTCACTATATTGAGGAAGGTCCCTTCTATACCCGTTTTGGTGAGAGTTTTCATCATAAACGGGTGCTGGATCTTGTCAAATGCTTTCTCTGCATCTATTGATATATGATATTTTTTTATCTTTTCTTTGTTGATATGATGGATTATGTTGATTGATTTCCGGATGTTAAACCATCCTTGAATCCCCGGGATGAATCCCACTTGGTCATGGTGTATGATCTTTTTGATGAGTTGTTGAATTCTATTTGCTAATATTTTGTTGAGAATCTTCGCATCTGTGTTCATCAGGGATATTGGCCTGTAGTTTTCTTTTTTTGGGTGGTGTCTTTGTTTGCTTTTGGTATTAGGGAAATATGAGCCTCATAGAAACTGTTTGGGAGGGGTTCTGTTTCTTCAATTTCCTGGGAAAGCTTGAGAAGGACTGGCAATACATCCTCTTTAAATGTTTGGAAGAATTCGCTAGTGAATCTGTCTGGACCTGGGCTTTTGTTTTTGGGAAGACTTTTGATTACCGTTTATATTTCCTTGATATTAATAGGACTATTCAGGTGCTCCAGGTCTTCTTGGTTCAGCCCTGGGAGATTATAGGAATTCAGGAATTTATCCATTTCTTTTAGGTTCTCTTGTTTCATGGCATACAGATTTTCAAAGTAGTCTCTGATGATCTTTTGAATTTCTTTGGTTTCTGTTGTGATGTCCCCCTTTTCATTTCTGATTTGGCTTATAAGGGTTCTCTCTCCTTTGTAAGTCTTGGTAGTGGTTTATCAATCTTGTTTATTTTCTTGAAGAACCAGCTCTTGGTTTCATTGATCTTTCAAATTGTCTTTTGGGTTTCCATGTCATTAATTTCTTTTTTCTTTTTTTTTGCTTTTCGAGTCACACCCAGCGATGCACAGGGGTTACTCCTGGCTCTACACTCAGGAATTACTCCTGGCCGTGCTGGGGAACCATATGGGATGCTTAGAATCGAACCCGGGTCGGTTATGTGCAAGGCAAACGCCCTACCTGCTGTGCTATCACTCCAGCCCCCCCATGTCGTTAATTTCTGCTCAAAGTTTTATTATCTCTTTCCTTCTGCCTGGTTTGGGCTCCTTTTGTTGGTCCTTTTCTAAGGTGTTGAGCTGTGATGTCAAGTTATTTGTGTGGGCCCTTTCTTTCTTCCTGAGATATGCTTGCAGGGCTATAAATTTCCCCCTTAATACGGCTTTACCTGCATCCCACAGGTTCTGGTAGCTCGTGTCTTCATTCTCATTTGTTTCTAGGTACTTTTTGATTTCTTCCTTGATTCCCACTCTCTCCACTTCTGTTCAATACAGTACTGGAAGTACTTGCAATAGCGATTAGGCAAGAAAAAGATATTAAGGGCATTCAGGTAGGAAAGGAAGAAATGAAGCTCTCACTATTCACAGATGATATGATACTATACTTAGAAAACCCTAAAACCTCTACCAAGAAACTCCTAGAAACAATAGACTCATATAATAAAGTTGCAGGCTATAAAATCAATACCCAAAAGTCCATGGCTTTCCTATGTGCAAATAATGAGAGAGAAGAAAGCGATATGATCAAAGCAATTCCATTCACAATTGTGCCTCAAAAAATCAAATACCTCGGAATCAGCTTAACTAAGGAGGTAAAGGACTTGTATAATGAAAACTACAAAATGCTACTTCAGGAAATAAAAGAGGACACGAGGAAATGGAAAGACATCCCCTGCTCATGGATTTGAAGAATTAATATTGTCAAAATGGCAATCCCCCCCAAAGCATTGTACAAGTTCAGTGTGATCCCTATAGGGATACCCTTGACATTCTTCAAAGAAATGGAGCAAGAGCTCCTGAAATTCATATGGAACAATAAGCCTTCACGAATAGCTAAAGCAATTCTTGGGAAAAAGAAAATGGGAGGAATCGCGTTTCTGCTGCCCTATGAGTTCGACCCCGGTGGCAACTGAGCTATTTTGGACACGAGCAGCTCACGGAGAGGCCCTCAGACTGGGATGGGAGCCCCTGGCCCATTCGCCGCCAGCGGGGCAGGGCTTTCTCTCTCAACTCTTCCTTACTGGGCGCAGCAAGGCAACAGCCGGTTTTAGAACACAGAATGCAGGTACCAGTGGGATGTCCAGGTGATCCCAGAGGGCGGTTTTTCTCTCCAGGCTTCTCCATAGAAGCACCACAAAAGGGAAGTAAAAGCTTGCAGGGATGCAAATACTGGCAGAATTTTCCCTGGACTTCATACAAAAAAAAAAACCAAAAAACATCGCGGCTGCTATCGCGGCAGCGCTACCTATTATATCTTTAGTGTCAGAAATGTGAAAGGGTTCCTTTTTAGCAGGTCTGACTGTGGGGGTTAACTCCAAACAATAATACTGAGTTTTTTGTTGAAATATAGAAGGTAATCAAAATAGTAACCATTTCTCTAGACTGTAAACTAAGCCATAGCCCCATGCTGGCCGACGAGAGGAAATATCCTCCTTTCTTGGTTCTTTTCCCTTTTCTGGGAGAAACGTGTTGTGGAGTCCACCATATTATGAGGTCTATGAAGCAGGCACGAACTTAGAGGTGCGGGAATGGGGGGTTGGAATTAAAATTAAAAAAAATTATGTACTTGGAACAGCAGGACACTTGGGGAGTCTCGGACTGATACTAGCACATGCTCCGCCGAGATTCAACCCGGGTGGCCACACTCTTGTGCGGCCACGTTGCTGCAGATCAACCAGAATACGGAGGAACTACTCTTGGTTCCAGAAACTGCTTGCAGCCATGTCTCTGGACTGTGAACTAAGACATAGCCCCATGCTGGCCGAGGGCAGGAAATAGCTCTTTTTCTCATCGGGCGGTGTGGTGTCAGCCATTATATGAGAACTATTTATTAAGCAGGTATGAACTTGGTGGCGCGGGAAGGAGGGGAAAAAATTCTATGTACTTGACAGTGGAACTTCATATCTCTCCAGTCTCAGCAATGGAAAACTAATTATCAAATGCTTCATTGGCAGTAGGGCTGTCTTTCTTGGGGGAAAACTCCAACAATAGTGAGTTTTGTGTTGAATTATGGAAAGTAATCAAGGTAAAGAGAAAATGAAGTGAAATTTATCAATTACGTAGGTGGGGATGGGGGTGGGAGGGTGGGTGTTGGGAGGTAGACTGGGGTCTTTGGTGGTGGAATATGGGCACGGGTGAAGGGACGGGTGTTTGAGTATTGTATAACCGAGACATAAGTCTGAGAACTTTGTAACTTTCCACATGGTGATTCAATAAAATAAATTTAAAAAAAAAGAAAATGGGAGGAATCAACCTCCTAACTTCCAACTCTATTACAAAGCAGTAGTAATTAAAACAGCATGGTACTGGAATAAAGGCAGAGCTACAGACCAATGGAACTGGGTTGAATACTCTGACACACACCCCCCAAATATATGATCATCTAATCTTTGATAAGAGAGCAAGGAAAGTATGTTTAACAAATTGTGCTGGCAAAATTGGACAGCTACATGCAAAAAAATGGGCTTAGATCTTCACCTATCACCATGTACAAAAGACAGATAAAATGGATTAAAAGCCTCAACATCAGACCAGAATCCCTAAGGTACACTGAAGACAAGGTCGACAAAACTTTCCACAATATTGAAGCCAACGGTATCTTCAAAGCTGACACACCACTGGCCAAGCAAGTGAAAACAGATAAATAAATGGGACTATCTCAAACTAAGAAGCTTCTGCACCTCAAAAGAAACAGTGACCAAAATACAAAGACAATCTACAGAATGGAAAAGTACCCATCCGATAAAGGGTTGATATCAAGGATATGCAATGCACTGACTGAACTCCACAAGAAGAAAACTGCCGATCGATCAAAAAAATGGGGTGATGAAATGAACAGAAACTATCCCAAAGAAGAAATCCGAATGGCTGGGAGCACATGAGAAAATGTTCAACATCACTAATCATCAGGGAGATGCAGATCTAAACAACAATGAGATATCATCTCACACCACAGAGACTGGCCCACATCCAAAAAACAAAAGCAACCGCTGTTGGCATGGATGTAGGGAGAAAGGGACTCTCCTTCACTGCTGGTGGGAATGGCAACTGGTTCAGCTCTTTTGGAAAACAATATGGATGATTCTCAAAAAATTAGAAATTGAGCTTCCATTTGATGCAGCAATACTACTTCTGGGAATATATCCTGGAGAGGCAAAAAGGTATAGTAGAAATGACATCTGCATTTCTATGTTCATTGCAGCACTGTTTGCAATAGCCACAATCTGGAGAAAACCAGAGTGCCCCAAAACAGATGACTGGTTAAAGAAACGTTGGCACATCTACACAATGGAATACTATGCAACTGTCAGAAGACACGAAGTCATGAAATTTGCATATAAGTGAATCATGGAAAGTATCATGTTGAGTGAAATGAGTCAGAAAGAAAGAGACAGATATAGAAAGATTGCACTCATATGGTATATAAAGTAGCTGAGAGGTAGAAGCTTCCAATGATGCAATTTCTGGAAGATATTTCTCTGGACTTAGTTACTAAAATACAGAAATCCAAAACCGTGCGGCCACTAGTGTGGCTGCTCATCCTCATATCTCTTCATTCTCAGCAATGGAAAACAAATTATCAAATGCTTCTTTTTCAGCAGGTCCGACTTTAGGGGGGAGAAGCTCCAAACAATAATAGTTAGTTTTTTGTTGAATATTGAATGTAATCAAAGTAAAGTGAAAGTAAAGTGAAATTTATCAGTTACATAGGTGGGGTGGGGGGCTGGGGAGGTGAGTGGTTGGGGGGAGGTATACTATGATTATTGGTGGTGGAATATGTGCACTGGTGAAGGGATGGGTGTTCGAGCATTGTATAACTGAGACTTAAGCCTGAAAGTTGTTTTTTTTTTTTTTTGCTTTTTTTGGATCACACCCAGCATTGCACAGGGGTTACCTCCTGGCTCTGCACTCAGGAATTACCCCTGGCGGTGCTCGGGGGACCATATGGGATGCTGGGAATCGAACCCGGGTCGGCCGCGTGCAAGGCAAAAGCCCTACCCGCTGTGCTATTGCTCCAGCCCCAAAGCCTGAAAGTTTTGTAACTTTCCAAATGGTGATTCAATAAAAGAATAAATTAAAAAATAAAGATCTTGATGTAAAAAATAAGAAATTATTATCTTGATGAGAAAAATATCAAATTGAAAAGAAAAGTTTCTTCTTTTTAAGGAAGGGGGATCCAGCCACCTCCCTGTAACTTTGAAAGGAAAGGACCTTTGTCATTGACTCTTCTTTCTTTTTTTTAAGGAAAAATTTTTCTCTTTAGAGCCATACCTGACAATACTAAGGGCTTATTCCTGGCTCTGTGCTCAGAGATTATTTTAGGCAGGGCTCAGGGGGCCATATGGGTTACTGGTATTGAGCCCAGGTCAGTTGCGTACAAGACAAGCACCTTATCCACTGTGCTATCATTCTGGGGTCATTGATTCTTCTTTTCCTTCCACCAACTCCTTTATTCTTATCCTGATTTCAGCGTCTCTCCACTTAGAAGTGTGGTAGTTAAATAAAATTCAAAAATCAGAACCCATGCTTAAAACTTCAAAATAATCTCCAATCAGTCCTGTTTTAGAATCTGCAAGAATATGCCTGAAACGGTCTGTATAAGTATGTTAACACAAAGTCTAACAGTACCTTAAACATGACAGAGTGAGAAGGATAAACACCACGGTTTGTACATAGTTCAATCAATAAACTTTCTGAAGTTTATCAATGAGGCAGAATCCTTAAAAAGATATATTTGTAAAATATTTGAGATGTTTCCTGCCTGTTTCAAGTTAGTATACAGCCCTCAATGATCAGCTTGATTATTAGATTAAAAAGTACAGATAGATATTTTGTAGAAATATATTTGTTCTTTTGTGTAGGGTATAATTTCTGGGAAAGTGACCTGGAGCGTGACAGTGGTTGGGTAGTGGAGGTCGCCTGCCAGGGCTGGGTTCCTTGGGGCAGGGACGGCTCTCAGCTGCCCCCTTCTGTGTAACCCCTGGCGTGGAGTCCGGTGGCATGGCTATGGGGGCCTCATTTTATGCTCCCTTCCAGGAGAAGCAGCCATGAGTTCTGGACGGTGGCCAATGAGATTATCTGGCACTGGCAGAAGGTGGCTTATGGGTGTGACTCCTGGGTCACTGGAGATTGGAAGAAGCAGGCAGAGGATCTTTGCTCCCAGGTCCCCAACCGCTGCTACACTCCAGGCCACTTTCCACATGCTTGGGCCGAGCCTCACGCATGAGTAAACATATTCCTGGATTGTGCAGCCTCATGGCTGCCTGACACTTCATCATAAAGGGAAATATATATATATATATATGTATGTATATGCCTCTCAGAGAGCCTGTCAAGCTACCGAAAGTATCCCACCTGCAAGGAAGAGCCTGGCAAGATCCCCGTGGCATATTCAATATGCCAAATAGAGTAACAATAACAGGTGTCATTCCTCTAACCCTGAAAAGAGCCTCCAATTGTTGGGAAAAATGAGTAAGGTGAGGCAGCTAAAATCTCAGGGCTGGGATGAATGGAGGCGTTACTGGCACCCACTTGAATAAATCAATGAACAACAGGATGACAGTGATACAGTGATAATTTCTGGGACCACACACTATATTTATCTGCAGATAGTCATTTGTTTTTGGCTTACATCCGGCAGTTCTCAGAGATTATTCCTATTTCAGTGCACAAGGGTCACTCCTGGTGGTAATCTAGGACCATATGTGGTGTCAGGGATCAAACCTGGGAGAGCTGTATTCAAAGAAGTTCCCCGCTCACTGTACTTTTGCTCTAGCCTCCTGGAAAGGTAGTGTCAACGGACTATGGTAATACAGTGATGGATATCACTGTATCACTGTCATATCATTGTTCATTTACTTGAGTGGGCACCAGTAACGTCTCCATTGTGAGACTTGTTGTTACTGTTTTTGGCATATCGAATACGCCACGGGTAGCTTGCCAGGCTCTGCTGTGCGGGTGGGTTACTCTCAGTAGATTACCGGGCTATCAGAGAGGGACAGAAGAATCGAACCAGGGTCAGCCGCGTGCAAGACAAACACCCTACCTGCTGTGCTATCGCTCCAGTCCTTAATGATGGGTAATGAAGATTAATGATGACTTGTCCCTATGGTAGAAAATACAGCCAATGCTCTCCTCTGCTTACTCCTATTAGTACTATTACTGACCTTAAGCTTTGACAATGAAAATCTTGTTTTAATAAAGATCAAACTTCCTTTGAATGTAGGTCAGAATAAAATTTCTTCCCATTCATAACTTGCTTGCAAATAATTGGGATTGGGTTTACTGTTTTCTTTTCCTGAAGTCCAGTGTCACTGTACTTGTGTCCCTCCACAGTACCTACTGTTGATGTGATGATGTGTCTCTGCATTTCCTATCTGTAGATCCTTCTGTCAGAAAAACGTGTCTCAGGGGCTTCACAAAGTCAGTGCATTTCTTGAGATTATTCGAGACTTCACTTTCTGTTTTGTTTTTACCTTTTCAGAACTGGACTGGAAGCCATCATGGAGACTTATGCTTTCTGGAGACCTCCCGTGCGCACACTCACTTTTGAAGACTTCACCACCATGCAGAAGCAGCAAGGTAAAGCCCTGGGCTCAGGCCTGTGTATAGGGCCTAAGAGGGAAGGGAACTAATCTGAATATAGCACATCTGACCCCAGGCCGAGCTTAGGGATATACAGTACCTGAATGCAACTTGAGTAAATAATGAAAAACACCGTGGTAGCTTCCATAATTTATCAAGTATCACAACTTTTGTAGACAAACAGCACTTCTGGTCCTCAAAATTCTTCTGTCAAAGTTATATTTTCCTGATTACAATAATGGTAACAGTTGTTTTTATTACTAAGCATTCATTTAACTCCCTCAGTCTCTCCCTGCACCCTCCCTTCTCTCCTCATGTAACTTTTTAAAAGATTTTTTAATTGAATCATTGTGAGATAGACCCTTACTGAGCTGTTAGTGATTATGTTTCAGTCGCACAGTGTTCCAAAGCTTCTACCCAACCTTCCACCAGTGTACATTTCCCAGAAACAGTGTCCACAGGTTCCCTCCCATCACCCCTCCCCAGCCTGTCATTGTTGTCGTCATCGTCGTCGTCATTGACTTCTCCTCCTCCTCCTCCCTCCCCTTTCCCCTTCCCTCCTCCCCTCCCCCTCTTCCCTCCCCTCTCCTCCCCTCCTCCCTTCCCCTCCCCCTCCTCCCCTCCCTTTCCCCTCCCTTTCACACTTCCCTTTCCCCTTCCCCTCCCTCTCACACTTCCCTTTTCCCTTCTCCTCCTTCCTTCTCCTTCTCTTTCTCCTTCTGCTTCTCCTTTTTCTTCTTCCTCCTCCTCCTTCTTTTCCTCCTCCTCCTCCTCCTCCTCCTCATTCTTCATATCCCTTTACCTATTTTTACAGTCAGTTCTTATCCAGTGTGATCATTCCCAGCTATTGTTGTTCTACTTTTCTCTTCTCTATCTTATCTGCCCTCCTCCCCACACATACTTGTGGTAGATTCCAACCATTTACCAGTCTTCCTAGCCTCTGATTTCTTTACCTTGGATATTAGTCTTCTACTATATATTTTTATATACCACATATGAATGCAGTCATCCTATACCTGACCCTCTCCTGATTCATTTCACTCAGCATGATACTCTCCATGTTCATCCATTTATAGACAAATTTCCATGACCTCATTTTTTCTAACACCTGTGTAGTATTCCATTGCATAGATGTGCCATAGTTTCTTTATCCATTCGTCTATTCTCGGGCACTCCAGTTGCTTCCAGATTCTGGCTATTGCGAATAATGCTGCAATGAACATAGGAGTGCAAATATTGTTTCTGCTATGTATTTTTGAGCCCCCAGGGTATATTCCCCAAAGTGGTGGTATTGCTGGATTAAATAGGAGCTCAATTTCTGTTTTTTTCCTTTGAGGAATGTCCATATTGTTTTCCACAAAGTTTGTACTAGTCAGCATTCCTATCAACAGTTAATGAGAGTCCCTTTATCCCCACATCCATGCCAGCATTGTTGTTCTTGTTCTTTTGGACATTTACCAGTCTCTATGGTATGAGGTGATATTGTATTGTTGTTTTGATCTGCATCTCCCTGATGATTAGTGACGAAGAGCATTTTTTTCATGTGCCTTTATGCCACTCAAATTTCTTTTTTTCTTTTTCAAATTTCTTTGAGGAAGTTTTTGTCCATTTCTTCTCCCCATATTTGCATGGAATTGGATGTTTTTTCTTGTAAAATTCTACCAGTGCCATGTATATCTTTGATATTAACCCCTTATCAGAAGAGTATTGGGTAAATAAACTTTCCTGTTCTGTGGGCTGCCTTTGTATCTTGGTCACTGTTTCTTTTGAGGCACAGAAACTTCTTACTTTAATGTAGTCCTATTTGTATATCTTTGCTTCAATTTACTTGGTCAGTGGTATTTCATTTTTGAAGATACCTTTAGCTTCAATATCGTGGAAGGTTTTACCTACATTTTCTTCCATGTACCTTATGGATCCTCATGTAACTTTAATTCTAGTATCATTGGACTCTGGTTTGTCTTATATTGTTTATCTGTTAATCTTTTTTTGGCTTTCATTTTTGAGCCATACCCAGCAATGCTTAAGGGTTACTTCTGAAACTTTTTTTTTTTTTGCTTTTTGGGTCACACCTGGCGATGCACAGGGGTTACTCCTGGTTCTGCATTCAGGAATCACTCCTGGCAGTGCTCAGGGGACTATATGGGAGGCTGGGAATTGAACCCGGGTCGGCTGCATGCAAGGCAAATGCCCTACTTGCTGTGCTATTGCTCCAGCCCCTACTCCTGAATCTCTTGATTAAATCCTTGATCCTCTTCCACTTAGCTGCAAAGGAAAGGTTTTATTCTTTTTAATACCTGAATAATTTTTCTTTATATAAATCTGTTACATTTCTCTTATTCAATCACCCGTTAATAGGTACTTCAGTTGATTCCATATTTTGGCCATTGTAAATTACACTGCAATGAATATTGAAGTGAACATAATTTTTTGGTTAATATTTTTCTCATTTTTGGTTTTTGGACCACAGCTAGTAATTCTCGGGGGTTACACCTGGCTGTGCACTCAGGAGTCACTCTTGGATGTGCTTGGGGGACCATGTGAGATGCCAGGAATCGAACCTGGGTCAACTATGAGCAAGGCAGGTGGCTTACTCACTATACTATTGCCCTGACCCTGTTTTCTTACTTTTAATATAGATATACATAAGTGAGATTAATGGCTCATATGATAGCTATTTTATTCTTTTTAGCTTCTTGAGTAAGTGCCATGTTCCCAAAAGGTGGTACCAGTTTACATTCTTACCAACAATCACTGAGGGTTAATTTTTTATTTACATGCTCTTAAATACTTGATATTGATGCTTTTTTATTTTTACTTTTTGGGTCATACCCAGTGATGCTTAGGGGTTACTCCTGGCTCTGCACTCAGGAATTACTCCTGGTGGTTGCTTGGGGGACCATATGGGATGCCAGAGATCGAATCCGGGTTGGCCACGTGCATGGTATCTGCTGTACCTGGCTCTGGCCCCGATATCACTGCATTTGATGTAAGCCATATTCACAGATGTAAGGTGGCTTCTCATTGTGGTACTTTTTCTTTTTCTTCTTCTTTTTTTGTTTGTTTTTGGGCATCAACCCAGTGGTTTTCAGGTTTACTCTTAGATTTTGCTTGGGTTTTGCTACCTGGAAGCGCTCAAGGGACTATACAGTGTTGGAGATAGAACCTAAGGCTAATGAGTATCTGTCATGCACTCTAGTATGTTTGTTTTTGTTTTGGAGTCACACCCGGTAATTCTTAGGGCTTGCTTCTGGTTCTGTGCTCAGAGACCACTCTGGCAGGAATTGGGGGAACATACTGGGTTGGCCACGTGCAAGGCAAATGCTCTACCCCATGTACTACTATACTATTGTTCCAGCCTCACGCTCTAGCCTTTTGAGACAGATCCCTGTCTCTCTCATTGTGGTCTTAATTTGAATTTCTCCAATAATTATTTATAGTAAGCATTTTTTATGCCTTTTAGCTATATGTACATTCTCTTTGGTGAAATGCTTATTGAAATCTTCTCTTTTTTTATTGGATTACTTCTGATGGTGCCAACTTTCTCCAAACATATCAAACACTCATGTCCTGCAAGGTTTTATCTACTATTCCCCTCCACATACATTGTAGTTTGGGGTCTTAAACCAATATCTTTAATCAATTTGAAATTTCTCTTGTGTATGTCGTTAGAGAGTAGTGCTGTTTCATTCTTATGCATGCAATTTTCTAGTTATTTTACACCAATTGTTGTTGGAGACTCCTTTCTCCATTATTAGATATTTTGTCATAAATCAAATATTGAAAATATGTGGGATTATTTTTGGACTTTCAGTTCTATTCCATTGATGTGTATATCTGTTTTCCATTCTATACCTTAAAATTTTAATTACTATCACTTTGTGGCATATTGAAGTCAGAAAATATGATGTCTCCACTTGGGGGAAGGTCATACTCAGTGGTGCTTAAGGGCTGCTCTTGGCTCTGAGATCAGAGACCATTCGCTGAAATGCTTGGGGGAATGTACAATGCCAGGGATAGAATATTGGCCTCCTGTGTGCAAAGCACCCCTCAATCAATTTGTCTATTTTTTGTGATGTTATTGTTGAAACGGTTGGTATTAGGTAACATTGGCTTCATAAAATGTATTTGGGAGTGTCCTTCTTTGACTTTTTGGGAAGAGATTTCGGAATATTGGTAAAGCCAATGGGTTCAGGACTTTTGCGGGATGGTCAGAATTTTGTGGGTCACATCCTGAATGCACTCAGAAATGACTCCTGACAGTGCTCAGAGGATCATTTGGAATGCTGGGGATGGAACCTAGGTTGGCTGTGTGTAAGGCAAGTGGCTCTAGGTTTTTGTTTTTTTAGGAAATATTTTTATTTTTACTAATGTCTCAATTTTACTCTTTGATTGATTCAAGTATTCTTTTTCTTTTTGTTTCACTCTTGGTGGCTGTATTTGTTCCTGTAATTCATCTTATACTCTTTATTCTTTTGTAGCTCAATTTTGGAAAGCTGAGGCCATGTGTAGATGGGTTGTTTAGCTCCTTTTCTAGGTGGTTCTCCTGGTGGCAGAGCCCTTCATATAGGTTTCTGTTTTTTTCGGGGGAGAGGGGAGTCACACCCGGTCATGCATAGGAGTTACTCCTGGCTCTGCACTCAGGAATTACCCTGGTGGTGCTCAGGGGACCATATGGGAAGCTGGGAATCGTACCTGTGTTGGCCGAGTGCAAGGCAAAAGCCCTACCTGCTGTATTACTACTCCAGCCCCCCATCTGGGTTTCTGAGGAAAAGCTTCCCCACTGTCAGATGGTTTTTCAGTTGCCCCTTATAAGCTCCTCTACTAAAGAATAACACAGATAAAAATATTGATCGAACTTACTCTCTTCTGTCAAATGGCTGCCATTAAGAATATTGTTTTCTGTAAGAAAATGGAGCCATTTCACTCAACTAAATAAACTGATTGTTTGAGGGCATGTAATGTAGACTTCATATTTGTAAACTTTTGAAGTGTATAGCTTAGCCAAGTTTCTCAAATAACATCTTTGCAAGCCTTCCCCAAGGTGGACGAAACACAGAATTTAATTCTGCAGGGCCAGGGTCCCTGGTTGCCGGTGGAGGAGAGTCCAACATGGCAGTATGCACAGGATGGAGACCCGAGCAGCTGTGGGGCTCAGGGGAAAGCAGTGCCTTCTGAACTGCTCTTTATTAACCTACCCACAACAGAATTTCACTTGTAGCTACTGAAAGAAACTAAAGAAACTAAAGCTAAAGAAAGAAACAGACAATTCTAGACCTTAACATTCTGTTGTTTATAATGCACTTTGTTGTGGTCCTTGGAGAAGGTCCTTTTGCTTCTCAATCAGACGTTCTCAGAGTGCCAGTTTGCTTTATAAACCAAACCCTGTTCTGCTTCTAAGAGCCAAGGCAGGTGACCATTGAATCACACTCCAGCTCTTTTGAGGGAGTTGTTCACTTGTAGAATTGTTTCCTTCCTTTCACTTTGAGTCTGTATTTGCTTTGACTGTTCAAATGTGTTTCTTGCAGGCAGCAGAATGTTGGGTTCAATATTGGATCCATCGTGTCACTCTGTCTTTTAATCGGTGCATCTGGCCCATTGGCATTGAGAGAGATTACTGTTATCGGTTTTTTGGTCTCATCTTTCTTCCAAAGTTTGGTGTATTTGAGGGGCTTGTCTTATCTTAAAGTAGCCCATTTAGTTGCTCTTATAGCCATGGTTTTGAGGATATGAAGGTCCTGAGTTGTTGTTTGTGTGTGAAGCTGTGTGTTGTTACTTCTGATATGAATGAGAGCCTAGCAGTTAAAGTATTCTTGGTGAGGCATTTATTTCATTGAGTTTTGTCGCTATATCCCACACTGTCTTCAGGCCCTTAGGGTTTTTTTTTAATTTTATCTTATTATATTGAATCACCGTGAAAAAACACGAAGCTTTCAGGTTTAAGTCTCAGTCATATAATGATTGAACCCCCATCCCTTCACCAGTGCACATGTTCCACCACCAAGAACCCCAATATACCCCCCTCCCACCCAGCCCCCATGTAAGTAGCTAATGATCTTCATTTTATTCTCTCTATGCTTTGAATACATTCAATATTTCAATAGAGAACTCCCTATTATTGTTTGGACTTTTCCCCCAACAATCAGGCCTGCTGAAAAGGCATCATTTAATAATTTCTTTACATTGCTGAGAATGAAGATTCTATGAGTTTTGGATTTCTGATATTTCAGTTTAGTTCATAGTCTAGATGCATTTCTGTAAGAAGCCTCTCTGAGTTCCAAAATGGGTTAGAAGACCTCTTGGATCATAGTCTTTAGGAGTAGAGGGTCTGTTTATCGAGCAGCATCTCTGGATCTTATCTGGGCTGAGGGCGTGCTGGTAACGCCCCCTTCCCATGATTGCCTATGAGCCACAATATTGCAAAGTTCATACCTCTGGGTGGAAGTCTTAGGGGATGGCTCTCGCCACGTGGATGATGCCGCTGCCACCATTTTCCGCACAGAAAAACAGGGTGGAGAGGGAAAATCCCTCTCCGGGCGGCATATAGTCGTAGTACAGCTCACAGTCTAGATGCATTTCTGTAAGAAGCCACTCTGGGTGCTAAAATGGGTTAGAAGACCTCTTGGATCATAATCTTTAGGAGCAGAGGGTCTCCAGGCCCTTAGGGTTTTATCAAATAAGTCTGCTGTGATTCTTAAGGATGCTCCTTTATAGGCAATTTCTTTCTTTCATCTTGCTGCTTTCCAAATTTTATCTCTGTCTATGGTTTTTGTTATTTGGATAAGGATGTGTCTGGGAGTATATATTTAGATTTCTTTTAGCTGGTACCCTTCATGGTCTTCAACTCTGGGAACGTCTCAGCAATTATGTGTTTGACAATTTCTTCTTCATCCTCTCCCTCTGGGACTCCAATGATTCTTATTTTATATCTCTTGATTTCATCTCAATTTTCTCTTGACATCTTTCAGTTTATTTTGAGGCTCCTTTCCATTTTCTGCTGTTTTCTGGAGATTCTCTGCAGTTTCTCTTGGAGCTCACTGATTCTGTTCTCAGCAAAAGTTACTCTGTTGCTGAGGCTTCCACTGAGTTTACTGTTTCACCTACCAAGTTTTTTAGGTCTGTCATTTCTACTTGTATT
The DNA here is from genome assembly GCF_027595985.1 of Sorex araneus. NCBI lineage: Eukaryota > Metazoa > Chordata > Mammalia > Eulipotyphla > Soricidae > Sorex > Sorex araneus. The sequence goes on along the minus strand of NC_073304.1, from coordinate 148,100,685 downwards.
TTTGTTTGCATTTTCCTCACTTCTGCTTTCATATCCTCTTGTATTTTATCAGCAGTGCATTCCATTGCTTCTTTGAGCTCCTTGTACATCCTTAAAGGTTCCGTTTTAAATTCTTTATGTGAACTTTGAGATACCACCTCACACCACAGAGACTAGCACACATCCAAAAGAACAAAAGCAACCGCTGTTGGAGAGGATGTGGGGAGAAAGGGACCCTTCTTCACTGCTGGTGGGAATGCCGACTGGTTCAGCCCTTCTGGAAAACAATTTGGACGACTCTCAAAAAATTAGATATTGAATTCCCATTTGACCCAGCAATACCACTGCTGGGAATATATCCCAGAGAGGCAAAAAAGTACAATCAAAACAACATCTGCACATGTATGTTCATCGCAGCACTGTTTACAATAGCCAGAATCTGGAAAAAACCCGAATGCCCCAGAACGGATGACTGGTTGAGGAAACTTTGGTACATCTATACAATGGAATACTATGCAGCTGTTAGAAAAAAGGAGGTCAAGAATTTTGTAGTCAAGTGGATGGGCATGAAAAGTTTCATGCTGAGTGAAATGAGTCAGAAAGACAGAGACAGACATAGAAAGATTGCACTCATCTATGGTATATAGAATAACAGAGTGGGAGACTAACACCCAAGAACTGTAGAAATAAGTACCAGGAGGTTGACTCCATGGCTTCGAGGCTGGCCTCACGTTCCGGGGAAAGGTCAACTCAGAGAAGCGATCACCAACTACATTGTAGTCGAAGGCCATGTGGGGGAAGGGAGTTGCGGGCTGAATGAGGGCTAGAGACTGAGCACAGCGGCCACTCAACACCTTTATTGCAAACCACAACAGCTAATTAGAGAGAGAAAACAGAAGGGAATGCCTTGCCACAGTGGCAGGGTGGGGTGGGGGGGAGATGGGATTGGGGAGGGTGGGAGGGACACTGGGTTTACGGGTGGTGGAGAATGGGCACTGGTGAAGGGATGGGTTCCCAAACTTTGTATGAGGGAAGTATAAGCACAAAAGTGTATAAATCTGTAACTGTACCCTCACGGTGATTCTCTAATTAAAAATAAATAAATTTAAAAAAAAATAAATAAAATTTAAAAAAAAATTCTTTATGTGAGAGGTTATAGAGTTCATTATTACTGTTTGATTCATCTGGGCTAGCAACTTCAATCATTAAGCTCGGTGAGTTTCTGCGTTGTTTTACCCATAGTGACTGTATGTAGAATAACATTTGGTTTGTCCTTTCAGCCTTGCTCAGGGAACTTAGTTTACCTTAAAGCAATGTCCTTTCTGTATGGACACAGGAAGACAGTGAATATTATGCTTTATAACTTGGGAGTTGATTGACTCTAAATAATATTTACTCCTGGGCAACTGCTTTCTTGATTTAAAATAACATCAGAGTTGGAGTGATAATAGAGCCGGTAGGGCATATGCCTTGCTCACAACTGACCCAAATTCAATCCCCGGCATCACATATGCCCCCTGAGCATGGCCAAAAATAATTCCTGAGTGCATAGCTAAGAGTAGCCCCTGAGCATTGCGAGGTGTGATGCAAATAATAATAATAATAATAATTAAAGTAAAATACCATCTGTAAAAATTATACACTCGCGCACGCAGAAGGGGTGATGTGTGTTCGAGGACTCTCTCTTCCTCTCTCTCTAGCCGCTCATGTTTGTGCTCTCACGCCACTGTGTGTGGACCCGATCGGGATGGCTCCTCCTTTGTGCTCTTCTTCTGTGTGTGCTGCTGTGCTGTCTTCTGTCTGTCTCTCTATCTCTGACTCTGTCTCTGTCGTCTCTCCTCTGGTCTCTTCTGATCTCTCTACCAATCTCTCTTCTTACCTCTCCTGCTTCTCTCTCTGGAGCCCCACTTGCTCTCACTTCTGACTCTGACCCCCTCTGCTCTTACAGCCTCAGTTTATATTGCAATCACATAGGGTGGTGATACAAAGGTGGGTTGAATATTAACAAATCACCAAAGAGGGGTAAGACCACTCCTCCAAGAGATTAACTCAAGGATAAAATCTCATCTAAGGAGATTACTCCAGATTACTAGGAGATCTTCTTAAGGGTGGGATCCCATCCAGGGTGTATTGCTTTCTTTTTTCCTCAGCTAGTAATCCACTTAATTAGTTGTAGCAAATCTACTTCTAGTATTTCTAGCAGTGTCATTCTGTATGAACACAGTAAGAGATGTATCAAGCTTAAAGTTTGGTTCTTCCTGAGGACATCTTACTATACATTCCAGACCATAGTACTCAGGCCAGGTGAGTCTTCCTAACCCCAGCAGAGTCCTAGTCTTGTCGTTACTTTTGGATCATGACAGCATTTGTCTATGACCATGCTCTCAACTTATAGTTGAGTATTGTGGTGCTTTGGCCTGGCCCATTTTGATGCCAGGGTAGCTCACAACTTGCCCTACATTCATCGGGACCCTGCTTTTGGGGTGCTAGGAACTAAGGGCAACTGAACAGAGAAAGCAGATGCCCAGGAGTAAATATTATTCAGAGTCAATCAACTCCCAAGTTACAGGAGCATAATATTAACTGTCTTCCTGTGTCCATACACAAAGGACATTGCTCTAAGGTAAACTAAGTTCCCTGCAGCAAGGCTGAAAGGACAAACCCAATGTTATCCTACAAGTGACCTTTGCATTTTTAGTTTTTTCTTGTATTGTTTTGTTTTTGCCCCTACAATTGGGCTATCTTTGTGTTACCTTGGCTTATTGATAGGTATATGTAAGGCCTAGGTTAACTAGTACCTCATATGTGGGGTGCAGACAAAGTAACTTCCTCATGAAGAACGTTTTGGAGTCCCTGGAGTTTGTGGTTAGAGGCTTAAAGGTATGCCAGATGGGTAGAGGGGAGGAGGGGAGGAGCGATGGTAGCGGTCCACAAACCTGATGGAAAGCTTAAGTTTGGCTCTTTGGGGATATCAACCTGCAGGGGGATTCGGGTCCCAAGAGGGTTCAGGTCCAAGAAAGTTGCTGGGGGGAGCCTCCCCTGTGGTAGAGGCAGCCCATATTTTATATGTAGAGGAGAAATGGAAGTCCTTTGTATGATATATGAAGAATATATATATATATATATGGATATATATATATTTTTTCTAGAGCCACACCCAGCTGTTCCTGGGGCTTATTCCTGGCTATGGGCTCAGGGATCAGTCCTTGAATGTGGTACCAGAATGGAAGGATATGTGATCCCCATAATGCTGTGATAGAAGCAGAGTCAGTACATATCCAGGGTGTTACCCACTGCTCTGAGTTCTTCATAGTTCTTAAGAGGTTCTTTGTGAGTTTTCTTGGATCTTCATCTTTGATGAATGCTAACTTTCTATATCTTATTTTTGGGTGGCAGCCCTCTGGTGAGTCTCAGAGCTTACTCCTGACTTTGCACTTAGGGATTATTCCTGCTGGGTTAGGGGGACCTTGTGGCTGTCCTGGGGATTAAATCTGGGCCATGTGTGAGCTAAACACCCTTCTCACTATAGTACAGCTCTGGCTCCAACTCTTTATATTTTAACTGTGGTATGTTATTTTTATTTTTTGCACTCCTTTATTTTTATAAAAAAACTGAAGGCCATTTTTATAAAATATAAGTAGATTTTATAAACAAAAATATGTCACATGAAAACACTTGGCCGATTAATTCTATTTATTCTGGCTTCGTACTTACCTGCTTTTTCTTTACTTGTTACTTTTGAAGATCTAGCTAATCAGGAGTTTGTATTATGGAGGAGGGAAAGGATCTTGCCAGTGTATTGCTCTTGCCACAAAACACAATTAATGACAATATTGTGTTCTGCTATTTCTTGGCTAGTCATATAGAACATGTAATCCAGAAAGTACATAATAAATAATGAATGAAGCCACTGTGTGGCAACCTGCCTGAGCTAGGCAGCATTACTGTCTTAGCACATCTGAGAGCTCAACAACCCATATGGTGTGACTCTGGCTATGGAGTGATCACTGGGAAGAGCATCTGCATTTCACCAGCATATGGGACCAGGGGCAGATTCAGAGTGGAACACTTTCATGAGTTGCTTGTTTCATGTTACTTCTACCGAAGATTTATCAGTAAAATCTCATTGTTATCAATTAGAACACAATAGTTTAAGAAAAACTGGACTTTGAAGCCCATCACAATCATTAAGTGACTCCCTTTTTGTTGTTGGTAATAAATGATTGTGATATTATTGAATACATATGGTAGTGGGATAGGGCTAGCGGAAAAGCCAAAAACTCTATTGTATGGTCTAATTGGAACACATTTTTGAACTGAACACTGAACCTAATCCAGATTCTCATGATTAAAAAATATGTGGCTTGGTCCCTTGACGTTAACAAAGGATGTAAAATCGACAGCACTGCTTTCTTCCTTCCTTAGGAATGGAGAGGTCCTTAACAATGGACAGTAGCACGTATGAAAGGAAGGAAGAAGACAGAACTAACTGTTGAATAGTTTTGTATCTTAGAAGAAGCAGAGAATGGTGGGCTACTAATGGAAACGGAAGTTTCCAGATTGATTTTTGTGATAATTCCCATTTGCTGAGGAGATTTTTAGCAGTGATGACCCTGAACTGAAGATCCAAGTAAAAACTGACCTCCTAGGTGTACACATTACCTCATTGCTTCAAATACAGAAATATCTGGCATGTCACACATATGATCCTATGACAGTTTTGGGCTACTGACGGAGGCTGAGTCAACCATTCTGTTTGGATGGGGAAGAGGATGCCTTTTAAATACACCCTTGCTTTGTCATTTTAACTTCATTTCTTGGTGGTTCATTTTTGGTCCACACTCATTGTTTCTCTGGAATTACTTCTTGCTCTGTCTCCGTGTTCTGGGGTCACTCCTGGTAGATCTCAGGGTACCACATGTGGTAATGGGGATCAAACCTCCATCAGTCATGTGCAAGGCAAGCACTTCATCAGTTGTGCTCTCTCTCCGGCCTCTAACTTCTTTATAATTCAGTTATTATGGAAATAACAGGAAAATTAACAATAATTTTGCAAAAACTCCAATTTTTTTTGGTTTTTGGGTCATACCCGGCGATGCACAGGGGTTACTCCTGGCTCTTCACTCAGGAATTGCCCCTGGCGGTGCTCAGGGGACCATATGGGATGCTGGGATTAGAACCCGGGTCGGGCGCGTGCAAGGCAAACACCCTACCCGCTGTGCTATCGCTCCAGCCGCCCAAAACTCTAATTTTTTTTGGCTTTTTGGGTCATACCTGGCGATGCACAGGGGTTACTCCTGGCTCTGCACTCAGGAATCACCCCTGGCCGTGCTCAGGGGACCATATGGGATGCTGGGATTTGAACCCGGGTCGGCCGGGTGCAAGGCAAACGCCCTACCCACTGTGCTATCTCTGCAGCCCCCAAAACTCCAATTTTTTATATTAAAATTATTTAAGCCATTGTGGTAGGTTTCACACACAAAATATTCCAGCACTGTACCCTCCACCATAATGTCTGTTTCCCTCAACCATTGACTGAGTATTCACCTGCACCTCATCTCCCTCTATCCCCATGATAAGTTTCTTACTGAACACCAGTTTTCAGTGTCTGTTACCTTTGGGCAATTTTTATTTCCTTATTACATTTTTTAATAATCTTACATAAGAGAGAGATCATTCTGCGTCTGTCTTCTCATAACTAACTTCATTCAGCATGAGGCTTCCCAAGTTTATCCACATTGTCGAAAATTGCATGATTTAATCTTTTCTTATAGTCAAGAAGTATTCTATTGTGTGCAATAGTTTTTTATCTAGTCCTCTGATCTTGGATGCTTGCGCTGTTTCCAGACTTTCACTATTGTGAATAGTGAAGCAATGGGTGTGGAATAAATGCCAATAAGAATTGCTGGGTCATATGAAAACTGAGTTACTAATTTTTTTTTACCATACTTGGGTGGTTCTCAGAGTTTTCTTGTAGCTCTGCACTCAGGACTCACTTCTGTGGGCTTGGGGACTATATGGAGTGCTGGGGATCAAACTGGCCCCCATTCTTAGGTTTTATTAGAAGTGATCTATTGTTTTCCAAAAAGGCTGGACCAGTTGACATTCCCACAGCAGTGAATGAGGATCCCATTTTCCCCACATCCATGGCAATACTGGTTGTTTTTGTTCTTTGTGAAACGTGTCAGCCTTTCTGGGTGTGTGATCATATCTTGCTGTTGTTAGGATTTGCATTTTCTTGACAATAAGTGATGCAAAACAGGTTTTCATATATCTTTTGGCAATTTACTTGTGTATCTTTGAAGAAGTTTCTGTTCATCTCTTCCCCCATTAAAACATTAAAAAATTGGATCTACATAAATTATAAATTTACAAAATTTTTTGTGATAGTCTCAGGTGTACAATGTTCGAGCACCAGTCCCATTGTCAGTGTCCCCTTACTCTACCAATGTCCCCAGTATCCTTTTCCTGGATACCCACAACCTACTTCTATGGCAGAAACTTTTTTCTTTTAAGCACTGTGGTTTGCAGTACTATTACTGACAGGGTATTGTGCATATCCCTTTACCTCCTTTCAGCATCCAGTTTTTGTTCAGGGGCAAACTTCTACTAAGGACCAGCTCTCCTGTCCTTTGTTTCTATTTCTTTGTATTATCCCTATTTTAAATTATTTTAATAAAGTTCCACTAGTGCTTTATATATCTTGAATATCAAGCCTTTGTTGGATGAGTTATGGGTAACTATTTTCCCAGTCTGTGGAAAAAAATTATTCCGGCCATCATTTCTTTTGTAGGCAGAAGCTTCTTAGTTTGATGTAGTCTCATTTGTTTATCTATTTTTGTTTGCTAGGCCAATGATACTGAATAATTAAATATTATTTTTAGTATCATGACATCGAGCTTCAATGTCATGAAGTGCTCTGCATATGTTTTCTTAAGTATAATATATTATATTTATGTCTAATATCAAGGTCTTTGGACTAGAGCAATAGCATAGCGGGTAGGGCGTTTGCCTTGCATGCGGCTGACCTGGGTTCGATTCCTCTGTCCCTCTCAGTAAGCCAGCAAGCTACCGAAAGTATCCCACCCGCGTGGCAGAGCCTGGCAAGCTACTTGTGCCATATTCAATATGCCAAAAACAGTAACAAGTCTCACAATGGAGACATTACTGGTGCCTGGACAGTGCTACAGTGCTATCAAAAATGGTCTTTAAACCATTTTTATTTGACTTTTGTGTGTGATGCTAGAAAAGGATCTAAATTCTATTTTTTTTACACATGACAACCATTTCTCCTAACACCGACTGTTGCCTTGCCCTACTTCATACATTTTGCTCCTTTAATAAAGATTAACTGTCCATATATCTGGGGATATGTCTTTGGACTCTCAGTTCTGTGGTCTGAAAGTCTGTTCTTATTCTTGTACCACACTGTTTTGTTTTTTAAGTTTCGTTAATTGAATCACTATGATAGACCCTTACAAAGCTATTCATAAATTAGGTTTCAGTCATACAGTATTCCAACAACCATCGCTCCACCAGTGTACATTTGCCAGTAACAGTGTTGCCAGTTTCCCTCCAATTACCTCCCCCATCGCCACCCCCCCCAGCCTGCCTCTATGGCAGGCGCTCTCTCTCTCTCTCTCTCTCTCTCTCTCTCTCTCTCTCTCTCTCTCTCTCTCTCGCTCGCTCGCTCGCTCTCCCTTTTGGGAATTGTGGTTTTCAATACAGATGCTGAAAGATTATCAGAATATCCCTTTACCTACTTTTAGCACTCAGTTCTTGTCCAATGTGATCATTTCCAGCTATTATTGTCATACTTTTCCCTTCTCTATCTTATCTACCCTGCAACCCCCACACACACACTGTTGTGGTTAATTCCACCTATTGACTCGTCCTTCTAGCCCCGGTTCCCCCTGGCTGTGGATATTAATATTAATCTTCTAATATATAGTGTATATATTAGAAGATGTTCATCCATTTATAGGCAAATTTCATGATGTTATTTTTTCTAACATCTGTATAGTATTCCACTGTGTAGATGTGCCATAGTTTTTTTTTTTTTTGTTTGTTTGTTTTTTATCCATTCGTCTCTTCTTGGGCACTCAGGTTGTTTCCAGATTCTGGCTATCGTGGATAGTGCTGCAATGAATATAGCAGTGCAGATGGTGTTTCTGCTTTAATTATTACAGCTTTATCAGATAGTTTGAATGTGGGGCAAGAGAAACTTCCCATCTTCTTTTTCCTTCTGATTGCTTTGGCTATGGGGGGAGGGAGTTGGTGTAGTTATTACTCCTTATAAATTTCAGCAGTGTTTTACCTATTTTTTTTGTTTTGCTTTTTGGGTCACACCTGGCTCTGCACAGGGGTTACTCCTGGCTCTGCACTCAGGAATTAACCCTGGCGGTGCTCAGGGGACCATATGGGATGCTGGGAATTGAACCCGGGTCGGTCGCATGCAAGGCAAACGCCCTACCCGCTGTGCTATCGCTCCAGCCCCTTACCTATGTTTTTTAAAAAAATATCATGGGTATTTTTATAGAGACTGCATTGAATCTGTATAGTGCTTTAGGCAATGTTGTCAATGTCACTGTCACTGTCATCCTGTTGCTCATCAATTTTCTCGAGCAGGCACCAGTAACATCTCCTTTTTGAGACTTGTTACTTTTTTTTGGCATGTCAAATATGCCACGGGTAGCTTGCCAGGCTCTGCTGCATGGACAAGATACTCTCAGTAGCTTGCCAGGCTCTCTGAGAGGGGTGGAGGAATCGAACTCAGTTCGGCCACATGTAAGGTGAATGCCCTACCGTAGTGCTATTGCTCCAGCCCAGGCAATGTTGTATTTTGACAATATCATTTTTTTCGATTTGTGACCAGGAGCTGTGTTTTTATTTCCTTGTGTCTTCTATATATCATTTAGTAATGGATTGTAACTTTCCTTGTTATAAGTATCTCACTTCTTTTGTTAAACTGATTTTCAGGTACTTGATATTTTTTTGAGGCAAAATTTTGAATGGGATTCTACAATTGTTCCCTTCTATTTCATTATTTTCATATAGAAAAAGCCCACAGATTTCTGTGCATTTATTTTGTAGCCTGCTATTAATCTGGAATATATATATATTTTGGGTGGTAATGGTGGTGGTGGTGGTGGTGGTGGTGGTGGTGGTGGTGTGTGTGTGTGTGTGTGTATGTGTGCTCATGTGGCCTTTAAGGTTTTCTAAATATAGTATCATGCTTCTGTAAATACTAGGGGTTTGCCTTCTTATTTTTTGAGCTGGGTGTCTTTAGTATGTTTAGTCTAGGCAGATTTTAATTCTAGAAAATTCTCTAGGCAGATGTCAGCCAGTTTTAGAGTTATAGAATTCTAAGGTCTCTTAGACTTTTTATCAGTTTGATTTGTATTAATGAGAGACTAGTCAGATACTGAAGATACTCATGTGTAAGAAATTGACAGAGGAAGCCAGTATTTTATTCACTGTGTGATCTTTGTAATAATTCAAGGACAGCAAGCAAAGACAGACTTTATTATTACTGAGATAAAGACAAATGCCCATAAGGAACTCCTGAGAGAGGCTGGAGGGAATCTCAGTTCAATCCACTCAAGCAAGCAATTATTTTGTCCCCTAAGTCTCTTACATAACTCACTGTAACTGAACCTGTTTGTCATTTACCTTGGCGCCCTCTCCTGGGGGGATGGTCAGTGACTTTCAGTCCGCATTCTGGATGTTTCTTCCACTGCCTTCAACCCACCATACCCCACCCTTGCCAAGCTCTAAATCCATCTGCAATTTCCTTGTCACCACCCCACTCACACTGTCATCATCTCACTGACTTCCTGACCAGGTTCCCCATGGTGGCAACAGAGCTGCCAGCAATCCTGAACCATCGTGTCCCTTGATTTAAGTCTTCTGAGAATGACTCTGAATCTCTCTTCTAGGTTTATTGCAAAATCTCACTGATTAGTCATCAACTCAAATTGGTCACCCCTAAACCCAGTAATGTAGCAGGTGGGGACAGGTAGAAGGTGCTTGGATTTTCTAGGTCTGGAGTTAGGGGTAGAAGGATGAGTGTAGGAAAAGGGGTGTGTTCTAGTGAGAACGTTGACAGTTCAAGGCAGAAAAGTGACAGTGACAGCTCTTGCATGTATGCTGCAGCAAGGAAGGGGGTGAAACAAATAGCGGAGAAAGTAGGTCAGTGAAAATTGAAAAGAAAAGGGGGCGACTGTCATTTAGGGAGTGTTCTGACTCTAAAATATTTCTGGAGCAGAAAGAGACAGAGAACACAGAGGTGCAAGGTGAAAATTGAGTATTTGGGTAAATGAAGACTTAATGGGATGTTTAAACATTGCTTGAATATTTGAAAATATAGTTTGATGCTGGGGGACCATGTGGGGTGCCAGGGGTTGATCCCAGGTTGGTCACGTGCTAAGCAAGTACCTTACTCACTGGACTATGGTGCTGCCCCTCTATGAATATCTTAAACTATTTGGAGAAGGCTGCAGAAGACTCTTTCTAAAATTGAAATCACACAATTATTATTAGCAAGACACTAAAATATTTCATATTTGCATTTGGAGATGGACACTTTTCCTAACTAAATTAATTCCTTAGGGTTCCACATATTTTAGTTGGTTCCTTGGGAGCAATCCATTGCGTGCTGACATTTTATCTCTTACCTGTTTGAAAACCTCAAAGAAGGTTCCTCAAGGACCCCTAGTGAATCAGCACTCCTCATGGATAAGTGCCATAGAGTTACATGAGAAAAGAGTCTGGTTCATGGAACCAAGTAATTACATGGAAATTTATTCTTTACTAGGCCAGATGCGGTTTTGTTTTACTGTTTTTCAACATTTTTTTTTTGCCGGAGGTGGGGGTTGGGGGAAACACAACCAAATAAACCCAAAAGGAAACTACATGTGAAATCCTCCATATTACAATCTGGAAGTGATCAATTTTAGATGCAAAAGTCAGCAGGTTTGGTATTCAGGATTTTCACGGTCACATTTAACTTGTCTTCATGGTACACAAGTATATTCTAGGCTATTGTCCTCATACGGGATCACTGCTAAATATGTATTCTTTTTGGTTATGTTGGCTCTTATCCATGAATAGTGGAGCAAGTTAATGTCAGATATGAATTTTAATGAGTATGTCCTCATTTTAGTTCATGGGTAAAATATGAGGCAGGGAGGTGGGGCCTTGAGAACTTTAAGTTTCTTAGGGAATTATACTTCTAATCATCTCTCATAAGTGGATTCAGACTTCAGGATACTGGGGACAAACCTTGCTGTTGGTGTTTAATACCATATCCCTTGATCTGAGAAGTGAAGGTGACATGAGTTTGCCCGTTCCACTCTGAGCAGGGTTTGGGAGTGGAAGAGAGACAATTTGGACAGGAGAGATAGTTGGTTCCCTAGCATTTAGGAACTTGCCTCTGGTGAGTCCATGGCCATTACATTCCAGTGTTCTGGCATCCACAGACGTGAAAGCTCATCTTGCCTATTGCATAAGAACAGTTTGCTGTGATGGAGTATGGAGAGGCTGAGATGCTTTGCTCCATGAACAGATGCTAATCCTAAGAGCTGTCCCCACTAGAGCTTTCATCACTCAAGATGTCATTCTCTTTCCTTCACTCTTTCTTCCCTCATAGAAGGGATGAGGAATGGAAGAGAAATATTTAATGGCTGCGAGTTTGTAATATATTTAATTACATTTGTTTCTTAAAACAGCCCCCCAGTAAAAGTCTAGTTCTTTTTATAAAATCAAGAAAACCGAGTCTTGGAGAGATGCGCTTGCTAAGGTTCCATAATGAGCAAGACAGCTAGATTTGAAACAGGGCCATCTGGTTCTACTGTTCATGTTCATCAGTTAAAGTTCCAAATAATTCCAGACTTGAAGGATACAAAGAGGATGAGAATGAAGGGAAGTGGATGCTATGCAGGTAAAGGAGGTTCCTGCATAGAAAATGGAGAAAAAGTGTTCTTCTCTAAGAGGTAGCACTCATCCTTCTCTTATCAGAGTAGTGTGACTTTCCATCTGGCCCTTGTTTTTCTGCCATGAGTGTCCTGTAGTCAGTCAAGTGTTGAAATTCACGTGGAAGTCGGACCACCTCCTTATGCTTATTTAAGCACTTAGCTGACACTTGCACTCTTGTTTAACAGCTGACACACTCTTAGGTCAGAAGAGAGTCAAGTCTTTTGAGTATCCCAATTTGCTTTTCTGCAAACTCAATACTTTGGTTGTTTTCTCTATGTGGACTCCGAGGGTAGCAGTTATCTGCATGGATACTTAAAGTGCACAAGAGGATTTCTCCAGAATGAGGGGAAGCAAGGTGACCTCTCAATGGACTTGTTTGCTATATCCCTCTTCAAACATTCATTCATAGAGGGGGTCCTCAACCCCCACGTTCAGCAGGTCACTCAGTCTCACTTCCACTTGTGTCATTTAAAAGCCAAAGCAAGCTAACTACAAACTTTTTAACATGTGCTCTGATCTGCTCTGCAAAAATCCCTGTAAGTTGTTAATAGTACCCCCTCCCTTTTTTTGTAGTGAAACCAATTGAGGCTTTAAATCAGTACCATTCATTCTATCTTGCGCCATCCGAGAAAACCATTTAGAGTTGTAAAAAGTCATCTGCTCCATCTTGCACTTCCTGCTGCAGGGCTGGGGCTGGGCTTGGCTGAGCAGAGTTCTAACAGAACTCTGCAGTGTGCTAAACAGGGGGTCCCCTAGGGGACCACATAAACGCCAGATCTGGGCGAGCCAGGGTGGACTTTCAAAGAGAGGAGACCAGATATAGATGCCTTGGTGAAATACAAATCTCTTTACAGCTGGTGTCAAGTTTCTCCATTTATGCCTTAGCACTTATTTTACTGAAGAACGTGGCATTTAGGGGGCAAGAGGAGGAAAATATAGAGGATGCCTAAAAGGGGAATCACACACTTACTGAAAAATGAATCCCTGAGCTTCTGTAAGGCATTGAAGGCTACTCAGTGAAACAAAACAATCAGTGAGATGCTCTTTCTTAACCCTCAGCCCTCCCCTTCTCAAACCCATTCTGTTAAAATTACTTCATGGAAAGTATCTGCTATTTGCCACTTAAACTTTAGTCTAGGTTTAGTACTCAGACACAGATTTAATTCTGAGAAGGGCAGAAACTGAAGCCCATCCATTTGGAACCATCATTCACTCATAAGGAAAACTAAGAGGGTGCTCACCTTATCTATAGAGGGGGCAGAGACAGAGAATCAGCCTGGTATCCTTCTGGTCCGTGACCTGCAGCTGACCACTTCTCCCATAGGTGTTTTACAGTGTGGGCCTTTTCTTAGTTTGTGGAATAAAAATCTATATTTTTTAAATCTAAGATATGAACAAGAAACAATCAGGGACAGTTTCCTGAAATGGCTCTAAAATCAGCAGCTATTTGCATCAAAATCTAATTCTAACTTTTAAGTTCTTTAGAGAGAATTCTTTTGACTAAAGAAGAGATAGTATTAGTAGGGTTTTCAAAACAAACTGAAAAAAATTCTTTAACACTTAACGTGTACTTTTGCTGATGATTTTTTTTCTGGTAAAAATTAACTTTGGGATCTGTATTAAGGTCTTTCATTCTCAGTGTAAAAATTGAACCCTCCTTTTCAGGGTTTGAGGGTCTTAATATTCCAGTATCTATGATTCCTTATTTGTTTGTTTGTTTTTAAATGTTTTCCTTGCTGTGCAAAAGCTCTGGTTACTTCTTTTTAGCTATAATACTCTTTACTTTCTGGCAAGGATGAGGATTCTAAGAATCCTGACATGAGTTGTGGGACGTCCTAAAGAGTGCCATGCTCCATGGGGAATCATAATTTTCAATGATTCTGGGAAAGCCTCAACCTTGCCCTGAAGAAGGAATTTTATCAGGAGAGATTCCCTGAGAAAGACAGGGTAGTAGTTCCTTCTGGAATTTGACCCAAAGGTCCAAAAGCTCCAAGCACTCCCCATTGTCTTTAGCTCCCCAGTGGGGGAGATGGAATGTGGATCTCAGAATGCTGTTTCCTAGCATTAGAACAGAGGAGGTTTGGTGAGTTTGCTATGAGCTTTCTGACACAATCTGAAAACACGTTTGAATTATAGGATATTGGGTTCAACTGGCCCTGCATCAGCCAGCAATCTAAATACATGGACTTTATTTTTTTATTTTTTTTATTTTGGGGGGCATGCTCCCCAGGTTGAAATTTATGTGTGCTCTTTTTTATTTTTTAATTTAAAATATTTTTTATTGAATCACAGTGAGATACAGTTACAAACTTTCATGATTAAATTTCAGTCATACAATGACCCATCCCTCCACCAGTGCACATTTTCCACCACCAATGTTTCCAGTATCCCTCCCACCATCCCCACCCCATCCCACCCCCTGTCTCTGTGGTAGACACCTTCCTTCTTACTCTCTCTCTACTTTTGGGCACTATGGTTTGCAATATAGATACTAAGAGGCCATCATGTTTGGTCCATAGTTTATTTTCAGCACGCATTTCCCATGCCGAGCAATCCCTCCAACCATCATTTATTTAGTGGCCCTTTCTCCATCCCAACTGCCTTCTCCCTCAGCACATGAGGTGTGTTTCCAAATCGAGTGCACGAACTTTGTAGATGAAAGGAATCTGAATGCTTTCTCACCCAAAGTATAGATTAGTACCAATAGCATCAAATGTTAATTCATAGAAACTAAAATTCTTGTGCTCTCCCCTTGGCTGATGAAATCAGAATCTCTGGGGCTGCAGGGAACTCTCTGCACTCTAACAATCCCTCCAGGTGACTCTCATGTCCACTCAAGTTGGAGAATCAGTACTTCAGCAATGAAGTAGGGAATTTGGATTGTGACATTGGTACTCAACTCTTACTGCATATTAGCATATGTTGAAAACTGTGGCCTAAAATTCTAATTGTTAACCAGTCTCAGGTTAGGTGTTGGAAGGGCTGCATCTTTAAAAGAACACCCACTTCAGAAACCACTGATCTAACTCAGTTCTCATGTCTAAGTAAACTGAAACCCAAATACCCAAATAGAGTAAATGGTTTGCCCAATGTCACTGAGGGGGGTGGTAGGGAGGCGTGCACAGTGTTAGTGTAGCAGAGTTCTAAGTAGAATCCCAAAATTTGTACTTTATTTTTGTTGTATTTTGTTTAGGGATTACATCCAGCTGTGCTCAGGGCTTACTCCTGGCTCTGTGCTCAGGGATCACTCCTGGTGGGGCTTGGGGCACCATATTGGATACCAGGGTTTGAACCCGAGTCTACCGCATACAAGATAAGCACCACACCCATGGTATTATTGCTCTGACCCCGACTATGGTTTTTATGGCCTACTTGACTTCTTGTCCTTATAAAAACACATAATCCAAAGACTGCATTTATAATCTTTGTACTAGTCTCTCAGGGTAGGCAGGGTCTTATGAAAGAGCCTCTGGGTCACAGTGATTTGGCTCCAGATTAACCTTGATGTCTTATTACCTTGATCTTTTTTTTCTCTTTTCTTTTCCTTCTTTTCTCGCTCTTACAATTGCACTTAAAATGTCCATTGTGTGACAGAAGTTCAGACTTAGAGCACAGTTTTCACTCTGGGACCCTGTGTTACGCCCTCCCAGGCCTCTGCTTTAACTTGGCCCCCTGCCCTGGTGCTGCATTTCTGCTGAGACTAAAGTCTTGCTCTTGTATCCTATATTTATGGCAGTACCACTAAATAGGGCAAAGTAAGCATCAGAGATTTAAGCATCCCTGGTTAAAACACACGTTTAATCATATTTAGTGCATTTCCACTGAGGATGGGATAAAACCTAGTAGATTTTAATATTGGTCACCAGAGGTTTCACTGGGAAGTGAAATTTGATGGTGAGAAGTGGTAACATGAATATTGGAAAGTTTATTAATTTGCTTTTGGGAAAAAAAATCTCAGATTCATTCTTCCACAGAGCAAAAATAAATCTAGTGGGTTTTTTTTTTGTCAGTGTCTTTGTCCTCTTTTGGACTGAGTGTGTGTGTGTGTGTGTGTGTGTTGCACACACAGGTGGAATCACTTAGTATAAGCTTGCTGAGTTAAGAGAAAGCAAAGGTTCTAAAAAATTCAATTCATCTTGAATATTTGAGGGTACCTCCTGCATGGCTTGCATCTGGCATAGACAGACTCAGTTTCAAAGGACTCTGTCTCAACAGTTTTCCCATTTTATTTTTCAGGGGGCAGCACTGGCACTTCCCCAACTACATCCAGCACCGGGACACCATCTCCTTCAGCTTCTTCTCATCTTTTATCGCCGTCCTGTTCTCCTCCAACTTTTCACCTGGCCCCCAACACCTTCAACGTGGGCTGTCGGGAGAGCCAGCTGTGCAACCTCAACCTCTCTGATTATCCACCATGTGCCAGGAGCAACATGGCTGCCCTGCAGAGTTACCCAGGGCTGAGTGACAGTGGCTACAACAGGCTCCAGAGTGGCACCGCCTCAGCCACTCAGCCCTCTGAAACCTTCATGCCTCAGAGGACTCCGTCCTTGATCTCAGGAATACCGACTCCCCCGTCTTTGCCCAGCAACAGCAAGATGGAAGCCTATGGTGGTCAGTTGGGGTCCTTCCCCACCTCCCAGTTCCAGTATGTCATGCAGGCGGGAAACGCTGCCTCTGGCTCCTCATCACCACACATGTTCGGGGGCGGCCACATGCAGCAGAGCTCCTACAATGCCTTCTCTCTCCACAACCCCTACAATCTCTACGGATACAATTTCCCAACTTCCCCTCGGCTAGCTGCAAGCCCAGAGAAACTGAGCGCCTCTCAAAGCACTTTACTCTGTTCTTCTCCTTCCAATGGGGCCTTTGGCGAGAGGCAGTACCTGCCAACAGGGATGGAGCACAGCATGCACATGATCAGCCCTTCTCCCAACAATCAGCAGGCAAACAATCCCTGCGATGGCCGGCAGTACGGGGCAGTCCCAGGCACCTCCTCCCAGATGTCTGTGCACATGGTTTAATGGCCAGTGCAAATGACACAGAGCCGACAGCGTCCAAGGCTCCATCAGCTCCAGGATCAGATTCTACTTATTGGAAGCCCAGTGCCTTTGAAAACTAGGAACTGCGTTTTGTTTTGTTTTGTTTTGTTTTGTTTTTTCTTAAGGAGCAAGCTTATACCCAATACGAACGAGAGACCTTTAAGCCACTGAAAGATCCTTGCCATGGGGTCATTTCTAACTTGGTGGCTATTTTTGCCTTTCCAAACCGTAATTCAAACATCATCAGCTACTCCAGAGTGGCCTTGGAAGAAACAAAATCATTATTTTGTAATAATGTTAAGGGAGGTGCTGGCATATGGCAGTCATGAAAAGTTACCTACAGATACATATAGACTGACGTATACATACATGCATGCATACATGCATGCATAATGTATATATTCTCATGCACATTCATACATGCTCAGACATACATGCACATGGACTCATAACTGGTTGCACTCAGGAGGGAGGCCCAGAGGGGTGCTTTTACCAAGAATTTGTCTATGTACAACATGAAATGGACTGACTAGAGCAGCAGTGACTGCCATCACGTCTCCCCTACAGCTCCCCCTGTTTCTGGAATGAATTGTGCATCCTGGAACCTTTTCCCAAACATGGGGGTAGAAAACATCAGAACTACACCTGGACAGGATTCCTGAAAAAGATTGATTTTGAACTTTGGCTCTCTTTACTCAGAATACTACCATTAATGTTCCCAGTGGTGCCCAGGAAAAGAAAAAGTAAGAGTAGTTAAATGAGAGAGGGAGGGTGGGGGAGAGAGAGAAAGAGAGGGGGGAGGAAGAGAGAATGCTAGCAAGAAACAGAGAATTAGAGAGAAAGACTGAGTGAGAACATGTGAACAATGAAGAGGGTCTTAACTCACCAAGGAAATTTGGTTTTGGTTCTTCCCCTTATTCCCTGCCTCCAGTAGGTTCTAGAAAGAATCACAGGAATTACAGTGTCATTCAGAAGTGAGCCTCTCTAGGACACTGCGAGGTCAGGGCATAGTGAGAGGGACTAGAACGAGAAGGCATCCTGAAAACACAGCTCTGACTATTGTGACCAGGAGAGAGTACTTAAATGAAAGTGTTGATTTCAGAGCATGTGGCCTGGCAGGGCAATGGAAGTAAGAGTGTGAAAAGGACAAGTTTTATTCTCTAGTCAGATAATACAAAAAGCAGAGGTGATAAATCAAAGCCTGGCCCTCTGTGTACCAGATCCAGACATCTGAATTGCCTGCCTCTCTCTGGCAGGAAAAATTCTGCCATGGTCCAGAGAATTGCAGAGGGGCTTCTACATCCTTCCACTCACCCTTAGAGCTCCATTTATATCAAATAGTTCATTGCATTTTGAAGTTTGGGTGTTTTTTTTTTTTTGGTCTTCATCTTTTCCTCCCCTTTCAAATCCCTTAATGGTAAGAAAACAGATAAAGTTTGGTGCAAGCTAAACTTTTTAAGTGGTGTGGAAATGCAAATAATACCAAGTAAAAGATTACAGATATTATTAAGATTTTTGGTTTTGAGGTGTTGTAGATAAATGTATTTATGTGCCTAGTGGGGAATCCAATATTATGAATATTAAAAAGGAATAAGGGGGCAATAAAAAGGGTATGTAAAATATGTATGAAAAAAGGTGTATAAAAATTTGCCCTTATGCACGGAACTCTGTTTCTAAGTGCCAAGCACAGGAAGCCGCTAAATAAAATCTTTGCAATTTTTTTGGAGTTATTTATTCACATGGAATAAGCACAGCCCATGCGTCTGCTTTATAATTTACAGTGCGCATGGCACTCTCATCTACACATCTTTATGTGATTTCTATACAAAATCCATCAAGAAAATATTACCACTCTCAGTTCATGGTTAGCAAGTTAACTCCAGAGAGACTTGGTGGGTTATCCAGGATTATGCAACCCACCAGAGAGGGGACTAGAACTTGAAGCCAGATTTGATGCTAGCAAGATGTTCACATGTTTATTTTTTGCAGAAATCTGTGTGAATTTATTAGCAATCTTCACAGCTATGTGTTAGATATCATGCCCGTTATTTTGTAACATTTATTGAATATTTCAGTGATGATAGATTACTACATCTTTGTATAAATCTGGAAACAGAATGTTGCAGAGATAACTACTTGACTAAAGCCCTCACAGGAAATGATTGAGCTGGCCATTTCACCTTGGGGTCTGTGCAGCTAGCACTGTCATTCATGGAGTGAGTGAGACACTTGGACAATCTACCAGGAAGATCCATCATAGAAGCTGAAGCAAAAGAATCTCTGAGGCTGAATTTTTGTGGTATGTTTGTAGATTTAATCACAAACATATGCCTTGCCACTTGGATGCAACACCACAGTCAGGGAAGAGTGGCCAGGGTGCAGTAATATTTGCGTGTCATGCACAAAACGACCATTTGTAAGAGACTATTGAACACCATATTAATTTACAAGCACTTTTTAATTTTTTTTTTGCTTTTGTTCAGGTGTTCCACCCAGGAGGCCTAAGTCTTACTCCTGACTCTGCCCTCAGAGATCACTTCTGGGGACTTCAGGAGACCACAGGGGACATCAGGGACTAAGTCATGGCAGACCAGTCTGCTGCAGGCAAGACAAGCTCACTATGCACTATTCTATCACTCCAGTCCTTACAAATACTTTTTACATATTATCTCATTTGAGTCTTATAATGACCAGAAGTGGAAGGGGCAGGATTTTAGTTTGCAAACGGAAAACTCAAATGCTAACGGCTGTGACCAGCATGTATTTAAATGAGTCAAATATTGAAATCTTTATCTCAGCCCTACCCAGGACTCCTTCCCCACTGGAAACCTACTGACTCTTCCATATTTGATTTGGGGGCAACCAAATCTAGGTTTGGCTGTAAATCACTTTTCAGAATTAATTTCATGCATCTTTATATTATTGACAAACTTATTGATAGAAGGACTAAGAAATACCTCCAAATGACTGTAGATTCTCTGAGAAAAGTCTTAAAGAGACACTTCTATTTGAAACCATGCATTCTACCCTTGTTTTCATAATCATAGACTAAAATTAGTTTGTATATGAAGCTTATAACTGTTTCTTTCTTCATACTCAATATTGTTCACTGGTATAACATTGCTTGAATCTTTAGGTAATAGATACTCATAGGAGGCTAAGAACAATACTGACAAATCTTCATACTTTCATTTAATATTAATAGTTTCACTAACCTCAGGAATATTAAAATAGAAAAAAATATATTGTTTGGATTAAGACTAATCAAATAAGTTATATCTGAATTATTACATCTATTTAATTTAAAGTATAATGATTACATATTGCTTTCTTTTAAAATTAATTTATCATTTAGTTTAAAATATTATAGGGCTATAGTCAACACTTCTATATGTGTATGGGATTCTCTGAACCCACCCCCAAAGTTCCAATGCCATCCCAATACCAAAAAGATTCTTCTAATATTTCTTCCAACCACACCTATATTTTTCCCCTCTAATAACTATTAGAGTGTTTATGAAGTTTAGGAGTTAATTTTTTGTCAGTCTACTTGTTTTACTTACTTATAATTCACATATGAGTGAAACCATCTAGTAATGTTCTTACTTTCTAGCCTTTCTCACCTAGTATAATCACTTCAAGATTCATACATTTTGTCCCCAGTGGAACAATTTCACAGTTGTGGTGGGGCTTGGAAAGGTACCATATGCTATGCCTAGGATCAAACCCCTTTTGGCTTCATGTAAGACCTTTCTGCTCTATTAGCTCTCTGGTCCAATTTCACACTGATTTTAAATTTCTATACATTAAATTCTGAGTGAGATGGAATCCCTTGAAATAATATTTTGAGAGTCAATAAAGTAGATAATTTTGGAGAAAAATGATAGTATCTCAATTCAAACCTAGTAATTTAATAAAAATAAGACACTAAAAATGTCTAGCAGCCTTTAGAGTAGTTTCTTCTATGAAATAGTTTAATTACAGGGCAGAGCTATTTGGTTGATAGAAAATGTTTGATTCATTGGTTGACAGTCTGAAGACTTCAGAGAAACGCTACTATATCAATTTATATTAATAAACGAGAGTTGCCATCCCAAGGCATCCACAAAGATTAATTTTTACCAAGATTTATTTTTACCAGTTTTTACTAAGATTATATGCTTGCAATTCTCAATGGGAGATCTGATTTTTAGAGAGGGTTGTCACTATGACCAACTTCATTTGTTGATCTGGTTAAATCCAGTAAATATTTAATGCCTATTCTGTGCAAAGACACTGTGTAAATAGTGGAGGCTGGTATAAAGTTATTTAAATCGCAAAATCACTTTGAGGCAATTAAAAATAATGAGATAAGAGGTGATTGGAGAATGAGTATACATCCTTTAGTGAAGGTTTTCTAAAAGAGCTGCTTTAGATAAATGCAAACGAACTTCTATAACGCACACATTATCTTAGAATTTGCTTACCCAGATTATGCCAAGGACATCTCCATCCTCACTGGAAGATGAGCTCTACTAGTCTTTCATCAGCTGATTCTAGACATTTTGACCTTCATATTTTTTTTGCAATGTTTTTTATTTGCTGAAGTTCTACAGATGGTCTTCCTGGTCTGGGATCTTCTAGAGACTTCTCAAATCTGGACATATATGTTAGATGTGCCAAATTATTTACCATGAGTTCTATTTTTCTTCTGTACTCAGAGCTTCCTCCTGGCTCTGTTTTCAGGGATCATTGCTGGTGGTGTTCAAAGGATTATTTATGGTACCAGAGATCAAACCTGGGTTGGCCACGCACCCTACTCACTGTCTTCTATCTGTTAGCCCTGTTTCTTCAGCAGGAGATGAAACTTGTTTCATTTATTGGGCTTTTTTAAAAGGTGAAAACCTACACCACAGAGACTGACACTCATGAAAATGAATAGTGTTTTCATGGGTGTGGGGAGAAAGGAAACCTCATTTGCTGCTGGTGGGAATATTAACTGGTCTAGCATTGGGGAAGACAATATGGACATTCTTCAATAAACTAGGAATTGAGCTTTCATAGAACCCAGCAATTCCACAAGGGCACAAAAACACAATGCAGTAAAATCTTTGCACTTGTATTTTAATTGCTGCATATTTACAATAAACTAAATCTGGAAACACCCCAAGCCCAAGAGCAGATGACTGGATAAAGAAGCTGTGGTATGTAGACACAAAGGAATGCTATACAACCATTAGAAAAGATGAAGTCATGCAATGTACTGATACATGGATAAATCTGGAGAGTGTCATGCTGGGTGACATGAATCAGAGGGAGAGGAACAGATACCAAATGATCTTATTCCTATGTGGGATATAAAGAAACATAGTGAGGGGTAATTGAAGCTTAAAGGCAATAGGAATGAAGAGCAGGAGAGCTGATACTGAGTAGGAAGCTTTCCACTCCTGGAGGCGGGGTGTGGGGTGGAAGCTGGGGAGGTGGGATGTCAGAGAAGGGACCACCGTGACAATGATAGAGGGAAGTGGTCACTATGGGCCAGTGCTAGGTGTTGAAAGGAAATAAAGTGACAGCATGATACCCTACCAGTAACAGTACTGTAAAACACGATGCCTAAAAGGGGGTGAAGGGAGAAATACAGAGGGAAAAAGTGCATGCCTTAGAGGTGACTGAGGGATGGGAGTGAAACTGGGAATGTTGGGGAAGGAAGCAGACCTGGTGAAAGGGTTGATGCTAGAACAGTGTACACCTGAAACTTAATCATCGATTACTTTTTTTTTTTGCTTTTTGGGTCACACCTGGCAATGCACAGGGGTTACTCCTGGCTCTGCACTCAGGAATTACCCCTGGTGGTGCTCAGGGGACCATATGGGATGCTGGGAATCGAACCCGGGTCGGCCGCGTGCAAGGCAAACGCCCTACCCGCTGTGCTATCACTCCAGCCCCTCATCAATTACTTTGTGATCCACAGTGATTCAACTAAAATTTTTTTAAAAGGTGAAATAATGGTAATGATATAACAAAAATCGATAATAATATATAAAGTGTGGTTCAGTATATTTCAAATTTTTAACTGTTTAACATATAGGGGATATAGGAAATTTCTACCTTCAGGAGGATTTCAGTCTACTTGATCAAGATATGAAGATAGGAAACAATAAACAATAAATGTATTTAAACTGGTGGCAAAGACAATACATGATGAAGAATGTTAGAAAGAAGCAAATTTTATTGAGTGTTTATTACATACCCCACATTATTCAAGGTTATCCTATAATCCTTGTAACTACACTGTAGGATTTGTAATTCAATCCCCATTCTCTAGGTAGGGAAACAAACTCATTGTGTTTAGAAATGTGCACAAAATTAAAGTGCTTGCAAGGAACAAAGACAGGCCTTTCTACTACCATATTTTTCTAAAAGTAAGATTTATAGGGATTACAATAGCGAGAGACGTGTTCATGGGGAATGTTGAACTTGAATTATCCTTTGAATAATTCATGGAAACTGCATTAACTGAGGAGATAAAATGGTGTTTCAGCAGGAGGGTGGGAAAGAGCACAGGAAAGACAAGTAATCTCTAAATGAAATGGTGAATTATGACACTGGGGTTGGTGGAGAGGACTCTCACTCTTAAAGGAAATTTCAAATCTCTTAAGTCAAATATTCTCTCCATGGCTCCGGCTCTCCTTTTCCCGGGTGCAATGTCTAAACTAGACAGTTTAGGATTCCCTCTGGTGTCTCACAGGGAACATTTACCTTGCAAAGGACCAACTGGGGTGAGACTGGGAGGTGGTTGAGGAGTCAAGCCATACTCCCCCACCCATCTACTCTTCCCCTCTCCTCTTGCCAAAGTCCCAGGGGTGGATTCAGCTACCACACTCCTCAGGTCAGCCTCTGCACACAACCATTTCTCCTGAGCACACAGTGCCACGTGAGATGGTGAAAGGGGACCTTGTTGCTTAAGGCTGAGAAAACATTCATCATATTTTCCTTCTTAGCTCATTTTACTGCTCGTAGCACTCATCTTTTATGGGCCAACCTAACAGCATTTCCCTCTTCAGATGCTTCCTACTTGCACTTTCTGCTTTTCTTAGACTTTACTGCTGGCCCTGCATAGACACAGAAAACTTAAGAGATTTTGAGTTCTTTTTAATGTTAACCAGTGATGCTGAGGCAGACAAAGAAGGCTGCCCAGGGGTTGTCAAATTGACACTCTAGCACTTTTCATTCAAGGAGAAGTGTCTTGACTTCGTGAACAGAGGATTATTGGACTTTTCTCCGCCATGTCACAATGTACATCATTCCTTCACCAATTGGCAGGTAAAACTCTTCTTAAGCCATTTCTACATGATGAGCTAAATCATCATAAATTACATAGTAACATACGTTTATTTCTCACTAATCTCACAAGCCACTTTGAGTTTCATGGTTGGATGGTTCTTTTTTAAACAGTGATTCTAAGAACTAGGTCCCTTTCATGCCCCACAAAATTCAACACATAGGTTGTGTTCAGAAAACTGAGGGAGAAAGAATGGAGATTTGAACATGGGTGATATTTATAAGCCAGGACTGGGATTAGTTCCATGACTTCCTCTCTTTTTTTTGTGGTTAGAACATCAAATGTTTATCCCAAACTGCAGAAGAAGCTGGAGATATAGTCTACTTGAAAACATAGGAAGAAAAAGGGAACAAATTTGTTAGGTATTAGGGAGTCTCTGCAATCCCCCGAGCTGAATGTAGACTTATTTTCTAAGATCCACTTTTCCTATAAATGCAGCAGGTAAAAGTAAGGCTAACTTTTTGGATGTCTTGTAAACAATCTCGGGCAATAATCCTTTTCCCATTAGAGTAGAGTAAATATTTAAGACATAATTTTCAACATATGAAGAAGTTCCTTTTTCTCCTAGAGGGTCTTAAAAATTTATATAATTGGGGCTGGAGCGATAGCACAGTGGGTAGGGCATTTGCCTTGCACATAGCCACCTTGAGTTTGATTCCCAGCATCCCATATGGTCCCCTGAGCACCGCCAGGAGTAATTCCTGAATGCAGATCCAGGAATTATTGTGCACCTCTCTGCATTGCCGGATGTGACCAAAGAAGAAAAAAAATATTCATGTAAAGCTGAAACACTGTATGCCTGAAACTCAATCATAAATAACTTTGTAATTTTATGGTAACTAAATAAAAATTTATAAAATTCAGAATATGCTTTTATCAAGTGACAAAATTATAAAACTTAAAGCATCCATCAAGTGAGCATTTCATACCAGTTTAGGGTTTTACATACATCATCTTATTTAATTGATGATGTCTCATAAAGTAAGACAGTCACCATCATCATCATTATCAAACAAGTGAGAGAAAAAATGCAAGAAAGCTAAGAATTTTGGAAAAAGTGACATTCAGGCAATTTCATTCAATACCTGGCCAATTAATTATTATGTTATTAAATACAACAATCTCTTTTTGTTTGTCTTTATATGTATGTACTCAAGAAAAATGTTAATACTATAGATCTGTTATATTCTCCACCCTAAGAAATCTTACAGACTAGAAGGATTCATCTCTTATTAGGCTTAATCCAGAAGGGGTACAATTATGACACGGAGCTGGAAGATACCTCGACAGTGTCAGTATTATACCCTATTCAGCTTGGAGTTTTTTCAAACCTCCTACTCCATAATTCCTGCTCCAAAGTAGATACATGAAAAACTTGTCTGGTAATGTTCTTTGCAATTCCCCAGACCACAGTAAAATTCACCTACATGACTTCCAAAGAGGATTTCTAGAATCAGGCTTTGTATAAACCTATGACAGTGCCCAGTTTTTTGATCTTACAATGGTGGTAATGCTCTTTAGACAGGGCATTCAGATTGAAGCATCAGTGCAGCAAGTTAACAGTCCCATAGTTCTATTCACTAATTAGTCTTTTCAGAAGAAGTAATTATTTCTGGAATCTTCATATAGAAATAGTTTCCAGAAACATGTAGGCACACTGCCACGAGCTCTGTTTCTCATTCTCAGTGTGTACTGGTCTGAGGGTTTATGCCTTATCAGCATAGTGTTTTCCTAAATTATTATTTTGTGTATTTGCAATATGGTTTACAAATTGCATCAAAGCTCTTCAAATAACAAGTTAGTTCCCTTGAAACATGGTGAGGGAAGGGCTTGCCTTCCTTGAATTTCCTTTAATTCGAATTAAAGAAAACTTAGCAAAAATAATCAGGGAAAAAGTCACAGGATCTAGAGTTAAGGACTTGATTTTTCTATTCTAGGATGCAAGAATCCTCAAGACATAATCACTTAGGGACATCCTATTTTATGTATATAAATATTGCTATCGAAGCAGGTGTTGAGATTGGCCAAGATGACCTCTGGGGTGTCCAGTTTATACTGAAGTACACTAGGTTAGTAGGGCTATAACTTGTGAGTTCATACAGAGGGTGAGGGACTCATATGTCATAGAGAGTTTGGTTTATAATTTCAATTATTCCCAATAGGGCCTTTGTGGAGTATTTAAGGAAGACACTGCCAGAAGAAATTTATCTATAGAACTAAATGCTGATCCAAAGTGGCTGCTAAATTCCTTGCCTTGTACAGGATGAAAGCATGGGGAAAGTCAGTTATCTCCCCTTTAAACATGTCTATCATAAGATCTTGTAAATAAAATTAACCTTTGCAGGTTTAACTAATTAGTCTTTCTGTGCTGACAAATTCAGCTCGATGTGTATCTGGCTACTTGAGTGTCAAGACAAAAGAATAGTGGCATGAAAAAGGGTTTTGGGAATAGAATTAATTCACAGTTCTTAATTTTTAATTTTTTTATTGAATCACCATGAGATAGAGCAACACAAAATTGTTTATGATTGTGTTTCAGTCATACATTGTTCCAACACCCATTCCTCCACCAGTGTAATTTCCCAGCACCAGAATTCACAGTTCTTGAAGTATTAGTCTCCTAAATTCATACAACTAAACCTTTACAATGGTTTATCAACATGTATAAAAAATCTGTTTTGTGCAGTACATTGTTCTAAGGTTCTAAGTGTAAGTTATACATGGATAAGTAATACCTACTACATACCACTTAGAGGTTCACTGTTTAGTTTCAAGAGAAATCAGAGCCAGAAACAGTTTTGATGTGAGAAAATCCTCTCCTAGACATAAATATGAATGCTATGGTGACATAGAAGAGAAACAATTTGTCTAATTAAGAACTTAAGACCAGGTGCTTGTGTAATTTGGAAAAGTTTAATATCAGGGAAAATGGCTTGGAACGTTAGAATACAGTGATATATTGTCTACAGTTTAGACTTCACAGTATGAGGTGCCACTAAATCTGTGAAAACTCAGTTTGAGAAAAAGTATATGTCAGCTTAAAAATCTGCAAGAGACAGCCCATAGAGACACAAAGGATTATATAATCTTTTATTATTTTTATTTTTAAGTTTAAGTTTATTTTTATACACTTGTTCACCATAATTCATTATACTTAATATTCAAACACCAATCCCACCACTATGCACCTTCCCACCACCAGAATTGGAAAGTGTGTAAAGATTGTTGTACTTCATCCTGGAGCATTTAAGCCCCTGTGTAAGAGATTACAAGCATGTATATTAAACCCAAAAAAAATGTGTTTTGCCTTTGGTACATCAGTGGGCTAGAATATGACAGGTTGTGTGGGCTCATGTGCTCTGGTAATTCTGAAGCTTAGAGCAGATTACAGAGCAGATTCACTCATGGGTAAAGCATATGTCGATCTCTTCCTCACCATTGATGAAATTATATGGCACTGGGGACAGTTTGTGGGTGTGACTGCCAAGCTACTGGAAAACTAGGGAGTTGGGGGTAGGAGGCCCAGTCCTTCTCTGAGAGAGCTTGGAGATCTCAGTCACAGGTCCTGCATACTTGGGTTTTTCTACAGGTTCTCTCGTGCGTGAGGCTTGTCTGAGCCTGTGGAGAGTGGCCCTGAGCATGGCTGCGGTTGAGTTCTGGAGGTCTTTGACTGATGGGGTTCTGCTGTGGTGGGGAAGGAAGCTCAATCCTCCCCCCTCCGAGTTTCCCTAGTGAACACAGCCTGGTGCAGGGTCAGAACGTTCTATCTATGGAATCTTCTAATCCATAATGTTTTTTAATTGAATCACCGTGAGATACACAGTTACAAAGTTGTTCAAGATCGAGTTTCAGTCATACAATGTTCCATACCCATCCCTTCACCAGTGTACATTTTCCACTGCCAATGTCCCTAGTTTCCCTCACTCCTACCCCCAGTCTGCCTCTGAGGCTGATGCTTTTCTCTTTTCTTCTCTCTCCCCTGTTCCTCTCTCTCTCTCACTCAATCTCTCTCTTTTACTGCCCCCTCCTTTTGGCATTATGGTTTGCAGTACAGGTACTGAAAGTCTGTCAAATCCATACTAGTTTTACTCATGATTTCTCTAGAAAAATGCTAGGAACCCAGGCAGCACTTCAACTACTCTTGCCTATCTGGAGAGTAATACCTATCTGGAGAGTAACAACCATATCATCTTCACATTGGGAACCTGATGACGTGGGTGTGTGCAGATTCTTAACCCACCAAGGAAAAGCCAAGCACAGAGTGATAAGGTCACTTGTTGGAAGGTGTGAGATGTGTAGGGAAAGCCAAATCAAGAAGTTACCTGTGTAGGGGCCAAGTCAAGCAGAATCAATAGAATCCGTCTTACTTTTCCAGGCATTTCATAAGACCACACTCAGGAGTGCTAGTGGGACCCAGAGATTCAAAATTATGAGCTATTTAACTTGGCTTTCAGCATGACTAGTTCTTTTGTGACTTGGCTGTTCTTGGGGATGTCACACCTTGATTCAATTGGGTTTTACAGAAGAATATTTTTTAGGCGCATTTTTAACCTTCAATGGCATAGTCCTTTCTATTTAGAGAAACGATTAAAGAAGAAACAGTAGTAGGGATATATTCTTTCCAGCTCATTATCTCAGGGAAAATGAAGCTTTGTAAAAAGCTGTAGTCTAGGAACTCAAGCTCCAATTGGAACTACTGTTGTGTACAAAACCATTTTCTTTGTTTCACCTGATTGGAACTAGGAGTCATTCAGGAGGTGGCAAGATGGTAGAAGAGTCCTTAGATTTAAATGAAGAGCAGCTATTTTGACTCAAGATCTCCTGAATATCCACCTCAAGAAACTCAGAATATGAGATTTATAGAATTGAAAACTTGAGACCTATCATTTGTTCCAAAGAAACACATTCCACAGACTATTTTAGTATAAAATGTAGCATTACTATGTTTAAAGGTTCATAGAAAACTGGTCTCAAGACAAAATGCAGAGGTCTGAAACAATGAGAAATGGACAGACTATTGTAGCGTTAGAGGCAACTTCTCTCCAGGAGTCTGTTCTTTTAACCCATTTTTATAGGTCAGGAGATGACAGAATGAAATGCCTCCTTGTTTGATTTCCTCTGACTTCCCTTAGGAGCAGTGAGGTTTTATTAACATGTTTTCCTTCTAGAGAAGCCACAGTCCTTCATTTTTGACAGGTTGGGACCATCTTGAGATTTTAAATCTTTGGTCCAGTTTGAAAATGGGTAAAGATTTATTAAATTTTTACATTTACAAAAACTTTTGGGCCACACCTGGAAGTACTTAGGGATTACTTCTGGTTCTGTGCTCACGTGTCACTGTTGGTGTTGCCCAGGGGACCATATGCAGTGCCAAGGATTTGAAACAGGATCACCTGTGTGCAAAGCAAGTGCCTTACTTTCTATACTATCTTTCTAGTTCCCCCATGTAGGATAACATTGGGTTTGTCCTTTCCTATATATAGAATTTTGTTGAAAATATTTATCTATTTTTACAGTTTCTTTTGGGAACATGGTAATGAAATTAAAAATAAAAACAAAAATAAAGGGAAATTTTTTATTGAATTTATTTTTTGTGTAGCATTAAGTTGAGTTGTATAATTTATGTATGTTTACTGAATATGACTCTGGTTTTGTGATAGAATCGCATAGTTTTATCGGTGATATTTGCTTAGTGGTTTCATTAAGTAACTAACTTTAAGTTCTTCTTTGTGATTGTCAACTTAAATATTATCTTTAAATAAAAATTTATTGGTGAACATAAATTTTGTGCTTAGAGAATGTATCCATTTTCATCTGTTAGCATGGGAAGATATAAACTTTTAGCATCATTACTGAATTTATTGGATGTCTAAACCTTTGCAAAATACAATGATAGGTAATTTATAGAGGAAAAAATAAGCAACAGTTTTGAACTGTAGGTGGTACTTTTTTATGACAGCATGCAGAGAATATATCCTAGACATATTTTGAGAAGGCCAGAATTTGAGGTTCTTTTGTTCTATAATTTATCATCTATAAATTGGTGACAATAACTTACCTTCTAGATTGTTAAGGATAATATAATCAAAATCACGACTTTTAGCTAGGATCATATGTTAGGAACTTGATAAATGTTAACTGTGTTGAAGTTTCCCATTTGTCTTTGTGATCGAAAACAACATGCTAACAAAACTTGTTTTAAAAAAATTGCCAACCATAACTTTCTCCTTCCACGAGATAATCTGGGACTCTAACCAGGGACATCTTACTTGAATTAGTTTAAATTGATGGGCCCACCAGTGTGGAAAACTGGAATCCCATGCCAAACTACGCACTTTGATGTCTCATTGGATCATCTATAAAGACAGCCTCAGCAGGTATAAAGGTAGCAAAGTCAAGCCCAGCCTGGCCACTCACCATATGTGACAGTCTCCAATCCTTCCCAGGCTCCTTCCTAACAGTTGAAATGTCATAAGAAATTATTTTTAAGGACTCTGAACCTCTAATGCTCAATAAAAGCTGGATCTTGTTCATAAGTTTTTGTCAATGTTTGTAGTGGATTCTACTTAGAACATTGTATGGACATTGTATGACTGAAACCCAAACTGTGTGTCTCACAGTGATTCAATAAAAAAATTCAAGAAATAAGCACACACACAAAAAGATCAGCAATAAGCTTACAATTCTCAGTTAGAAAGTCAAACTCTCAGGGCTGAAGCAATATTATAGTAGGTATGGTGCTTGCCTTGCATGTAGCAGACTGGGGTTCAATCCCTCGCATTCCATATGGTCCCCTAATTCCCACCAGGAGTGATCCTTTAGTGCAGAGTTACCAGGAGTAAACCCTGGGCACTGATGGGTGTGGTGCAAAAACAAACCAACAAAAAAGTCTAACTTGCAAATATGGGCATCACATCTCCACTTAAACACTTATAAATTCTTCTTGATTTTTTTTTTTTTTAAATAATTTTATTGAATCACCATGTGGAGGGTTACATAGTTCTCAGGATTATGTCGGTTATACAATTCTCAAACACCCTTCCCTTTACCAGTGCCCATCTCCCATCACCAACCCCCCCAGTATACCTGCCACCCCCTCCCACCTCCCCAGTCCCCACCCTTGTACATGATAAGTTCCACTTCGTTTATGCCTTATCTCGATTACATTCCATGTTTCAACACACAACTCACTACCGTTGTTGGGGTTTCCCCCAAAAAAGGAAAGCAGTCCTATTGCCAAGGAGGCATTTGATAGTTCTCCACTGCTAAGAATATAGAGATATTAAGTCCCGCTGTTTGTTACATAACTTTTCTTTTTCCCCCTTGCCCCGCGCCACCGAGTTCATGCCTGTTTGGTAATCGCCACGCTGCCTGACAAGGGAAAAAAAAACCGAAAAGGATGGTTATTTCCCGTCATCGGCAGGCGTGGGGCTCTGGCTTAGTTGATAGACTAGTAGAGTTTCTGCAAGCAGTTTCTGGAACCAAAGGGCTTGCGCTGGTATCGGCTCCGGCTCGAGATTCCACCAGCGTCCCACTGTTCCATGTACATAATTTTTCCCCTTATATCCCATTCCCACGCCACCAGGTCTGTTTGCTTAATGGACATCACACTATGTTTGACACCACGCCGCCTTTCTTCCCGAGAAAGAAGGATATTTCTTCTCAGCCGGCGTGGGGATATAGCTTAGTTCAGTCTAGAGAGATGGCTACCACTTTGATTGCCTTCAATATTTCAGCAACAGACTTACTATTCTTGTTAGGATCTCCCACAAAAGTCCGACCCATTAAAAAGGGACATATTACATATTGCTGATGCTAAGATGACATTAGGTCGCGAGGCCGCGATAGCGGCCGCGCGGTTTTGGGTTTCTGTATAAAGTCCAGGGAAAGTACAACCAGAAATAACATCACTACAAACTTTTACCCTTTTATGGTGCTCATAAGATGGAGAAGCCTAGAGAGAGGCTCGGCGTCTCCATTTTGCGCTCAGGAAAACCGCGGATCCTGCGCTGTGCTCAGGGGGGAGGTGTGGAGAGAGAGAGAGGTTAAAAGAATTGGGGGATGCCCGGCTCCCACTGTTCCAGCGCACCGTGGGGTCTCTGGTCCCATGCCGGAACTAGTTCAGTGGGCTGTTTGGAGTCCAAGAGCGCTTCCTTGGGCTCTTCCATCATGCTCGCTCCGCAGCAGGGTCCAAAGGCCTTGATTTGTTTTTAATTAAACATCTCTTCTTCACAGACTTGATATTCCCAGAAATATCCTCTTGATAAGAACCTGAGCATAACTTGTGTATCTGGAGAGCAATACCAAGTATGACCACAACATATTCATACTAGGAACCTGATGATGTGAATCTGTGTACATGTAATACATCACAGAAGAGATAACACTTTCAAACATTTGCTAATGAAGAGCACTGGATTTAGAACAAGCCATTCAATTTCTCTGAACCTTAATTTCCTCATATGTAGAATAGGAATGATGATGGTTCTCATGAAAGAAGACATACTCGGCTGAGTATGAGTCATATTTACAAGCAGCATGTCAGGAGTCTGTTCCAGGAGATTGTACTTAAAGATAGGACCTCTGTATTGCAGTCATGATAGGTACTGAATTATGAGTAGATTAAGTCTTATAAAAATTATTTTCTTTATGTATCAACCTTTGTAGTTGGAAAAATTACTTCTTACACAACAAAATGCCAAAGTATAATAAAAGAATAAAATTACTCCTGGTATACTATTGCTATATGGCATATGTTTTTCCAAATTTTTTGCTAAGAATATTCAACCCACTTCCTCATACTAATTCACACTTGCATTGTGAGTAGATTCAAATTACATTCAAACATGTTCCTTTTTCAGCCAAGTTTTAATGATACAAATGGTCCTATAGATATCTTTTAAAAAATTATTTTACTTATTACATGGCAAATGGACTGGAGCGATAGCACAGCGGGTAGGGCGTTTGCCTTGCATACCGCTGACCCGGCTTCTATTCCTCCACCCCTCTTGGAGAACCCGGCAAGCTACTGAGAGTATCTTGCCCGCACAGCAGAGCCTGGCAAGCTACCTGTGGCACATTCTATATGCCAAAAATAGTAACAATAAGTCTCACAATGGAGACGTTATTGGTGCCTGCTTGAGCAAATCAATGAGCAACAGGTTGATAGTGACAGTGAAATAGCAAATGATATTCTATTTCACAGTATAGAAGCACACAATTCATATCCAATTCTCTGCAGTTAAGCAATTAGGCTGCTTTTATTTAATTAAGTTATTTTTTCAATTGTTAAAAAATGCTGAAAAATTTCAATATATATTTTGGCCACTTGAAGACTTACATGTTTGTTAGCCTTGTTCTAACATTTATGGATCAAGCTCACTGGAAAATTTGGTTGGGTTCCAAGATAGATTTGGTTCTTAGCAACTTAGAGCTTCTTCGGCTCTCTCATAATCTTCTGATGAACAAGGCTTACTCAACAGCTGCCACCAGCCCGTTTCCCCAAATGGATCATCTTGTGGGCTTCAGTAGACCTGACTGTGGACACACTGGTTTGATGTGTTCCAGTAACCTCTCCCTCTCCTCCACAGGTGCACGGGGCTTGGGTGGAGCTCTCTCTGTCTCTGACCAACCATACATGCACAATTTTAGCAACAGCGTCCCCCACATTTGTTTCTCTAGGTTCTTAATCTCAGCACCATTAGTAATTAACACCGTAAATAAGATCACCAGTGAGTGTTTGGAATCTTGGGAAGGGCAGGAATTTGACCTGGAGATTCTGGGGGATCTGACAAGAGCAGTCTTGTGGTAAGTTAATATCTAGGGTGAGAAAGAGTGACTCTTTCAAATAGCTGAGTGGACACGCAGGCTTCCTGGCCAGGAGGTGCTCCATAAATAAGATAAAGTTTCCTGAATTATACAAGGGATTATCTGTATGTAGCCATAGTTTCAGCATGTGGCAGATACGAGACCTCTCAGTGACCAGGGGTTGCAAATGGCTGGTGTATTGTCAGCAAACATGAAAAATGCTGAACAGGAAAAATTAATTGCCAAGATTTAAAAACTAGGAAATTTTACATAAAAGTTTGAGTTTTTGGTATCTTGAGGGAAAAAAAAGGCAAAACTATATTTGGTTATATTGAGGTCATTTATTTTTGTTGTTGTTTTGGTGCCACACCCAGCAGTGCTCAGAGTTCATTACTGTTGCACTCAGGGATAACTCCGGGTGAGCCTAAGAGCACTATATGCGGTCAGCCATATGTAAGGCAAGCGCCTTACCTCCTGTACTCTCTCTCTCTTGCGTCTGAGTCATAACTTTCTGTTCCTGATGAGAAGGGCTAAGAAGTTACAACATCAATGCCAATCAGATTATATCTGTAATAGGAGTAATCACACCAGGAATAATGATAGAGATGCTGTTAGTGAAAATAGCTAATTTTTATACAGTGCTATCTCTATACCTCTATTTTTATACAGTAGCTCTATTGTGTTTTTATACGAATGAATTTGCTTAGTATACGTACACATACATAACAGTCTTAGACTAATGTTTCAAATAATTCTCAAATCTCATTTCATACAACATTTTACTCTTGCTTATGTTGTATACCTATGTGTGTCAGAAAAACATAAATGAAGGGATGCACTACCTTATGAGTTCTTGGAGTCTCTCTCTTCAGGAGACAGATGCAAAAAGAGAAGGCATACCACCCATAGGAGATTTTTTTCAGGAGGTTAATCGAGAATAGAACTGAAAGTGGTGTCTATTACTTCTGCCTCCCTTCTGATGCCTAGGAATAAGTCACATGGCTTCTCTAACTGCAAGGAAGATGGAACATAGCCTGAAGCTGTGAGGTCCAGAGATGAAAAGAAAACAGATACTAGTAAGCACCAACAGTCTGGATTATTTTTTCAAAATATTCATCACACAACTATGAGCTATACACTATCAGTCTTGTTTTAATTTCTTGATTTGTTTTAGGGTCACACCTGGCAGTTCTTGGGGACTATTCCTCCTTATGTGCTTTGTGTTCACTCCAGGTGTTCTCAGGACGCCACAAGGTGCCAGGGATTGAACCCAAGCGTTCTCCATGCTCAGATGTGCACAGCCCGTTGTTTATGTGTGTGTGTGTGTGGGGGGGGTGTTAGCAGTGAGATGGTTGTTTTTCCACACCTGACAGTACTCAGGGACTATTCCTAGCTCTGTGCTCAGGAGTGAGTGACCCCTGGTTGTGCTCAGGGAACCATATGTGGTTCTAGTGAACAAACTACAGTCATGACTGCAATAGACGCATGCAAGGCAAGTGCTTTAGCTCCAGTATAATCTCTTGTATTATCTCTCTGGACCATCAATTCCATTTTAAAAGACAAAAAGAGTGTGAGTGGTGGAACAGTTTAGATCTGTGTATTATACTTAAAACCAATGACAAGTGACATGTTTCAAAGAAACCTCTTTATAGAGATCATGTGAGTTTGAGAAAATATTTATGTATTATCAGTAAGGGAGAAGATAAAAATGTTTTTAAAATATTTTAAAAGAGTTAAATTGTTGGCTTGATCTTGATGCATAGCAAATTGTTTTCTTGATTGGAGTCCCTCTCTAAATCATGATTTCTGGCATTGCCATTGCTAAGAGCAATTTGTTCCCAGAGAGTATCTGTGGTGGCAGATGGAATATCGCTGAAGGATATTGTTACAGGGACTCTTAGGCTAGGTGAAACTTTGATTCTCTGTTTTGTAAGGGAAAAAAGACACTGTGTCTTTTAAAATATTTTGCCACTTTCTTACTGGCATCATGGATGGAAATAAGCTTGTACAAATTTACCATGCGAACATAGTAAAATTATTTAGTTTAACTGAGCAGGGTGTGTATGTGTGAAGTTGTCGGGTGGTTAATAGAAAGGAACTAGTATATGCAAAGCTGTCCCAGGTACTAAGAATAAATAATAATTTAAAAGGAAATTTGGTTTTATTCTATTATTTTCATTCTGATTAAATGTTATATCACTTTATACCTATTTTGAGATTTACCCTAACTTATTATGTGCTCTTTTCCCCCAAATAGATCAATGTTCCCAAATGGGTGTTTTTTCCTTTCAAGTGGGTAAATAGCAAATTATCTCATAGAATTCCCCCCTTCATTAATTTGGTTTTACCGTAGTTCTTAATAAGTCCTAGTAGAGGGCTAGAGCAATAGCACAGCGGGTAGAGCATTTGCCTTGCACACGGTGGACCCCGGTTTGATTCCCAGCATCCCATATGGTCCCCCGAGCACCGCCAGGAGTAATTCCTGAATGCATGAGCCAGGAGTAACCCCTGTGCTTCGCCGGGTGTTACCCCCCCCCCAAAAAAAGCAAAAAAAAAATGTCCTAGTAGAGAAAACTCAGTTTCAGTTTCTGCGATAAGCATTAAAAAATTCTGAATTAGAGACGTAAGAGTTAGGGGCATTTGTGTAAATGAGCAACATCTATTAAAAATAATTTTGTTCCTTATGTCAGATATTTGGAAAATTTGCAAAAGCAAAACTAAATTTACTTTGAAAACATTCTCTTATTTGGATTCATGCCTAATCAGGAATAAACCTCCTAGTTCTTTTTTCCTTCCTCTTCTTTGCATATCCTCTGTTTTCTCCTGATTAATTGGGTTTGTGTTGTTTGTATTTTGTGACCTTCCTTTCTTCTTCCTTGAATGGTGGTGGTGATTGTGTATCCTGAACTCCAGACTTTTTTTTTTAGGTTGTTAATAGTAATTATTTTATTTTATTATTATTTTTTAAATAAAAATTTTATTTTATTAAATCACCATGTGGAAGATTACAATGCTTTCAGGCTTAGGTCTCAGTTATACAATGCTGAAACAACCATCCCTTCACAAGCACCCATATACCACCACCACCAAAAAAAAAAAAAACACAGTACACATCCCATCCCGCCCCCACCCCCCGCCATGTAACTGATAAGTTTCATTTTACTTTCTGTTTACTTTGGTTAAATTCAATGTTTCAACACAAACATCACTATTGTTGTTAGGAGTACCCCACTAAATTTAGACCTACTTTGAAGACAAATGAGGTCGCGCAGCCGCACTAGCGGCCGCGTGGTTTTGAATTTCCGCACTTTAACAACTAAGTCCAGGGAGATTTCTTCCAGATATTGGATCATTTCAGGCTTGAAAATCCCATATGTGGTCGTCTTAATATGGTGGACACCGCACCCTTCATCCCCGGAGAGAGAGAGGCGCGAGAGAGAAATACCTTTCCCCTCCTGGGCGGGCACGGGGCCGAGGCTTAGTTCTCAGGCTGGAGACATTCTGCGAGGAGTTGCCCATGCCGAAAGAGGTTTTTCTGGGTCTGGATTCACGCTCGTGCAGCTGCGGAGAGGCCGCACACGCGTGCGGCCCCCGGGATCACATCTCGGCGGTGGGAGGGGCCGGTGCCTCCCACCTTCCCCCTGAACTCTAAACTTTTAAGAAAATTTGAGATAAAGTGTGTGGAACTGAGGGAAGGCATAGAACTGCCAGAGTAAAGATCTACTGAAGTGATCAATATTTCCTATGATTCATTTGAAGGACTTTATTGGTGCTCATGGACCAATCTTACTGGAAATGGGCATAAGGCATAGGCTGGAGTTCCAAATCTGTCTTTCATGAAACATAGAAATTTGGGAAGGTAGTTTAACCCTTATAAATATTAATTTCCACACTTATAAAATGTGAATAAGATCATGCAACTTACATTTACCCATTTCTCAGAGTTATGGGTTGGTGTTATAATGTATGTTACATTTTTAGGTAAGAGTTGCTTTCTTTTTTCTTACCCCGTGTCTTTCCCTTCTTTCATAAAAGTTATTTCATGAACCATTGCAACCAAAATGCACTGAACTTTTCTTTTATTTTTTCTTTACTTTTTTCTTGTTGTGTGTGTGTGGGGGAGCACACATGGAAGTGTTCAGGGTTTACTCCTGGTTCTGTGCTCAGTGATCATTCCTGGTGGGCTTGGAGGTGTTGAGGATAGAACCAGGGGTTAGCCACCACAATGTGAGTGCTCTACCCACTCTATT
The DNA here is from genome assembly GCF_027595985.1 of Sorex araneus. Taxonomy (NCBI): domain Eukaryota; kingdom Metazoa; phylum Chordata; class Mammalia; order Eulipotyphla; family Soricidae; genus Sorex; species Sorex araneus. Next base: position 148,062,313 of record NC_073304.1, on the reverse strand, counting down.
ATTTGGCTCCAAGACACTAAACTTTCAAACTATATCTTCTAACTGATCCTTAATATGTTGAACAAATTGTCTGCAGACTGAGTGACTTTTTCTCCTTCCTTCCCGGAAAAAGTCAGAACTGAGTTAGAGTAGTGAGAAGCATTCTGTGCAAGTATTTCTCTTCCTTAGGGAAATAAAGGACAAAGACATCTTCAGCTGACAGATACTCTGTGTACTGGTCAAATGAAATGACCAGTTCCAATAAAGAAACTATTTTGCTCTTTGAGAAAACTATAGTTAAAGGAAAAAATTTCCTTTAAATTCCAGAATATCTTGGGCTGAAGATCTTAGGTTGTGGGTCAGAGTGAATGCATATGTATCTTTAGAACCAACTCAATATGAAGTTGATAAAATGGTCTTAAAAACTTTTTTACAACTCTCCAAATACAGGAAGACTCAATACTGAAATTCATTGCTTCTCGTGCACTGATATAATGTCTTACATGAGCTACTCTGATACTAAGTGAGCTGATTAGATTACTAAGGCAAGATCATTGATGGCATACGTGGGACCTGCCTAACAGCTGATTTTGACATTCTCAAGGACATGCCATTTATTTTGTTGAATCTTCCTTGGGAGGCATAGGAACCTAGGACACTCCTATCCAACTTTTTGTGTGTATGTGTGGGGGCTGTGTTTAGGGTTTTATCCTGGTAGCGTTCAGGGCTAGTGCCAGAGATTTAACCCAGGTCAACCCCATGTAAGGCAAGTGTCTTAATTTGTTTTCTGGCTCCTAAGTCAACCCTAATTTGACTCTCCCCCCTTTACTTTAGAGCAATTTTTACTTGTTAGTCTAAAAGATTCCTGTTCTGACAGCTAATTCATCTCCTTTTTTCTGGATCTCTCCCCATTTCACTCACACAACCATTTGCCATAATAAAATCTTTGCACACTTAATCCCAGCTGACTCCTGTTTCACAGAAGTTCAAGAATAACATGTTCTGAGGATTATTTACATTCTGTTTCAATGTTCTGTCTTCTAAATTATTAAGTTGGAGGACAGAGGAAGAGCTCTAGAGAAGAGCAGTGTGCCAGGCAATCACATGCATTATTGGATATAATTAACACCAGTTATTATTCATTTCCATGTGGCAGGTAGCACTGCTACTTTCCAGAAGAGGAAGCTGAGGACGAGAGAGGTGAAGCTGAACCATCGTTCTGCGGTGGTTTTTGATTCAAGCAGCTTCATTAGGATGCCAGGAAATAGCATGGTTATAATATCTTAAGGCAGAACACCAGTCTCATTTCTGCCAGACAAATGGTCATCTGATCAGACAAAAGGGCATCTGTGGGTGGACTGGATGACCATTTGTCTGGGAAAACCTACATGATGTTCTTGGTAAGCTAGGGTAAGTACATTCTCCTGGCCCTTGGCGTAGCTTCCAGTGAGCACAAGGATCCTTTTAATCTGGACAGCATTGTCCTCATTTCTGTTTGAATTTGTCCTTTCACTTTGAGTTTTGACATAGTTAATAGAGATACTCTGTTATTTTGTAGCATAAAAGCTGGTGACAGCCTGCAGGAAAATCATCAGAAATCATAGAGGTACTAGGTGTTGGGGAGCTCAGTTGTCCAGTGCTGTGCCTTTTGGCAATCTAACCTAGATGAGACAACCTGGGTACCTGAGAACAGATGACTAGTTAAAGAAACGTTGGTATATCTACACAATGGAATACTATACAGCTGTTAGAAAAATGAAGTCATGAAATTCCCTTATAAGTAGATGGACATGGAGAGTATCAGGCTCAGTGAAATAAGTCAGAAGAAGAAGGACAGACATAGAATGACTGCACTCATTAGTGAAATATAAACAAAACAAACCATAGTATGAAACTAACACCCAAAGACAGTAGAAATAAGGGCCAGGAAGAGTGGTCCACAGTTGTAAGCCTGCCTCAAGGGCTAGGGGAGAGGTCAGTTGGGATAGAGAAGGGACAATTATGACAATGATGGTAGGAAGAAATCACTCTGGATGGGGTATATGTGCTGAAAGTGGGTAGGTAAAGAATCAAACATGATGGCCTCTTAGTATCTGTGTTGAAAGCCATAATGCCTGAAAGGGGGGAGAGAGAGAGAAAGAAAAAAAGAGAGAGAGAGAAGAAAAGTACCTGCCATAGAGGCAGGCTGTAGGGGAGTGGCAGGAAGGATATGGGGAATATTGGTAGTGGTAAATGTACACTGGTGGAGGGATGGATGTTGGAACATTGTATGACTGAAACCCAATCACAAAAGCTTTGTAACTCATGGTGACTCAATAAAACTACATTAAAAACTACAATGTGCATCTATTGATATGATTATATGATTTTTATCTTTTCTTTTGTTGATATGATGGATTCACATTGTAGTTTTTAATGTAGTTTTATTGAGTCACCGTGAGCTACACGAAAGCATTTGACAAGATCCAGCACCAGTTTATGATGAAAACTCTCGCCAAAATGGGTATAGAAGGGACCTTCCTCAATATCGTCAAAGCCATCTACCACAAGCCTACAGCAAGCATCATCCTCAATGGGGAAAAACTAAGACCCTTCCCACTGAGAATAGGGACAAGACAATGTTGCCCACTCTCTCCTCTTCTGTTCAATATAGTACTGGAAGTATTTGCAATAGCGATTAGGCAAGAAAAAGACATTAAGGGCATTCAGGTAGGAAAGGAAGAAATCAAGCTCTCACTATTCACTGATGGTATGATATTATACTTAGAAAACCATAAAACCTCTACCAAGAAACTCCTAGAAACAATAGACTAGTATTGTAAAGTTGCAGGCTATAAAATCAATACCCAAAAGTCCATGGCTTTTTTATATGCAAATAGTGGGAGAGAAGAAAGTGACATGAGAAAAGCAATCCCGTTCACAATTGTGATTCAAAAAATCAAATACCTCGGAATCAGCTTAACTAAGGAGGTAAAGGACTTGTATAATGAAAACTACAAAACGCTACTTCAGAAAATAAAAGAAGACAAGAGGAAATGGAAAAATATCCCCTGCTCATGGATTGGAAGAATTAATATTGTCAAAATGGCAATTCTCCCCAAAGCCTTGTACAAATTCAATGCGATCCCTATAGGGATACCCTTGACATTCTTCAAAGAAATGGAGCAAGCGCTCCTGAAATTCATATGGAACAATAAGCCCCCACGAATAGCTAAAGCAATTCTTGGGAAAAAGAAAATGGGAGGAATCAACCTCCCCAACTTCCAACTCTACTACAAAGCGGTAGTCATTAAAACAGTATGGTACTGGAACAAAGGCAGAGCGGCAGACCAATGGAACAGGGTTGAATACTCTGACACATCCCCCAAATATATGACCATCTAATCTTTGATAAGGGAGCAAGAAATGTGAAGTGGAGCAAGGAAAGCATGTTTAACAAATTGTGCTGGCAAAACTGGACAGCTACATGCAAAAAAATGGGCTTAGACCTCCACCTATCACCATGTACAAAAGTCAGATCAAAATGGATTAAAGACCTCAACATCAGACCAGAATGCCTAAGGTACATTAAAGACAAGGTCGGTAAAACCCTCCACGACATTGAAGACACTGGTATCTTCAAAGCTGACACGCCACTGGCCAAGCAAGTGAAAACAGATAAATAAATGGGACTATCTCAAACTAAGAAGCGTCTGCACCTCAAGAGAAACAGTGACCAAAATACAAAGACAATCTACAGAATGGGAAAGGGTATTTACACAATACCCATCAGATAAGGGGTTGATAACAAGGATATACAATGCACTGGCTGAACTCCACAAGAAGAAAACTGCCAACCCGATCAAAAAATGGGGTGATGAAATGAACAGAAACTTTCCCAAAGAAGAAATCCAAGTGGCTCAGAGGCACATGAGAAAATGTTCAACATCACTAATTATCAGGGAGATGCAGATCAAAACAACAATGAGATATCATCTCACACTACAGAGACTGGCCCACATCCCAAAAAACAAAAACAACCGGTGTTGGCGTGGATGTGGGGAGAAAGGGACTTTTCTTCACTGCTGGTGGGAATGCCAACTGGTTCAGGCCTTTTGGAAAACAATATGGACGATTCTCAAAAAATTAGAAATTAAGCTTCCATTTGACCCAGCAATACCACTCCTGGGAATATATCCCGGAAAGGCAAAAAGGTATAGTAGAGATGGCATCTGCATTTCTATGTTCATTGCAGCACTGTTTACAATAGCCAGAATCTGGAAAAAACCAGAGTGCCCCCAAACAGATGGCTGGTTAAAGAAACTCTGGTACATATACACAATGGAATACTATGTAGCTTTCAGAAAACATGAAGTCATGAAATTTGCATGTAAATGGATCAACATGGAAAGTATCATGTTGAGTGAAATGAGTCAGAAAGAAAGAGACAGACATAGAAAGATTGCACTCATATGTGGAATATAATATAACTGAGAAGTACAAGTTGGCAGTGATGCAATTTCTGGCAGATATTTCTCTGGACTTAGTTACTAAAATACTAAAATACAGAAACCCAAAACCATGAGGCTGCTAAATGCGGTCACTCAATCTCATACCTCTTCATTCTCAGCAATGGAAAACAAATTACCAAATGCTTCCTTTTCTGCAGGTCCGACTTTAGGGGGAGACTCTCCAAACAATAATAGTGAGTTTTGTTGAAATACTGAATGCAATCAAATTGAAAGTAAAGTGAAATTTATCAGTCACACAGGCGGGGGTTGGGGCTAGGGGTTTGATGGGGGCTAGGGGTGTGGGGGTGGCTAGGGGTGTGGGGGGACAGGGTGGAGCTATACTGTGATTCTTGGTGGTGGAATATGTGCACTGGTGAAGGGATGGATGTTCAAGCATTGTATAACTGAGACTTAAACCTGAAAACTTTGTAACTTTCCACATGGTGACTCAATAAAAAATGTTTAAAAAACTACAATGTGGTTACTAGAATAACTCAATTTCAGTAATATATTTCATTTAACTTAAGTTTTGGTTACGTGAGTAAAGTTTAGGGGCAATCTACATGTATGCCTATAATATTATGTTCTGCATTTAAATTTTTGTTGGTAACTGTTCTTACTACAAAGAAAGCAATTAATAGACAACAAAAAGACATTGAGAAAACTATCAGTTGTTAAAATGTTTATGATCTGAGTTTTGGTGATGATTTCACAGGTGTGTGCCCATGTTTCAAGTCATCACGCATTGTGTATATTAAACACATGCAGTTTCAAAATAATAGTTATGCATTAATAAATTTATTTTAAAATATAAGGCAAGATAAATTTAAAAGTTATCTTGACATGTAGCCAATAAAATTATTAGTGCTATGTTTATATACATTTATGATCTTTTTCATAAAAAGTATTTGAGTCTGTATTGAATCTGTGCTTGAATTTTTACAAGCACAGCAAATCTCAGTTTTAAGACATGACAAGTGGCTTCTATATTGGATAGTACAACGTTGGACTTTTGGTGCATTCTGCATTGCTTCAAGTTAGTGGACACTGACAAATTTATGTGCATTGCTTTGCTTTGGTGATGGCAGGAAAGGGAGAAAGAAGACAGCCTTTGTACTCTGCACTGTGCCATGTTGTGCTTCCTCAATTCCCATAGTTTTTCGTAAATATATGGTTTCTGAGTACCCATGCTTCTCTACTAGGGAACATCATGCCTTACCCTGTCCATGGTGACACCTGCGCATCTGGGTACGAGGGAACGGGGCAGATTTCTTTCTAGATATGCAGCTTCTTCACTACTATTCAGGAATATGTCATAGGACCTTCTTCTTGGCCCCACTCAAGTTTTCTTATTTCTTTTAGGGAAAGGGGTTGTCTTCTGGCCCCTTTTTAGAGCCCTAAATATCCATTGTCCTGACTGTATATTTAAGCAAATGTCCTTTCATCCTTTCCTTATACTCCTACGTGGTTCTGAGTGCTGACACTGATAGATTCTCATGTTGTTTACAAAGAGATGCCCAAGCCAAATGTTACAAAGATAAACCATATGGTATCCCCAGCACTGTGGGTCATTAATAGGAATTTCTAAATGACTGTGATTGATGTTGCAGCTCTTACAAGTCCAAGATCAATGAAAATGCATCTTGATCTTTTGAACTCCCTCCCTTTTTTTTTGAATTCTTTTCCTGTACAATTAGGTCCATTTCTGTTATGCCTGAAGGCATATGGACCTTCCCAATGGATTTCCCATTCATGCCCTCACCAGTGACCTGTCAGCAGAATGGCAGAGAGTAAGACAAAGGCCTTGGACACCAGAATTCTCATCATGAGTTTAAATGCCAAAGAAGACATTTCAAAGTGGAAGTTCACTGTCCTGCCTAGAAAAGGACTAGAAGCCAAATTAAGAATGTCTTTAACTTTACACTTGACGAAGGGGAGATAGCAATGAGATAAGAATTTATGTTCTTGAGTTTGTTTCTGCACACTATCTTACATGGGTATAAAAGGAAATTATTATTATTTTTTAAATTTTGAAATGATAAAGATTGCTACAGACATTCAATATTCCAACACCAGTCCCACCACCATTACACCTTCCTTCCACCACTGTCTCCAATTTTCCTTTAAGACTGCCTTCATAGCAGGCCTCAATTATTTATGTAATATTGCTTTCCATCAATAATTTGCTAACAGCATGATCAAAAATTGTTTCCTTAGAAGGAAGTTAGAGAAAAGTGTTGCATATCATGATAGAGCTCTTAAGTCCTTATATAAAAGATTACTAAGCTATTGTTACAGGTTAAGTCTTCTGTGTTTATATTTTGTTAATCAAGATTGATTGCCTTCTACATTACATCCCATACAATCTGGTGTACCACTCCTGGTTTAGAAATGTACAGTTGAGAGGTTGTATGTCCGCAAATGATACCATACCCCAGGAAGTCCAAAAATTTTAAATGTGCTGATACCGCTGGGTTTAAACTTTTAACAGGTTTCAGCTTTGGGACATGTGTGTGACTGCCAGGGCTTTAGATAATAAAGAGAGACAGGGGAAGCAGCCTATCCCTGACTCCCTGAGAGTGGAGATTTCAGCCATAAAACCCTCACACCTGAGGTTTTCAGTAGATTAATTTGTGTGTGAGGCTTGTTTCAAGCAGTGGTATCCAGCTGGGAACATGGCAGCGGTTGTAGAGTGTGGAAGATTTTGGCTGCCAGAGGTCCATTTGGATGAGTGCTAGAATGACCATACCCCTTAGAGGTGCACTGGTGACTCAGCCTTGCAAGGAGTCTGGAAGAATCTCTGCAACTTATTGGTTTCTTTCAAATTTTTTATGAATCTCTAGATCATGGTCAGTGAATGAACTTCAAAATTTTTTATTCTTTTTTTTTTTAATGTAGCAAACATTAGCCAAGCGGCACGAATGCTGGCCGACTTTGACCACAAGTATGGAAAGGTTGGACTGCAGCTGAATATCACTAAGACAATGTTCATGAAAAACGATTTAGTCCCTGATGGTCCATTTGCTCTCAACGGAATGAACATCTCCGAAGGCAGCAGCTATGTATACCTGGGTCGAGAACTCAACATGAGGAATGACTTGGCACCAGAATTCCACAGGAGGAAGAGAGCAGCGTGGAATGCCCTCAAGAGCATCAAAGAAGTGGTTAAGAGGATGAAGAACCTCCAGCCCCAGGCACATATTTTCAACTCCACCATTCTTCCTGCACTAACGTGCGCCTCAGAGACTGGGCCCTATGCAAACAGGATGAGAACCTGTCCAGGAAATTCTGTGTCATTCTCTTCCAGAGCTCTAGTTTATAGTTTCTGGGTCTTGGCCATTGATGGGATTACATGGCGCGGGGCGGGGGGGTGGGGGGGGTTTGTGGGTGTGACTGCCAAGCTTTGAAAAACTGGGGACCTGTGGGGAGGAGGCCCAGGCCCGATTCAAGTAGACTTGGAGATCTCAGTCACGGGTTCCCGCTTACCTGGGTTTTCTTGCTGGTCTGCTCTCCAGTGAGGTTCATCCTGTCTTGGGTGAAGCTTGTTCCCTCTTGGGTGAGACTCGTCTGAGCGTGTGGAGAGTGGCCTTGGGCATGGTGGCAGTTGGGCTCTGGTGGTTTTTAGCTGCTGGGGGTTCTGCTTGGGGTGGGGAGGGAAACTCAATCAACCCCCCTCCAAGGCAACCTGTGAAGACAGCCTGCACTGCTCATTGGGTTCTGGAAGTTGGTGGCTGCCGAGGTTTTTAGGGGACAGGCAGAGGGGACAACGCCTGTCCCCGTCTGAGGCAGCCCAGTGAAGTTGGTCTGGCTTAAAGTTTGGAGGCATCTCTGCAGCAGGCTGCTTGATTCAGAGATTCTTTTGTGTATCTTTGGATTATGACCCTTGTTTCCATCTTTTCCAGAGAAATAAACTATTGGCATATGCCCTGCAGGGTGTGCCCGCTCGCCCGCATTGCTCAGTGCCATCGGCCCTAACTGTGTTTTTGACCTCTTTCGAGATTTATGGGTCTCTGAAATAAGGCCAATAAATGAGCTTGTATAGCTGAGTAGGAGGTGGTTTGTGTGAGCTTTGCTCAGTGCCACCGGCCCTAACTGTGTTTTTGACCTCTTTCGAGATTTATGGGTCTCTGAAATAAGGCCAATAAATGAGCTTGTATAGCTGAGTAGGAGGTGGTGTGACTCCCACATACCTAACATTTGGCTTTAATTTTTTGGTAAACTTGGTCCCAGGTTGTGGGATCTGGCCAAAGGTACAGCAAAAATTTGGGGGTATCAGGAAGCCTGAAGGCACCATCAGGCTGCTGATGCATTCTCCCCATAGGTACAGGTTGACCTGCTGGCAGCACCATACCCCCAGAAATTTTTATTCTTAACTCTGTGTTGAACCAAGATATTAAATAGGGGGTTGGTGCAAAAACAACTGCTTTACTTGGACTCTTGAACTCTTCTTCAATCTGAGGCTCAGTTTCCTGAAAGTATATGCTTGGGTACAAATGTGCATGTATTTCAATGTGTTTACATATATCCTACAACCCACCCATGAACACATTAATTGCTACAGTGTAATAATTATGGAATTGAACTGATATAGAGTAATGTGGAATACTATGGATATACAGAAAACCTTATCTGTATTCTTTGTTTTCTTTATTCTTATTTATTTGAAGATGGTTAGGCCACACCCACAGAGCTCAGTGCTTTCTCTTGGCTCTGTGTTCAGGGATCACTTCTGGAGGTGGTCAGGAGTAATTCCTGTATTGGAATTTAAAGTACATATGCTGTATTAGGACTTGAACTGGGATTAGTTGCACGTAAGATAAATGCCTTATCTCCTGTACTTTCTTCAATCCTTTTCTCAAAAATACACAGTGATGCTTTATAAGAATATAAAGCTCAAATTATTTGTAGAACATCATAAACAATTTTTCTTCTTCCACTCTTATTTTGGAAATTCACTCTGCAAAATAGCATATTGCAAATCCTAAGAAATCTTGGAGAAATTCCATTAAGTTGACTAGAAAACCTTATTTATATTAACACCTCAAACATCCTAAGAAATACGATTTGGGAGATGTTGTCCTACATTAAATCTGAGCTAATGTGTAAACCATTACTTGCCTTGGTTTCTTCCATGGTTCTAATTTTACCTCCACTTCAAACTATAGTTAGTGCTCTGTAAAAAATGGTATATGTGCACAAGGGATGTGTCAGTGCTCTCGAGCCGCTGTGTATGGACTGAACTGGGATCGCTGTTGGTGATGGGCAGGTGAAGGAAGAACGAGGACCAGGCTAGTTGCTGATTAGTTGCTGTTTATTCAATCTCTCGTCTCTCCCATCTCACACACTCTTCCTTCCTAGCCCCTCACTCCTAGATCCCATATCCCCCTTCATTCCTCCCTCTAGATTTTTGGATCTGACTCTGACCCCTCCACTTTTACAGTCTTAGTTTATATAGCAATCACATAGGTGGTGATACAAAGGAGGGGTTGAACATTAACAAATCAACAAAGAGATGTAAGGCCACCCCTCTAGGAGATTACAGTGCTTCTGTGCCACTATGTCCTGGGATTCATAGCTATCAATGCACATGACTAAATGTAAGCAGATTGGCCATTAGTGAATAGTATAGAACTGTGTTTTATTTTAAACATGACCTAGGAGCCTCATGAAACTGTATAATACAATAAAGAGTAACCACAGAAGACAGTGTTAACATCATCCCTTGTTGTGCAGTGGTGCTCACTAACTTTACACAATCTCTGATTTATGGAAAACTAGAAAAAACGAACCCTGGTTCATTTCATTTTCTTTTGGTGACAGCAGTCAAGAACCACCCACCAGGAAGTACAGTTGGTGAACTGCAGGAGACACAGTTGAATGAAGGTTTTTCATTAGACTTACATTATAATTTCAGAAAGAAAACAAAGAAAATAACTCCAAGAAGTTGACATTGAGGTGGGATTTGAGAAAAAGGGATTTAATCGGTCAGTGAAGGCAGAGAATAGGCTTGAATAAGGGCACTGGAGCTTGAATTTGATAGAAGCAGTGCTCCATGGAGCATAGATACGGAAGAGATTATTTGTCTAATGGGCATCTGAGGGTATTCTTCATGGTTTATATTTTGGAGAAGGCTTCGTTGCTTTCAAACTTCACTCCAAAGACTCTTCAGTTGGGCCAAAGGGATAGGACTGAGCTCAAGGTGTCTGCTTTGCATGCAGCCAACAGGGTTTGATCTCCAGTACTATATAACCCCCAGAGAATTTCTTGGAATTATCCCCGATTACAGAGTCAGCAGTATCTCTACGAACTTCTGGGTGTGTTCCAACTAACACCCACTCAAAAAAAAAAACCCTCCTAAGTTGTTGTATGCTATGAAACAGAGGAACAAAAGAGCCTGGTGATTGACAGAGCATCACAACCTTCTATCAAGTTATGACTTGATCAATCACCAAAAATGTTTTAATATATAAATAGTATATAAATAATTGTTCTTATTAACAATTGTTAAACACAGTTGTTCTTATTGTTGTTAATTGTTAAACCCTGGATATTCTGTGGAAAATAATCCATCTGTTTCTAATTCTCTTATAAACTTATCAAAATGTTGTTTTGTACAAAATTTTGGATAGCTAAGCATCTTTCAGAACCATTTCCATACGGTGTTTTCTTTTGTTTTTTAAAGGAAGTGGCTGTTTTGCCAGGACAATATGGAACTTGAGTCTGAAAACCCTTTTGTGAAACACTCTGCCATCTCATGGGGTTCCCCATCTGCCTAAAGGATCTCTCTCTCTCCATTCTGATCACAAGGCTTCAGGCTTCTCACAGTCCTGTGATGTGATAGGCAGAATGGGTCTAGTATTTTCTGTGTTTGCTATAGAAGTCATTGCATCTCTGAGATTGATCAGTTTCTTGGCACCTTCAACTTGCTTAAAGCACCAAAGGAAGTGAACTCAGCATGCAATTTTCAAATGCTTCTTCCAAATCAGATTTCTTCAGATAAGGCAACTCAGAAACATGTGGATACCCATTTAGAGGGTAGCTGTCTCTCCAATTTCTTTTTGGCCATGATGTCAGGAATTACCTTTTTCCTTATCTTTGAATCTACAGTACTTATTGCAGGGTTCAGCATAAGATAAGTGCTCAGGAAATGTGTGCTGACTAACCACTGACTAAGAGGTCTGTGTGTGAAACAGAAATCACAGAACTTCCTTACAACAAACTGAAAACCCAAACTCTTTCTCTCTCCCTCCCTCCCCCCCTCGCTCCCTCCCTCCCTCCCTTGAAAAGAATATCAAATTTACCAGAATCTCATGTGGTTACATTTCGTGAAGTAATATGGACAAACTTGGACAATATATAACTTTTTTTCCCTAAATGCAAAACATTTTGAGATTGCAACTTGTTAGACTATGGTTCTCAGTCACTGGAGTTTTCACTTAACAGTTTTGATTAGCCAAGTTGGAACTTTTCTCCAAAGGAATTTAAAATTCTAAATATAAATGCTTCTTATTTGAGCAAATAGAAACCTTGAGGAAAGTGAAATCAAACAAAAATTATGGATAAAGGCAGCAGAAAGAGGTGCTGGCACCATAATACTGAGTTTGATGATAATGGTGATGCTTATCAAGCACTTCTCCGCTGCCAGGCACCTTCTAAGCATTGACTTAAGGTGATTCACTACTTAGAATGAATTTTTGAGGCATGAATTTTCATTTTCTCTATTTGTCAAACAAGAAACCGAGGCACTGAGATTGGTTATCTGCTTGAGGGAACTCAGCAAAGTCTGGAGTTGATCCCAAAGCTAAAACACAGCAGACTCTGTTCTTAATTCCTACTACACTTAGCTCTGCAGTGCTGAGACCATTCCGAGCTGACTAGGATGGGACACTGCAGCGGGAGGAGCAACAGTAGCAACATCTTTGTCAACAACAATAACAGTTACAAGAATAATACCTTTGTCCAGTCACAGGATAATTTTCTGGAACATTTCATAGAACTTTATATAGTTGGAGATTTATTTTTTTTTATTTTTTTTTAAATTGGCATACACTATAATTTATTTTTTTCTTAAAAATTGATGGACAAATACAAGTTTTCACCAGATTTAGATATAAATAATTTGACCTGAGACAATTGGATTTAGTACAAATATTGGTCATAAAAGAAAACTTGCAATTACAGAAACTATAATCAGGAAACATTTGATCAGAGCAATAAGGAACTAAAACACCAAATAGCACTTTTATATAAACCTTATGTGGAAAATAATTGATTCCAATGAAAAGAATTTCAATAAATTAAAAACCAAAATGGAAAAAAATTAGAAATATCTTTTTTTTCCTAGTATAATAATGCCTTTATTTTTTTTAATAATTTATTTATTTTTAATTAGAGAATCACCGTGAGGGTACAGTTACAGATTTATACACTTTTGTGCTTATACTTCCCTCATACAAAGTTCGGGAACCCATCCCTTCGCCAGTGCCCATTCTCCACCACCCGTAAACCCAGCGTCCCTCCCACCCTTCCCAATCCCATCTCCCCCCCACCCCACCCTGCCACTGTGGCAGGGCATTCCCTTCTGTTCTCTCTCTCTAATTAGCTGTTGTGGTTTGCAATAAAGGTGTTGAGTGGCCGCTGTGCTCAGTCTCTAGCCCTCATTCAGCCCGCAACTCCCTTCCCCCACATGGCCTTCGACTACAATGTAGTTGGTGATCGCTTCTCTGAGTTGCCCTTTCCCCGGAACGTGAGGCCAGCCTCGAAGCCATTGACTCATTTCACTCAGCATGAAACTTTTCATGCCCATCCACTTAACTACAAAATTCTTGACTTCCTTTTTTCTAACAGCTGCATAGTATTCCATTGTATAGATGTACCAAAGTTTCCTCAACCAGTCATCCGTTTTGGGGCATTCGGGTTTTTTCCAGATTCTGGCTATTGTAAACAGTGCTGCGATGAACATACATGTGCAGATGTTGTTTCGATTGTACTTTTTTGCCTCTCTGGGATATATTCCCAGCAGTGGTATTGCTGGGTCAAATGGGAATTCAATATCTAATTTTTTGAGAGTCGTCCAAATTGTTTTCCAGAAGGGCTGAACCAGTCGGCATTCCCACCAGCAGTGAAGAAGGGTCCCTTTCTCTCCACATCCTCTCCAACAGCGGTTGCTTTTGTTCTTTTGGATGTGTGCTAGTCTCTGTGGTGTGAGGTGGTATCTCATGGTTGTTTTGATCTGCATCTCTCTGATGATTAGTGATGCAGAGCACTTTTTCATGTGCCTTTTGGCCATTCGTATTTCTTCCTTGGTAAAGTTTCTGTTCATTTCTTCGCCCCATTTTTTGATGGGGTTGGATGTTTTCTTCTTGTAGAGTTCTATAGTTGGAGATTTAACTGCTTAACTCAGAATAATTATATCTCATTAAATATTTTTGAATGACAGAATGAGAATTGACTTGTGCAAAATAAAAGTCCCTTTTATTCCGAGCTAACTAAACTCCACTATGCTCTCTGTTCACAAGGGTTTTTAACATATGTGGTACATAGTAATTCTTCAAGCAAGTTTACCAGTTGGCATTAAGTGAGCATAGGTGTAACCAGCCTACAAAGATCGCCTGCATTTCAGATGTTATTCATGGTTTTGCTCTCTTAAAATTATTCCTTTTAAGAGTGAATGAGAAGCTTCTTAGTTTAATGTAGTCCCATTTGTTTATCTGTTTCCTTTTGGTTGGTCAGTTGCCTGTCATCTTTGAAGAAACCCTTAGCTTCAATAAAGTGGAGGGTTTTTCTGACCTTGTCTTCAATGTACCTTATGGTTTGTGGTCTGATGTTGAGGTCTTTAATCCATTTTGATCTGACTTTTGTGCATGCTGTCAGGTCGAGGTCTAAGCCCATTCTTTTGCATGTGGTTGTCCAGTTGTGCCAGCACCATTTGTTAAAGAGGCTTTCCTTGCTCCATTTCACATTTCTTGCTCCCTTATCAAAGATTAGATGGTCATACATTTGGGGTTGTGTGTAGGGATATTCCACCCTGTTCCATTGGTCTGAGGCTCTGCCTTTGTTCCAGTACCATGCTGTTTTGATTATTACCGCTTTGTGGTAAAGTTTGAGGTTGGGGAGGGTGATGCCTCCCATCGTCTTTTCCCCAAGAATTGTTTTAGCAATCCGTGGGCGTTTGTTGTTCCATATGAATTTCAGGATTTCTTGATCCATTTCTTTGAAGAATGTCATGGGTATCCTTACAGGGATCGTGTTGAATCTGTACAATGCTTTTGGGAGTATTGCCATTTTGACAATGTTGATTCTCCCTATCCATGAGCAGGGGATATGTTTCCATTTCCTCATGTCCTCTTTTATTTCATGGAGTAGCATCTTGTAGTTTTCTTTATAGAGGTCTTTTACTTCCTTAGTTAAGCTGATTCCAAGGTACTTGATTTTCTGGGGCATGATTGTGAATGGGATTGCTTTTTTCATGTTCCTTTCCTCTGTCTCATTGTTTGCATATAGGAAGGCCAAGGATTTTTGGGTATTGATTTTATAGCCTGCAACTTTACTGTACAAGTCTATTGTTTCTAAGGGTTTCTTAGTAGAGACTTTAGGCTTCTCTAGATATAGTATCATATAATCTGCAATAAACTAAGAAGCTTCTGCACCACAAAAGATACAGTGACCAGAATACAAAGACATTCTATAGAATGGGAAAGGATATTCACCCAGTACCCATCAGATAAGGGGTTGATATCAAGGTTATGTAAGGCACTGACTGAACTCTACAAGAAGAAAACATCCAACCCCATCAGAAAATGGGGCGAAGAAATAAAAAGAAACTTTCCCAACGAAGAGATACGAATGGCCAAAAGGTGCATGAAAAAGTGCTCTACATCACTAATCATCAGGGAGATGCAGATCAAAGCGACCATGAGATACCACCTCACACCACAGAGACTGGCATACATCCTAAAGAACAAAAGCAATCGCTGTTGGAGAGGATGTGGGGAGAAAGGGACCCTTCTACACTGCTGGTGGGAATGCCGACTGGTTCAGCCCTTCTGGAAAACAATATGGACGCTTCTCAAAAAATTAGAAATTGAGCTCTCATTTGACCCAGCAATACTACTACTGGGAATATACCTGGAAGAAGCAAAAAAGTATAGTCGAAATGACATCTGCACTTATATGTTCATCGCAGCACTATTTACAATAGCCAGAATCTGGAAAAAGCCCGAGTGCCCGAGAACAGATGAGTGGTTAAAGAAACCTTGGTACATCTATACAATGGAATACTATGCAGCTGTTAGAAAAAAAATCAAGTCATGAACTTTGCATATAAGTGGATCAACATGGAATGTATCATGCTAAGTGAAATGAGTCAGAAAGAGACATACATAGAAAGATTGCTCTCATCTGTGGAATATAAAATAACAGAGTAGGAGACTAGCACCCAAGAATAGTAGAAATAAGTACCAGGAGGTTGGCTCCATGGCTTGGAAGCTGGTCTCACTTGCTGGGGAAAAAGGCAGCTCAGATAGAGAAGGGAACACCAAGTATAATGTGGTTGGAGATCCTGCCCGGGAAGGGAGATGCATGCTGAAAGTAGACTAGAGTCTGAACACAATGGCCACTCAATACCCCTATTGCAAACCACAACACCCAATTGGAGAGAGAGAGAGATCAAAAGGGAATACCCTGCCGCAGAGGCAGGGTGGGGTGGGGGGGGGAAATGGGATTGGGAGGGGAGGGATACTGGGTTTATTGGTGGTAGAGAATGGGCACTGGTGGAGGGATATTTTTGTGAACATTGTATGAGGGAAAAACAAGTTCTAAAATGTGTGAATCTGTATCTGTACCCTCATGGTGATTCACTAATTAAAGAATAAAATAAAATAAAATAAGAGTGAATGAGAGGTAATGTGACAGTTTATTTTTGACCTTTTGATAGGGGAAAGATGATTTAAACACTGTGCTCCACAAGAGCAGGAAATTTTTCTCATTCCTTGAATGAGATGAATCTTTGGGGCCTAGAACAGAGTTTGTCTCATAACAGTGGAATGGATACATTTGACTCAGGCCATTGCTTTGTCTTCTCCCTTCCAGGTCAAAACGGGAGTCCAGAAATAGTCAGGGTTGGGGGATGAGCAGCAGTTTGTACCTGAGCAGAGTGGAGTGACTGCTTCTACAGAGGCAATAGTCCAGGGCACCATCCCTGTAGCCTCCCTCCCTGGGACAGGAACTGTTTATCTATCTATGAAGCTCCAGATTTTCCTCAGTCTTACAACAATCAATTGTTGAGTGCTGTTATTGGCCTAACCGCTGAACATTTAATAATAATAATTAATACTAATCATAATATTAGTTTCTAATATAATACTAATCAGAAATAGTCAGGTATGCTGCCCCTAAATAAAAAAGAGTTGTGGTTGGAGTGACTGTCCCCATAATAAAAAAGAGCTGAGGTTGGAATGACAGTCTCCCCAATAAAGAAGAGTAGAAGTAGGGCTGGAGTGATAGCACAGTGGGTAGAGCATTTGCCTTGCACGTGGCTGACCTGGATTTGATTCCTCCATCCCTCTCGGAGAGCCTGGCAAGCTACTGAGAGTATCCCGCTCGCACAGCAGAGCCTGGCCAGCTCCCCGTGGTGTATTCATATGCCAAAAACAGTAATAACAAGTCTCACAATGGAGACGTTACTGGTGCCCACTTGAGCAAATCAATGAACAATGAGATGACAGTGTGATAGTGCTACAGTACTACAGAAGTAGGACACTTGCCTTGCACACAACTGACTTCGGTTCAATCTCAGCACCCCATATGGTCCCCCAATTCAAGCTAGGAGTGATCCCTGAGGGCAGAGCCAGGAGTAACCCTTAAGCATCACTGGGTGTGACCCCCAAACAAACAAAGGAAAAAATAATTGAGTGAAATAAACTTGGATAAAGTAGGTTTATCTGTTCACATTCACATAATTTATACTCACACACCTTGTATACAATTCATACAAATACATGGAATTTAATGGAACCCAGTCAAAAATCCCTGGGTGAATGGCTGACTTGAAGTAGAAATTGTTGGTTCTGATTGCATGTGAATGACCCTAGTTCAATTTATGGCACCACATATAGTCCCCTAAACAGCACCAGGAATGATCACTGAGCACAGAGCCAGGAGTGTTCCCAAAGCATGGCCAGATATGACCCCAAAACAAAACAAAACAAAACAAAACAAAACAAAACAAAACAAAACAAATGAGAGCTATAATATGTAGCTAATAGTTGTGTGATGAATATTTTAAGAAACAATTCAGACTGTTGGTGCTTACTAGTATCTGTGTTATTTTTATCTGTTAGCCTCTCAGCTGCAGTTCCTAGATAGAGTTCTTTGCAGTTAGCGGCATCATGTGACTGATACATAGCTACTGGGAAGTAGGCAGAAATGATAGATACCAATTTCAGATCAACTCTTTTTCTCTTTCCAAAATCCATGTGTGTGATCTTCCTTCTTTTTTTTTTCTATCTGCCCTGACATATTAAAAAAACAAAAACCCCAAACATGCAGAAATGACCTAAGAATTTTTTTTGAAATTGAACTGAGCTGAAACCTCTTCTGCAATAATACCCAATCCATACATGCAATTTAAACAAATAAAATAATTGCCATTATTCAGTTTGAAGTAGAATGGATCCTCATATTTGTATATTAAAAAACTATTGGGTCCTTGGATAAAAATATTAATCAAATAGAACACTAAGTGCATATTTTAGTTACTTAAATTCACTTAAATGCAGCTTTTCTGTGCTCTACTTAATGAATAAAAGGCATATAGACCTAGTTCACTGAAAGGTAGAGAATCTAATTTTCCTGAATCAAGCATAATATAACAATAGCTGAGACTCTGAGATGTAAAACATAAAATCCTTGTATGAATATTTTTTGTTGAAATGATTTCACTTACAGTAGGTAGGGTGCTTAACTTGCATGTTGCAGACTGGGGTTTGACCCCCAGCACCACATATGATCCCCTAGTTCTATCAGGAGTGATTCGTGTGTGCAGAGTAAGGAGAAAACCCCAAGCATAGCTGGGGGTAGCGACACCCCCCAAATTTTTTTTATCTGTGACAACCATTGAATATGGTTTATTTTAAAAAGTCAATTTAGATTTCCATATCATGGTTTTTCTTAGAGTGGCTCCACCAGCACAAACTTAAGATTAATTTCTTCTCCCTGGACCAGGCTGTCTTGGTTTCTATTGCTTCTTTCAGCCTCTCATCATCAAACTGCTTTGAAGTACTTGACATTTTCATCTGAAGAATTTCCACTTCTATAATCTCCTACCCAGGTTTGTGGTTAATAGTCCTTATTCAAAGGCAGCTGCAGCAAACCTAGGTCTTCATGAGCGAGTCAATGATGGTGTGATTCAGACTCAAGTCAGAACACCATAGAAGGATGGACTTAGTGCTGCATACATCTTACAGAGCCTTCCTGGTCCCAGGTCAGTCTTTAGTAATTCATATAAAATACGGAGACAATGTCAATTCACCATGGTGAAATGTCTGGGAAAATTAAACTTTGCAATTTATTAAAAAAAACTTCATAGTTTTGAAAGTTATGTTTCTCAGTCAATGAAACCCACCTTAGAATGATTCCATATTTTTTGTAAGACTTCCATACAAACTATACATCATCTTCTGACTCTGGTGAATGAATATTATATAAGGCTTGATACCTGTCAATAATAATTTTATGAAAGTGAATATATTTTTGTGAGCACTATCTTTACATGTTTTCTACCATGAGTCATCATCATCATCATCATCATCATTATCATCATCGTCATCATCATCATCATCATCATCATCATCATCATCATCCCGTTGATCATCGAATTTCTCGTGCAGTCTCAGTAATGTCTCCATTCGTCCTAGCCCTTAGATTCTAGAAGCCTCTCCTTACTCGTCCTTTCCAATGGTGTCACATTGGAGGCTCTTTCAGGGTCAGGGGAATGAGATCCACCATTGTTACTGGTTTTGGCATATGAGTACACCATGGGTCGCTTACCAGGCTCTCCCATGTGAGCAGGAAACTCTTGGTAGCTTGCCAGGTTCTCCTAGAGGGAGAACTAGGCTATAAGATGTCCGGGAGCTTGGTTTTATAGTCTCTGGATGTTGGCCGTTGGTGGGATTACACGGTGCCAGGGACAGTCCCTGGTTGTCACAGCCTAGCTACTGGGAAATGGGAAATCTGGGTGGAGGAGGCCCAGTCCCAATCCAAGCAGGCTTGGAGGTCTCAGTCCCGGGTTCCACACACCTGGGTTTCTCTGCTGGTTTCTTCATGCATGTGGCTCGTCTGAACGTGTGGGGAGGGGCCTTGAGCATGGCTGTGGCTAGGCTCCAGAGGTCTTCGGCCTCAGGAGCTCTGCTCAGGGAGGGAAGGGGAGTGAAATTGGAGCCCACCTCCTCGGAGGGGCCCCAGAGAAGACAGGAGCTTGGTTTTATAGTCTCTGGATGTTGGCCATTGGTAGGATTACATGGCGCTGTGAGTAGATTTCAAAATAAATTTTATTGTTAGTTTGCTTTTTGATCACTACTCTTATTTTTACAATTTTAAATATGTATTTCCTTATATCATTCACTCAAATTATGACCTAGTATGTAGTGTATAATGAAGAATATTCTATGTGCACTGGAGGAAAAAAATGTATATTTGACTTTTGATGGCTAAAGAGTATTTTAGGCAGTCTAAAAATTTGATAATTTGTAAGTATAATTTTCTCTATATAGCTTTTCTTAAAAAGTAAATTTAGCTACATTTTAAACATAGATAAGCTCTTGCCATAAAAATTCAAGTTAGGGGGAAAAGGCAGGTGGAATAGAGAAGGGATCACTAAGTCAATGATGGTTGGAGGAATAGGTCCTGATGGGAGATGTGTGTTGAAAGTACATAAAGGACCATGAATGTGATAGCCTCTCAGTATCTATATTACAAATCATAATGCCCCAAAGTAGAGAGAGTATGGGGGAAATTGTCTGCCATAGAGGCAGGGGGAAGTTTGGGATGCAAAGGGGTTGGGGGAAGGCAGAAGGGGAATACTGGGCATATTGGTATATTGGTTGTGGAAAATATGCACTGGTGGTGGAATGGGTGTTTGATTATTGGGTGACTGAAACTCAAACATGAAAGCTTTGTAACTGCATCTCAGGATGATTCAATAAAAAGAAAATCAAGCTATATCTTTAGCAAGGTGTTATAATTTTCTCTTTCATTTCAAATTCTTCTTAATTAACTTGCTTAGAGCATAATGACAATTACTCCCATATAGGTTAAGATGGTTGGAGTTTGTGAGAGTTCAGATTCTAATACAGGAATCTTTGACTAAATAGTAATGCAATTCCCTATAATATTTATACATCTTTTAACTTAAGTAAATTATCATCAATAATGTTACCATCACTATTCCTATCATATACCAGGCATTGATTTTTTAAAACTAGTATTTTTTAAACTAGTATTAAACTAGTATTTAAGTTGATTATTATTATTTTTTGTTTGTATAATTCATGTTTGAAAGATGGAGTATATGAGGCTCTGTGAGATCAAATATCTTTTCTACAGTCAAATAGCTTCTCAACACAGAATGGGAAAGGATATTTACACAATACCCATCAGATAAGGGGTTGATATCAAGGGTATATAAAGCACTGGTTGAACTCTACAAGAAGAAAACATCCAACCCCATCAAAAAATGGGGCGAAGAAATGAACAGAAACTTTACCAAGGAAGAGATACGAATGGCCAAAAGACACATGAAAAAGTGCTCTACATCACTAATCGTCAGAGAGATGCAGATCAAAACAACCATGAGATACCACCTCACACCACAGAGGCTAGCACACATCCAAAAGAACAAAAGCAACCGCTGTTGGAGAGGATGTGGGGAGAAAGGGACCCTTCTACACTGCTGGTGGGAATGCCGGCTAGTTCAGCCCTTTTGGAAAACAGTATGGACGACTCTCAAAAAACTTGAGGTTGAGCTCCCATTTGACCCAGCAATACCACTGCTGGGAATATATCCCAGAAAAGCCAAAAAGTATAGTCGAAGTGACATATGCACTTATATGTTCACCGCAGCACTGTTTACAATAGGCAGAATCTGGAAAAAACCCGAGTGCCCTAGAACAGATGACTGGTTGAAGAAACTCTGGTACATATATACAATGGAATACTATGCAGCTGTTAGAAAAAATGAGGTCATGACGTTTGCATATAAGTGGATCTACATGGAAAGTATCATGCTAAGTGAAATGAGTCAGAAAGAGAGAGACAGACATAGAAAGATTGCACTCATCTGTGGAATTTAGAATAATAGACTATAAGACGAACACCCAAGAATAGTAGAAATAAGTACCAGGAGGTTGTCACCATGGCTTGGAGGCTGTTCTCTCATTCTGGGCAACTCAGAGAAGGGAACAGCAAGTAAAATGTGGTTGTTGGTCATGTGGGGGAAAGATGATGTGGGCCAAATATAGACTAGAGACTGAACGCAATGGCCACTCAACACCTTTATTGCAAACCACAACACCTAACCAGAGAGAGAGAACAAAAGGGAATTCCCTGCCATAGTGGCAGGGTGGGGTGGGGGGAGACGGGACTGGGAAGGGGGGGTGGGATGTTGGGTTTACTGGTGGTGGAGAATGGGCACTGGTGAAGGGATGGGTTATCAAACTTTGTAAGGGAGAAACATGAACACAAAAATGTATAAATCTGTAACTGTACCCTCACGTTGACTCACTAATTAAAAATAAACTATTAATAAAAAAAAATTTAAAAAAAAAAAAAAACAAAAAAAAAAACAAATAGCTTCTCAAGAACACTGGCACTTAAGCTTCATCTATGGTCTTTTAAAATCCATGTGTGTATAAATGATAAAGTCAGTTCATACAGGTTTATGACTATTTAATCTGCACATCTCTTCACAATACTATCTTCACTGCATCACAAACTTGTTTGATATACCATTTTTACATCATGGAAACATGAAAATTCTATAAGAATTCTTATATTCTAAAATTCTAAAAATTAATAAGAATTCTAAAATTCTTTGCCCCTTTTGGGACATATTTTCATTCTGAGTGTTGTTCTTTGTCAAACTATTTCTTGAAGAATTAAACCTTGGGAGTGGTGGATGGAAATAATTTCCAGAAATCCATGCTCAGATATGTCATAATAGTTTACGGGACTGAATGAAGCTATAAACAATTTTATAACCACAGAAATATGTCAACAAGTACTCAAGACTCACCCTCAGACCCCAGAAAGCACATTTTCAGAGTGATTGTGTCAATTTACACACACTCTCAACAAGGTCACATGTGAACTACTACTACTTTATTGTCTTCTCTGAATTTCTTACATGTTCTTGGATGGGAAAAGGATTTTGTAATTCTAGTTAAGTCAAATCTCCAGGGAATGATTGAACAGGTCGTGGATAATCCAGGTTCTTTCCCCTATATCCTTTTCATCACTTTCTGACCTTTTAAGTGTGCATTAGCATTTGAGCCACAGACCTGACTTGGGAAGGAATGAATAGTGTGGACACCCATCAGTCCATTTGACTTCTTGTCAATATCTCTTGTGTAGGTTCTGTTGGAAGGAGTAAGTTAGGGACAAGGAAGTGAATCTCTAACATGTGTATTTAATTAATTGAGTTGTTCACCTTAGCCTCACCCACTCCCAATACTCCATGCACTGATGCCACCAATTATTAAGTACTTTTGTTTCCATGATTATTTTATTATTTTAACACTTTCTCTTGACAACCAACTTAGTTAAATTCAATTGAGGACCTCACTAAGAACTATGCAGGGTTAAAGTGGAGAAAAGATTAAACTAAATTATGATCACAGGGTTGGTTTTATGGTAGTGTAAGTCCACTATGGCATACTTTCAGGAGTATTGATCTCATTAACTGCTTTTTAAAATCACACCAAGAGGATAAAATGTTTATAAAATTTATAATATTAAGTGATTAAACCTCATAAATTTGAGATATCTAAAAATATACTACATAATTATAAAATATAAATATGATCTTAGAGAAGCCTTTGGATATACTCATGGCCAAGTACCTCTCATTAACATACTATTTCATAAAATGTGTTTTAGCATCAATTATGAGCATATATTAGTATCAGAGGGGCAGATGCAGTGTTGATAGTGTATTGCCAAGCAGAGTACATGATCTCTGCTTTTACATAGTTTGCCTGCAGTTTTGTTGGGTAGTAATCCAGTAAATAACCTAATTACAATTAATGTGTGTGCATGTGTGTGTGTGTGTGTGTGTGTGTGTCTGTGTATGTATATGTATATGTGGTGTCAGGGACCTCATGTGTGCAAGGCAAGTACTCTACCGCTGAGCTAGCCCCTGAACTCGAGAAGCAATCAAAAGTAGCAATAGAAAGTTCAATGCTAATAAATAAGGTGAAGCTATTGAGCAATACAAAAGATCACAGTTTAGATAGGACAGGGAAAATCAGTGAAAATTTCTCTGTGAAGAGCTATTTAAACTGAGAAGAGAGAATTTGGAAAATACCAGTCGTATTAAAAGTTGGAAGAAGTTGGGGATGGAGAGATAATGTAGCATTAGGTGTTTGCCTTCTGTGTAACTCACTGGCATTTGCCCCTGGCAGCCCATGTTGTCCCTGTCAGGAGTGATCCTTGAGTGCAGAGCCAGGAGTAAGCCTTAAGTGTGGCACCAAAAACTAAAAAAAATAAAAAAGAAACTATTTGCTTCAAAATCACTGTTTGTCTTTTTACTGAAGATTAATTAATGTAGCTATCTTTAGTCTTCTGACACCTTTATCATAATTTTAATGATATAGAACCTCTGATGGTGATTCCGAGCTCTTCACTGCCTGTTCTTTCAACACTGAGTACTTACAATGTGACATACACTTTTCTAAGAATATGACACACATTCTATTATGTAAACTGAACAACAATGTTCAGAACTTACATTTACTCTTTAAGATGGGGAACTGAGGAACATGGAAATTTATGTGCTTTCTAAGTTTATGTAGCCAATTATTTCCAAAAAATTTTGGAATAAGTTATATCCCAAATGAACCCTTTCTCTTTACTATCAAGTTCTGTTGTCTCTGGACGAGAGATTTAGAAAGTAAGCCATTGAGAACTCGACAACTTAAACCATTTTAATTGCTTTTGCTGATCCTGAAACTATCTGCTTATCAGCAGCAAAAGATATTGTTGAAATAAGATCTCCTAGTCCACATAGACCCAACCTATCAGTTAAAATTGGAACTAGAAATCTGTGTCTCTTATATGTTTTCTAAGTTATTGTGATGTGGCAAATCAATCTATGGAGCAACATTTGGGAATGAAAGATATGAATTATCTTTTATTACCTTTTCTTTTTCTCAGAATAAACTTCCTTTGTCAGGGTGCTTTTCCATTTTCCAGTTTCTAGAAATTGATTATAATACCAAAGCTTAGTAATAGTGGTAACTTTGCTTCCTATGTTCGGTGAAGATTTTTCTTTAACACCTCTATATTTATTTGAACTATACTCTAGAACTATTTTTATTTTCTGTTACCTAAGAGAGTCAAAATTTCTCTAAGACATTTTCAATAGCCCCAATATTTGATTATACATAATCAAATTATATATATTAACTTATTGTTTTTATTTAAAATTTTCTTGTCAGGAACATCCTAAGTTACTCAGAAAAAAGGAAAATTAGTTTCCATTTTATAGCTTTTTATATTTTTCAGTTCTAGACCAGAAAAAGGGGGTGATTAAAGATTTTATTCGGTTCAGATCTGGCCTCTACACTAGCTTTAGTTTACCTGAAATGGCAGAGTTTTCTGGGGTGTAATCTATTTCAGAATAATCTGTCAACCTGTTTTTTCAAAAGCAAGAGAACCAGTGGAAGGAAAAAATTCATATGCTCTTCCTTGATTTTAAGTCCTCAACAGGTATCACAAAATGAAAATAGGTTTACACTCTGAACCACATGAATTAAAGCCATGCTTGGGCAAACTCTTATTTGGGCAAAGGCTTATATGATGCACATACCTGGGCGAAGGGAAATTGAGAAATTAATAAATTATTGAGAGAGAGAGTCTTGTTTTTAAATGCCACGAGTACAGACTAGAGTCTCTTGAGGCAGAGCTCCATGAAAGGTGAGGTCAGTCCCTTTCTGTTTTAACTTCAGAATTTCCCCATGTTTCCTTTCTTTGGGCATTTTAATGGAAAATGCCTTCATAGGAGACGGGTAAATTCTTTATTCTAGGTTTGAACTTTACTAATTAATCCTGATAGTCTAGCCTGGATTTCTACTATTTATTGACAATGTTTTTATAGCAATTATTTGATGGATAATATTTCAGTCCCTTCATGAAGAAATACAAGCAGATTTTATATTCTTCTTACTAGTGCTGGAAGAATTGACGTGGTGTCATACATAATTGCTGAACAAATTCATCTTTTACCAATAGGTCAGACATGAACTATCCTTAAAGTGGCCCTCTTACTGGTATAAAAAAACATATTTTGAAAATATGACACCTTGGGAAAATTCTTGGGAGAGGCTATCTCACTGGATGACCTAGAGCAAAATGTGTTGACACATATAAAGATTCCACTGGGCATCTTTATATTTAAGCATTAAGGGTGGATGCTTAAATACCACATGACCTTCATTTTAAGTAGTAGATTTCTAAATTATTCTTCTAAGTAGCCTACATATGCTACAAAGGAGTGAGATATGTGAAAATGGTTAAATGGCAAAAGGATGAACATCTAATGAGAGATGGTGTTGAGAAATTATCCGAAAAGCCAAATGTGGCATTGAAAAACTCTCACAATGGAGACATTACTGGTGCCCGCTCAAGCAAATTGATAAGCAATGGGATGACAGGGACAGTGATACAGTGATTTATTCTTTTGTTTTGGGGCCACACCTGCAATGCTCAAGTGTTTCTCCTGGCTCTGTGCTCAGGAATCACCTCTGGCAGTGCTTGGGCAACCATATGGGAATGGCTGGGATCAAACCCTGGTAAGCCGTAATCACCTTATCCACAGTCCTACCATTCCAGCCCTATTTGAGGAAACTTAGACCTCCTTCTTTAAGAAGCTTGGAAATATCTATCAATAATATTTCTTTCATCATGCATGTATCATTGGTTATAGATATATGCTAATTTGTACACTCAACTGTTCAATATTCAGTTCTCATTTAAATTCTTGATTTTTTTTGCAGGACCTTTACAGTGTTAATTACAGTTCTCTAATTTGCTAGTTACTTAGTTTTTCTGTTTAGATAATATGAGAGGCCAACTATCATTACAAAATAATTGTGTGTCAGAATATATTGAACACTATATTAACAAAGAGAATAAAATAAAGTTTTAGAGTACAGATGTCTCCCTGAAATAATGAATGACTGAGGTTCATCCTTACTGAATAGGACATCTGCTTTACCAGCTGTTAAATATTTTAAATATGACACAGAGGTATAATTTACACCCTCAAGGAAATTGTATTCATTTGGAGAAATGAGATATAAACATAGGCAAAACTTTCAATAATAACATTACTAGATTAAAATATAAATAATGCTGTACTTTAGTTTATTTTTATTTCTAGCATGTGTCCATCACTAAAAATTTGTGTTTGTTAATTTTCTTATTGCTCCCTGCTGTATTTTCAGCACCTATAATACCAGTTGCTCATGTTAAATGAATGAATGAATGAATCTGACAGATAGTTAAAGTAGAAAGTTGGCTACATTACTCAAGAAGAGTAGTTAAGAGAAGTGTTCTGGGGTAGAAGAAATAGGCAGAACCCAGAAAGTAGTGATAGTGTTTTAGACAAGAATACAGCCCACAATGCAGAAGAGAGATCCAGGCAAAAAGAATGGGCAGTAGCAGGCAGTTAAGATAATACACTAGAAGTATCGTCCTGTAAGTAAACTACCTTGGAATAAAGGTGGTGCCTGAAAAGGACATTCATTGGTATAATGCACAAATTGTAAGAAATCCTTGAAACATTTAAATTGATGATTGTCTATAATATGCTGCTAGATAAAACCTTTAATGGTCAACACTAACTCCTTCTCTCCTGCTCTCCTTCCATAAAGAAATGATAGGGATTAAAATGCCAATAGAGCTGAAGAGATGTAAGGGGTTAAGGTTCATGCCAAAAATGGCCTTCTAGGTCCAAAGCACTTCCAAGGTGGCCTGGGTAATTCCTGACACTCGGAGCCAGAGCACCACTATGTTTTGGGGTTCTCATATCAGAGCTCTTGTCTAGTTGGTTGAAAATCACAAGGAATTGCTCTCAGGTACCCAGAACACTACTTGGGAGGCCCCTTCTCAGACAAAGTAGGATCAATTACCTTCTTTATTGTGAATAATGCTGCAATGAGTATAGGAATGCTTATATCTTTATGGATCAAGACTTTAGTGTCTTTGGGGTAGACCCAGAGGTTACTACCGAAAGTAGATGAGGGATAAAAAAATATGGCATACAAACATAATAGGATACTACACAGCTATAAGAGAAGATGAAATATTTTTGTCTTTCTTTAAAAATTAGTTAATCACCATGAAGGCGCAGTTACAGATTTACATATTTTCATGCTTGTGTTTTAATCATACAATGCTTGAGAACCCATCCCTCCACTAGTGCCCATTCTCCACCACCGATGATTCCAGTATTCCTCCCACCCCCCAATCCCATCCCACCCTGCCTCTGTGGCAGGGCTTTCCTTTTTTTCTCTCTCTCCTTTTGGGTGTTGTGGTTTGCAATAGAGGTATTGAGTGGCCATGGTTTTCAATCTATAGTCTACTTTCAGTAAGCATCTCCCATCCCGAGTGGGTCCTCCAGCCACACTTTACTCGGTGATCCCTAGGAGAAGGTGAAATATTGCTATTTACTGCAACCTGTGTGGAATTGAAAGCTATCATGTTAAATGAAGTGTGGCAGAAAGGAAAATACATGTAAGATGATCTTGCTCATAGGTGAAGTATAAGGAAACCAAGCAAAGGAACAGAAAATCCTCAACAGAAAAAAACCCTGAGGTATTTCCAATAGAACAGTGAACTGCAGATGCAAAAAGGGAGAAAGAGTGGAATCTTGAGACAATGGTGGAAGATTACTGACCAATTGATGGTAGGGGTGATTGAGGCACATTGAAAGCATAAAATAGCCAAAAGGTACATGAAAAAATGCTCTATATCGCTAGTCATCAGGGAGATGCAAATAAAAACAACAATGTGATATCATCTCACACCAGAGAGACTGGCACACATTCAAAAGAACAAAAGCAACCAGTGCTGGTGTGGATGTGGGGGAAACGGGACGCTCTTTCACTGTTGGTAGGAATTCTGACTGGCCCAACCTTTCTGGAACACAATATGGAGACAGTCCTTCAAAAACTAGAAATTGAGCTTCCATATGACCCCGCAATACCACTTCTAGGAATATATCCCAAGAATGCAAAAAAGCATAGTACAAATGACATCTGTACCTATATATTCATCACAGCACTGTTCACAATAGCCAAAATCTGAAAACAACCCGAGTGCCCTAAAACAGACGACTGATTAAAGAAACTTTGGTACATTTATACAATGGAATACTATGTAGCTGTTAGGAGAGATGAAGTCCTGAAATTTGCTTATAAATGGGTAGACATGGAGAGTATCATGCTATGTGAAATGACTCAGAAAGAGAGGGATAGACATAGAAGGACTGCACTCATTTGTGGAGTATAGAATAACATCACATGAGGTTGATACCCAAAGACAGTAGATCCAAGGGCCAGGAGGATTGCCCCATAGCTGGAAGACTGCTCATGAGCGGAGGGGAGAAGGCAGATGGAATAGAGAAGGAATCAGTAAGAAAATGATGGCTGGAAGAATCATTCAGGATGGGATATGTGTGCCAAAAGTAGATTATGATGACCTCTCAGTGTCTGTGTTGCAAGCCATAATGCCCCAAGGAGAGAGGGTAAGGGAAATATTTTCTGCCATGGAGACGTGGAGGCAGGGGGAGGGTGGAAGAGAGGGGGTATACCCAGGATATTGGTGGTGGGGAATGTGCATTGGTACAGGGGTGGGTGTTTGATCATTGTGTGATTGTAATCCAAACATGAAAGCTTGTAACTATCTCACGGTGATTCAATAAAATTTTTTTAAAAAGAAAGCATAAAATAACAATACGGAAACTGCAGCAAACATGTTATCTCAATTTTAAAATAAAATAAATTATGAAAACCCTGTTTTTACATTTCAAAAACCTAATGCATCTCTATAAAACCACGATGGAGGTTACAGATGGTTCTGAGCTTAGGAAAGGACCTAGGAGAAATATGTAAATGGCTATTACTGATTGGGATTTTAAGGTGTGTTTTAGGGGAGGGTATTGTTTGACTCCTGGATGAGTCATGCCATTTCCATTTAGATGAACAACGTAAGTCAATTTAAGGATAGACACTGCCTCCATATTGTGCATATATGAGCTCATGTGCATACAACTGGCGTGCGTGTACTCATATGTATGTGCACACACACACAGCCACACATCCATACTCACGCTCAGGGTCCCAGGCTTACAACTTCCTTCAGCCTCGAGTCTATTTCCTCTCATCTGGCAGCTTTCAGAATAATCTCACCCACCTGTTAAATCAGAGAATGTCAAGTTTAATTTATAGCAGTGAGTAGAAACAGGATGTTACAGAAAGCATTTTAATTAAAATCCCTTAATTGGATACATGCTTCTTGTGAAAAGGGAGCTGTGGAGAAGGCCTCTATGTCGGCACCTTTCAGTCTGTTGCCAGAAATTGTTGCAAGAGTGGCCTGGCAATTGAAACCAGCCCTAGACCCGGGGTTGGAGATAGGAGGGGAGTGAAAGCCAAGAGAGGAAAAATGGAAGCATTATTGGAAAGACAAAGTGGAGAGAGCAATGGCCATGAATTTTGTATAGAAACATAGTTTTGGTGTTTCCTGGACAGTTCTGCCAAGACTGATTGGTATTTATTCAAGTTGCTTTCTGCTTAATTCTTTCATCATCTTTAGGATGGAATGGCTTCCAGTGGAATGCACAAATGCCCTTGACTTCCAGCACTGTCTTAGGAAATCTTGACAGTGTAAGTCAATTGGTGAGTGTGGGAGGTGAGCAGATGACAGCACAGCCTTTGCACCTGGACTTCCTTAAATGACAGCACTCACACCATCCAGCCCTTACTGCAGGAAAGAAAATGTTGCACTCAATTAGAGCTCAATTTAAGGAAGAACTGTGTGTTAAAGTGTGTGTGTTGTGGGGGAGGAGGATTCAGCCTGGAAACTATCCTAAGGGCTCATGTGGGGTGACAGCAATAAAGTGTGCCAATAGAACAGAAAGGCATGAAAGTATTTTAGTGGAAACACTTATCGTAAAACATAACTGTGAAAAGGGAACTGGAAGTAGTTTTAGTGTCAGGTATGTTGCCAAGGAAACAGAACATCCTAAACTGAGCTCATTAAAGACAGGAGAGGGCAACAGGATTCTTACTTTCTTGATTTTAAGTCAACTTGTTATGATAGAAGGTGATTTAAGAGCACTTAACTAGTAGTGATTCTTTCCTAAGAGCTGGAGCCATAGCACAGCGGTAGGGCGTTTGCCTTGCACGAGGCCGACTCGAGTTCGATTCCTCCACCCCTCTCTGAGAGACCAGAAAGCTACCGAGAATATTCTGCCCACATGGCAGATCCTGGCAAGCTACCTGTGGTGTATTTGATTGCCAAAAACAGTAACAACAAGTCTCACAATGGAGACATTACTGGTGCCTGTTCAAGCAAATCGATGAGCAACGGGACCACAGTAACAGTGACAGTGACTCCTAAGAGATAAGAAAATCACAATAGACACGTTAAAGGATTTTGTGGGGTTATTTATCTTTTCACACAATTTATTTTTAAGTATTGATTTTCTTCTAGTGGCAAGAGTTTTTAATAACTGTCTCATAAAAGGGAGAGAGGATTCCCTAGTTTTTATTATTTTCTTTCTTCAATTGATTTTCAGTTACATTGTTGTTCTTTTACTAGTTCTTAATGTGAGGCTGGATTGTTTATTTGAACCTTTTCTTATTTCCCTGTATATTTGTATTGCTATGAGCGTTCCTCTTGGTACTAATTGTCTAAGTACCATATGCTGTGAAAGTTGTGTTGTCATTCCTGTTTCCAGAATTAAAAAAAAAAATTCCTCTTTGGGGCCAGAGAGATAGCTTTGTAAGCACTCAGCCCAAGATGAATCCTTGGCACTACATAGTACACCCTGAGTACTGCCAGGAACAATTATGTAGCAGAAAACAGGGAGTAGCCTCTGAGCACTGCCGGGTGTGTCTCAAAAAGTCAAAACAATTATTTTCCCTTTATAATTCCTAATCTCTGCCATCTCTGCAGGCCCAAATCCACATCTCAGACCTTCTACTTCTTCATTCATTCTCTAGCTAAGGTTGACCATTTCTTGTCAGAAATGGAAGCAGATTCTCTTTCCTTCCACCTGGGTCCTAACAGGCTCCAGGCCTGACTTCTGCTGTCTCCGCAAGCCCACATCAACATCTCTCGCTGCTTGCACCCTGAGCCTCATATCACACCTCACATGAATGCACAAACTCAGGAATAGCTCTGAATGCTGTAAAGAACTTCATGGAATGAATATCTTAGCCCTGTCCACCTACCCCACAGAAACAATCACGTGAAGGCAGTGGTTGTAAGAAATCAGAGAGTCTTCAATTGTAGTCGGAGTCAAAGCAGCTTTAAAATTACCCCTGTAATCCTCACCCAGGCCTCAAAAATCACAAGCTAAAACAGCAAAAGTCTCTCGGAGAGGACCAGCAGGAAAATAAAAATGTGCAGCAATCAGTCTAAGCCCTGAGAGTGCTCCCACGGGGGGTGAACTACAAAGGTTCACCATTGGAGTATCACAGGGAAGCTGCCCACATACCCACCAAGCTCACTGAGTGAAAGTAACAGCCCAAAGATCTTATCAGTACGAACTGGCTCTATGCCTTTGGAAAACCATGATGAAGATATTTAGTGAGCTTAAAGAAACGATGATACAAGAAAGTATGAGAGCAGACATGAGGTAACCACAATCACAAGAAAGAACTGAAGAATATGACAGCAACATAGTTTTAATGAAAATATAAAGATAGGTATTTATATATCATTTAATAAATATATAAAATATATAAACATGTAATTAAATATATAAATATAATAAATATATTTACATTTAATAAATAAAATGCATATATTTATATAAAATATATTATGGGGCTGGAGCTATAGTACAGTGGGTAGGGTATTTGCCTTGCACGCAGCCCACCCGGATTTGATTCCCAGCATCTGATATGGTTCCCCCGAGCACTGCCAGGACTAATTCCTGAGTGTAGAGCCAGGAGTAATCCCTGTGCATCGCCAGGTGTGACCCAAAAGGAAAAAAATATATACATTATATATTATATTTATATAAAATATATTGTATACATATATTATATATTTATATTAAAAGACAGTTTCTTGCCCGTGCGCCTGGATGTCTTCCCTGGGGTCCCTCAGAGTGGGTAGGCTTCAGCTTCCCTCCCTGACCGGAGCAGAGCTCCTGAGGCAGAAGACCTCTGGAGCCTAGCCACAGCCATGTTCAAGGCCCCTCTCCACATGTTCTGACGAGCCTCACGCATGAAAGTATTGGCAGAAGAACTCAGGTGTGTGGGACCCGGGGCTGAGACCTCCAAGCCTGCTCGAATCAGGACTGGTCCTCCTCTGCCCAGATTTCCTATTTTCCAGTAGCTAGACTGGAAAATGGGACTGCCTCCGGCACTGTGTAATCCCACCAATGGCCAACATCCAGAGACTTAGAACCAAGCTTCCAGCACAGTTTGTTAAACATGCTTTTCTTGCTCCACTTCACATTTCTTGCACCTTATCAAAGATTAGATGATCATCAGACCAGAATCCCTAAGGTACATTGAAGACAAGGTCGGCAAAACCCTCTACGACATTGAAGCCAAAGGTATCTTCAAAGCTGACACGCCACTGGCCAAGCAAGTGAAAACAAAGATAAATAAATGGGACTATCTCAAACTAAGAAGCTTCTGCACCTCAAAAGAAAGAGTGACCAAAATACAAAGACAATCTACAGAATGGGAAAGGATATTTACACAATACCCATAAGATAAGGGGTTGATAACAAGGATATACA
This sequence comes from Sorex araneus, assembly GCF_027595985.1. Classification (NCBI taxonomy): domain Eukaryota; kingdom Metazoa; phylum Chordata; class Mammalia; order Eulipotyphla; family Soricidae; genus Sorex; species Sorex araneus. The sequence continues at coordinate 148,028,587 of NC_073304.1, read as the reverse complement.
ATGCACTGGTTGAACTCCACAAGAAGAAAACTGCCAACCCGATCAAAAAATGGGGTGATGAAATGAACAGAAACTTTCCCAAAGAAGAAATCCAAATGGCTCAGAGGCACATGAGAAAATGTTCAACATCACTAATCATCAGGGAGATGCAGATCAAAACAACAATGAGATATCATCTCACACCACAGAGACTGGCCCACATCCCCAAAAACAAAAGCAACCGGTGTTGGCGTTGATGTGGGGAGAAAGGGACTCTCCTTCACTGCTGGTGGGAATGCCGACTGGTTCAGCCCTTTTGGAAAACAATATGGACGATTCTCAAAAAATTAGAAATTGAGCTCCCATTTGACCCAGCAATACCACTCTTGGGAATATATCCCGGAGAGGCAAAAAGGTATAGTGGAGATGACATCTGCATTTCCATGTTCATTGCCACACTGTTTACAATAGCCAGAATCTGGAAAAAAACAGAGTGCCCAAAAACAGATGATTGGCTAAAGAAACTCTGGTATATCTACACAATGGAATACTACGTAGCTATCAGAAAACATGAAGTCATGAAATTTGCATATAAGTGGATCAACATGGAAAGTATCATGCTGAGTGAAATGAATCAGAAAGAAAGAGACAGACATAGGAAGATTGCACTCATATGTGGAATATAAAGTAGCTGAGAGATTCAAGCTCACAATGTTGCGATTTCTGGCAGATATTTCTCTGGACTTTGTTAGTAAAATACTGAAATACAGAAATCCAAAACTGTGCGGCTGCTAGTGCGGCCTCCTGATCTCATATCTCTTCATTCTCAGCATTGGGAAACAAATTACCAAATGCTTTCTTTTCAGCAGGTCGACTTTAGGGGGGAGGAACTCCAAATCAATGATAGTGAATTTTTTGTTGAAATATTGAATGTAATCAAAGTAAAGTGAAAGTAAATTGAAATTTACCAGTTACACATGCGGGGTGGGGGGCTGGGGAGGTGGAGGGAAGGGGGGAGGTATACTGTGATTCTTGGTGGTGGAATATGTGCACTGGTGAAGGGATGGGTGTTTGAGCATTGTATAACTGAGACTTAAACCTGAAACTTTTGTAACTTTCCACAAGGTGATTCAATAAAAAAAAAAATTTAAAAAAACCCCAAACTTCCGACATCTTTTAGCATCTTATAGCCTTTGGGAGAACCTGGCTAGCTACTGAGATTTTTCTGCCCACATGGGAGAGCCTCGCAAACTCCCCATGGTGTATTCATATGCCAAAACCAGTAACAATAAAGGATCTCATTCCCCTGATCCTAAAAGTGCCTCCAATGCAGCATTGTTGCGAAGGAAGATTAAAGAGAGGCTTCTAAAATCTCAGGGCTAGGACGAATGGAGACCTTACTGAGACCGTTCAAGAAATTCGACGATCCACAGGATGATGATGATGATGATGATGATGATGATGGTTTTAATGAAAATATTAAAAAATAAAAAATATAAAAAGATGGACTGGGTTTTTTTGGGTCTGAGGCCACACCTAGTGTTTCTAAGGGCTCACTTTTGACTCTTCCTTCAAGGATCACTCCTGGAGGGCTTTGGAAATCATTCAGGGTATTCAGTTGGTAACGTGCAAGACAAATACCCTATCTGCTGTATTGCACTGTAGCACTGTCCTCCTGTTGTTTATTGATTTGCTTTAGTGGGCACCAGTAACGTTTCCATTGTGAAACTTGTTGTTCTGTTTTTGGCATATCGAATATACCATGGATAACTTGCCAGGCTCTGCCGTATGGGCGGGATACTCTTGGTAGCTTGCCAGGCTCTCTGAGAGGGATGCAGGAATTGAACCAGGGTTGGCCTCATGCAAGGCAAACACCCTACCTGCTGTGCTATCACTTTAGCCCACACTAGTCAAAGAAATTATGAATAAGAATTTTCCAGGGCAAGATAAGTGGGTGCTGAGGAGATGAACCGAGAGCCGCGGCACGAGAAGCAGAGCCTCCGCGCCTATTGACTGTGATCCTGAGGTCTCCTAACCCATTTTGGCACCAGAGCGGATGCTTGAGCTATGCATTTTGACTGTGAACTGAGCTACAACCTCGTGCAGCCCGGGGGGGGGGGATTTTTTTCCCTCTCCACCCCATTTTTCTGAGCGAAAATGGCCGCAGCGGCAGCAGTCACGCGGTGAGAGCCACCCTCTAAGACCACTCCACCAGGAGGTAGGACTCTCTTTAGTGATGTAGCCTGTAGGTGGTCCTGGGAGGGGGGACGTTCCCGGCGCGCCTTCCGCCCAGAGATGAACCGAGAGCCGCGGCACGAGAAGCAGAGCCTCCGCGCCTATTGACTGTGATCCTGAGGTCTCCTAACCCATTTTGGCACCAGAGCGGATTCTTGCAGCCATCCATTTTGACTGTGATCTGAGCTAAAATAATAGAAACCCAAAACCGCGAGGCCGCTATCGCGGCCGCGCAGACTCAAAGTCTTCACTTTTACCAATGAAGAGAAATTATTAGATGATGCCTATTCAGCAGGTCTGATTGTTGGGGAAGATTTCCAATCAATAATAGTGAGTTCTGTATGGAAATATGAAATGTACTCAATATATAGGGAATAATGGGAATATCATTAGCTACTTAGATGGGGGGTGAGGTGGGAGGGGGGTGTATTGGGGTTCTTGGTGGTGGAACGGGTGCACTGGTGAAGGGATGGTGGTTTAATCAGTATTTGACTGTGACTTAAACCTGAAAGCTTTGTATTTTTTTTTTGTTTTCACAGTGGTTCAATAAAATATTTCTTAAAAAAAAAAAGATAAGTGGGTGCTGAAAGGAGGTAAAATGATATGCATTACACCCTACTAGTAACAGTATTGTAAACCACAGTGCCTAAAGGGAAAAGAAAAAGAAAAAGTGCATGCCATAGAGATAGGCGGAAGGAAAACTGACTGGAGGAGGGAAATGGACACTGGTGAAGGACAGGTGCTTGAACATTGAACATGCATGTCTGAAACTCAATCACGAATAATTTTGTAACTTTATAACTCACAGTGATTAAATAAATTTAAGAAAAAGAGAATTTTCTAGAGCTAAGGAGTGCAGGCACCAAGATCCAAGAGGCCCAAAGGATCCCAGCCAAAATGTACTGAAATAGAAAAACTCCAAGACCTGTTGTAATCAGAATGATAAAAACCAGAGACTGAATATTTAAAGTAGCAAGACCAAAGAAGGCACTTACATTTGAAGGAACTCTTCTAAGAATCACAGGTGATTTATCAAATGAGACTTTTATGACCTAAATAAATGGTGAGACACATACACACACACAAAAGTAACAAAAAGCCAAAAAAAAAACACAATGAAATGAATACTTCACAAGAATATTCTATGCAGTGGATTATCATCATTCATTCAGATTTGAAGAAATTGTACAACACTTTATAGACAAGCAGCAGTTTGGGAAGTTAAAACATTTTGCAAGAAGCATTAAAGGAGCTTCTTCAAAGAACAAGACAAATTTCACAAACACACCTAAATTCTACAGAATGATGGCAATAAATTTCCTCATCTTAAGAATCTCACTCAACATAAATGGCTGGACGAGAGAGAGAGAGAGAGAGAGAGAGAGAGAGAGAGAGAGAGAGAGAGAGAGAGAGAGAGAGAGAGAGAGAGAGGCAGTATGAGTCAGAAAACTGAACCCAACTTTCTGCTACTTCTAAGTGACACATCTGACAGTTCAGGGTAAATAGGCTTAAAGTCTAAGGTTGGAAAATATCTGACAGGCAAACAATTTCCTTGAAAAAGCTGGAGTGGCCACAGTTGTATCAGACAACATAGACTTCAAACTTAAAAATTCTATAGGAAAGAAAGAGCCTCCTCTGTCTTTTTTTCCTTTTAATGCAGGGGGAGTGTTTGGGCTACCTCAGGCTGTTCTGACAGTTTACTCCTTACTCCGTACTCAGGCATCACACTGGCGGTGTTCAGAAGACCATGTGTAGTACCAGGGATTTACCCCGGGCTGGCCATGTGCAAGGCAAGTGCCCTACCAACTATACTGTCTGACCTAATGAGTATTTCTTAATGATTAAGGAATCAGTACATGAAGAATTATTCCCTCTTCTAGGCATGAACCAGTGAAATATTTAAAGCAACTCCTTTAAATATTGAAGGAAGTATTGATAATAACAATAGAAGTATCAGGCTTAACACCCCTCTCTACCACTGATGAAGGGATTAACTAGGCAAAACTCAGCAAGAAAATGCTGTGAATAAAAAATGGAAGAGAAGTGCCTCACAGACATATATAGGGCTCCCTCCATATCTCAAAAGTTGAACACATATGCTTGTCCAATGCACACAGGATATTCTCCAAGATAGGTCATGTGCTAGGTCACAAAACATATCTTCATGAAAGAAAGAAGATAGAAAGCAGCCGTCCTCTCAGACCATGATTATTTGAATGTAAAAATCAATCATAAATATAAGTGGGGGAAAAAGTCAAACATTTGGAAATTAAACAAAATAAATAAGTAAAAATGTTCCCGGGAAGATTTCTGAGTTAAAAAAAATCTCCAAACAAAATGGCTACACCCAAGAAAACATAAGACAAATTGTAAGGGGAGCAATACATGACCAAAGGCAACAGGACTGGGAAGTTGGTCTACAGAACTGAGCTCATGTGGGGTGGGGAAGAAGCCTGAAGGGTAAGGGGTTCCGAGGACACTAGCTGAGAGAGGCGGGCTCTCTGGTGGTGGGTGTGGTATTGTGAGAATACATGCATGAATGTATGCATTGGTAGTACTGAAAATCATGGCACCTCAATAAAAACGAGAAAAATATTTTCCTTTTTTATTTCCTCATTGACCTGGACATTATTTAACAGAATATTGTTTAGTCTCAAAATGTTTAAATTTTTTCCAGCTTTCTTTTTATGTCTAATTTCTAGTCTTATTACATTGTGATCTAAAAAGATTATTGATAGGATTTAAATTTTCATTACTTTATTGATTTTTTGTGTGTCCCAGCATATGTTTACTCCCAGAGAATGTTTCATGTACTCTGAAGAAGATGTGTTTCATTTTCTAGGTGTGGATGTTCCTTTAAATTGTCTTTTAAGCATAATTCTTCCAACTCCTCATTTAAGGGTTTAGTTCTGTTGATTTTTCTGTCTGGTTAATATGTCCAGTAATGAAAGAGGGAATTAAAGACCCCTTTTACTCTTTCCTTGTTTCTAATGTCTCTCTTCAGGTCTGTAGTTGTTTGATATACATTAATGGCTCTTCAATTGGTTTAAATATGTTAGTGAGTATTAAGTCTCCTTGACTTGTATATTCTTTAATATTTATATAATGTTCATCTCAGTCTCTTACTGCCTTTTTTAGTTTGAAATCTATTTGTCTCATATGAGTATGGCCATCCTAACCTTTATTAGGTAATAACTTATCTCTTTGATTATTTTCCATCTTTTTACTTTGAGCCTATGTTTATCATTGAATCTCAAATGGTCAACCTGTAAACAGTCTAAAGTTGGGTTTTGTTTCTTAATCCATTAAATAACTACATGCCCATGAATTTAGGTGATTAACTTAAATGAAAATATTTATAGAAAAAAAATTTCATAGTATTTTTCTTTTTGGATTCTAGGTGCTTTATGAAATTTGTTCTTTTTAATTGTTGTTGCTATATTATTTTCTTCTCTTGTACTTTATTTTTGCTTTTGTAGTGCTAAATCTCCATTTGACACTTCTTTTTTCTTCTAAATATTTTTCCTTTGAAATAAAATGAACATGGTAATGTAATTTACATCCAGAACTCTAAGTTTATATCCTATTTTATACTTAAAGTAAAAAAAGAAGAAAAGAAAAAGGAAAAGCCCTCAAGTTTATTCTAAGAGACCTAACTATTGCTCTTCTTTCCCAAATTTTTTGGTTGTTTTTATGGGCCATTCTGTATTGCTATTATGTGCTTATCTCCACTGCTCTTATTCAACAAAGTTTTAGAAGTCCTTGGCACAGCAATCAGACAAGAAAAAGAAATCAAAGGAACCCATACTCGAAAAGAAATCAAACTACCATTATCTGCAGATGACATGATAATATACATAGAAAACCTTAAAGACTCCACCAGAAATCTCATAAAAGCAATAAACCCACACAGAAAATTTATTGTGCTAAAAAATTTACACACAAAAACTGGTAGCATTTCTGTATGCAAATAATTAGCTAAAATAAAAAGAAATAAGAAAGATAGCCCCTTTCAAAATAGTGTCCAGAAACATCAAGTAATTTGGGCTTAGCTTAAGAAAGGAAGTAAATGACTTATATAATAAAAATTATAAATCACCGATCAAAGAGATAGTTGAAGATACCATGAAATGGAAAAATATCCCCTGCTCCTGGATTGAAAGAATCACTGTTGTCAGTAGTGATCCCTGAGCACAAAACCCTAAGCACTCTGATCCCTGGGGTGTGGTATAAAAAGAACAAGGAAAGATGAAGAGGTTTATGTTTACTTCAACTTGGAACAATAATAAAACAATTATTTTATATTATCTCAGATATTGACTTGTGTTTTATATAATCACAACATATAACTTAGTACCAGAGGATTATTATTTTTTTAATCAACTAATGCAACTGTATTAAAGTACTTATACTTGGTGAATATACATATCCAGACTTCAGTGTGCATATAGAGACATTATAATTGAGCTAAGGTGGTTTACTGATGTTGATAAGCAAGATTAAGTACAGAATAAAAGTTTGTCTTCTAGATTTTATAGTTTTAGTTCATGTCTCACTTCACTGTATCACTGTCACCCCGTTGCTCATCGATTTGTTGGAACGGGCACCAGTAACGTCTCCATTTGTGAGACTTGTTGTTACTGGTTTTTGCATATCAAATACTCCACGGGTATCTTGCCAGGCTCTGCCACTCGGGCAGAATACTCTCAGTAGCTTGCTGGGCTCTCCGAGAGGAATGGAGGAATTGAACCCGGGTTAGCCGTGTGGAAGGCAAACGCCCTGCCCGCTGTGCTATGGCTCCAGTCCAGGGTTTACAAAATTATCAATGTGTATTTCAAGCATAAAACGTTCCTGCGCCACACCGTCTATCAGTGTCTATTTCCTTCTGCCATTGTCCCAATGGTGTCCCTCCACCCTACTCCCCTGCCAGCATTAAGTAGGCTTCTGTTAGTTAAATGCTTAGAGAGGTGCCTGACAAATAGTAAAGGCTATTGGAATGTTTGACAAAAGCAAGTGAATAATATACCCTAATAGTCTAAATAATCCTGGAGAAAAATGAAGATGGGATGCTTTTTATTTCGCAACCTTAAATGACACTAAAAAGCTAGACAGTGTGGTGGTGATGAAATAAAAATAGACTCTCAGACCGATAGATTAGAGTTGAGAGCACAGAGACACACCCTCATGGATAGTCAGCTGATATCTTTGACAAAGAATTTACGAATGCAAAATAGCATAAGTAAAGCTTTTTCAACAAATGGTTATTGGAAAATTAGGCAAACCCATGTGAAAAATTTAACTCAGGCCCCATTTCACAGCTTACAAAAAGTCAATTCCACATGGATTAATGACCCTGATATCATATTTCAGTCCATATACTATACCAAAGGAAATGCAAGCAGAACCCCTTAGGACATTGAATCTAGTAGCATCTTTAATGACTCAATGCCATTAGCCAAGTAAATGAAATTTTAAAAAAAATAGACTGCATCACATTAAGAAGCTACATATTGCAAAAGAAAAGATGACTAGAATAAAAGACACCATACAGAAAATATTTGCTTACACTTTTTTTAAAAAAAGGGTTAATAGCTAAGAAAATATAAATCACTTATAAAACTTAGCAATAAAAAAGCTAGCAACCACCTCAAAAAATGTGTGGAAAAATGAACTGACACTAGCTTTAAGAAGATATATGGCCAACTGGGATTGTGTTGGGGAAGTCTCTCTCCCTCACTTATCAGGGAAATACATCACTCACACAGTGAGACTGATCATGCAAAAATGTATACACAAACAATCAATGCTGACGTGGATGTGAGGAAAATACACTGTTGGTAAGAATGCTGACTCTCTCAACCACTTTCAAAAACAATATGGACACAGCAGAAAAATAAAAGTTGAGCTTCCAAATGACCCAGCAATTATACTTTGTGCATCTACCTCAAAGGTCCTGAAACACTATTTCAAAAAGACATTTGTGCCCATGTTTTTATTGCAGCATGACAATAGCCAAGAGCTGGGAACAACCCAAATAGAGAAGTAAATAATTAAAATACAATACAAAAAAGTAGTTTTGAGTTATATGAAATCATGAATTCTTCCACTTTCTTCCACTGTGTGTGGACAACAGGGTACCATGCTAAGTGACACTAACTAGAAGTAGAGGGACAAGTGCAGAATGATGTCTTTCATATGTGGGTTATCAGTAGAGCAACAAATGGCCATAGCTAACGACCTGAAGTACTAGTCTACAAACAACTTACTTGCATAGAGAAGGAAGTGAATGGGAGGGATCCTTAGAACTTTGATGGAAGGAAATGGACATTCTAGTGGAGGATATAGTGTTGGAATGATGTATGCATAAATCTATTATTAACATTATTGTAAAACATGGTATCTCGATAAAATGGGATATAATAAAAAACCACTTAGGAAGAAAGGGCATGGACTCAAATACTACTACAAAACTTTGAGGTTAAGAAGCAGGATGGTTTGTCTGCAGAGCTGTGAAATTTGTTCCAAGTAGTATTTGGACAACCTACTAGGGAGAATAGTAGTGAGACTGTCTCACTTAGAGATATGATTCTTTTTTGTTGCTGTTGATTTTGGCCCACATCCAGCAGTGCTCAGATCTGGTTTATTTGAGCTCTTCACTCAGGGAATTACCTCTGGAGGGGCTTAGGGGACCAGAAACATCATTTGTATAACATTATCTTATTGTCTTGAGAAGTTTCTAGATGACATAAACCTTGACATATTTATTTCCCCCCTTCTTGGCCACTGTTGTGATGACTGGGGTCACAGTCATGTTCCACTTGCTTGTGGAGCTTGCTGAAGATTGTATGTCTGGTTTAGGTTGTGACATCCATAACTGCAGGGTTCCAGGCTCCAGTGCCATGCATTCTAGCTGTTTTACAAACCAGAGGTTGTATTCTTGGCAGCAGTGTTTTTGTATGGGTTTGTTTCATATATTTTGTATATTTCACAACCCCCCCCTCGAAAAAAAAAACACCAGGATCGATAGCACAGCTGGTAGGGCATTTGCCTTGCATGAGGCTGACCCGGGTTTGATTCTTCCATCTCTCTTGAAGAGGCGGGCAAGCTACCAAGAGTATCCCGCCTGCTTGGCAGAGCCTGGCAGGCTACTTGTGGCATATTCAATATGCCAAAAAGAGTAACAACAAGTCTCACAATGGAGATGTTACTGGTGCCCACTCGAGCAAATCGATGAACAATGGGATGACAGTGCTATGCAGTGCTATATTTCACAACTGGAAAGCTGGAAAATTGACAGTCACACCCACAAACTGTCCCTCCTCCCGGTGCTGGAACCATGTAATCCCATCAATGGCCAAGATCCAGAGACCATAAAATAAAGCTCCAGGAAGAGAGTGACATAGAATCTCCTGCCCCTGCACCAGGCTGTCTCCACCAAGGCCCCTCGGAGGGGTCTGGTTGAGTCTCCCTCCTCGCCTCAAGCAGAGCCCTGGCAGTCGAAAACTTCCAGAACCCAGACAAAGCCATACTCCATGCCACTCTCCACACACTCGGACAAACTTCTCCCATGAGGGAACCGACAGCGGAACCCAGGTATGTGGGACCTGTGTCTGAGATCTCCAACCCTGCTCGGATCAGGACTGAGCCTCCTCCACCTGGAACCCCTTTTCCCACTAGTTTGGCAGCCACACTCACAAACCGCCCCTGGCACCATGTAATCTCATCAATGGCCAAGACCTAGAGACTATAAAATAAAAATATCTTTTCCCCTATTATTTCAGAGTTTGGAAATGATCTTGTGCTATTTTTGCACCAAGCAGGCCCTCAGATAAAATGTTTATTGGACTAAGGTGATATTATACCATATAAGATGGTTTCCTTCTGTGAGGCAACCAAAGTTTGATACCCAGCACCCCATGTGATTCCCCAAGAGCCTTGAGCACTGCCATGTGTATCACCAAAACAAAGAACACACACACAAAAAATACTTATAAAATTATGGTGTATTTGTTGTTAGGGATTGAGTTTTTATCTCTATGTATAAGACTTGGTTTTCTGGCTTTCCTTGATAGTGGATTATCTTCATAGCCAATGATGGTGTCTAGTCTTCATAGTCATATTATATATAGCCCTCAATTCTCTCTATATGCTTAAATAATCAGCTTTCCTCTGAGTACAGACTTGGATGGGCACATCAGAAAGAGCAGAAACAACCAATGCTAGTGCAGATGTGGATCTCATTGTTGGTGGGAATGCTGACTGGCCCAGCCTTTTGGGAAAACAATATGGACATTCCTCAAAAAACTAGCAATTGAGCCTCCATATGACCCACCAATACCATTTATGGGAATATACCCAGGGGATTCAAAAACACAGAGCAGGAACGCCACCTGTACTGTTATGTTCATTGCAGCACTGTTGGATAACATAGGGTTGTCCTTGCTCCTCTTGTAGGCAGCTTCGGTTTATTGGGTCATTCCCCCAACAGTGCCCCAGAGGCACACCCAATTCCATCAAGCACTAATAATCACATATTGTTTTTCTTTCCTTTATGTCATTTGCATGGTTTATTTAGCAATGTCCTTTTTGTATAGACACAGGAAGACAGTTCATGCTATGCTTTGTAACATGGGAGTTAATTGACTCCAAAGTAACATTTATTCCTGGACATCCATATTTACTTGTCTTAAGCCTCAGTTCCGAGCACTCCAAAGCAGGGTCCCAAATAAGGGTCCGGATGGACCTAGGGCAAGCTGTAAGCTACACTGGCATCAAAAGGGGACAAGCTAAGCACCATAAGTGTAATAAGTTAAGAACATGGTCATGTGACAAACTCTGTCATGACCCAAAAAGAAGTAACTGCATAAGGACCCTGCAGGGGTTAAGAAAGACTAACCTGACCTAAGGAATGTGGTCTGGGGTATATAGTGAGATGTTTCCAGGAAGAACCAACCTTTAAACTTAATAGATTTCTTACTGTGTTTATACAAATGTGACTAGAAATATTATAAGAAATAATTTAGTATGATTGATTAAATGGATTACTAGCTGAGGAAAGGAGAAAGCAATACAACCTGGATGGAATTCCCTCTTGAGAGGATCTCCTAGTAATTTGGAGTGCTGAACCCTCAGATGAGATTTTGTCCTTGAGTTAACCTGAAGGAGTGGCTTCACATTTGTTTGTTGCTAAGATAATGTTCAGCCCCACCTTTGTGTATCCCCACCCTTCATGATCTCTATCTAACTGTGCTGTAGGGGGTCTAGAAAGTCTGATGACTAGAGAGAGGATGAGAACGGAGACTTTGGGACTTTGAGACTTTGAAGTCTTGGAGGACTAGAGGGTCTGTGAGGACTCAGAGGAAACTATGAAACTATGATGCAACTAGGAAGGAGATAACAAAGGAGAGGACTTTGAGATCTACAAGGAGACTAGGATGATGGAACTATGATGACTGGGACTACAACCAAAACTATGACTACAATTGTGCTGTAAGGGAGAGATCTACACTAGAGAGGAGAGAGAAATAAACTGTCTACCGACTAGCCTGGGGCCTGGGCCCAGTTTCTCCATTTCCCCAGTCCTTCATCTGTCTGTCACTGCTGTGGGCCGGCAAGGGGAATGGTTCTTGACAATCGAATGCTCAAGTCCTTTGTGCCCATGCATTTTATTTTGGAAACTCACACAGCACTATTCATAATAATCAGAATCTTGAAAAAATTCGAGTGCCCCAAAACAGTCAACTGGATAGAGAAACTATGGTACATCTACACAATGGAACACTATGCAGCCATTAGGAAAAATAAAGTCATGAAATATGCTTATAAATGGATAGACATGGAGAGTATCATGATGAGTGAAATGAGTTAGAAGGAGAGGGATAGATATAGAATGACTGCATTCATTTGTGTGATATAAAAAGCAATAGTATACAAGAATTGAGTGTTGAAAGCAAGTAAAGGGATATAGATGATAGCCTTTCAGTATCTGTATTGCATGCAATAATGCCTAAAATGAGAGAGAGAAAGAGAAAAATAGAGTTGCCTGCTATAGAGGCAGGTAGGGGTGGGGTGAGGGTGGCTTGAAGGCGTGGGAGGGGAAACTGGGGACACTGGTACTGGGAAATTACACTGGTAGTAGGATTGGTGTTGGAACATTGTATGACTGAAATGCAATCATGAACAATTTTGTAATGCTCTATCTCAAGGTGATTCAATAAAAATAATGCAGGTGATTTAAAAAAACAACCAATAATATAATGAGACTAATAATCAAGGCCAGGGACAATAGGGGCAAAGAGGACATTGCAATGGTTGGAAGCTTGTTACAAGTTGTGTGTGTGTGGGGGGGGTGAGAGTGGGCAGGGAACAAAAGGCAGTTAAGATAAAGGAACCAGTACGACAATATTAGTTTGAAATACTCACTTTGGACAGGAACTGAATGTTGCATGTATTCTTATTTCTTCTTTGACTTTCTGTGAGTTTGGAAACAATGGTGGTAGGGAATAAAAGATTTTGCATAATAACATAGTTTATAGAAACTTCAATTTAAAGTTAAACCATTTCTTCCTCTTATGTTTACTTTTAGAATGCATGTGAACTCCTTGGTTCTCTGTACCTATCCAAAGGAAATATGTGATGGATAATTTCATTTTCACAATTTTACTCACAATAATAATCACAGCCAGGAACACACCAGAGATAATGTGTTGATCATAGCTCAAGGTAATTATAAAATCTAAGATATAATGCCTTTAAGGGACCTATTTTATCAGATACTTTTGTTTGTTTGTTTTGAGGCCAAACCTGGTGATGCTCAGGGGTTACTCCTGACTCAGGATCACTCCTAGTGGTGCTCAGGGGACTATATGGGATGCAGAAATTGAACTCAAGTTGGTTGTGGGCAAAGCAAGTGTCTTACTCACTGCACTATACCTCTGGCACCTATCAGATACTAATTAAGCTGAGCTGAATCAAGATGTACCTTCATTTCAGTTGCTGGAAAATATGCTAGTGGTGTGGAATTTGTGATCATAAAAGGTCAAATTTCAAGATTTTATTTTTAAAGGAAATTTAATGGGATCTAAAATGTTAAGTCCAGTCATACTGAATTCATTGACAACAAACCTGCATAGAGGTCAAGCCTCACTTCCCCAGAGGTTTCAAGTTAGAGAGGAGGTTTCCCTCAGGTCGTTCTCTCTTCTGCCAGATTTCCATTTTAATAGGGAATCTTTTCACAAAATGTAGCTAATTTATATTTCAGGAATTTAAAACATATTTCACTGGGTCATCTGGACACTGGAAAATCTTATATTCTTTCCTGAGAGATTTGGTGTACTATTTTGGCATACACTGAAGATTCACACACCTGGCAAACCATTTCAACTTTTTTGACACTCAGAAGGAGGTCTCAAACCTAGATAAATTTTGGATGACTAACTAAATCTAATGTGCCGTATTCAAGAAGCATGAAAACAATCATGTACGTTTGAATGTGGGGAGGAGTGGAGGATGCAGAAGAGAGGGAAGACAGAGCTCAAATGAGAAAAGGAAAATATTTATTTTGTCAAAATTCAGTGAAGTCTACTTCTCCACAAGTGAGTTTCTTCTTGGTTCATTGATGCTCATTGTCAGATACCCATCCTCGATATTCCATCATCTGATGTGACTAGTTTGAGCCCATACTTGTGAAGGTTGGAGTAATAAAGGTCTGCTTTACTGTTGTTGAATTGCGCTGCTCTTCTCCAAACCATGAATTATGTGAACCTTTATAGAAGCACAGTTATGAAAACATAAGATCCATGACTAATAGGTGTTTCTGTAGCTCTGATTCAGTTAGAGCTCAGGGAGTTCTAGAATTATGGGAGCTAGAGGGCTCTTCTGGACATTCGAACATGATGCAACAAAACAGTATGCAAGGACATCTTCTATGTGCTGGTGCTGTAGCGATGGTTCATTTTGACTGCATGGAAAGTGTCTGATACAGTCACTGTATGTGTGGAGATCCAATAATGTTGTTTTTCCTATAATAATCATCAATGAAATGGGTCTTGGTACTAGAAGTAACTTGCCACTTTTGGACTAAAAATAAATTCCTGCGTGTGTGTGTGTGTGTGTGTGTGTGTGTGTGTGTGTGTGTGTGTGTGTAGGGGGCACATATGATAGTGCTCAGGGGACGTTCTTGGCTGTGTGCTCAGAAGTGATTTCTGATGGAATTTGGAGGAACTACGCTGTGGACATTAAAAGCAGGTCAGTTCTTGGAGAGGTAGTACAGCTGGTAGGAGTTATCTTGCATGCAGGTGACCCAGTTTTGATCCCTGGCACTACATATGGACCCCTGAACCCCTCCAGTAGTAATCCTTGAGTGTTGGGGCTGGACTGAGCCATCAGAATGAGCCCGTGTAGACTGTACTGCACAACAGGCAGGAACATAGGGACCCATGAAAATGGGTGAGATTTCTCGGGTGTCCTGACTGGTTTGGATGAAGCTGAACATTTTTTTCTTTAAGCTGCCTTCCTTAAATAATTTCATAAATTTCAGTATATTGAAAGAATCAGTTTTTTCTTTTCTCACAGAAGCCCAGCCTGATCTTTAACATGTAGATTCTGGGCTCTGGCCCAGCCTAGACTTTGGGATGCAAATTTCAGATGCTTGCCCAATTTGTATTTGGGATGTATATTCCAGGTGCCAGCCCAGCCTTGTCTTTGGGATGCAAACCCAAATAGCCCAAGGAAGGTTTCACTTTTTTGTTTTGTATCTCTTTCTGTAGGCCAAAATTCACTGGTCTGTGTACACAAGGAAACAATCCATGCTTTGCCTGCCTCAATGTTCTTTCTGTAACTTTTTTGATGATGTCACTGTATTGCACCCTTTAGAGGTCTCGGTGCCTCTGGCTGAATGGATATTCACGAATGAATATTCATGCAACACCTGAGCTGCACCAGGTGTGACTCCAAGCCCCTGCCTCTCTCTAAAAATAGAGGCAAAGTCAACCTTTAGCTAGTCAGGTGTCTTAGCCCCTATATGATTTTTGTAGTCCCCATATTCTTTTTAATTTATTATACTAGACTTCTCGGGGGATAACGACCTCTCCAGGGTCGCCTAACTAGGTAGTATGCCAGAGTCTCATTCGTTATCGGAATTAACCAGACAAGTCGCTCCACCAACTAAGATTGGCCATGCACCACCACCCACAAAATCGAGAAAGAGCTATCAATCTATTAATCCTGTCCATGTCTGTGCCGGGTGAGGTTTTCCATAGTAGGTAGGGCGTTTGCCTTGCATGCAGCTGCCCCGAGTTTGATTCCTCCACCCCTCTCAGAGAGCCCAGCAAGCTACCCATGGTGTAATTTGATATGCCAAAAGCAGTAACAACAAGTCTCACAATGGAGACATTACTGGTGCCCACTCAAGCAAATCCATGAACAACAGGATGGCAGTGCTACAGTGCTATACTAGACTTGGAAATTGAACTGTAACTCCTAGAGGTGGTTATATCTTTGTATTGGTATAGGTAATAACAGTGAGAAATAATTAATTTTTTGTTGAAAACAACTAAAATATGCATGCATGAGAAAATTATAAAGATGAGGGTATAGTTGAGCAAATATGTGTGTGTATATATGTATATATATATGGATTTCTGTTCCTTTTTGTTCTTTTTTAATTTTATTTTTTATTGAATCACTGTGAAATACAGTTACAAAATTTTCATATTTGATCCATCACCAATCCCTGCATACCCCCCTTCCACTCCCCCTCTGCCTGTGTGGCAGACATTTTTCACTTTACTCTTTCCTTACTTTGATAACGTTCAATTTTCAACAAGAATCTCATTATCATTATTTGGAGGTTTTCCTCCACCAGTCAGATATGTCGGATGGCATCAATAGATTGTATGTTTTTATTTTTTAGAAAAGATTGTCCCAGTTCCGCATCCCGGAGCCGTGTTAGTCGTTGCTCATTGTCGCTGGGGCTCCATCTGGAGAAGGCGGACCGGCTGTGCCTCCTCTGTCTGGCTCCCCAGTGTTGCTGGCCCGGTTTCGGGTCCGGAGCAGTCTCCGGCCTGCTGTGCCGCTTACCAGAACGCCCGGATTCTTCTCTGTTCTCTTTTTGTTCTTTTAATTTTGGAGATAGAAACATGTTTACTTCTTTATAGGATTTAGTAGGTACTAAAAAGAACTTAGGAAGGGAGAACGACGTGTCTGGATGTCTGGAAACCAGTACCTGGGAAAGAATGTTGATCACCTTGTTGATCACCTAGGCTATAGATTTGATGGAGTTAGTGTTTGAAAAATTAGATTATTCATAAGATTTGTGTGGTAGCAGGTGACAATTTAGTTGGGGTAATAATACGTCTTGAAGACCTATTACCTACTTTATCTTCTTTGTTCCTTGTTTACCCATTTTTTATGTTTTGTGTATTTCTAAAATACAATAAGCAAGATAGATATAGATATAGATATCGTCATTAAAAGTCTTTTTTAAGGGAAGAATGCAAAGAGACATCATTTTGATCATCATTATGTATTGTCAGGGAAATGCCTGCCTAAGTGACAATAAGAATTACTACAGGTGAGGGAGTAGAGAAAAAGAAACACTCATACGATCTTGGTGAGAATTTAAATTGGACCAACTTTTCTAAAATAACGATGTGAAGATTACTTGAAATATTAAAATAAGACCCACAAACGATCTAAGCATTCCACGTTTTGATATTTATCTGAATAACACAGAAACACTATTTCCAAAAGATATACACATATAAATCTATATGCATACTCATACATCTATACTCATTGCAGTGCTATTTTCAATAACCAAGAAATGGAAGCACTCAGGTGCCAATTACTGATCAGCAGATAAAGATGTATTGCTCACACACACATATAGACACAATGAAATTCTAACTAGCTATAAGAAATGATGAAATATTTCCTTTTGCAACAGCATTGATAGAACTGTAGATGTCATGTTAAGTGAAAGAAAGTCTGAAAGAAAAAGATATAGGATGTTCATATGTGAAATATAAAGAACAAAGCGAGGGAAGAGAAGAAGTTGAAAGAAATAAAATACTTATGCTCTGTGGAAATGAGCTTACCAAATGAGAGGGTGGTGCCTGCAAAGAAGGGATACGCTGAAGGACTGTGCTATCAATGTAGGAGCATTGGTAGTTAGTAGTTTGACATGGTATAGTGGCATATGTTTTAAAGGTGTAAAATTGCACTTCCAAAATATATACTGATAGTACCTTAACAGAAAAAAAATATGGCGATATTTGCATATGTTTTAGGCAAACCCTATCATTTTATGTAAGAGGTTTAAACATTCTTGGATTTTAGCAATGGAAAAGTTCTGAAACCAATCTCCCCTCAGATGCCAAGGTAGAACTGCACGCAAGAGAACAACAATATTAGAACAAAAAAGAACATTTGTTAAAAAATCATTGAGTTCTATATTCCACAATCTTTAGCTAGATACAGATGTTTCATGATTACTATCTCAACTGTGAGAGGCTCCAAGAGACACTCTGTTGGTACTCTAACTAGGAACTTTATCTATTTTGTTAGTATGTGTCTATAGTCTTTACAATTGCCCTAGTGTAGTTTCCTCTATAGTAAAACATGAAGTATTTGGTTGTATAGTACATAGATTCTGGCCTGAAGACACCTTGAGAGCCCTCATGGTAATGCCAAGATTAACATTCTGTAACCATGCTAACAAAAAAAAAAATAACAGATAAAATCAGTTTTCCTCACACTAGCAGAAAGAGGGAATGTGGTAGCATAGTTGGTTCTGGCAAAACACAGGAGACCTGGCAAGGAATTAGTGCTTCATTATTCGTTATTTTGAAAATTACAGTCTATAAGTTGTATATATTAAATCATAGTTAATTTAAAAGGTGACAATTTCCTTGGTATGATTTTCAGGTATTTGGGAGTAACTGTGAGCAAAGTTTGGTAGAATCAAATTGCAGAACCATAGAAGAATTTGAACACCCTTCCATGATTCTTGAAGTTCATTGTCAAGGGAGTTGACCTTAAAACATTCTTTACACAACCATATCATTTGTGAGGGAACAAGCCAATATCTGAATACACTTATTTTATGCCTACTGGGGATAATTCCAGGTTGTATAGAGGATCATCAAAAAAAGCATGGCACCCAGCCTGCTCCGCGGCCCTGAGCACCCCAGGCTTCCCTGCCCTCTGGACTGCCGGCCGAGTGGCCGGCACACCATCCCCAGCCCCTTGACCACTGTCAGGTTGTGGGAAAGGGGCGTGGTCTAATTGTCAGGGGCGTGGCCTAAGCAAAGTGGGCGTGGCCTCTTTACTGGCCGGCCAATGCTAATGCAGCGGCAGATAGTTTCCTCAACATCATATCCAAGACTAACATTCTAGCTATTCGCAAGCAGTAGGGCAATAAAACACAAGACTTCACATAAGGATTTAAGGAACATCTCAGTGGGAGACCAGGTTCTACAAGAGGGAAATAAAAAGGCAACGACTATTGACTGAGCCTATCTACAATCCTTTTTTGCAACAAGAGGAAACAGGGATACTCATCTTCAAGGTCCCTCTTTCATACCACCACCACAACATGAAGAAACAGCGAAAATCCCCATTGCAAGCAGAGGACGATCAAAGGAGTCCAGAAACCTCAATTGGCGTTTCCTACAAACTTGACCTCTCTGATAAAGAATTCAGAGTTGAAATCCTCAACATGTTCAATGAACTCAATGCAAAGATGGACAACTTCAAGGAGGACCTGGCAGAAACAATACAACAGACAGCTGACAAAATACGGGAAGAAATGAGAGCAGAAAGAAAAAATCTTCAAAAAGAAATGAAGGATTCGGTAGATGAAATAAAAAACTCTCTGGCTGCCATCAACAATAGGAAGACTGCAGCCGAAGACAGAATCAGTATGCTTGAAGATGAGCTGCAAGAAGCCTACAGGCAACAACAAACCATGGCAAGAGACCTCAAAATAGCTCTAGCCAGAATCAGAGTCCGAGGGGATGACTTAAAGAGGAACAACATTAGAATCATTGGACTACCAGAACCAGAGGGAACCAATCCCAACTAAAAAGCCACAGTCAAACAAATCATTGCAGAAAACTTCCCAGAGCTGGACAATGCAGGCATCCAGATTCAAGGCGCCCAAAAGGTGCCAGCTAAAAGACATCCTAACAGAAAAACCCCAAGAAATATCATAGTTACAATGATGGACGTCATCCAGAGAGACACAATACTGCAAGCAGCAAGGTCCAAGAAGGAAATAGCATACAAAGGAGCGCCCCTTAGATTCACAGCAGATCTATCAGAGGAAACCCTCCAAGACCGAAGGCAATGGTGGGATATAGTGAAAAAACTCAATGAAATCAACGCTTCACCAAGAATACTTTATCCGGCCAAACTCTCGTTCAAACTTGAAGGAATCATACACTACTTTGGGGAAGAACAACAGCTCAAGAACTTCATAGACTCAAAACCAAACCTAAAAGAAGCACAAAAGGGGCTATTGTAAGACAAGAAGAACCCCTACAAGCACAACAAACCCTTACACAAAGATGGCACAAAATCCCATAACAATAATCTCCCTTAATGTCAATGGCCTAAATTCACCAATTAAGAGACACAGAATGGCAAAATGGATTCAAAGACTTAACCCAACATTGTGCTGCCTGCAAGAAACACATCTGAATAGCCAGAACAAACACAGACTCAAAGTCAAAGGATGGAAAACAATCCTGCAAGCAAACAACTCCCTCAAGAAAGCTGGGGTGGCTTTACTAGTATCGGACAACATAGACTTCAGGTTGAAAAAGATTAGAAGGGAAAGTGAAGGCCACTTTTTATTAATCAAGGGATATGTACATCAGGAAGAAATCACACTCCTAAATGTCTACACAACCAATCAGGGGCCAGCTAAATACCTACAACAGCTGCTAAGAGACCTTAAGAAAGACATTGTGAGCAACACAATAGTAGTTGGAGACTTCAACACTGCACTGTCTCCTCTGGACAGATCAAGCAGATTAAAACTCACCAAGGAAATACTGGCTTTGAAGGAAGAAATAGAAGAGAGAGGGCTAATAGATCTATACAGGACTTTATATCCCCCAAAAAAGGAATACACATTCTTTTCCAGTGCACATGGAACATTTTCCAGAATAGACCATGCACTGGGCCACACAACATACCTCAACAGAATCAGCAAGAAAGACATCGTACCAGCTATCTTTTCAGACCATGATGCACTGAAGATAAAAGTTAATCATGGACAGATGCAGAAAAACAAATCAAACACCTGGAAATTAAATAGCACGATATTGAACAATGAGTGGGTCAGGAAGGAAATCAAGGAAGAAATCAAAAGGTACCTAGAAACAAATGAGAATGAAGACACAAGCTACCAGAACCTGTGGGACGCAGCTAAAGCCGTATTAAGGGGAAAATGTATAGCTCTGCAAGCATATCTCAGGAAGGAAGAAAGGGCCTAAATAAATAACTTGACTTCACAGCTCAGGACCTTAGAAAAGGAGCAACAAAAGGAGCCCAAACCAGGCAGAAAGAAAGAGATAATAAAACTTAGAGCAGAAATTAATGACATGGAAACCCAAAAGACAATCCGAAAGATCAATGAAACCAAGAGCTGGTTCTTCAAGAAAATAAACAAGATTAATAAACTACTAGCAAGACTCACAAAGAAAGAGAGAGAGAGAACCCTTATAAGCCGAATCAGAAATGAAAAGGGGGACATCACAACAGAAACCAATGAAATTCAAAAGATCATCAGAGACTACTTTGAAAATCTGTATGCCACAAAACAAGAGAACCTAGAAGAAATGGATAAATTCCTCGACTCCTATAATCTCCCAAGGCTGAACCAAGAAGACCTGGAGCACCTGAATAGTCCAATTAATATAAAAAAATTGAAATGGTAATCAAAAGTCTTCCCAAAAACAAAAGCCCAGGTCCAGACAGATTCACTAGCGAATTCTTCCAAACATTTAAAGAGGACGTATTGCCAGTCCTTCTCAAGGTTTCCCAGGAAATTGAAGAAACAGAACCCCTCCCAAACAGTTTCTATGAGGCTCATATTTCCCTAATACCAAAAGCAAACAAAGACACCACAAAAAAAGAAAACTACAGGCCAATATCCCTGATGAACACAGATGCGAAGATTCTCAACAAAATATTAGCAAACAGAATTCAACAACTCATCAAAAAGATCATACACCATGACCAAGTGGGATTCATCCCGGGGATTCAAGGATGGTTTAACATCTTTAACATCCGGAAATCAATCAACATAATCAATCATATCAACAAAGAAAAGATAAAAAATATCATATATCAATAGATGCAGAGAGAGCATTTGACAAGATCCAGCACTCGTTTATGATGAAAACTCTCGCCAAAACGGGTATAGAAGGGACCTTCCTCAATATAGTGAAAGCCATTTATCACAAACCTATGGCAAGCACCATCCTCAATGGGGAAAAACTAAGAGCCTTCCCTCTGAGAACAGGGACAAGACAAGGATGCCCATTCTCTCCACTTCTGTTCAATATAGTACTGGAAGTACTTTCAATAGTGATTAGGCAAGAAAAAGATATTAAGGGCATTCAGGTAGAAAAGGAAGAAATCAAGCTCTCACTCTTCGCAGATGATATGATACTATACCTAGAGAACCCTAAAACCTCTACCAAGTAACTCCTAGAAACAATCGACTCGTATAGTAAAGTTGCAGGCTATAGAATCAATACCCAAAAGTCCATGGCTTTTCTATATGCAAATAATGAGAGAGAAGAAAGTGACAAGAAAAAAAAATCCTGTTCACAATAGTGCCTCAAAAAATCAAGTACCTTGGAATCAGCTTAACAAAGGAGGTAAAGGACTTGTATAATGAAAACTACAAAATGCTACTTCAGGAAATAAAAGAGGACACGAGGAAATGGAAAGACATCCCCTGCTCATGGATTGGGAGAATTAATATTGTCAAAATGGCAATTCTCCCCAAAGCATTGTACAAATTCAATGCGATCCCTATAGGAATACCCTTGACATTCTTCAAAGAAATGGAGCAAGCGCTCCTGAAATTCATATGGAACAATAAGCCCCCACGAATAGCTAAAGCAATTCTTGGGAAAAAGAAAATGGGAGGAATCAACCTCCCCAACTTCCAACTCTACTACAAAGTGGTAGTCATTAAAACAGCATGGTACTGGAACAAAGGCAGAGCTGAAGACCAGTGAAACAGGGTTGAATACTCTGACACACACCGTAAATATATGATCATCTAATCTTTGATAAGAGAGCAAGAAATGTGAAGTGGAGCAAGGAAAGCATGTTTAACAAATTGTGCTGGCAAAACTGGACAGCTACATGCAAAAAAATGGGCTTAGACCTCCACCTATCACCATGTACAAAAGTCAGATCAAAATGGATTAAAGACCTCAACATCAGACCAGAATCCCTAAGGTACATTGAAGACAAGGTCGGTAAAACCCTCCACGACATTGAAGACACTGGTATCTTCAAAGCTGACACGCCACTGGCCAAGCAAGTGAAAACAAAGATAAATAAATGGGACTATCTTAAACTAAGAAGCTTCTGCACCTCAAAAGAAACAGTGACCAAAATACAAAGACAATCTACAGAATGGGAAAGGATATTTACGCAGTACCCATTCGATAAATGGTTGATATCAAGGATATACAATGCACTGGTTGAACTCCACAAGAAGAAAACTGCCAACCTGATCAACAAATGGGGTGATGAAATGAACAGAAACTTTCCAAAGAAGAAATCCAAATGGCTCAGAGGCACATGAGAAAATGTTCAACATCACTAATCATCAGGGAGATGCAGATCAAAACAATAATGAGATATCATCTCACACCACAGAGACTGGCCCACATCCCAAAAAACAAAGCAACCAGTGTTGGTGTGTATGTGGGGAGAAAGGGACTTTTCTTCACTGCTGGTGGGAATGCCGACTGATTCAGCCCTTTTGAAAAACAATATGGACGATTCTCAAAAAGTTAGAAATTGAGCTCCCATTTGAGCCAGCAATACCACTCTTGGGAATATATCCCGGAGAGGCAAAAAGGTATAGTGGAGATGACATCTGCATTTCCATGTTCATTGCCACACTGTTTACAATAGCCAGAATCTGGGAAAAAACAGAGTGCCCAAAAACAGATGATTGGCTAAAGAAACTCTGGTATATCTACACAATGGAATACTACGCAGCTGTCAGAAAACATGAAGTCATGAAATTTGCATATAAGTGGATCAACATGGAAAGTATCATGCTGAGTGAAATGAGTCAGAAAGAAAGAGACAGACATAGGAAGATTGCACTCATATGTAGAATATAAAGTAGCTGAGAGATACAAGCTCACAATGTTGCGATTTCTGGCAGATATTTCTCTGGAGTTTGTTAGTAAAATACTGAAATACAGAAATCCAAAACTGTGCGGCTGCTAGTGCGGCCTCCTGATCTCATATCTCTTCATTCTCAGCATTGGAAAACAAATTACCAAATGCTTTCTTTTCAGCAGGTCGACTTTAGGGGGGAGGAACTCCAAATCAATGATAGTGATTTTTTTGTTGAAATATTGAATGTAATCAAAGTAAAGTGAAAGTAAATTGAAATTTACCAGTTACACATGCGGGGTGGGGGGCTGAGGAGGTGAGGGGAAGGGAGGAGGTATATCGTGATTCTTGGTGGTGGAATATATGCACTGGTGAAGGGATGGGTGTTTGAGCATTGTATAACTGAGACTTAAGCCTGAAAGCTTTGTAACTTTCCACATGGTGATTCAATAAAATAATAAAAAAAAAGTAAAGGGGAAAAAAAAACCATTTGGCAAAACTTATGCTGCAGTTTAAAAAAAGCACGGCAGCAGAAATATTTTTTGGTGCAAAAGTGGTTTTATGATAACATCTTTTCAGATTTCCAGGCCATTTACTCTGTCTCTGTCCCTCTCCTTTCGATAATTACTTATACAAGAGCTATTGCAGACCTGGTAGATCAGAACAGCATTCATAGACCACGGTTCAAATAGAAAAACTTTTATAATTCCTAAAATAATTACATTTCCTTTATTACTAGTTCCCATCTGTGCTCTATTTTAAGATTTATTACTATTAATTGGCTACTGTATCTTACTTTCTGCAATTCTTTCTTTGACCTCCTACCAGATAAGTGTGGTTCCCGGAAAAATAGTGATGTCAGTGTTTTGACTCCTTGACAGCCTCTCCCATATTATTATTATTTTTAAAATTTTTCTATTTGTGACCCAACCTCTATGAAATTTTCTTTTCAGGAAAATATCTGTCACCAATTACTCACACATTGGTAGAAAATTAGACCTATATGTTTTGTCCTTGGGGTAACCTTCACATTAATAATGTTTTGCTTGCCTCTAGAGGAATTTAGTTCTACATGCAAAGCAGTGGGATTGGCAATTTCCTATGGAAGTCTTCCCTAGTGGTCCTGATATTTTACCAGTATCAGAAGTATTTGTTTAAGTCTACCATAATCCTTTGGTCATAAAATTTGAAAGACATTTGGAGGTTAGCTGTCAAATAAAGAAAGATGATGGACCATACCAAAAAAAAAAAAGTAAAACTTGTCCCAGAGCAGCTTTTACTGATAATCAGAAACCATTTATGTTCTAAGTACAACCCTAAATCCTGCCCACCCTCCAAACAGCAGAACAGATCTTCCCAAATTGTAACTATAGCCCTCCCATAAAAACAACAGCTGTCACCTGGATCTCTCACCCCTAGCCCGCAGCTTCCCCATGCCATCTTGGGTGATCATAAACCACATTTTGGCCCAGACTCCATGGACCCCAGTACATTCTCCTGGACATTCTATCACATAACTCCTAGATGCATCTGTTCAGGGGAATTAATGTCTCACTTTAACTCAAATCGCTTTATCCCTTCTTTACGCTGAATACAAACAAGAAAGGAGGGAGATGAGGGTGGAGGGGAGATGTGGTTTTTCAGCAGGAAGCAAGAGGCCATATGCTTAAGTACTGGGTATGACCAGCTCCAGGCAGGAGTGGAAAGAAGAGGGAAGAATTGTTAATGAAGCCCAGAAATCCAATCTACTAAATTAGGAGACCAAGGTCAGGAGGGAGTCTTATTTTTATAGAAAGTACAAAGAAAAGAGAACAAACCCATATTTTGGGATAATATAGAGAATTCAAAACTCTTGAATCCTATAAGAAAAATAGTCAGAGTAGAAAGTTAACCATTTATCTCTGGCTTGATTTTCTATGTCTGTGTGAACAAATTACTCTAGTGCTTAATCATGTGATGATTTCATTCTAGTTGTTGGT
This sequence comes from Sorex araneus, assembly GCF_027595985.1. NCBI lineage: Eukaryota > Metazoa > Chordata > Mammalia > Eulipotyphla > Soricidae > Sorex > Sorex araneus. The sequence continues at coordinate 148,003,007 of NC_073304.1, read as the reverse complement.
AGGAATCCCAGTTTCTCTCCCCATAAGCATATCTGAGGAGATGCTTGAATATGTCATGACTTGGTGTTGTAAGATCTTAAACACCAAGATGGAAGTTGCAAGGCCTTTAATGACTCAGTCTCAGAAGTTAAGTATTTTTAAGTCGACCACAATCTAATGGTCACACAAACTGGAAGTCATTTGGGGTTAATCTATCCTATAAATAAAAGGTAGCTTTTATATTTAAACATGGCTTTTCCCAACTGTAAATCAATACTATTTGGATACAGTCAAAAGACTGAAATGACCTTGGCATCAAATGGCCTCATTGGAATCAGGATGAGAACAGTATTTCTTTCTGTAATGAGACAGGGAATGCTAGCAGAAAAGATCTACAATGAACTCCATATTTACCTCTCTCATTTCTTAGGTCTAAGGCAGGAACTGTGTTAGATGGACTTTTGTATTTTCACTAAACAAATCACAAAGGAGACAGCACACTCTGACTTTTTTCTTGCAAGGTTCAGAACATATCTTCAAAGAAAAATATTCCTTTGGAAATTACCGTGAAGCAACTGGGTTACTCAATAGTAGTTGACAGGAACATTCACCTACAATGCAAAAACTCAGTAGAGCAGCATTTAATGATGAGAGTGATACTCTCATCAGTGACAACTAAACCTCTCACCTTATCACAGAGATATGTATACTAAGGAATTACAGCATCCAAGAAGGGAAAATAGTAAATGTAAAAAAGGTCAATCATTGATCTCTGACTGGGCTTGAGTTCTAGTACAATGTGACAGAAATAATCTCTTTAAGAAAGTGGGCATTGTTTGCAGAGGTGCCTGGCTGTCCCTCCTTGGCTCCCTGCCCTCTTTCTGGCCTGGCTGTCACCCCACAATGTGCCTTCGGGTGCCATTTTAGTGCACCAACAGTCCTGGTTCAGAGACACCCAGCTAAACCCCAAAATGGACTAGTGCCCTACAGAAATGTCTCTGGAACCCAACCATTCACAATCTAGGATTCCAGAAACACGTGACTGCAGCACCCAAGATATTAAAAATGAGCAATGGACACTTCAAATTATCAATAGCAACATGTGGCTAGTAGCTACTATAGGGGGCAATGCTACATTGGACCAACTTACTTTCATTTGCCTACTATTTCATTCACTATGTGACGTTAGATAAGCCAATTGTTCCCGCTCTCTCTTTTTTCTTTAACATTTTATTTTAAGCAGTGTGGTTTACAAAACTGTTATTCATACTGTTATTCATTTCCAGCACCACGTCCTCTCCCAGAGGGTCCAATGCCTGAATTACAAAAGGAGGTGTCTTGGATCCCTAAACGACTCTTTAATAAGAGTCACCCAACTTTTACTGGATGGATGTAAGTTCAAACCATGCTTTACATCTGTAAGACTTTGGATGTTGGCGATTTTTTTATAGTTGCCTGTGATATTACCCTGATGGATACAGTGGCCATGGCTGGTGAAATCTCCTGAAGGAAGATTTCCTTTGCAAGGGAGGCATTGTATAGGGGGGACCTGAGAAGAACCACAGAAGCTGGGACTATTACTTAATTTACACTACCTTGAATACTTTGAAAATATTGTGACCAATAGCTAGCTATTGCTGAAATATTCTTGGTGAATATTTTCTTAACTGAACAATGAGCAGATCTGTTCTTATTCAGAACAACAGTCATGAACTCATACCAATGGAGGAAATGGCCTCTCTCCCCACATGTAGGACTGTATCATGGAAAGGTTCTTCATATTTAAGAAGATATTTAACAAAATATAGCACTGTAGCACTGTCATCCCATTGTTCATCGATTTGCTCTAGCGGGCACCAGTAACATCTCCATTGTGAGACTTGTTTTTGGCATATTAAATATGCCACAGGTAGCTTGCCAGGCTCTGCCATGCAGGCGGGATACTCTCGGTAGCTGGCCGACCTCTCTGATAGGGATGGAGAACTCAAACCCGGGTGGGCTGCGTGCAACACAAACGCCCTACCCGCTGTGCTATCACTCCAGCCTAACAAAATATACCTCATATTTTTATTCTTTTTCAAAAATAGAAGTAACACTAGCAAATATTTTAACATTGTATGTTATATGTACTTTAGGTATAGTGCAATATAAATCAATACCTGTCAATGCTACACTCTGTTCATCACCAAAAAGCCTACTTTCCATTTATTATGGTACAACTGACCCTTTTTGCACAATTTACACTCTTCTCTTCCTTTTTACTTCTGGTAATCACTATTTTGTGACTGCAATCTAAGAGTTTATTTTTTGGTGTGTGCTCATTTATTTCCTTATGAATCATATAAAAATGAGGTCACATAGTATTTGTCTTCCTCCATCTGACTTTTTCATTTAGCATAATACTCTGTATGTCAACCCGTGGTGTTGTATATGGCAGGATTCCATCTTCCTTTAATAGATGAGTAATGTTTCATTGTGTAGCCTTACACACACAAATGCATATTAACATGGTGACAAAAGTGTTATTTTTTATGGGTTTGAAGTACAAAGCTATTGCACTTCACCAACACTAAAATTTTTCAACCTTTTCATCAATGTCCTTTCCCTCTTCTAGTCTGACTCTTCCTCCACACCCCACATCACTGCTCAGCTCAAAGACCAGGGGATTGCCATCATTCAGTATTGTCTTTTATCCTCGTCAGGTAAGTGAGACTGTCTGATATTTATTCTTCTCCCTCTCACTTATTTTGCTTTATAAGATGCCCTCGAAGAAAACTGCAAGATTGCATCTTTTCTTAGAGTTCCATAGTATTCCACTGTGTATACCTACTGCAACTTTTAATTTATTTATTTAATATTTATTTTTGCTTTTTGGGTCACATCCAGCAATACAGGGGAGTTAATCCTGGCTCTGCACTCAGGAATTATGATTGGCTGTGCTGGGAGACCATGTGAGATGCTGGAAATCGAATCCAGGTTGGCCACATGCAAGGCAAACACCCTACCCACTGTGCTCCAGCCCCTACTGCAACTTTTTAATACATTTATCTATTGTTGGACATTTGGGGTGGTTTCATATCCTGACTATTGTACTTAGAGCTGCAATGACTGTAAGTATTTGTATACCTTCTTGAGTTAATGTTTTTGTGTTCTTGGAGCAGATGTCAAGAAGTGGGATCACTGACCACACAGAAGCTCTATTCTTAGTTTTTTTTTTTTTTGCTTTTTGGGTCACACCTGGCGATGCACAGGGGTTACTCCTGGCTCTGCACTCAGGAATTACCCCTGGCCATGCTCAGGGGACCATATGGGATGCTGGGATTTGAACCCGGGTCGGCCGCGTGCAAGGCAAACGCCCTACCCGCTGTGCTATCTCTCCAGCCCCTCTATTCTTAGTTTTTAAGAAAATTTTCCATAGAGGATAAACCAGATAACATTTTCAGAATGCATGAATGCATATATGCCTCATTGCATCTATGCCAATATTGATCATTTCCTGTCTTTTTTGATATATGCTTTTTTCACTGCTGTGAGATTATATCTAAATGTTATTTTGATTTGCATTTACCTGATAATTAGTGAAGATTAGAAATTTTTCATATCCCTACTGGCCATTTACATGTCTTCTTTGGAAAAGTGTCTCATCTCTCCATTTGATATATTCCCTTCTCCACTTTTTTGTCTGTAGAGTCAAATCACTGAAAACTTCTGTGGTCTATGTATTGGAGAATTCTGACTATGTTTTCCTCAATGGCTATAGCATGTACTTTTCCATTTATTAACTCACAGGCACTTAGGTAGCTCACAATACCATTCAGTTGTGAAAAATGCTGTGATGAAAATAGTTGAGCTCATACATCTTTAAAGTTAGTGAAGTTTTTTTTGCTTGTTTGATTTGGACCATACCTGGCCATGCTCAAAGTTTACTGTTGGCTCAGTGCTCAGCTCAGGGAACCATATAGTGCTAGGAATCAAACATGGGTTGGCCATGTCTAATACATGTGCCCTACTGGTTGTACTCCAGACCCTTATAATTTAATTGTGTTTTTGTGAAATTATGTCCTTATGTCATTTAAGCATCAAATACTAATCATTTGCACTGTCAAGCAATATAATTTTCATATTAGTGAAAACACATTACATTTATTTACAACCATCAGAAGTTTCTAGCAGATGCTTCTGCCTTAGGAGTTTGCAGTTTTTCTTGGTGAGGTTAAAAAATACATCTTCTCATGATTAATAATAAGGACCTGAGGGTTTGGGTAAGGAAGAACAAGAAAGACATGTTTGGGAACTCCCTTGGTTCCAAGTTGTGGTTTGTGAACATGAGTTTCCATGCGATCATTACTACCTATCAGATTGTAAAGCCCATTTACCCAGATGGGGAGGATATCAAAATACTTCTTGACATGCTGAATCAGGTGGGTTTCAGTTTCTTGCAGATTATGCCTATGCCATTGAAGAGTCACAAATGTTCTTCTTTGCCGTAAAATTTGACTGTTAATAACTTCACATCCTAGATGAAACAAAATTAAGTCATTCACTAAGTAGAGAGTATATGTAGCATTTCATACACACAGCACAGCATAGTAAATACAGGATGGTATGCAAGTAAACTAGTATTTTGTCTTTCTGTGTTACTAAAAAAACACTGCTACTTCTACTTTCACTACTTGATATAGTTTAATACCAGGAGTATAACACCTGAATTATTCTTTCATTCATTCATGATAATTTAAATGGACATTTACTGTGATCAGATACTCAGATGATTACTGGGAAGTATCAGAAAAAATTGTTGTCATGGTTTCTCATAATGTCATTCATGACTTTGGAGAAGATAGTCTTTTAATGTTATTATTTTTATAATAAAAAGTTATTTGTTGTTACAGGAAGTTTTGCAAAAAGGGTCGAAGGTGATAGTTTTAATTGCACCTCCAAACAGTGTTAGATAAGCATAGTCGGTGGAGTAAGATAAGAACATTTAGGATAATAAGCATGGTTATGAAGAGAAACAAGTGAGCAATATTATCCAAATTTCCTCCCCTTTTCTATATCACTTGTATCACTTGTCACTTGTCATCCCATTGCTCATCAATTTGCTCAAGCGGGCACCAGTAACATCTACATTCGTCCCTGTCGCGTGTGAGTGTAGCCCAATGGCATCTGCTTGCTCCAGGAACAAGAAGAACATCAAACCATTTGTTCAGGGTCTTGATAAAAAAAGTCTGACCATATTGTAGGTGGGTGGCAAGGCATTCTTTTAATGTCCCGTGGAATTCAGTCAGTAGCAGCTCTAGTCCAGGGGTCATCTCCAAATCGCATTATGTGTCCAACCCATCTGATTTTAGATGCATTGGCAAATGAGGCAGCGTCCCTGATCCTTGATCGTCAACGGAGGTCAGAACTCCGGATTCCTTCTCTCACTTGAATGAAAAATGATACTCCAAGCATAGCTCTTTCAATTCCTCTTTGGGAGACCTGAATGGAGTTCTTATCCCGTTTTGTTAGGGAGAGCACAGGTCTCTGAGGCGTCTGTTAGTGTAGGAAGAACAGTGGAGTTGAAAAGTTGTGCCCAGAGCCGAAGGTTCTTCATCCTCTTAACCAGTTCTTCGATGCTCTTGAAGGTGTTCCATGCCGCTCTCTTCCTCCTGCACAGCTCAGGTGCCAGATTGTTCGTCATGTTGAGTTCTTGACCTAGATGCACATAACTGCTGCATTTGGAGATGTTTGTTCTGTTGAGAACAAATGGAACATCAGGAACTAGTTTGTTTCTCATGAACATTGTCTTAATGAGATTCAGCTGCACCTTTCCACACTCACAGTTGAAGTTGGCCAGCATTCATGCTGCTTGGCTAATGTTTGGTGTTATTAGAACAATGTTATCAGTGAAGCAGAGGTGGTATAGTTGCCAACCATCCATCTTCACTCCCATTCCTTCCCATTCTAGTCATCGCATGACATCTCAAGGATGGCTCTGAAGAGTTTTGGTGAAATGGTATCACCCTACCGAAACTCTCTCTACATTGATGATCACTTCCTTGTAGAATGGTGAGATCCTGGTGGTCAATCCATAATACAGTTCACGGGGGATCCTGATGTACTAAGTTGGAACGCCCTGTTTTGTTAGGGTTTCGATAACCACTTCAGTCTCAATAGAATCAAAGGCCTTCTTTAAATCATTGAACATTAGACAGAGCGGCATCTTGAACTCTCACAAAACCTCAATGAGCTTGATCACCATGTGGATATGGTCGCTCGTGCTGAATCTTTTTTGGAACCTGGCTTACTCGTATAGTTGTCCTTCATCTAGTGTTCTGCCAATCCTATTCAGGATGACATGAGTGAATAACTTGTAGATGACGGACAACAGGCAGTTCGGGCAATAGTTGCCAGTGTCATGATTGTCTCCCTTTTTGTACAACAGGACAGTTCTGCTGGTTTTCTGTTGGGACAGAACCTTGCATTCAGAAGAGCTGAGCCAGTGAAGAGCTGAGCCAGTGTATTGATGAGTACTAGTGACAGATTCTTCAGGTGTTCGGATCTGACATTGTCTGGACTGGGTGCTGTATGCTTCTTTACCAACAAAATGGCTTGTTGGATTTCGGAAGGGAGAATACTGGGAATGACATATCCATCCTGTGGAATTTGGTATGTGGGCAGGTGGATGTGGCTATCAAAGAGATCTGAGTAGAAGTCATGGATAACCTTTTCCGTTGCCCTTCTGGAAGATGTGATAGATCCATCAGGATGCCGAAGGGCAGTCATCTTGGTCTTATAGTTGGCAAAGGGCAGGTGGGTGTTGTGAATACTTTTCCCAGCATCTGCCACATCGACCAACACTGCTGCTCTTTTTTCTTTGAGGTCTTCCTTTATTGCTTCTCTGCACAGCTTTGCAAGCTCGAACATTAGCTTGTGTTTGCCTGAGGCTTGCGCCAAACCACATTGGTGAATGAGCTTGAGAGTTTCCGAAGACAGGTGTTTTTCTTTTTTGTGGCTTTTTTACTCTCAGTATTCCTCGCACGATGATGGAGGTGCTGAATCAGTCAATCGTATTCCTCGTTGATGTTGTCAGTGATGGCATCTTCCCATATTGTCGCAATAGTGCCAAAGAGCTCCCAGTTGGTGGTCATTCTGGGAGTTCTCTTCTTAAACTTTGCAGCCCTTTCTCACCACTCTGTGAAGTAGAATTTCGCATGAAGGAGATGGTGGACTGATCCCATTTGAATTTTGGGACAACAGCGACATCGGTCAGAAAAAACTGTCTATTGAATATGATGTGGTCAATTTCATTGTGGAACTATTCACTGGGAGACTCCCATGTCCAACATTTAGATTTGGCCTTCTGGAACTGTGAGTTACCATGGATGGTCTTGGTCAACATGATAAACTCAGACAGTCTCTCACCCTGTTTATTCCATTGGAGGCCATGGGTCCTGATGTGGAGTTCTTCGGGCGACCTTCTCAGTCCTATCTTGGTGTTAAAATCACCAACAATGACCATGTAGAAGGTGTGGTCTTCTTTATAGAACTTCTCCAGCTCCATGTAGAACTTCTCAATTTCTTCTTCATCGTAGTTGGATGTTGGTGAATAGATGATGAAAATAGAAACTACTGGCAATGAGCCACATCTATTCAAACATAAGCGTCTGATTTGGACTGTTAGGCATTTGAACGAATCAATGCTCATGGCCAAGTTTGTGTTGATGAGGACACCGACAACACCGACACCGACAACACCGATGCCTCAGTTGTCGCATGTTCCAAGGAACAGTTCTTCTCCAGTGTCAAAAATGGCGTGATGTGATCGATGCCTTCTTGTCTCGGTCAATCCATTGATGTCGTGCTTGATCTTCTGTGCTTACACCATCAGGTCCTTGATGGATGCTTCAGATGCCAACGTACATGTGTTAAAAGTGCAGACAGCGATTTTAGTCCTTCTTCATTTTAGCAGCCTAGTTCAGCCCTGAGATTTTAGCAAACTTTCCTTGCTCGTCCTTCTCAATGCCACTGTATTGGGGGCTCTTCCAGAGTCAGGGGAATGAGGCCCATTTTTGTTTCTGTTTTTGACATATCAAATACGCTATGGGTAGCTTGCCAGGCTCTGCCATGAGGGTGGCATGTTGTAACCATTTGCACGCTGACAAACACATCACACACCTTGTGCATGGATGTGCTGTTCATGAAAGTACTGGTCAGATGGACACAGTCGATGCAAGGAGTCCAGCACTGCACCTCCCTGCATCTCTGGGAAGCACCTGTTGGTTCACTCTTCACCGGTTGGCACAGTTGCCACCCCTCACCACAATGAGGTGGTGAACCATCAAGGGGGTCTTTTGCCGGCAGTTCTAGGGGGGCCCTCGTGGTCCGATTAGCCAGTAGCACGGCTCTGGTGGAATAGGCACAGCTGCTGTTCGCAAGCTCTGTGGTTGCCATGTTGCTAGGCTTCATGCTGCACCGGCCACTGTCCTTCAACCCTGCTGGTGGGCAGCTTGAAGGTGTGGGACTGGAGCTTTCAGCTGTGGCAAAACCTCTACCTGGTGGGCTATGGCAAGACAGTGTTGGGCACGATGGCTGGAGTCGAAGAGCTGCTGGGCCATCATCTCATGCAGGGTGTGATCAGCGTGCTCACAGGGATTCGCGCTGCCCTGGAGAACGCTGGCAAACAGGAGATGCTGCTGAAGCTGAACAGCTGTATCCAGGTATTTGAGGGTGCAGAGGACAACCTGCCAGACCATGATGCTCTGCGGGTACACTTGCCATCTGGCAGCTTTCTGAAGGCCTCACAGCCAATGACCTGCTGCTTGTGACTTGTTCAATGGGGGCTCAGCCCTGTTGCCTGCACCTATCCCACTTGTCACCCTGGAGGAGAGGCAGACACTCACCACACTGTTGGTAGCCTGCCAAGCCACCATCCAGGAGCTAAACACCATCCGGAAGGCCCTGTCCCAGCTCAAGGGCAGGGGCGGTGGGGACTGGCACAGGCCACCTACTCCACCCAGGTGGTTAGCCCGATTCTGTCCCATGTGGTAGGGGACCCTTTGCCAGTGGCCCCACCGAGACCAGAGCCCAGAGTGTGCAGGGTTGCCTGTACATCCTCCACCACTACAGGCTGTGCACTTTCCTTTTCTACACAGCAGCACAATTTCCCTGACTTCTCAAAGACCTACATATCATTGAATCACCATGAGATACAAAATTAGAAAATTGTTCATGATTGGGTTTCAGTCATACAATGTTCCAACACCCATCTCTTCACTAGTGTACATTTCCCACCCTCAATGTCCCTAGTTTATTCCCACTACCACTTCTACCCCTCCATCAATCTGCCTCTATGGCAGACACTTTTCTTCTCCCTGTCTCTCTCTCTCTGTCTCTCTCTGTCTCTCTGTCCCTGTCTCTCTGTGTGTGCTCTTTCCTTCATAAATTTTGGTTTGCAATGCAGGTACTGAAGTGTTACTACGTATATATCTTTAACTCCTTTCAGCACTCAGTTCTTGCCCAGAGAGATAATTTCGAACTATCATTGTCATAGAGTTCACTTCTCTGTTCTAACTGCAATCCATATACCACTTGTGGCAATTTCCCAACCATGGATCAGTCTTCCTAGCCCTTATTTCTACTGTCCTTGGGTATTAATCTCATACTGTGTTATTTTTATATTCTGTAAGGAAGTGCAATCATTCTATGTCTGTTTCCCCCCTCTGATTCATTTCACTTAGCATGATACTATCCATGTCTTTTCATTTATAAGCAAATTTCATGACTCGATTTTTCCTGGTGGCTGTGTAGTATTCCATTGTGTAGATGTATCATAATTTCTTTATGTAGTCATCTGTTCTCAGGAACTCAGTTTTTTTTCAGATCTTGGCTATTGAATAGTACTGCAATGAACATAGACCTGCAGATAGTTTTTCTGTTTTCTGTTTTAGGCTCCTAGGTATATTCCTAAGAGAGGTATTGCTATATTGTATGAAAACTCACTTTCTAGTTTTTTTGAGGAATGCCCATATTGCTTCTCAAAAGACTGGACCAGTTACATTCCCACTAATAATGAATGAGAATCTCTTTCTGCATCTACACCAGCACTGATTGTTCTTTTTCTTTTTGATATGTGCTATTCTCTGTGGTATGAGATGATATCTCATTGTTGTTTTGATTTGCATCTCCCTGATGATTAGTGACACATTTTTATAAAGTACATTTTTGTGTCTCTTGACCATTTGTATTTCTTCTTTGAAGAAGTTTCTGTTCATTTCTTCTCTCCATTATTTTTTATGGGGTTGGATATTTTTTTCTTGTAAAGTTCTACCAGTGCTCTATATCATTTATATTTACCCCTTATCAGACGGGCAACGGGTAAATAATCTTTTCCATTCTGTGGGTTGTCTAATCATTATTTCTTTTGAGGTGCAGACACTTCTTAATTTAATGCAGTCCCATTTGTTTATCTTTGCTTCCACATGCTTGGTCAGTGGTATTTCATCTTTGAAGATGCCTTTAGTTTCAATGTCATGGAGGATTCTGCCTATGATTTCCTCCATGTACCTTTGGGCTCAGGTCTGATATTGAAGTCTTTAATCCCTTTTAATTCCTTTTGATATGACTTTTATGCATGTCATTAGAAAAAGAAGACCAATATTTCTGAGGCGGGGTCTGCTCTGCTCTTCATAGACTCTTATTGGTTGTGTTATGCAGGCACTTGCCAGCACCAATTTTTCATCATTTCCTCCTGGAGTGCAGTTCTGAGACCTGCAGAAAGCTATGCATGACCCAAGCCTTTTTGTAAGTCAGCTAATGATCACCCAATCCACTGGAGAAAATTGATTGTGTCAAAGCTCATGAAGAGCTGCAGCCTGATCAATGTCTCACTGAAGTCAAGTTTCACACGGAACTGACCAAAGCTGGAATTAAGTGTCAGGTACAATTGGTGCTGATGCCTGAGTAGTGCCTTTTGAGAAAGAGCCTCATGCTCATTCTGCCCTGCAGAATAACTTCCCCATGGAGGACTTCCCTAGCTAAGTGATCAGTACCTGGCAAGCTGCCACACTACAAGTCTCTAGGTGAGATCTGCAAAAGTGGGAATTTGGTGCTTGTACTGAGCTTGGCTGTGCATCCTGTCAAGGCCAGAAGGGAAATGTCTTGGGAAGAAAAGAAAGAGATGTTGGGTGTCAGCTCTGATTTAAATAAGGCCATGTCATTGAGTGGGGCGCCACAATGGTAGCTTTCTGGAAAGAATGCTGTCAGAAATAGAGGAAGACTGAAAGGGAGCTGTAGTCAAGCTGCCTTGTGCCATGTTGTGACCTGGCTTCAGGCTCTTTGTGCTTTGTTTCTGCTCGACTTCTTGTAACCAATGCCTCTGCAATGCCCTCATACTCTCCAGTCTAGTCAGAGAGCTGGTTTGCTTTGAAAGAGTTATGTTTCTTTTGCACCTTTGATTTCCTTATTTTTTTTTTGCCATATATATATATTAACTCCCACCTTCCTCCAATGCCAGATCAAATGCACATTTCTTCATAAATATTTTATTTATTCTTTCAGCTTGCAGAATCTCATATCCCCAAATACTACAGGAGTTGGCTATATCATATATTATGCCACTTTAAATTTCCAATTTGTGTTTTACTTACATTTTTATCTTTCCTATTAGCTTTCAGACACTTTGAGGAAAACATCCAGATCTGATTTGTGCCCCTGTCCCTGAATTAAAAATTTTTTTTTAAAATTGCTTCTAAAATATTTTAAATATTTTCTTGGGAGCCTTCAAAATTAAAAACAGATAAACATGTAATCCAGAAACTTCACTTCTAGGTGTTCCTGCATCACCTATGATCCATTTTTTTATTCTGTTTCCCCACTGCTTGGTAGTTAGTTTTGCAATCCAAGATCCAAGGTTTATCATTGATGCTGTCTATTCCCTTGTTTTGTCTCTTTATATCCTCACGTGAGAGTATTACTCCATATTTGTCCTTTTCCCCTTGACTTCTTTTGCTTAACACAGATATCCTCCAATTCTATTTTATTTGCATTGTAGAAAACTGCATGATTTTAATCTTGTATTCATAATAAATTCAGAATATACCTCTTATCTTCCTTGATAGACATACTCAGTTTTCTTAGCCAGCATATGCAATGCTGATGTGCTGATCAGACATCCAAATATCTCAGATCTGAAAGGAAAATCAGTTTTTAAGGAAATCCTCTTACCAGCCATCAAGAAATTCTTCACAAACACCTATTTACATCTTCCTGGATCTGCCGAATTCATTATAAAAATGGGAAGTAACATCTTTTCATTATTTTCATGCAAAAAATCTTTTGAGTAACTTTGATGAGTTCTCTTTATATTAGCTTATGTTTTCCAACAGCTATATTCTCATAGTGGAGAATAAGCACATACATTTCCAAATTGTTTTAAGACTCTGTGGTTCTCTAGAGAAGGGATCCCTAAGAAAATCATGGTTGGAGGAACCAGTTAGGATGGGAGATCCGTGCCGAAAGTAGATAATGGACCAAACATGATGAGCTCTCAGTGTCTGTGTTGCAAACTACAATGCCCAAAAGTAGAGAGAAAGTATGGGGAATATTGTCTGCCATAGAGGCAGGGGGGTGGTGGGAAAGGGGGGGTATACTCAGGATATTGGTGGTGGGGAATGTGCACTGGTGGAGGGATGGGTGTTTGATCATTGTGAGATTTTAACCCAAACATGAAAGCTTGTAACTATCTCACGGTGATTCAATGTGCCGAAAATTTAAAAAATTTACAAAAAAGAAAAAAAAGACTCTGGTTCTCAGAAGAAGAGGCCAATAATGGACAAGAAAGAAATCAGTAAATGGGACATAGTCACTGATGATGAAACAAGAGTATTTGACCTATAATCTCTATTATGGAAGTTCTCCCATGGCTGCATCAGAACTTCAGGGTCTCATTTTCTTCAGAGTGGACTCCAAGCATTTCTGCCTATTCTAAAAACACCCTAAAAAATGGAATACATCTTATTGTTCCTGAGTCACTATCACATTCATGTTAGAATTTATGATTATCATATTTATGATAGAATTTAAATTTCAAAATGAATTTTGCATCTTCTCTAAATAGACCTGCCTACAACACTGTATATCAGATAAATGGGTCAAACAGTAACTGATTGTCTCTTGTTGATTGTATTTACCCTGAGTTTACCTTCTAACATCTGAACAGGTGATTTTACTTTTGCTTAACATAATTCGTTTGTGCAACAACTTGATAATATATTTTCTCAAAGTGGATTGATATAATTAGAACAAAGACATTTGTAGATACCTATAGCAGTTTGCTCTAACAAAGATGGAATTTTCTTCGTAGTACATCACTCAATATATCTTATCTTTCCCATTTAAAGGAACTCAAGTATTCAACTCCTTTGCTCTCAGCCTAGATCAGGGGAGCAGTGGACTCAGACTAGAGTGAGAAATTGCTCTTTGCAGGAAGAAAAGTCCATCTTAATCCTACCTAGGTGTGTTTTCTTTTGTCTTTTTTTCTTCACAGAAAGAATTTCTGAGGCAATGAATCATGAATCATAACGAGTCTGAGAAATGAAGGGAGATAAGGAGAAAGGCCGGTTAAGATATCTGCTCAAGAGAGAACATGAGCTTCTCCAGAGTGGAGAGAGCCATTGCACATCCCAACATTTAAGTGTGGAAGCACACAACTCAAGAGGGGATGTGCAGGTGACAGGTGCTGTAGCATGGTTGCCTGGCAGCATGGGCATGGGAGGCATGCAGGCCTCTTCCTCTGCCCTATTACTTTACATACCCTTTTCCCAAACTGCCCACCTCATCAATCTGTTGTCACTGGAACCCATGGATGGCTTATGTGAAGCGGGAGGAGAGAGACAGTCACTTTCTCTCATCCATCTCTGCCCCCTGGGGACTCAGGGTGTTAGAGTCTGGAGTCACCACCCCTCATAGACAGAGAACAGAGCCAATAATGCAAATCACATAGCGAGGTTTATTGTTCCAGCTAGCTGGGGTGCAAGTATCCACCTTCGCAGTGGGGAGTGGGGAGGGAAGGGGCATCTTCCCTAATCTATCTACCTATATCAAGTCTGTTGTTAGGGTGGCTAAAAGGAGGAGAGTTGGGAACTGTTGGTTGCCACCTCTCCCCTCACAAGCCTCCTTGCACTTGGTCTGGAAATCTGCATCTCAATGGCTTTCCAGGGTCCAGATAAGGGTCTTTTGTCTCAAAGACCTTCACATCTCTGAGCTGGTTTAAGTTTTAGGCACCTTTCTCCAATATACCTTACCAGATCCCCCAGACCCCATCTTCCTGCCTGGAATATATTGGTCAAGTAATCAATTCCATTGTTGGACAGACACCATCATTACAAAAAAATCTGTGAGGATGAGAAAGGGAAGATAGAAAAAGTGTAGAATAAAGTAGATGACAGTCCTTGCCTTTGAGAGGTTTATAAGCAAGAAAGGAAGAGAAGCTTTAAAAAGGTAAGAGTGCCTCAAATTTGAGATTCCATTCTGCTTGGATTGACTGGAATGTTCTTTTGATCAATTCCTTTCATGATTGTATCAGGGTTTTTGATTATTGACCACTGAAGTAGTGAGCTTTGCTTCTTGTTTGCTGTGTCAGTTGTGGGATTACAGTAGACAGATGTGGGGAGATTTCGGCCCTGGGAAGCAGCCCTCTGCACTAGATCCTAATCACCCTGGACAATCACCATTAACACTTTCTCCCTTCCTGCTGGCACCTGTGGGGAGCCTGTTTTTAAAGCCCACTATGCTGGGCCACATGCTGGCAAAGAGTCTACAGGAATTCTTGTTTCTACTGTGAATAAATTATTTTAAAAAGGTCTGTAAAAATATATGCACCATTTAGATCTCAGTGGGCCCACCTCTACATCTCACACCCTTTGTTTGCTCCTTTGCCCTTATAGGTGAGGTTGAATTACTGTCATGCCTGGGGTCTTGTGGGAATGTGACGCAATTTCTCCATTCCTTCAGGGTCCTGGCAGCCTCTGTGCTTGACGGACATCTCAGAAGACCCATCACCACATCTCCAAACTGTGAGACCACATGAGTGGCTGTGCAACAGCTTTTCTCATCACAGCCCGCACTGCTTACACATATACCTCCTGTCACTGTGGAGACGGAAAAAAAGGAAAAAAACACCTGGTATAATCCCTCAAGACTCCCAGGGGAACTAACTGCAAAGATTCACTCTCAGCACAGCAGAAACTCAGCAAACACAATAGGAAAGATGCTTAGTGAGTGAAAATTAGAGCATGGAAGGCACTGCCTCTCAGAAAATGACTTTTGTAACACCATGTTTAATGAGCTCAAAGAATTATGAAACAAGTAGTCAGCAAATAACAAAGCATGTGAGTAAGAAAGAGAAAAATATAATCAGAAATGACAGAACTGAAGAGTATGGTAGGTGATATAAAAAAGTAACAATAGAAGGCCCGAACAACAGAATAACAGCATGAGTAAAAGATCAGTGAGCTCCAAGATGGAATGCAGGAAGCCTCTAGAAAATTCTACTGTTTTCTTCTATTAAATGGGGGAAAAGTATGAAAAGAAATGAACAGCACACCAGAGAACTATGGGATGGGTTCAAGAGGAACTGAAGCACTTTAGCACTATCATCCCGTTGTTCATTGATTTGCTCGAATAGGCACCAGTAACGTCTCCATTGTGAGACTTGTTATTGTTTTTGGCATATCAAATATGCCACAGGTAGCTTGCCAGGCTCTGCCATGCAGGCAGGATACTCTCAGTAGCTTGTTGGGCTCTCTGAGAGTCCGAAGGAATCAAACCCGGGTCAGCCACATACAAGGCAAACGCCCTACCCGCTGTGCTATCGCTCCAGTTCTCAAGAGGAACAATAAAAAAATATTATCAGTGTCCCTGAAGAAACAGAAGGAAAATTTGAAGAAGAAACAATAGTAAGAGAAATTATAGATAAGAATTTCCCAAGGTTGTGGAGTGTAGGCTCTAAGATCCAAGAGGCCAGAATGTTCCTAGCAAAAATAGGCCCAATAGAAAATCTCCAAGATGCACTGTAATCAGAATGACAGAAGTCAAAGAGAGTCAGAATACTGAAAGCAGCAAGAATGGAATTCAATGGAAATTCCAGTGGCTAGAGAGATAGGACAGTGAGTAGGGGTAGGGTGCTTGCCTTGCATGTAGACTACCTGGTTCAATCCCCGACTCCATGTGGTCCCTCAGCCTTCCAGGAGTGATTCCTGAGTACAGAGTCTGGAGTAACCCCTGAGCAATCCCAGGTATGCGCCCCCTGGCTCAAAAAAGAACTCTGAAGCCATAGAAATAGTACAGTGGGTGGGGCATTTGCCTTACATGTGGTCAGCTGGGGGGATCCCTGGCATCCCTGTTCCCCAGAGCACCACCGTGAGTAATTCCTGTGCACAGAACCAGGAGTAACTCTTGAGCATTGCAATATATGTCCTCCACCCCAACTCCCCCCCCCCAAAAAAAAAGCCACAAAAACAAAATACAAAAAAAAAAAAATAGCAACAAACCAAAGGAACGCCCATAAGATTCAAAGATGAGACTCTACAAAACCAAAGAGAATGGTGGGATATAATGAAAAAAAAAATAAACAAAAAACTCAATGGAAAGGACACCTCATTAAGAAACTCTATCCAGCTAGATTATCATTAGGTTTGAAGGAAAGATACAAAGCTTTAAGGACAGGCAACAGCTTACAGGCAACAAGAATTTATATTTGAAACTAGTTTTTCAAGAGGCACTAAAGATGCTTCTTTACAAGACAAATTTCTTAGCATTTTGCTATTGAGCATGGCATTCAGTAATGGTGCTTATGGTTACCCTCTATTGGATTAATAAAGGTCTGTTTACTCCTTATTTGTTATGGGATTTTATAGTTTTTAGGTAATCAATTATTGTTTCATTTATGTTGAGTGTTCTGAATCTTTTTAGATAATTTTTATACTCATAATTATTTTTATTATACTCTTGTACTTATTCTTTGACACTCAAGCATTGTCTCTCATATATTTTCTAACTTGTATCACTTGTAGTCCCGTTGATCTTTGATTTGCTCGAGCGGGCGCCAGTAACATCTCCATTTGTCCCTGTCGTGAGCTAGTGTAGCTCAATGATACCTGCTCGCTCCAGGAACAGAAAAAGCCTCAAATCGTTCATTCAGAGATCTGATGAAGAAATCTGACCATCTAGTTGGAGGGTCGCCACGAGGTTTTCTGATGTCCCGTGGAATCCAGTCTGTAACAGCTCTAGTCCAGCGGTCGTCTCTGAATCGCATTACATGACCGGCCCATCTGATTTTCGATGCCTTGGCAAACGAGACAGCATCCCTGATTTTTGACTGTCGACGGAGGTCAGAATTCCGGATTCCTTCTCTCACTTGAGTGAGACATGATATTCCCAGCATAGCTCTTTCGATTCCTCTTTGGGATACCCTAATAGCATTCTCATCCTGCTTGCATAGGGCCCAGGTCTCTGAGGCATATGTTAGTGCAGGAAGAACGGTGGAATCGAAAAGATGTGCCAAGAGTCGAAGGTTCTTTGATCTCTTAACCACCTCTTCGACGCTCTTGAAGGCATTCCACGCTGCTCTCTTCCCCCTGCGCAGTTCTGGCACCAAGTCATTCCTCATGTTGATTTCTCGACCCAGGTACACATAGCTGCTGCATTCAGAGATGTTCGTTCCATTGAGAGCAAATGGAGCTTCAGGGACCAGTTCGTTTTTCATGAACATCGTCTTGTTGAGATTCAGCTTATGTTATTGAGATTCAGCTTTATGTTATTTTCTAACATAAAGTCAATATTCTCTTGTCAAGTCAACACTTTTATACTTTTTAATAAGTTTATTTAGATTTTCCCTTAACATTTTCTTATTTCTTCTCTTCTCACTGTTACCAATTCTTTATTTGTAGGATTTATCTATTTCATGTGAATTTGAAAATGTATCACCAGAGTTAGTCATACTATTCCTTTTTAAAGTTTTCTCTACTTGTAATAAAAGAAAGATACTCCATTTTTGAAAATTTTTTTTATCAACAAATCAACTGAAAATTTTGTGGCACTTTAGGAGTTTAGCTAATTCAGTAATACATATTTACTTCTCACCACCTCCGTAACAAATAAATTAAAAAACTTCTCTCATCTGTTTGATATAAAGAAACATAGTAAGGAAACAAAGAAAATGAAACTTTATCTGCAGAACTGAGCTTACATGGAAGGACCCTTGAGACACTGGTGAAGGGAAGTGAGTACTTTAGTGATGTGTGTGGTATTGGAATTAAGTATGCCTGAAATGTATAATAAACAGTATAATAAATCTTGGTACCTCAATGAATTCTTTTTATTTTTTGGGTCACACCCGGCGATGCACAGGGGTTACTCCTGGCTCTGCACTCAGGAATTACTCCTGGCGGTGCTCAGGGGACCATATGGGATGCTGGGAATTGAACCCTGGTCCTCCACATGCAAGACAAATGCCCTATGTGCTATGGCTCTAGCCCCCCAGCCAAAGTTTCTTTTACCCTGAAAATTTTCTTTGCTTATAAATGTTTTTTTGGTATTAATGTAACCATTACTGATTTTTTAAAAATACTTATCTATTAAATCACTGTGAGAGCAGTTACAAAGCTTTCGGGTTTAAGACTTGGTCATACAATAATGAAACACCTTTCCCTGCACCAGTGCACATTTCCAACCACTAATAACCCCTGTATACCCCCCATCCCATACCCTCCCCCTACCTGTGTGGCAGATGATGCCCACATTGCTCTCTCTCTACTTTGATTACATTCAATATTTTGACACAAGGGCTGGAGCAATAGCACAGCAGGTAGGGCATTTGCCTTGCATGCAGCTGCCCCAGGTTTGATTCCTCCGCTCCTCTCGGAGAGCCCAGCAAGCTACTGAGAGTATCTCGCCAGCAAGGCAGAGCCTGGCAAGCTACCCGTGTGTATTCAATATGCCCAAAATAGTAACAACAAGTCTCACAACGGAGATGTTACTGGTGCCTGCTCGAGCAAATCGATGAGCAATGGGATGACAGTGATACAGTGATACCTCAATGAACTTAACAATAAAACTAATTATAAAATATTCCCCAAACTGAACATTACCATCACATTTAATAAAAATAGGAATTTCATAAATTCTTGTGAAATTAAGTACATTATGCATTGTTTAAAGAACAATGCTAATGAAAACATCTTTCAATCATCATGCAATTAAAAAATATCAGTGGGTTAGAGAGATAGTACTGTTTGTAGGACATTTGCTTTGTACTCATCCAACCTGGATTCTATCACATATGATCCCCTGAGAACTGTAGAAGTGTCCCCAGAGCACAGAATCAAGAGTAAGCCCAAAGCCCACACTGCCAGGTGTGGACCCAAACAAACAAACAAACATTTTCAGTGACTTAAATCCTCACCATCCCTCCCAGACTATATATCAAAAATAGTTCCTACTCCAAATCTGTGATAACATTTTCTTGTGTTCTACATATTTTTATTAACCTTATACCACTTTTATGTGTGCCCGCATTAATACTCTATTTCCATTAGTGAATAGAACTGCAAAGAAGATTTTATTTACTCTTATTTTTTAGTTATTTTCTTTTTTGTGTGGGATCAAACGATAGCACAGTGAGTAGGGCATTTGCATTGCAGGCCGCGGCCGATCTGGGTTTGATTGCTCCATCCCTCTTGGAGAGCCTGGCAAGCTACCAAGGGTATCCTGACTGTACGGCAGAGCCTGGCAAGCTACCTTTGGCATATTCGATATGCCAAAAACAGTAACAACAAGTCTCACAATGGAGATGTTACTGGTGCCCGCTTGAGCAAATCAATGAACAACATGATGACAGTGCTTCCTTTTTTTTGTGGGAGGGGTGCCACACCTGGTGGTGCTCAGGGCTTACTTCTAGCAATGTGCTCAGGGATCATTCCTGGTAGAGCTCAAGGGACCATATGGGTTTTTGGGGATGGAGCCCTAGTCAGCAACATGCAAGGCAAATGCCCTACACATGGTGCTATTGCTCTGGCCCCAGAGATTTCACTTTGCAGCAAAAAATTGAAAATTAATATTAAAATTACGTTTGCTCTTTGTTTTGCAGGAGTCTTTACATAGGCAGTGCACCCAGGTGTCTGTGAGACATCACCAAGCTTCTTCTCTGAAAACTGTTTTATATATGTATATATATATATACATATACTGTTTTATATATGTATATATACATATATAAAACATATATATACATATATATACATGTATATATATACATATATAAAACAGTTTTCAGAGAAGGAGCTTGGTCCCCTGAGAACTGTAGAAGTGTCCCCAGACAATGAAGTAATCTAATATATATATACACATATATATATATATTAGATTACTTCATTGTTTCATCCTTACTTTTACTATAAGTTGGTATTATTTCGAAGATATTTTATGCTGTTTTTATAAAGTTTGGAAACACAAAAAAAATTTCATTTAAGTTAATGCTTATAGTTTCTTTGATCAATGCATGCCATTCCAGCTCATGAATATTTTCATAGGAACATGCTCACTTCAATTAGCAGGGAAAACAAACCTATGTGTGATTCCTTAGAAAACATTCATTTGATTTTGTTTTGTTTATTTTCTTAGTTTGGGGATTACATGTAGCAGTGATTAAGGGTTTCTTCTGGCTTCATGCATGTGCTTGGAGACCACGAGGTGCCAGGACTTGAATTGCATCCTCCATGCAAACCAAGCACTCAGCTCACTTTGTTATCTATCAGCTTAGCTAGATATGCTGGTTCTGCTGTGTGCATTCTTCTGTGACTTATTTCTTTTTATGATTTGTTTCCTTTGAGATTAATCCATGGGTAATTTTGTGGGTAATTTATTGTCTTGGTACATGGAATTTTTATTTTAATTTTAGGAAGGAGCCACAGTTATTTGTGCATTCTATTACAAAAAATGTTTTACTTTTGTTACAATGAAAAATGTTTCTTTAAACTTTTGTACATATCTCTTGGGACAAAAGAACATTCTCTGGAGTATGTACAATGTGGAAGTGGAATTTCTAGTTACAACAAAGTCCAATCGTATTTTGTTCACTAAATAACCTTTACAAAGTAGTTCCACCAATTTTCACTCTACTAATGAAAGAGAATTTCTCTACAAACTCATCTTTTATAATGCTTTCAATTTTTCTATTTTTTAGGGAATTATAAAATTAAACATTACTGTGGCTTTTTAATTTTTTTTCTAACAATTGAGTTCAGGGACCAGAGTCATGGTACAATGGGTAGGGTTCTTGCCTTGCACATGACCAACCTGGGTCATGGCAACCCTGAGCACTGCCATGATTGATAACTGAGCACAGAGACAGAAATAAACCCTGAGCAATTTGGGGTATGGCCCAAAAAAGAAAAAAAAACCCATTGAAAACAATTAATGAGTAGAGTAACTTTTCATGTGTTTAAAGACTATTTGTATTTTCTGCTTTATGCAATTGTGACCCACATTTTTTTTTAAATTTTTTTAATTTTTTAATTAGTGAGTCACCATGAGGGTACAGTAACAGATTTATACATTTTCATACTTGTGTTTCTCTCATACAATGTTCGAGCACCCCTCCCTCTACGTGTGTCCATTCTCCACAACAAGTGAACCCAGTATACCTCCCACCTCCCAATCCCTTCCCCCATGCCTTTGTGGCAGGGCATTCCCTTTTGTTCTCTCTCTCTCTCCTTGTGGGTGTTGTGGTTTGCACTAGGGGTATTGAGTGGCCATTGTGTTCAATCTATAGTCTACTTTCAGCACGCATCTCCCCTCCCAAGCGGGTCCTCCAACCAGAGCTTACTTAATGTTCCCTTCTCTATCTGAACTGCCTTTTCCCCCAGCATTTGAGGCCAGCTTCCAAGCCATGGAGCCAACCTCGTGGTACTTATTTCTACTATTCTTGGGTGCTAGTCTCCTACTCTGTTATTTTATATTCCACAGATGAGCACAATCTTTCTATGTCTCTTTCTGACTCATTTCAATTAGCATGATACTTTCCATGATGATCCACTTATATGCAAAATTCATAACTTCATCCTTTCTAACAGCTGCATAGTATTCCATTGTATAGATGTACCAAGGTTTCTTTAACCAGTCATCTGTTCTCAGGCACTCAGGTTTTATCCAGGTTCTGGCTATTGTCAACAGTACTGCGATGAACATATAAATGCAAATGTCATTTCGACAATACTTTTTTGCTTCTCCGAGATATATTCCCAGAAGTGGTATTGTTGGGTCAAATGGGAGCTCAATTTCTAATTTTTTGAGAAGCGTCCATATTGTTTTCCAGAAGGGCTGAACAAGTCGGCATTCCCACCAACAGTGTAGAAGGGTCCCTTTCTCCCCACATCCCTTCCAACAGCTGTTTCTTTTGTTCTTTTGGAAGTGTGCCATTCCCTATGGTGTGAGGTGGTATCTCATAGTTGTTTTGATCTTCATCTCCCTGATTATTAGTGATGAAGAGCATTGTTTCATGTGCCTTTTGATCATTCGTATCTCTTCTTTGGGAAAGTTTCTGTTCATTTCTTTGCCCCATTTTCTGATGGGGTTGGATCTTTTCTTCTTGTAGAGTTCAACCAGTGCTTTATATACCCTTGATATCAACCCCCTATTCGATGGGTATTAGGTGAATATCCTTTCCCATTCTGTAGATTGTCTTTGTATTCTGGTTACTGTATCTTTTGCGATGCAGAATTTTCTTAGTTTCATATAGTCCCATTTGTTTATCTCTGTTTCCATTTTTTGATCAGTTGCATGTCATCTTTGAAGATTCTGTTAGCTTCAATATCGTGGAGGGTTTGGCCGAATTTATCTTAAATGTACCTTATGGATTGTGGTCTGATGTTGAGGTCTTTAATCCATTTTGATCTGACTTTTATGCAGGGTGTCAGGTCAAGATCTTAGGCCATTCTTTAAATGTGGTTGTCCAGTTGTGCCAGCACCATTTGTTAAAGAGGCTTTCCTTGCTCCACTTCACATTTCTTGCTCCCTTATCAAAGATCAGATGATCATACATTTGGGGTTGTGTGTTGGGATATTCCACCCTGTTGCATTGGTCTGCAGCTCTACCTTTATTCCAGTATCATGCTGTTTAAATTGTTACCACTTTGTAGTAAAGTTTAAGGTTGGAGAGGGTGATGCCTCCCATCATCTTTTCCCCAAGAATTGTTTTAGCTATCCATGGATGTTTGTTGTTCCATATGAATTTCAGGATAGCTTGATCCATTTCTTTGAAAAATTTCATGGGTATCTTTATAGGGATCTCATTGAGTCTGTATAATGCTTTGGGGAGTATTGTCATTTTGACAATGTTGATTCTCCCTATCCATGAGCAGGGGATATGTTTCCATTTCCTCATGTCCTCTTTTATTTCATGGAATAGCGTTTTATAGTTTTCTTTGTAGAGGTCCTTTACTTCCTTGGTTAAGCTGATTCTGAGGTACTTCATTTTCTGGGGCACGATTGTGAATGGGATTGCTTTTTTCATGTCCCTTTCCTCTGACTCATTGTTTGCATATAGGAAGGCCATGGATTTGGGGGTATTGATTTTATAACCTGTGAATTTACTGTAAAAGCCTATTGTTTATAAGAGTTTCTTAGTAGAGGTTTTAGGCTTCTCTAGATATATTATCATATTGTCTGCGAACAGTGAGAGTTTGATTTTTTTCCTTTCTTATCTGGATGCCCGTAATGTCTTTTTCTTGCCTAACACCTATTGCAAGTACTTCCAGTACTATGTTGAATAGAAGTGGTGAGAGTGGGCATCTTTGCCTTATCCCTGATCTTAGAGGAGAGGTCCTTAGTTTTTCCCCATTGAGGATAATGCTTGCCATGGGTTTGTGGTATATGTCTTTGACTATCTTGAGGAAAGTTCCTCCAAAACCCATTTTGGTGAGAGTTTTCATCATGAACGGAAGTTGGATCTTGTCAAATGCTTTCTCTGCATCTATTGATATGATCATATGGTTTTTATCTTTATTTTTGTTGATATGATGGATTATGTTGAATGATTTCCGAATGTTAAACCATCCTTGCATCCCTGGGACGAATCCCACTTGGTCATGGTGTATGATCTTTTTGATGAATTGTTTGATTCTATTTGCTAATATTTTGTGGAGGTTCTTGCATCAGTGTTCATCAGGGATATTGGTCTATAATTTTCTTTGTTAGTGGTGTCTTTGTTTACTTTTGGTATTAAGGAGATATGTGCCTCATAGAAACTGTTTGGTAGAGTTCCTGTTTCTTCAATTTCCTGGAAAACCTTGAGGAGAACTGGCAGCAGGTCCTCTTTAAATGTTTGGAAAAATTTGCCAGTGAATGAATCTGGACCTGGTCTTTTGTTTTTGGGGAGACTTTTGATTACAGTTTCAATTTCCTTGATATTAATGGGTCTGTTCAAGTATTCCAGGTCTTCTTTGTTCAGTCTTGGGAGATTGTAGGAATCAAGGAATTCATCCATTTCTTTTAGGTTCTCTTGTTTCATGGCATACAGACCTTCAAAGTAGTCTTTGATGATCTTTTGAATCTCATTGGTTTCTGTTGTGATGTCCCCCTTTTCATTTCTGATTCGGTTTATTAGGGTTCTCTCTCTCTCTTTCTTTGTGAGTCTTGCTAGTGGTTTATCAATCTTGTTTATTTTCTCAAAGAACAAGCTCTTGATTTCATTGACCTTTCAGATTGTTTTTTTGGTTTCCATGTCATTAATTTCTGCTCTAAGTTTTATTATTTCTTTCCTTCAGTCTGGTTTGTATTCCTTTTTCTGGTCCTTTTCTAAGGTCTTGAGCCATGAAGTCAAGCTATCTGTGTGGACCCTTTCTTCCTGAGGAATGCTTGGAGAGCTATAATATTTCTCCTTAACATGGCTTTAGCTACGTCCCATATGTTTTGGTAGCTCGTGTCTTCTTTCTCATTTGTTTCTAGGTATCTTTTGATTTCTTCCTTGATTTCCTTCCTGACTCACTCATTGTTCAACCTTGAGTTGCTTAATTTCCAGGTGTTTGATTTGGTTCTCCATTTCTGTGTGTGGTTAGCTTCTATTTTCAGCGCATCGTGGTCTGAAAAGTTGGTTGATACAATTTCTATTTTTCTGATTCTATTGAGGTATGTTTTGGGGCCCAGTAAATGGTCTATTTTGGAAAATATTCCATGTTCACTGGAAAAGAATGTGCATTCTTTCTTTTTGGGGTGTAAAACCCTGTTAGGTCTATTAGACATCTCTCTTCCATTTCTTCTTTCAGAGTTAGTGTTTCTTTGCTGAGTTTTGTTCTTGTAGATCTATCCAGAGGTGGTAAGGTGGTATTGAAGTCTTTGACTACTATTGTGCTGTTAGTGATGTCCTCTTTAAAGTCTGTTAGGAGTTCTTTTAAGTATTTAGCCGGTCCTTCATTAGGTGCGTATATATTTAAGAGTGTGATTTCCTCCTGTTGTACATAACCCTTGATAAATAGAAAATGACCTTCACTGTCCCTTCTAATCTTTTTCAACCTGAAGTCTATGTTGTCGGATAGTAGTATGGCCACTCCAGCTTTTTTGAGGGAGTTGTTTGCTTGCAGGATTGTTTTCTATCCTTTGACTTTGAGTCTGTGTTTGCTCTAACTGTTCGGGTGTGTTTCTTGCAGGCAGCAGAATGTTGGGTTTAATTTCCGGATCCATTTTGCCACTCTGTGTCTCTTGATGGGTATTTTGCATTTAGGCTGTTGACAATGAGAGAGATTATTGTCATGGGTTTTTTTGTCATCTTTCTGTGGGGTTTGTTGTTTTTATGGGGTTCCTCCTTGTCTTACAATAGCCCCTTTAGACCTTCTTTTGAGTTTGGTTTTGAGTCTATGAAGTTCCTGAGCTGTTGTTTATCTGAGAAATAGTGTATGGTTCCTTCGAGTTTGAGTGACAGTTTAGCCGAATAAAGTATTCTTGCTGTGACGTTCATTTCGTTGAGTTTTTTTACTATGTCCCACTATTGTCTTTGGGCTCAGTGGGTTTCTTCTGCCAGGTCTGCTGTAAATCTGAGGTGTGCTCCTCTGTATGTGATTTCATTCTTTGACCTTGCTGCTTGCAGAATTGTGCCTCTATCCACAGCATTCTGACTATGATATGCCTCGGAGTCTTTTTATTTGGGTCTCTTTTTGCTGGTACTCTTCGGACTCCTTGGATCTGAATGCCTGCCTTTTCCAGCTCTGGGAATTTCTTAGCAGTGATGTCTTTCACTGTGTTTTTTTTCACTGGGGTTACTTCCCTGTGCTTCTGGTACTCCAATGATTCTTATGTTGTTCCTCTTGAAGTCATCCCCAAGGACTCTGATTCGCTCTATAGCCATTTTGATGTCTTTCGCCATTATTTATTGTTGTTTGTAAGCTTTCTGCAGCTTATCTTCAAGCTTACTAATTCTCTCTTCAGCTGTAGTCATTCTACTGTTGAGGGCATCTACTGAGATTTTTAATTCATCTACCAATTCCTTTATTTGTGTGACTTCTTTTCGTAGCTTTGAAATTTCTGCTCTCATTTCTTCCTGCATTTTTTGGTAGACCGTTCTAATGCTTCATTCATATCCTTCCTTAATTTATTGGATGTATGTTCCATGGTTGCTTGGAGTACATCAACTCTCCTCAAGATTTCCTGTCTGAATTCTTTATCTGAGAGGTCGTAGATGTGAGTAGCCCCCATTGAGGTTTCTGGAATCTTATCTTCTCCTTCTCTTTGTGGAGGGGATTTTCGCTGTTTCTTCATATTGTTATGGAGGTATAGAATTGGAACCTTGTAGTTGTCTATTTCTATTCCCTCTTGCTGGGGGAGGGGGGGCTCTGGTTGTGCTATTGCTGATGGCAATATTCTAGAGTTCCTATTCTAGAGTTCTTCCTTACTCTCAGGCGCTCTTTCTGATTGATGTGGGGCCTCTAGTGAAAGCTTAAGGTTATGTTCTCTTTATGAAGGTTTTGCCCAGCTTCTATTATTCACTGATAGTTCTTGTGAAGTTAGAATAAGCTAATGGGCTATTTTGCATAGAGTGATTGGGATAGCTAGGGTTATTTTCAAAGAAACAGACTATACCTATTATGCTGAAGGAAAAAATAATAGCTCTGGCAGGAGACCACTTCCCTTTTAAGACCATGCCCCCTGATATACAGGCCACGTCCCCAGTATCCTCTTGGGTCTGCCGCATGGGAACAGGGGAGGACCCGGAGGCCTGGTTCGGGGAGTGGTCTGAGTACCTGGAGACAGGGGCTGTATTAGGGAGCCAGGCGGGGAGGCGGGGTTATAGGAGGCGGGGCTGGGCAGCTGCTGAATGACCCAGGCCCGCCCGGTCGGCCGTGTGACCCACATTCTTTAACCCATTTTAGAGTAAGTCCTTGAAGTAGAACATCCATACAATCCAGTGATACCACTTCTTGATATCTATCACCCAAACACAAAAACATTAATTCAAAAGGATACAT
This sequence comes from Sorex araneus, assembly GCF_027595985.1. Taxonomy (NCBI): domain Eukaryota; kingdom Metazoa; phylum Chordata; class Mammalia; order Eulipotyphla; family Soricidae; genus Sorex; species Sorex araneus. The sequence continues at coordinate 147,975,534 of NC_073304.1, read as the reverse complement.
GTACACCTATGTTCATCAATGCACTTAGTGTAATAGCCAAGATATGGAAAATACCCAAATGCCCACCTACAGATGAGTAGATCAAGAAGTTGTGGTCTATATACACAATGGAACACTATTCAGTTCTAAGAAAGAACAAAATCATGCGATTTGCAGCAACATATGTGGAACTAGATAACGCAATACTGAGTAAAGTCAGTCAGAATGACAGGCACAGATACAGAATGATCTTTTTCTTATGTGGGACTTAAAGATACATAACAGAATAGCAATAAAGGTCAAAAGGCAACATAATGGAAGAACTGAACTACATAACTGAGTTTGAGGGGGATAAGGAGAAGGAGCACTAGGGTCTTTGGGAAAGGGAGGGTATACAGGTGATGGGTGTGGTGTTGGGATTATGTGTATGGAAACCATCATTAATAGTATTGTAAATTACAGAATCTTAATAAGATTTTTAAAAAATTTATATTTATGTAGACAAAAGCTACAACTATTGACACAATTTGTGAGATGAAATTGATCAGACAACAAAACTCCAGTATTAAAATCAATATGCATAGGTCAATTTTTATGTAAAAATTATTATATCTGATGACGGGGTTAAATGTTATCTAAGAATTTATTAAGTTTTTCTTTGCTAGTTGAGCAATCTGTGTTTTTGTTTAGTTTGTTGAATTTAGTTGGCTAAAAGGGAGAGTGTGTTCTGATATTTTGTAAGTAGTAAAGTCATTCGACACAATTTTATTAGCATAAGGAGATGATACCACAACTTAATGAGTGTAAAGCCTGAGAATACTCAAAGCATTTAACCAAATGAGAATAATAATGTCTATGACACTTATTATTTCTGAATTTTCAAGCTCATTTTGTTTGGGGTTAATTAAGTGGACTTGACAATACTATAAAGTATCAAGCTATGTTAGGGTATAAACATTTTAAATAAAATATTTTGGGCCTTAGCGACTTACAAAGATTTAATGCTTTTATTTTTTTGTGTATATAAAACATATAGAACATAGAAAGTTTCCTTAAAGTAGAAGCTTTGCTTGGAGTTGTTGCTGAAATTGTTTCTCTTAAGCATGAACATTCATCACTTTTCTCCTATTGCTTTTTTCTGTATTGTTTCTTGTGGTTTTGCAAATGATACTTTTCCCATTTAGAAGACAAAGAGCTGCTTTGAAAGTCCTCCCTTTTTCTGATTTCAGTTTTCATTTACATCCAAACTCTGACCAACTCCTCTCTGTTCAGCTTCCTTCATTATTTCTCAATCAGTTCATTTCACTGAATATCTCCTGCCACTGCTGTTTCCTCCAAAATTTAATTTTTATGAAGCACATGAGGTAAAAAAGTTATTTATAATTGGGTTTTGGCATACCAGTTTCCATTACCGACTTGATCCCCAGTATCAACTTCCCTCCACCAGTGTTCTCAAGATCCTGCTGCAACTCTCAGCTTGATGGGTTTTTCAAATGTTTGGTTAAGGTGTGAGCCTTGTGATTTCAGTGTTTACTCTGTTGTTTTCCTTAGTGACACCTACTTTTCTGTGAGTCCCATTGACTCCTTCCCACTGTTAGTTACTTCTCATCTATCTCTTTTCCCCTTCCCCCTCACTGTATTTCTCTTCTTCTCCTCCTTGTATTCTGGGGCCAAGGATAATATAGGCATCCCCCTTAAACCAATGCCACTGCTTTTGTTCAAGCAGCACCTAGGCAAGGGGATCAGATGCATGTACTTCCTCCTGCAAGCTGGCCTTGATGGGATTTTCCTCAAACTGCCTCAAGTAGGGCTTTAAAGGGAGAGCCTGTTGCTAGGGTGGTTGCCAAGGAAGTAGAGTTGTGAGTGGCTAATGGTCTTCTTTGAAATTTGTTTCCTTGGCCTTTGTTCCTGCTGAAGCTTCTCTAGGAGGGGGTCTGTTACTGGTGCCAGAAGGTCTTATCAGGCCTTAGTTCATTGTCTGCAAAGTGGGCTCTTTGCAGCCTGGAGGTTATTGGTTTTATTACTTCCTAGGAATTCTATTCCATTGCCATGGGGGCCCTTTACCTGTCCACTTGCCTCCATAACCTTCCCAGAAAAACATCTTGTGTTCTTAGTCTAGGGTACAGAAGACTACCCTACCATCTTTCCTGCTTGTTCCTCACCTTTCTTGACAAATCTGCTTAGATACAGTCTCTCAGGCTCTTAATTGATTACATGTCCTATTATTTGGGTCATGCTGTCCTCACCACTTTGCATTTCTCTTGCCATTTGTCACCTCAAAAGTTTTGTAAATGCTTCTTCAGTCAACAGTCCAATTGCCAATTCTTTTGAACCCCCCCCCCCCCAGAAACCTCAAGGCCAAACCCACAACTCCTACAAGGTTCTTTTAGTTGTGTAACTATTTCTAGTCAAAGCACTCTTATTTGATTTTCTTTTGTCTTCATTCTCCCTAGATTGTGGGTTAAGTACAGAATCATAACTTCTTTCTTTGGTCTCTTCCTCTATTTGCAATTTTTGGTGTTGTAGGGGGTGACTCCCAAGTGGGTGTTCTAGAGGTCCTAATCCTACCAGCCAACTGGACTAACTGCTCGACCCAAGAGCCTGAGGATGCAATACAATGACGATTATCCACAACAACCCAGCCATGCTCAGGGGCCTCTTAGGGCTGCACCCAGCTGTGCTTGGGGAATATTGTGAAGCCAGGGATCAAACTGAGAAGGGCCTAGCTTGTGCACTGAACTACTGTACTAACTCCTATACTACTGTACTAGCTCCTGACTGTTGTGTGTTTCTAGCACTTGTGTGGTTCATACAGCATGGGAAACTTTTAGAAAACTTTCATTGGTGAATGTTTATAGATGGTATTAATCTAGTTCTTAAAGCTGGTTTGAGCTGATGCTTAAGGATATATAGTAATTCAATGGTTATGAATGATGAAGGGATTTCAAATGTAGTGGATCCAGTGCAAAAATCCTCAGTAGCTGTGCTGATCAGGAGTGGTAGGAATTATGTAGCAACAATTTAGAAAAGATTATAAATGTGGGTTCAGTTTAGTTGCCTGAGTATTGTAAATGACAAAACAGTTTGACTTTATTTCGAAGGTGAAAAGCTTTTTGCAAGAGATTTTTGAGCTGAAAACATAATGGTCCAAGTTTTGCATTCAAAATCTAACTAGCTGGATATCTATATAAATTAAATTAGACAGCAAAGAGACAGGAGGCACAAGGATGCATAAAGTTGCCTTTGCAAGAGCCCAAACAAGGGGTAACAAGGACCAGACTTTGTATATTATATTTTACACAAGATTTAACAGTTTCTTTCTCACTCAATGTTCTGACCAAGTGAAAGTATGAAAATTGACTCAAAGTAATGTAAGAGGGTAGATGATTTTGAGGAAAGGCAATGGAACTGGGCATTATCTGCTCTCATTGCTAAGGAGAGTTGCTCTCTGGAACCAGTCTGCTGTGGGTCTGCTCGACAATAAAAGCCTGCCTGCCCCCACTCCTGGCTGTCTTCAGTGGGGCCCCTCAGAGGGGGTGGGTTGAGTTTCCCTCCCCGCCCCTAGCAGAGCCCCGGAAGCCAAAGAGCTCTGGAACCTAGCCACAGCCATGCTCAAGGCCCCTCTCCACATGTTCGGATGAGTCTCATGCATGAAGGAACCAGCAGAGGAACCCAGGTGTGCGGGACCTGGGGCTGAAATCTCCAAGCCTGCTTGGATCGGGACTGGGCCTTTTCCGCCCAGATCCCCATTTTCCAGTAGCTAGGCGGTCACACACAGAAACTTCCCCCAGTGCCGTGTAATCCCATCAATGGCCAACATCCAGAGACTATAAAATCAAGCTCCTGGAAACTCCCAACATCTTATAGCCTAGTTCTCCCTCTCAGAGAAACTGGCAAGCTACCGAGAGTCTGTTGCCCCATGGAAGGGCCTGGCAAGCTCCCCGTGGCATATTCATATGCCAAAACCAGTAATGATGATGGTTCTCATTTCCCTGGCCCTGAAAGAGCCTCCAATATGGCACTGTTGGGAAGGACAAGTAAATAGAGGCTTCTAAAATCTTAGGGCTAAGACGAATGGAGACATTACAGAGACCACTCAAGAAAATCGACGATCAACGGGATGATGATGATGATGATGATGATGATGATGATGATGATGATAGATGTGGGCCATTGATGAGACTAAATGGAACAGGGGCAAGTTTGTGGGTGTGGCTGCCAAGCTACTCAAAAATGGTCATCTGGGTAGAGGAGGCCCAGTTGCGATCTGAGCAGGCTTGGAGATCTCAGCCACTGGTTCCACATACCTCTGTTTGGTTCCCTTATGAGTGAGGCTTGTTTGAGCGTGTGGAGAGTTGCCCTGATTATGGCTGTGGCTGGGTTCTGGAGGTTTTCAGCTGCCAGGGCTCTGCTTGGAGCGGGGAGGAAAACTCAACCTGCCCCGCTTTGAGGGGGCCCCAGGGAAGACAGGAGATTCTGCCATATTCAATTTAGATAGTTATTGCTTTATCTTCCAAAAGATGCAGCTTCAGGAGAGAGGGCAATAGCTCCTTAAAGTTTTAAATTTCTACTGTAAATACTAGTCTCTTCTTACATTAAAATGTAATTTACTAATAATATTTGGATTCATATTTCCCTTATTTTTCAGATTATAATTCTATACTAGATAATTCTTTTGATGCTCAGATTATTATAACTCAGTTTAAAGCTTTCATATACTTTTTTTTGATTTTTTAAAAAAAATTTTATTATATTACCATGTGGAAAGTTACAAAGTTTTCAGGTTTATGTCTCAGTTATACAATATTCAAACACCATCCCTTCACCAGTGCCCATATTCCACCACCAAAATCCCCAGTATACGCCCCGCCACCACCCCCCCCTCAACTGTATGACTGATGAATTTCACTTCATTTTCTCTCTACCTAGATTACATTCCATATTGCAAAACAAAACTCATTATTGTTGTTGGAGTTTCCCCCCAGGGAAGACAGCCCTACTAAGGAAGCATTTGATAATTGGTTTGTCATTAAAAGATTGTATATTTTCAGTTTTTAGAAAAGGTCTCGCGGCCGCGTTAGCGGCCATGCGGCTTGGATGTGTTCCAGTCCCGCAACCCAGAGCCGTGTTAGTTGCTGCTCAGTGTCGCCAGGGTTCCATCCGGAGAAGGTATGCCAGCTGTACCTCCTCCGTCTGGATCCCTGGTGTTGTTGGCCCGGATTCGGGTCCGGAGCATTTCTCCGGCCGCGTTGCTCACCAGACTGCCTGGCCTCTTCTCTGTTGAAGGTGGGAAGATGGCCAAGCTTTCATATACTTTTGATATATTCTCATCTTGTTTTTTAATACTTCTTTAATTTCTGTCATTGTAAGTCTCATTTTTTAATCCTATACTTACAGTCAGTGTTGACACCATAATCAATCAGCAATTTCTTCAAAGGATTTTGTTCTCTACAGTGAGGAACAGTATTGGTTTTCTAGGAGGGTTGGTTTATTTCTTACTTACTTGTTTTTCTTGTATTCATTAATAATTTTTCTCATATGTTCCAATGAATCAGTCAACTATCTTTAAATTTTATTTGCAAAATATCAACCAATCCTACAAGCTATTTCTTTTTTCCCCTTTTTTGGGTCATACCTGGCAATGCACAAGGATTACTCCTGGCTCTGCACTCAGGAATTACTCCTGGCAGGGCTCAGGGGACCATATGGGATGCTGGGAATCAAACCTGGGTTGGCCGTGTGCAAGGCAAATACCCTACCCGCTGTGCTATTGCTCCAGCCCCTCCTACAAGCTATTTCATTTCTCTTAAACTGGTCTCACAGACACATCTACATCCCAGTCATCTCTGCTCCTTATATTTTATTTTAGGTCAACTTCACTGCTACGCTTTTGTACTCACTCTTTCCACTGTCAAAATAGAAATTTTATTTCTAATTAAAATAAAGATTGTAAAGAACTCCTGCTCCTGGTTCCCATGAATCATTCTGCTTTGATTTTAGTTTTATTTTGGGTAAAGGCATACTTTGAGGAATACATTGTTTGTATAGCATCCTTGCTAGGCATAATGATATGTGGATTTTTTTAATTCAAACTCTTTATTGAATCACCATGTGGAAAGTTACAAAGTTCTGAGGTTTATGTCTCAGTTATACAATATTCAAACACCCATCCCTTCACCAGTGCCCATATTCCACCACCAAAAATCCCAGTATACCCCCCGCCCCACCCCGCACCCCCGACTGTACAACTGATGAATTTCACTTCATTTTCTCTTTAGCTTGATTACATTCCATGTTTCAACACAAAACTCACTATTGTTGTTGGAGTTTCCACCCAAGAAAGACAGCCCTACTACCAAGGAAGCATTTGAGAATTAGTTTTCCATTGCTGAGAATGAAGAGATATGTAGCCCTACTGCTCCAAGTACATAACTCTTTTTTCCCCTTTTTCCTTTTCCTTTTTTTCCCCCCTCATCCCCCTTCCCTCACCTCATAGTATGGTGTACACCACGCCTCGTTTCTCCCTGAAAATGGGAAACAACCGGGAAAGAGGGATATTTCCTCTTCTCGGCCGGCGTGGGGCTTTTGCTTAGTTCACAGTCCAGATAAGTGGCTGCTATATTAATAACCTTCAATATTTCAACAAAAACTCACTGCTATTATTTGGAGTTTCCCTCCCAAGTCAGACCTGTTCAAAAGGAACCGTTTCACATTGCTGACAATTATAGATGTCAAGTCGCGTGGACGTGGCTGCATCCACGTGGTTTTGGATTTCTGTATAAAGTCCAGGGAAAATTCTGCCAGAAATTGCATAGCCCAGCTCATAGTCCCAGTGCATTGCTGTAAGAAGTCTCTGGAATCAAAGTCTTTAGGTGCAGAGGGTCCAGTTTACTCTCAGCAGCTCCGAATTTTTTTTTTGCAAAGATTGTAAAATTCCTTTTATTTTTGCTTCATATTTTCTACTTCCATCAACTGCCATTTATTTATTCTTTTTTTTAAAAGAAATATTTTATTGAACCACCGTGAAAAAAAAGAAAAAAAATACAAAGCTTTCAGGTTTAAGTCACAGTCAAATACTGATTAAACCACATCCCTTCACCAGTGCACCCGTTCCACCACCAAGAACGCCAATACACCCCCCTCCCACCCCATCCCCCATCTAAGTAGCTAATGATATTCCCATTATTCTCTATATATATTGAGTACATTCGATATTTCCATACAGAACTCACTATTATTGATTGGAAATTTTCCCCAACAATCAGGCCTGCTGAATAAGCATCATCTAATAATTTCTCTTCATTGCTAAGAGTGAAGACTTTAAGTCTGCGCGGCCGCAATAGCGGCCGCGCGATTTTGGGTTTCTAATATTTTAGCTCAGTTCACAGTCAAAATGGATGGCTCAAGCATCCGCTCTGGTGCCAAAATGGGTTAGGAAACCTCAGGATCACAGTCAATAGGCGAGGAGGGTCTGTTTCTCGTGCCTCGGCTCCCGGTTCATCTCTGGGCGGAAGGCGCGCCGGGAACGCCCCCCCTCCCAGGACCACCTACAGGCTACGTCACTAAAGAAAGTCCTACCTCCTGGTGGAGGGGTCTTAGAGGGTGGCTCTTACTACGTGGCTGCTACCACTGCCGCCATTTTCGCTAAGAAAAATGGGGTGGAGAGGGAAAAAAAATCCCTCCCCGGGCTGCACGAGGTTGTAGCTCAGTTCACAGTCAAAATGCATGGCTGCAAGAATCCGCTCTGGTGCCAAAATGGGTTAGGAGACCTCAGGATCACAATCAATAGGCGCGGAGGGTCTGTTTCTCGTGCCGTGGCTCCCGGTTCATCCTATTTATTCATTTTTTAATAGTTTATTTTTAATTAGTGAATCAACGTGAGGGTACAATTACATATTTATACATTTTTGTGCTCAGGTTTCCCCCATACAAAGTTCAAGAACCCATCCCTTCACCAGTGCCCATTCTCCACTACCAGTAAACCCAGCATCCCTCCCACCCTCCCCAGTCCCATCTCCCCCCACCCCACACTGCCACTATGGCAGGGTATTCCCTTTTGTTCTCTCTCTCTGATTAGGTGTTGTGGTTTGCAATAAAGGTGTTGAGTGGCCATTGTGTTCAGTCTCTAGTCTATATTTGGCCCGCATCACCCTTCCCCCACATGACCTCCAACCACATTTTACTTGGTGTTCCCTTCTCTGAGTTGCCCAGAATGAGAGACCAGCCTCCAAGCCATGGAGAGAACCTCCTGGTACTTATTTCTACTATTCTTGGGTGTTAGTCTGCTAGTCTATTATTCTATATTCCACAGATGAGTGCAATCTTTCTATGCCTGTCTCTCTCTTTCTGACTCATTTCACTTAGCATGATACTTTCCATGCTGATCCACTTATATGCAAACGTCATGACCTCATATTTTCTAACAGCTGCATAGTATTCCATTGTATAGATGTACCAGAGTTTCTTTAACCAGTCATCTGTTCTCGGGCACTCAGGTTTTATCCAGGTTCTGGCTATTGTAAACAGTACTGCGATGAACATATACATGCAAATGTCATTTCGACTATACTTTTTTGCTCCTCTGGGATATATTCCCAGCAGTGGTATTGCTGGGTCAAATGGGAGCTCAACCTCTAGTTTTTTGAGAATCGTCCATATTGTTTTCCAAAAGGGCTGAACTAGTCGGCATTCCCACCAGCAGTGTAGAAGGGTCCTTTTCTCCCCACATCCTCTCCAACAGTGGTTGCTTTTGTTCTTTTGGATGTGTGCTAATCTCTGTGATGTGAGGTGGTATCTCGTGGTTGTTTTGATCTGCATCTCTTTGATGATTAGTGATGTAGAGCACTTTTTCATGTACCTTTTGGCCATTCGTATCTCTTCCTTGGTAAAGTTTCTCAGCAGCTCCGAATTTATCTGGGCCGAGGGCATGCCGGTTACACCCACTTCCCATGATTCCCTAGGAGCCCCAAGTGTAAAAACCGATTACCTCTGGGTTAGGAGTCTTCGAAGATGGCGCCTGCCATATGGATGCTGCTTCCGCCGCCATTTTCCATGCAGGAAGACAGGGTGGGGAGGAAAGATCCACCCTCCGGCAGCACAGAGTTGCAGCCCAGTTCACAGTTCCAGTGCATTGCTATTCGAAGCTGCGCTGGATGCACAAATGTGTTAGGTCTCTGGAATCAAAGTCTTTAGGCGAGAGGGTCCGATATGTGGATTTTATAGTTTAGTTTTTAGATATTAATCTTAATGCCTATATGTTGGCATGGATGAGTCTAAAGGGGAAACTATTCGACAGAAAAACTTAAAATTGATGGAGCTATCAGTGAAGAACCACCACACCCTTGAGGCAAAAACTTCAAATTATGAAATTTGTTTTAAAAAATTATTTTCATGGGGCTGGAGCGATAGCACAGCGGGTAGAGCATTTGCCTTGCATGTGGCCCACCCAGGTTCGGTTCCCAGCATCCCATATGGTCTCCTGAGCACCGCCAGGGGTAATTCCTGAGTGCAGAGCCAGGAGTGACCCCTGTTCATCTCCGGGTGTGACACACAAAAAAATTATATTCAGATACATAATTATGTTCTCTGACCTGAGGCAACCTGCAGGTACCAAGAGCATTAGGTGCGGTGATGAGGAGAGTAAAAACAGTTTTACTATTATCTTGGTATTTAAGTGAAACATCTGTTATTAGTACCATACCATGGCTGTTTAGGAAAATTGTACTATAGCTAAACACTGACCAACGGAGGGTGATTCAAATATTTATTTTCTGAATGTACAAGTGAATTCATCTTTGGGGACACAATCTTATTAGATGCTATGGATCCTGGAGAGAGGAAAACCATAATGAAAATTGGAAAGCTCAGTGGAGAATGATGTCTTTTCACCCTACAACAGTGACTGGTCTTACTGAGAAAAGCTTTCTGAACAGAAGTCAGAATTACTGGGGAGTTAATTGTGCTTCTTTAAAATAACATCTTGTTTACTTCTGAGTAATCAATGTACAGCTATATATAACCCAATAGCTTAATGAGTTGGGGTGTTGTAGGGGCAAAATTGAGTCACTGGAGAACCCTAGAGGGCTGCCTGTGAAAATAGCCCCTGAGCTTGCCAGGGTTTTTGGTAATAGCTGGAACATTTTATAGGCGCATCATTATTGAGTTCCAGCCTGAAGGAGTATTGGCTTTAGACAAGGCTTTATGTACCCTATTATGTTGCAGATACAAATGCATCTTTAGATTAATTGCGACAGTCAATTCCAACATTCTCTCTGAGCAAAAAAATTTGAGAGCATAATTCTCTGCAGCAAATTAGCCTTAAACTTAGAGAGAGATTTGGCCTAAGAACCCAAATCAATTAGATAATCTTTAATACCTCCTCTTGAGGGCCCTTTTCCTTTTTCACTTTTAAATCATCTTTTGGCACACTCCCCAGTCCCTAATATTTCATACTGACTTTAGTTCTTGTCAAGAGGAATACTTTAATAGTCTCCCAATAATAATGACCAAATTAGTGTTACACTATGATTTTTCTACCCATGAGTATTTGCATTTAAGAAGGAGCTTTGTAGGAAGGGAATCCAAAGGAATGATGTATGGTAGAATCTCAGTCACCAGATTCATTCATGGAACATTAATTGATAATCTGCTATGTGTCAGATGTTGAGGAAGACTAGATTAATATGATATGACTTTAACCTTTGAAAGCTTAATTGTTAGGGAGGGGAACAGAAATATAAAAAATTTCATAATGGAATATGATTAATTTTAATCAGACACAAATAAGGATGAAGAATAGATTTATTATATCTGGAGCAGGAGACTAAAGTGAGTGGAAGAAATCATGAGACATTTCATGGAAAAAGTGACATTTGAGATAAATTGTTGATGAGGATAAGTAGTAATGGGGAATATTAGTCACCCATCTATTTAAAGGGTGAAGATGATTGTCTTCTGGGGTGGGAAGGAATTTTAGGCTTCAGGACTCCCTTGGACCTTGTTGAATCATATCTTGTAGATAAACCCTTATTCTCCTTGTCCTGAAGTAGCACCAGGAGCAGCAAAACCCAAAACTGACAGCAAGATCAGAGAAGGCAAAGAGCAGGAGGTGTTTTACTTAGCGCTCTCTATAGGAAGCCCCAATGCCAATAACACTGAAAAATTGTTGGGAAGACTACTCCATGCCATCACAGATCCAGATTTATGAAGTACACTAAGATGGTGCTGCCAAAATCAAATAACTGGAGAGTTTTGTAAAGAATATACTATGCAGGGAGGAGAGGTTGGAAAGCAGTACTGTGATTTTCCATATTGGGTTTCACTTCAACCATGATCACCTTGGACCACCACAAATTTAAAAATGAGACCGAAGCCAGTCATGGTGCCAAGTGAGAAGATGGAAAACAAATACAATAGAAATACGGAAATCCTTCAGTGAACCTCCTTTCCAGAAAATGGTATTAGGGTGGCTAAGGGCAGGGTGGAAAAGGAGCAAAGGATGGAGACTGGGACCAGAGTTTACACAATGGTTTACACTGAAATTTTGTTTGATGATTAAGATATTATTGAAATACACAATGGTTAATTATTTGTAGATCAAGAGTAACTGCTCACTTAATTGATTATTTTAATGATCTGATGCTTCCCACCTATGTTCACTGCAATTGTAGTTAGAAATAAAATGCTGAAAAAACAAAGGTGTAATAGTGTGAATTTGATATTTTTTTTTGTCTATATTCAAAGCAAGTATGGAACCAAAAGTGGTTTGACTATTGTATTGAACTATCATGATGTTAAAGAGAGAAAACACAGGTGGACTACTTTAATTGTTGTGATGGTGCTGGTTTGGACTAAAGATAGTTGAAATTTCTAAGGAAAATATCTCCCCCTTCTCACTTTATACTGAACCAGGAGGAGAAACTGTGACAAGTGTCTTCTCTATGGTCCATCTTTGTTCTCTATAGCACCAAGTTTCATATGTGAGATCCCATTCATGTTCTATGATAGATGTGATAGAAGTTAGTCCCGTGATTAAATCATATTGAAAAGGTGAAATACTACAGAAAAAATATTTATTTATTTATTTATTTACTTTTATTCCTGACTGGAGTGATAGCACCGCAGGTAGGGCATTTGCCTTGCATGCGGCCAACCCAGGTTTGATTCCTCTGTCCCTCTCGGAGAACCTAGCAAGCTACCGAGAGTATCCTGCCTGCATGGCAGAGCCTGGCAAGCTACCCGTGGCATATTCGATATGCCAAAAACAGTAACAACAAGTCTCACAATGGAGACATTACTGGTGCCCGCTTGAGCAAATCAATGAACAATGGGATGACAGGCTACAGTGCTATTTTTTATTAAAGAATCATGATTTACAAAGCATTTTAGGTATACAATAAATCAACACCAATCCCTCCACTCATGTCAACTTCCCTCCACCAGTGATCCTAGATTCATTTCTTCCTCAGAAAAAACCTAGGAGCTAGAGGTTTCCTCCTGATCAAATGTTACTGGACTGAGGGTGGGTGGAAGCAATAGTGAGAAGTGTCTATAGTTTTCTTACTGTTTTTTGATATATTTCACATTTGCTTTGGATATATTAGCCTCTCAAGTAGTGTCTGGATTTCTTATAAAGTGAATGAACTCATAAATTGTTGTTCAAACAGCAAATGTACATGCTGAAGGGTGGTATTTGAAGAGAGTTGCTTATTCTACTATTTTGCTGAAATTGTCAATGAAGTTTCTAATCAAGGTATTAAGAAAATTACTGAATATTATATGACATGAGTTTTATGGGGTGCTAATATGTGTATTAGAGCACAAAAGCCACAACTAGGGTGTATGCACAAGAAGATATTTAAATTAAGATGAGTAAAAAAAGTTCCTTAGATCTTTGGTATTGATGTGTACTAATAATTAGGGATGGTTTGTCAATTTTTACTTCTTTTTTACCCATCCATGAATCCATCATTGATTCATCCATTCACTATCCATTATCACAGATGTTTATTTTTTTAAATTTATTTATTTTTAATTAGTGAATCACCGTGAGGGTACAATTACATATTTATACATTTTTGTGTTCATGTTTCCCCCATACAAAGTTCGAGAACCCATCCCTTCACCAGTGCCCATTCTCAACCACCAGTAAACCCAACATCCCTCCCACCATCCCCAGTCCCGTCTTCCCCCACCCCACACTGCCTCTACGACAGGGTATTCCCTTTTGTTCTATCTCTCTGATTCACTGTTGTGGTCGGCAATAAAGGTGTTGCGTGGCCATTGTGTTCAGTCTCTAGTCCACATTCGGCATGCATCACCCTTCCCCCACATGACCTCCAACCACATTTTACTTGGTGTTCCCTTCTCTGAGTTGCCCAGAATGAGAGGCCAGCCTCCAAGCCATGGAGAGAACCTCCTGGTACTTATTTCTACTATTATTGGGTATTAGTCTGCTAGTCTATTATTCTATATTCCACAGATGAGTGCAATCTTTCTATGCCTGTCTCTCTCTTTCTGACTCATTTCACTTAGCATGATACTTTCGAGGCTGATCCACTTATATGCAAACGTCATGACCACATTTTTCCTAACAGCTGCATAGTATTCCATTGTATAGATGTACCAGAGTTTCTTCAACCAGTCATCTGTTCTAGGGCACTCGTGTTTTTTCCATATTATGGCTATTGTAAACAGTGCTGCGATGAACATATAAGTGCAGATGTCATTTCGACTATACTTTTTGGCTTTTCTGGGATATATTCCCAGCAGTGGTATTGCTGGGTCAAATGGGAGCTCAACCTCTAGTTTTTTGAGAATCGTCCATATTGTTTTCCAAAAGGGCTGAACTAGTCGGCATTCCCACCAGCAGTGTAGAAGGGTCCCTTTCTCCCCACATCCTCTCCAACAGTGGTTGCTTTTGTTCTTTTGGATGTGTGCTAGTCTCTGTGGTGTGAGGTAGTATCTCATGGTTGTTTTGATCTGCATCTCTCTGATGATTAGTGATGTAGAGTACTTTTTCATGTGCCTTTTGGCCATTCGTATCTCTTCCTTGGGAAAGTTTCTGTTCATTTCTTCGCCCCATTTTTTGATGGGGTTGGATGTTTTCTTCTTGTAGAGTTCAACCAGTGCTTTATATACCATTGATATCAACCCCTTATCTGATGGGTATTGTGTAAAAATCCTTTCCCATTCTGTATATAGTCTTTGTATTCTAGTCACTATCTTTTGCGGTGCAGAAGCTTTTCAGTTTAATGTAGTCCCATTTGTTGATCTCTGTTTCCACTTGGTTGGCCCGTTGCGTGTCATCTTTGAAGATACCTTTATCTTCAATATCGTGGAGGGTTTTGCCGACCTTGTCTTCAATGTACCTTATGGTTTGTGGTCTGATGTTGAGGTCTTTAATCCATTTTGACCTGACTTTTGTGTATGGTATCAGGTCGAGGTCTAAGCCCATTTTTTTGCATGTGGTTGTCCAGTTGTGCCAGCACCATTTGTTAAAGAGGCTTTCCTTGCTCCACTTAACATCTCTTGCTCCCTTATCAAAGATTAGATGATCATACATTTGAGGTTGTGTGTAGGGATATTCTGTCCTGTTCCATTGGTCTTCGGCTCTGCCTTTGTTCCAGTACCATGCTGTTTTAATTGTTACCGCTTTGTAATAAAGTTTAAGGTTGGGGACGGTGATGCCTCTCATCATCTTTTTCCCAAGAATTGTTTTAGTATCCGTGGGCATTTGTTGTTCCATATGAATTTCAGGATTTCTTGATCCGTTTCTTTGAAGAATGACATGGGTATCCTTAGAGGGATCGCGTTAAATCTGTATAATGCTTTGGGGAGTATTGCCATTTTGACAATGTTGATTCTCCCTATCAATGAGCAGGGGATATGTTTCCATTTCCTCATGTCCTCTTTTATTTCATGGAGTAGCGTTTTATAGTTTTCTTTGTAGAGGTCCTTTACTTCTTTAGTTAAGCTGATTCCAAGGTATTTGATTTTCTGGGGCACAATTGTGAATGGGATTGCTTTTTTCATGTCCTTTTCCTCTGTCTCATTGTTT
Source organism: Sorex araneus (assembly GCF_027595985.1). Classification (NCBI taxonomy): domain Eukaryota; kingdom Metazoa; phylum Chordata; class Mammalia; order Eulipotyphla; family Soricidae; genus Sorex; species Sorex araneus. The sequence continues at coordinate 147,960,497 of NC_073304.1, read as the reverse complement.
GCGTATAGGAAGGCCATGGATTTTTGGGTATTGATTTTATAGCCTGCGACTTTACTGTACAGGTCAATTGTTTCTAAGAGTTTCTTACTAGAGCTTTTAGGCTTCTCTAGGTATAGTATCATATCATCCGCGAATAGTCAGAGCTTGATTTCTTCCTTTCCGATTTGAATCCCCTTAATATCTTTTTCTTGCCTGATGGCTATTGCTAATACTTCCAGTACTATATTAAAGAGAAGTGGTTTGAGTGGGTATCCTTGTCTTGTCCCCGATATCACAGATGTTTAATTTTCCTATCTGTCCCTAGAGCAATAAAGTATTATTTTCCTGAATTCTAAATTATGTGTAATGGAGTATTATTTCCAAAAATTTGTGAATGCATATTCACAAATTTGATTAACATATCCAAACTTCTTATCACTTCCACTTCTACTATTATATTTAATTAATTCTATTGTCTTCACTGTTATTGCAATATTATTTCTAATTGGTCTCTATACTGCCCTGGAGCTATTACATTATTTAAAAGCTATGGACCATGGAAGAATTCTTTTCTCTTAATGTAACTTTCTTGCCCTGTAGAGGTTACTACCAAGCTAGTTCTGGTTGACACATTAGGCCTGGACTGCTGTGGCTCTGTGCCCAGAACAATCATTTTTTATTCACTAACAGCAGCTTATAGTTAAATTTGTACTATTAGAGAAAAATGTACGGAACTTCACAAACACCATAATACTGTTGGGCATTGAAAGGACTATAGCAGCATTTCTTCCAGAGACTTCCACATGTGATTAGCTAGGATTTAATGTCCTTGGTCCATTTCATTGAGCTAAACTATGTATTGGGTGTATAATTTTTAGAACACAAGCTTTGTTACTCACTTGCAGTGTTTCCTTAGGAAGTACTTTAGTACTATCACTATTAGCTATAAAATACCAGTATTTTTACTGGCATTGTAAACCTGTGATACAGAATTATGAAGCTTGTTTTGATTCACACAATAACTTATGCTAATAAGTTTTGTAAATAATTTGTTCCCAGGAGAGGTAAAATTTCACAGACTCCTCATCCATCTTAGTATACTAGATAAATGTCACTTGGGGTAGTTTTCCCACTTTGTACACCTATTTGCGTAGCGGCATGCTATCAACTATGGGAACATACCCGTCTCTTTCAAATTCAATGTGAGCCTTTTCCTAACTAGTTTTCAGAGCCCCTTGAGATGTGGTGTCAGTTGAAGGATATGTAAGTTGACAGGGGAGTATCAATAAATCAAATATTTATTGAGTGCTTACTATGTGAAAGGCACTGTGCTAAGCTGGGTTTAAGCAGAGTATTAAGTAGAGTTGGAGCAAAGGTACTCTTTTTTTAGCAACTCTCAGAGGTTCAATGTCAGTCAGAGGGGAAAGCTGCTCTAAGACCTTCCCATACTGCAGGAAAGGAGGACTGAAAAACTGTAAATGGAGAGCACTCACCTCCCTCTTCTCACTCATTCTTTTCTCCTTATGTATTTCTCCATTGCATCTTTTTCCGTCTACCCAGGCCACTTTCACTCTCCCCTCTTGAAACCTCCTTGTAAAGTACAAGTATTATTTTTCTCCTCTGTAAATTAGTCATCCAGCCTCAGTCAGAGTTATTCCAAGAGCTCTGGAATAACTCAGAGTTATTCCTTTAATGTCATCCTATGCGGTAACAGACTGATCTTCTAATATATCAATGATCAAACCATTTAATTTTGGGATTTATATAGAACTACACTTTCATATATTTTATGTAATTTTATAATCTAACTGATGCATACTGCATTAAAAACTCTTAATGATGACATTAAAACTATTAGTACATCAGGGAGAGGAAATTGATAGTGACCTATTTTGTTTACCACTCATTTAGTTTTCTTCCCACTTTTCCAATTTAAAAAGAAACCTAAAACTTCAATAACCCCATTTTCTTTTTTTCACATTTTTACTCATCAGGTTGGGGCTTTGGGGATCAGGGGAGGGAGAACTGCACCATAGAACACCTAACACGCCGCTGCTCTTATGGTCCCATACTTAGAACACCGGAATGAGTTAAAAAACAGTGTTTTTCAGCAATTTTATCACCATGCCTTCCTTCAAATCTTATTTTCTTCCCCTGCCCCTGCCTTGTCTTACCTGTAGGAAGGGACACATAGGTCCTGTGTGCTGTGGTCTTCATTTATGCAGCCTTCATCTGTGGTCCACTTGTAATATCCTGGGAGCCTGCAGGTGCCCATAAGGCCACCACTGAGAAGCACACTAATAGTAGTAGTCAGAACCATAGGAAGGTTCCCTGAGACTTTGCTGAGAGTGGCTCTGGGAGAAGCTTTGAAGGAGTCCACTCTCTACAGAAACAACCCCGAAGGAAAGATCTTTAAGGAGAGTTCTTTCCACTTTCGGTAAGAAGCTGAGCCATATGGGTTTGGAGAGACAGCTGTTAACAGTGCTTATACCTGAGATATAGTAGATACAATTCCAGCCAGTATCCAGCTCATGCCTGACTATTAACCAGTGAGTTGTACTCCTAGAGTGAGAAAGCTTCTTACTGACTTCCCATGTTAACAAGGGTCTGTTTCCTGCTTTGCTAAATTGCCAACCCACAACCACCTAGACTGCTTCTTCCCAGTCCTATAGTATATGATTCATTATCAGGTGGGATACTGACAACCCTGATCACCTCTTCAATTTGCTGGATGTGTTCCAATACCATTACTCAGGTCTGCACGACCACAGCATTTGTAACATTACCAAACACTCTTGACTACATTTATATCAGCCACCACTCAAGCCCATTAGGACTTAACTACTTGGCATCCTGAGTCCTTGTGATTTTTGAACACTTCATTGTTGTTCAGGCCAATTTGAACTTGGCACCACAGAGCTCTCCAGGAACTTGTGGCACTTCTGGATGTTGCCCAGGGATGATGGGCTTGGGTGTTACAGTCACACTACTGGCTACTCCAGTTGTAAAATCACTAGTCACTGCTCAGACCTGCGTCATAACCACTTGCAATTGTGAACCTGTAGTCACTGCCCATTTGGCCAGAGAAGACATACAGATGATCAGCACATACTTAAAATTATTCATTGTCACTTAACAGAAACGGAAACTATAATGAGATACTACTACCTGTAGTAATATCGGTGGTCTATAATGATAGAATGGCTGGTAGCAAAAAGTAATGATGAAGGTGTGGAGGAAAAGGAATCTCTATAGGGACTGGAGAGTTAATACAGTGGATGGGTCATTTGCTATGCACATGGCTGACCCAGGTTTGATCCTCAGCATCCCAGATGGTCTCCCGAGTACCAATGGGAATAATTCCTGTTATTCCTGCAGAGCCAGGAACAACCCCTGAGCATTGCTGGAGTGTCCCTTTTCTCCTCCAAAATGAATCCTTATACAATGATGATGGGAATGGAAGTTGCTACAGACATTATAGAAGACAGTATGGAGATTTCTAAATATATTATAGCTGGATATAATCTATACATTGTCACGATCACAAAATCCCATTAATCACAGATTTCTCGGGCGGGCTCAATAACATCTCATTTCGTCCTTTCCCTGAGATCTTAGAAGTCCATCTCGACTCAGCCCTCCTAACGATGTTGCACTGGGGGCTCTTCAGGGTCAGGGGAATGAGATCCAGCTTGTTACTGGATTTTGCATATGAATACACCATGGGAAGCTTCCAAGGCTGTCCTATGTGGGCAGGAAACTCTCAGAAGATTGCCAGTTTCTCCCAGAGGAAGAAGGCTAAAGATACCGCTTCTGAGAGCTTGCTTTTAAGTCTCTCTCTGGATGTTGGCTGTTGATGGGATCACACACACCTGGGTTCCTCTGCCGGCACCTTCATGCATGAGGCCTGTCCAAATGTGTGGAGAGGGACCTCCAGCATGGCTGTAGCTAGGTTCCAGTGGTCTTTGGCCGCAGGGAGCTCTGCTCGGGGTGGGGAGGGAAGCTGGAGCCCAGCCCCTCCGAGGGGCCCCAGGGAAGACAGCCAGGCGTGTGGGCATACATTGTAAGTGGATAAAATCTATAATCCAAAAATTCTACTCCTAGTAATTAGCCAAATCACATAAAATAATGAGTACAAAGAGATACAGGCATGCTTGCATTTTCTACAGCACAATTTGCAATAGCCAATATATGAAAACAACCCAATGTCCAGTGACAGATAGATGAATAAAGAATATGTGGCATATGTATACATACATTGAAGTAAACAGCAATTAGAGGATGAAATATTGTCTTTTGAATATGAATACAACTGCAAAGAATCATGATAAGGGAAACAGGTCAGAAGAAAGGTAAACACTGGATTATCTCACTCCTATGTGGCACATAAAGAAATGAAGCAAGAGCACAGGTTCAGTGAAAATAAGCCCTATACTCTGACCACAGAACTAAGGTTTCCAAGTGGGGGACTATAAGGGATCAGGGAGTGTAATGGAGGAGGGATATTGGTATCTTGGTGGTGGGAGTGGTGAAGTAACATATAATATATGTAGTCCTGTACCATAAATCAAATGAAAAGAAAAAAGAAACTTTTAAATGAGACTGTAGCTTTGAAAAATAACTTTTACATGTTTGCAATGAATTCATTGTTAGACAAATGACTTTCTTTTGATTTTCAATACATTGTATCTGCATTTCCTAAGTCAGAGGAGTTTCTTCTATGAGGTTTATGCTAAAATATTGACAGGATTCTAAGATAGGTTTTAAAACTACCATACTCTGTTCAAATATTTATTTTAGTTTAGAAAACTACAAGCAAAGTAAATGTAGCAAAGTCATATAATGAATGAGGGGATGATCCATAGGTCCATAGAAATATGGCAGTCAGAGAATTCCTGCCAGCCTGCAAAACTTCAGTGAGGAAGTCTGATTATATGCATCTATAGCTCTATCTTCTAGATCTCTCCTCTGATCAGATGGAGCTGTTGAAATAGGAGAGATGGGGTAGTGCACAGCACTACGTTTTTTCCTCTTTCTTTCTTTCTTTCTTTCTTTCTTTCTTTCTTTCTTCTTCTTTCTTTCTTTCTTTCTTTCTTTCTTTCTTTCTTTCTTTCTTTCTTTCTTTCTTTCTTTCTCTCTCTCTCTCTCTCTCTCTCTCTCCCTTCCTTCCTTCCTTCCTTCCTTCCTTCCTTCCTTCCTTCCTTCCTTCCTTCCTTCCTTCCTTCCTTCCTTCCTTCCTTCCTTCCTTCCTTTCTCTCTCTCTCTTTCTTTCTTTCTTTCTTTCTTTCTTTCTTTCTTTCTTTCTTTCTTTCTTTCTTTCTTTCTTTCTTTCTTTCTTTCCTTCCTTCCTTCCTTCCTTCCTTCCTTCCTTCCTTCCTTCCTTCCTTCCTTCTTTCTTTCTTTCTTTCTTTCTTTCTTTCTTTCTTTCTTTCTTTCTTTCTTTCTTTCTTTCTTTCTCTCTCTCTCTCTCTCTCTCTCTCTCTCTTCTTTCTTTCTTTCTTTCTTTCTTTCTTTCTTTCTTTCTTTCTTTCTTTCTTTCTTTCTCTCTCTCTCTCTTTCTTTCCCCTAAAAGAATTAACAGATTTTTAAAAGATATGCTCACTTTTGTCATTAACATATTTCTATGAAACCAAATATTAATACCATTCTTCATCACTTGGAATTTTGATTTGACTTCTCCTTTTTATTGAGATTCCATAATTTTTCACTATTGTTAATGATAATTTCATGCATACATTGTTCTAACAGTAAACTTACCACCGAAGTGCCACTTCCCTTCGAAGTACCAGGAACAGTTCTCATCCCTTTTCAGGTAAGCACAGTTCTGTAGACCAATTATGCAGTTCTAATGCCTTTCACCATTTATTGTTCAAGTATTTTTTTTCATATACCGTGTATGAGAGATTAATCTGTATCTGTCCCTCTCCTGCTGATTGGCTTCATTAAGCATGATATTTCCTAAGGTCATCTAAAGTGGCAAATTGCATGATTTTATACTTTTTGTAGCTGAGTAGTATTACATTATTTTATCCAGATATGTACCACAACTTCTCCAGCCAGTTATCTTTTTTTTGTACACTTACGTTTTTTCCAGATCTTGGCTATTGTGTATAGTGCTGCAATGAACATAGGCTCTCAAAAGTCTTTTTGAAATAGTGTTTTTGGGCCTTTGGGGAAGGAATCAAGAAGTGGAATTGCTGGGTCATATGAAAACTCAATTTTCAGATTCATGAGGAATGTTATTATTATTTTCTAATGAGGTTAAACCAGTAAACATTCCCACCAACAGTGGATGAGGATCTTTTTCCCTACATCTACAGCAGCACTGATTGTTTTTTGCTTCTTTGTGTTCTTTTCTTTTTCTTTATTTTTTTTGTTTTAGGCAACATGATTTACAAATACAAATTTACAATAATGGAGGGTTTCTTGGAAAAACCATCCAATACCACATCTTCCACCAGAGAGTCTGCTTTCCTCTACCACATCCCAGTACCACCCCATTCCCATTTTATCCCCCAATCCACTTACAGATACACTTCCTATTATAGACCAGCTCTTAATTTCTGTTACCCTTGAGAACTTGTTGCTTCTTTACTATGCTACTTTATATATACCACATATAAGGGAGTTCATTCTATATCTGCCCCTCTCCTTCTAACTTCATTCAGCATGACACTGTCTAGAACCACCAACATAATCACAAATTGCATGATTTCATCTTTTCTTACAGACGAGTAGTATTCCATCATGTATATGTACTACAGTTTCTTTATCCAGTCATCTGTGCATGGACCCTTGGGTTGTTTATAGATGTCGGCTAAGTGCAATAGACTTTTCTGATGGAAGTTTTTAGGTAGTTGGGGTAAATGTCAAGAAGTTAAATTGAATCATATGGAATATCAATTCCTAATTGATTTTTTGAAGGAAATTCCTAGTTGTTTTTTCCTTCAGTGAGAGAGAGAGAGAGAGAGAGAGAGAGAGGAAAAGTGCCTACCATAGAGACAGAGGTAGGGGTAATTGGGGACTGGGGACATTGGTGGTGGGAAATGTGCACTGGTGAAGGAACAGTTGTTGGAATATTGACTGAAATCCAACTATGGAAATCTTTGTAATTGTGTATCTCATGGGGATTTAACTAAAAAATAAATTAACAACAACCAACCCCCCCTGGGTCTCCTGTAAATGAAGCATGCTCTATCTTGCTCCCCTCCACATTCAGTAATGTAACACCATATAGAGTCTTGTCCCGTCGTTTTAAAAGCTAGGCTTTATGGCAACTGGGTTTATCACACCCGTACATTTTACCTTTCCTCAGCCTTCTGATTTTGGAGAACAGAGCAAACCACCAAACAAACATCAGGCATTTATTTGAACTGGCAATAGTAGCATGGCCAGGCAGCCATGTTCTTCTCCCCCTCCCCCCAAGTCTTCTATTAAGTATTTTATTTATTTATTTATTTTTATTGGATCACCGTGAAATACAGTTACAAAGCTTTCATGTTTGAGTTTCAGTCATACAATGATTAAACACTCATCCCTCCACCAGTGCACATTCTCCACCACCAATGTCCCAAGTATTCCCCCCCTCATCCCGCCCCTCCCCCTGCCTCTATAGCAGACAATTTCCCTAATATTCTCTCTCTATTTTTGGGTATTACGGTTTGCAATAGAGAAACACTAGTGAATTCTCCCAAACCTTAAAGAGATCTTACTCTCAATCCTTTCCAAACTTTTCCAGAAAACACTTCCAAACAGTTTCTATGAAGCAGCTATGTTTTTCTAAGAAATTCCATTCATGAGGTGGCTGGAACTCTGGCTCCTGAGTTGCAGCATGAATAATGTCTTTTGGGGTTGGGAAGACTGGGGCCCTGAGGAGGAACTGAAACCAGAAAACAAGTATCAGTTATTTATGTCTTCTATCCAGAGTTCTGGGGAATGAAGCAGAAGATTCTGGGATATCTTGTTTCTCAAGAACAGGAAAACTCCAATATGTTAATATGCTGTATGAAAAAACCCAGAAAAATATTTCCAAAATATTGATGAGAATTATAAGGGTTTCTGTAATTTTTTTCAGTTTACTAGCTAGTATCCTTTAAACAGAATGACTCATTCTACGACTATTCCATTTATTTGAGAAAGTGGTAACTGTCACTATAATAATTATCCTTCTATGTATCTTGGCAAACCATAGAAATAAATTGTAGTCTTGGAATGAGATAGTTCATTGATTGACATTTGTTCCAGAATAAATTGCCACCTGATAAAATATGCAAGTAGTTTCATATACATCTGCTTTCAATTATCCTATCATTTGCTAGTTATTTCTTCTGATGGTTCACAACTTTCTGTATTCTCTGGTTTTACTAAAAGCCAATAGATTTTTCTTTCATTGGAATATTCCTCCTCCTTTTTAACTGGTCTATTACTGGCACTGACACACATTAAGTTCTGAATCAGTGGTTTAGTTCACATTCAAACTGTCCTCAATTTATTATCTGTAACTGTGAAGAAGTAGGGCATTTTCTTTTGATATTGAATTTGCCACTCACCTTTTTTCCATTTTCCTAAGTACATATAGATGCTGGGTGCTAAAGATTTCTGAGATCACAGGTATGGTACAATATTATTTTGTTACTGTTATAATTTAAAACTCCAGGTTTTAGTGTATGCAACACTTCCTCCCCCTCCCCCTCTCTCCATCCACCCCCTCCCCCTCCCTTCCTTCCTTCCTTCCTTCCTTCCTTCCTTCCTTCCTTCCTTCCTTCCTTCCTTCCTTCCTTCCTTCCTTCCTTCCTTCCTTCCTTCCTCCCTTCCTCCCTCCCTCCCTCCCTCCCTCCCTCCCTCCCTCCCTCCCTCCCTCCCTCCCTCCCTCCCTCCCTCCCTCCCTCCCTCCCTCCCTCCCTTCCTTCCTTCCTCCCTCCCTCCCTCCCTCCTTCCCTCCCTTCCTCCCTTCCTCCCTCCCTCCTTCCCTCCCTTCCTCCCTTCCTTCCTTCCTCCCTCCCTCCCTCCCTCTCTCTCTCCCTCCCTCCCACCCTCCCTCCCTCCCTCCCTCCCTCCCTCCCTCCCTTCCTTCCTTCCTTCCTTCCTTCCTTCCTTCCTTCCTTCCTTCCTTCCTTCCTTCCTTCCTTCCTTCCTTCCCTTTTTTTTTTGTTTTTTTTAGACCATATCTGTCAGTGTTCAGAACTTACTCCTGGCTCTTTGGTTAGGGATCACTGTTAGACGTGCTCAGGGGACCATATGTGGTGCTAATGATGGAACCCTGATCAGTCACATGCAAAGCAAGTGTCCTAACCACTGCATTGCCACTCTAGCCCCAACTTTCCCTATTTTGAAGACCCATATGTGTTTCTTAAAAAATACTTTGTGCTCAAAACAGTTTGGAATGCTACAAACACACTGCCAAAATGACTTCTCTCCTTATTTGATGTGAGAGCATATTACTCTCATTTGTCTCTAAACTCATTATGATTATTATTGTCTTTATAATCACAACTACATATTTCATGAATACTCTTATTTGTAGGGCCTGGCCTTAAATTTTTTGATTTGAGTAGGGACCCAATTATCTTGTTCTTCCACTGTAAATCAAATTTTAATAATTTATTCTTTATGCCAAGGAACCATGTTAGAATACTATTTTTTTTTGTAATCTATTCTTTCATTCATTCTCTTAGGTAATTTTTGATAAATCTGTCTGATGCCCCTTTATTGTCCTAATCTTGCTTTTAACTCTCTTAGCCTTTACCTTTGCCTATTTTCTGAATTGATCACTGCAGCCCAACCTCCCCACCCTCACCAACTTGTTTTTTCCTAAAAGCATGCCAGAGAGCTTCCAAAGAACTTCACAGAGAGGCTGTAAGGTCTCTTTGTGGATGTAAATGTGATCATAAAAATACCTAAAACATTTATCTGACTCTCATCATGCAATTCTACAAGAGTGTGCAAAAGAGTGAGAACTTATGTCACCTGTGACGCTAAAAAGGGCATTAAGCCACAGTGGCTGAACACTGTTCTTGAGTGAGTGCATATAGTAAAGTGTTAGAAGTGTTCTTAGTCGTGATGGGGTATGTTGGTGACCCACTTGATTCCATTTTATATCTAGTAGAGGAAATGACCCCTTCATTCTCCTTAAAGCAAAGTTCAGGCAAGACAAAAGAATACATTTGTTATTTCCTCTTTGTAGCCATTGTTTGCCTAATTATCATGTATAAAACTGATTTTCATGCATTTAATATTTGTGAATTTGGCACAAGACAAGAATCATTACTCTTTACTGGCTTTATAGTCATATCGAGGCAGCCCATACATAGATCTAAATATTTATCTATATCTATATGATAGATCAAGAAATAAAGTATCACACTGATTATGTGTTTTGATGAAATGAGCATCTCAATATCTTTGTTTACAATTGGTGATCATCACACTTTGTTTCTTTTGCTCTGGCTTCTGTAAAAACTTTTCAATTGTAATTAAACTCATAGAGTATGAAATTCTGTAAGCTGCCTTTGGTTAATATCCTATTCCTGAGAGTCTATCTAAGAAATATACTGAAGATCATGGCTATTCTACTGTGTTCGTAGGAATAGGAAAGAAAAAACAGATGAAAACAGAAAGTTAGTTCCCAGATTTGATTTTGTAAGTCAGAAGCCATGAATCTCACAATTCCAGTGTTTTACGAGCTCGAATTTTACACACACACGCACATACACACACACACACACAAAATCAAGTTCACTGTGACTCTATTTTACTTTTTATGCAAGGATGGAAAAGGGTTTTGCAAATTTTAAAATTTAATTTTCTTTTGTGTAAAATAAAGATGATAATAGTACCAGTTTCAAAGAGTCATTGTGAAAATTTGATAAATTATTACTCTGGAGGCTGCCAGACATGGTCCAGGTGGTCTCCCAAACACCGTGTGGGTTACACTATGGTAATCCCTGACCTCACATGTTCCTCTCAGCCCCACATCTTTGTGCCCTCACATTGATTCACCAACACAGTTGGCCAAGAATCACAGAGACAACCAGTGTCTCCTGAGAGCCGCTTGGGAGTTCCCCTCACAAAGAAAAGAAGTTAATAATGTAGGACACTTAGAGTGGTATGTTGTAGAAATGTCAGATAAGCATATGCTACTATTGACTAAGTTTCCCTTAGTAATAATAAACAAGGAAATAATCCTAATGGTCATAAATTATTTTTTCTTTTAAAAAAAGATGCCTGCTATTGGATTGCAATTAATGTTTCACTGAAGAAAGTGTTAATTCTGTCATAGTTTATGATAATGTCATTTTTACCTAATATAGTCCAAATTTCAGAAACATGAGAATATTTACTAATAGCTTTTTACTGAATGAGCACAAATTACAACAGATATTGTACAGGTCGAAAATATTTACTCTAATTATTGCAGAACAATCTTATTTAAAAAATTACAACAAGCCATGAGAGCAATGTATTGTAATCATGTAAATGGAGAAAATATCGAGATTGTAGTTAAACTGCACACAGTAATCTTGCACACATACTTTTCAGAAAACGTTTTGTATACATTGTTTTAAGGTATAAAAACAATGGTACTAAAATTAATGTGAAGAAATTACAGCGTGCAGTAGGGTTTTTTTTTAGTTATAAGGTTCTTTATGTGTCCTTCTGAGAGGCCAATGAAAGAATACCAACTCAGTTCATTAGCAGTAATTCTGCAAGAGCTCAATGTAAGGAAGTCTGGAGAGATATGATACTCTAATTGGGTAAACTGAGCATTACTTTTATTTATTTAGTTGTGGGCAGCCACACCTAGCAGTGCTCAGGGATTACTCCTGGCTCTGCAATCAGGGATCACTCCTTTGGGGAATCATCAGGGCCATGAATGCTGCTGGGGATTGAGCAGGGGTCAGGCATGTGCAAGGCAAGCACTCTACCTGCTTTACTATCACTCTGGCACTAAGTATTAATTTCAGCTGGAAAATGTTATGGAGCTCCTGTTGCAGAGTAGAGCATTTACAACTTGGGAAGCCCAAACCTAGATTGCTGTCCTGCCTCTAAGGGGGGCATCCTCGAGGGGTTCCATGCATACAAATTCCTAGATCAAATGACCTCTTAAGATAGTGTTCCATGGGGCTGGAGCGATAGTACAGTAGGGTGTTTGCCTTGCATGTGGCCGATCCGGGTATATCATATGGTCCCCTGAGCACCGCCAGAAGTAATTCCTGAGTTCAAAGCCAGGAATAACCTCTGTGCATCACCGGGTGTGACCTAAAAAAATCCAAAAAAAAAAATAGTTCCCTATGGAAAAGTCTAGAAAGAAATTGGAGGAAATGAACTAGGAAAGGGCAGAAGCAGTTTCAGGAGAAATTTTTGCCACAGTCATTCCCTGGGATTTTAGGAGTTAACTTTCATCTCAGAACTTGCTTGGTGACAAAAATTCTGAATTTTTTATTCATACCAGTGTTGGTTGATCTAGACTTCAGTAGAGAGCTGGATGGCAGGGAATGATGAGTAGCAAATAACCTAAATAATCCGTCTTCTCAGGCTTGCTGTAAAAGGCAAGGACTCCAGGGCCTCAGTGCAATTCTCTTTGAGTTTCAAAGGCAAAACTTAATATTACCTCCATGCTTGGCTAGTGGTACATTCTGAATGTTAGTTGCAATGTAGAATATAATGCTCTCAAGTACATTAAAATCTATTGATCTCTTACGAACTTTGAAGGACTCTTACCTGTGGGTGTTAAGAAGTATCACACATTAGTAAGGAGCTGGAGAGATAGTGCAGTGAGTTGGGCTCTGCCTTGTACGCTGGTGGTCCAGATACAAACCTCTGCACTCTGAACCACTCCAGGAGTGATCCCTGAGTACAGAGCCAGAAGTAAGCTCTGAGCACCTCTGGGATCACTTCCTACCAAAAAAAAAAGGAAAAGAAATATTATATATTGGTAACTTTTGGGAAAAACTGATTTATTAAGTTTGTTAGACCTTTCAAACGCTGATAAAATTATTTTATATACCCAGAAAAGTCAATTCATTAAAAGCATCATCAATTCATTGGAAGAATTAAAAAGTGGCAAAGTTTTACAGAACTCTACTTCTCCTTAAAGCTGACTTTTTTGGTCACTTGACTACCATAAATATGTTTTTGCACTTTAGCTACACCCAATGTTGCTCAGGTGCTACTACACCTGGCTCATGGCTTGGGGTTGTCTTCTGGTGGTGCTGGGGGACCAAACAGTGCTGGAGATAAAATCTATGGTCCTTGTGTGGAAAGGTAAGTACTAATTCTTGAGTGATCTCTCTGGTCCTTGAGTTTTATTTTATCTTTAGCAAAATATATAAATTATTTTCTTTTTAAAAATATTTATTAAATCACCATGAGATAGTTACAAGCTTTCATGCTTGGGTTACAATCACACAATGATCAAACATCCATCCTTCCACCAGTGCACATTCCCCACCACCAGTATCCCCGGTATACCCTCACTTTCCCCACCTTCCCCCTGCCTCCATGGCAGACAATATTCCCTATACTCTCGCTCTACTTTTGGGCATTATGGCTTGCAACACAGACACTAAGAGGTCATCATGTTTGGTCTATTATCTACTTTTGGCACACATCTCCCATCCTGTGTGCTAAACATTTTGACCCACCATTTCCTTTCCGTATTAGTGCTAAGCTCAACAAATTAAAAAATGCAGATAATGTCTCAGCATTATGGTGAAAATAGTTTATGCCTGTGATTTCTTTGAAGGCTTTCAAGAACTCCTAGACTTACAGGGCTGCTTTGGGAACTACTAGATATTATGTGCATTATTTAATGTGTATATAATGTGTGTGAGATACATCTGTACATATTATACACATTTTAAATATTATATTTATATTTTCCTTTCCTCCTGTTGAATACTATTTACTTCCTTTCCTCCAGTTGCTCTGCCATTTCCTCAGGGATTATCAATACTTGGTGTCAGCTACGTTTCATGTTTCTAGCTGGTATCCAGCAGACAGGAAGCCTGGAAAAGGTATACTCATTGCCTTTAGGCTCAAACCTGAATATATAAAATCCCCAAATAAAGTTTAAACAATATCAACTGTGTGGAGGAGTGGAAAAGTCACATAAATGTGGTAGTATGACAAAATTATTTTCTTATTGAGAGGGAAAACAGAGAGGTAGAACTTTGAGAAATATTTTATAGGGCTCTAATATTGAAGATAATCTCTATGCAAATGGAAATAGAATGTGATAATTTGAACTCATTAGCAAGACCATCCTTCTTTTCCTCAAAAACAAAGATTTAAAATAAGGCCTGAATTCAGGATATATGAAATAATATGGTGGTAATATAGCAGTAAGTGCAGTAAAAAATATTTAATGGGGTAAATTTAACAACTAAAAGATCAAGAACCCTATGTTGGATTAATGTTTCAAAAACATTTAATAAACTCAAAGACAGAACTTTTAAAAGGCATATGAAAACTGACAAAACAAAGATATACAAGGGATTACAGAAAAACATTAGTCAAAAATGTGTTAGCCATATTACTGCATTTCATATTGAAGACTTTATGCCAAAATGATTTTGTTTGTGAAGCTTTGCTTAAAAATAACAATGAAGAATGTCCTGGGGCCAGAGCAATAATAAGCGAGTAGACTGTTTGCCTTATACCTGGTTGACTGGTGTTTAGTCTGCCACTATGCATGGTCTCGAGCACTTCCAGGAGTGACCCCAGAGCACAGAGTCAGGAGTAAACCCTGAGCACAGCAGGATAGGACCAAAAATAAGAAAAAAAATACTGAGTACTGTTATCACTTAGAAAATGATGTGATGCTTATGCAGTGAATCACAGTAATTATGTGATAAAATAGAAATCAGTAAAAAAAACTTACAAATATGAAGATGTCATGTTTCAAAAAATAATAAACCAAAATGTTATAATAATTATGACTATTGACATATAACAATAATCTCAAAATACTTAGTAACAGTATAGTGGTGAAAGATCGAGGAATCAACTGTTTCAGTTTTCTAATTTTAGCATAATCCTCCTGAATGAGGATTAAAAAAGAAGTTATAGAAGCCTTGAACAATAAAATTAACATGCTCAACAAGACACTGGTAGAAATGTACAAGAATAAAACTTCCAAATGCATAAAAAATGGGGAGAAGAAATGAATAAAAGCTTCCTCAGAAAAGAAATACAAATGGGCAAAAGGCACATGAATAAAAGCTCCACAGTGCTAATCATCAGGAAGATGCAAATCAATACAACAATGAGATAATCACCTCATACCACAGAGACTGGCACACATCAAAAAGAACAAGAACAACCAGTGCTGGCGCAACTGGTTGGAAGAAAGAGACTTTTTCATTGTTGGTGAGGGTGTCGACTAGTCCAGCCTTTTTGGAAAACAATATGGACATTCCTTCAAAAACTAGAAATTGAGCTTCCATATGACCCTGCAATTCCACTTCTTGGAATATCTCGAGGATGCAAAAAAGCGTGGTAGAAATAACATCTGCACCTGTATTTTCATTGCAGCACTGTTCACAATAGCCAGAATCTGGAAACAACCCGAGTACACAAGAACAGATGATTGGTTAAAGAAATTTTGGTACATCTACACAATGGAATACTATGCAGCTGTTAGGAAAGATGAAGTCATGAAATTTGCTTATAAGTGGATGGTCATGGAGAGTGTCACGCTAAGTGAAATTAGTCAGAAAGAGAGGGACAGACATAGAATGGCTGTACTCATTTGTGGAGTATAAAATAACATAATATGAAACTGAAACCCAACAACAGTAGACACAAGGTCCAGAAATATTGCTCCATAGTTGGAAACCTGCCTCATGAGCTTGGGGAGAAGGAAGCTGGAATATAAAAGGAATCACTAAGTCAATGATGGTTGGAGGGATCATTCAACATGGAAAATGTGTCCTGAAACTAAATAAAGGACCAAACATGATAGACTCTCAGTACCATATTGCAAACCATAATGCCCAAAAGTAGAGAGAGTATGGGGGAAATTGTCTGCTGTAGAGGCAGGGGGAGGGTTTGGATGTGACATGGTGGTGGAAAATGTGCACTGGTGGAGGGATGGGTGTTCCATCATTGTGTGATTGAAACTCAAACATAAAAGCTTTGTAACTGTATCTCATGGTGCTTCAATAAAAAATACAATACAATATAATACAATTGTTTTCAAAAACAAAAAATAAAATTAATATGCTCATTATTAATTATATGAAACGGGCAACACTGCATTCACATGTTGGGACAATCAAAGAATATTTACAAAACCTGATAAAGGAAGAAATTAGCAAAATAATGAACAATTTAAGAGCTGAAAATATGTTAAGCACAGTTACAAGTAAGTTGATTTCATAACAAAACTTAATGCAAGAGATCCATCATCACTTCCTATTTACAATAAAGGAAAACAAGGTACATGAAAGCTAAGTAAATTCATTCAGCAATACAATTGTTCAAAATTACTATATCATCATAATAATGTTATGTTAATATGAATTTGAAAATCTGGATTAGAAAAAGATGGTTCTGGAAGAATAATTAAAATGTTATAAAATAAACAAAATATGAGAAAGCTAGTAAATAATAAAGAGCTATAAATGATGTTTACTGATATGATGAATACTTATCTATATGCCTACTACCTGTCTATATATCTTTGGTTAAAATACAGTTAAAAAGAGAAATTGTGAAACAGATTAAATGAAAATTAAAATACTATATCCCAAATTTCGTAGGACCTAGCTAAGTTTATAGGGGAGAGTTATAGGGGGAGGGTTGTGGGGATTATAGGGGTAGGTTTGTGGGTGAGGGCTATAGGGGGAAGGTTTGGGGGGAAGGTTACAGGGGAGGGTTACAGGGGAGGGGCAAGAGTGATAGCACAGTGGGTAGGGCATTTGCCTTGCACTCGGCTGACCCAGGTTCGATTCCTCAGCCCCTCTCTGACACCTGACAAGCTACTGAGAGTATCCCACCCACACAGTAGAGCCTGGAAAGCTACCTGTGGCATATTTTATATGCCAAAAACAGTAACAACAAGTGTCACAATGGAGACATTACTGGTGCCCGCTCGAGCAAATTGATGAGCAACAGGATGACAGTGACAAAGAAGGGTTATATATTAGTGAGTTAAGTTACTTTTCCAATAAAAAAAAATTGGAAAGCTAACAAGGGAAAATAAAAGCATAGAAGAGGAAAACAATGAGTTGCAGTAAATTTTGTAAACTTTTGTAGTTGATTGACATGACATGAGATGTGGGAGAATCTAGGGAAAATCAAAGTCTAAAAGGGAAGAGCATAGAATACAGAATCAGAGAAACATAATTAGGTTCTATGAAGAGGAGTTGCTGAATTTTATAGAGGCTGTTCCTTGGGGCTGATGCTTTGCATTGTGGTGAAGATTAACTACATGTAAGAAGGACTTGACACCTAAAAATAATATTGATATTATCATCTTAACTGTGATACAACATAGAAATCAAATTAGAAAAAGCACGTGATTTTAACAATCCCAAAATCACAAAGATGAGAAAATATTTAGAAAGAGATTAACCAAACAAGTACTTGTAAGTAAATCTTTAAAATTTTACTCAGGCTTCCAACCGTGGACCAATCAATCCTCTTGGCTCTTGTTTCTACTTTCCTTGCATACCAGTCTCATATTATGTTTATTTTCATTGCACAAATTAGTGAAATCATTCTATGGATGTCCCTCTCCTTGTGATTCATTTCACTCAGAATGATACTCTTCATATCCATCCATTTATAAGTAAATGTTATGACTTCATTTTTTTCTAACAGCTGCATAGTTTTCCATTGTGTAGATGTACTATGGCTTCTTGAACCAGTCATCTGTTCTCAGGCACTTGGATTGGTTCTAGATTCTGGCTCATGTGAGTAGTGTTTCAATAAACATAGAAGTGCAGATAGCATTTTTGCTGTGTGTTTTGGGGGCCCCAGAAACACATATTCCTAGAAGTGTTATGGCTGGGTTGTACGGAAGCTCAATTTCTAGCTATTGTTCTCTAAAAAGGCTCAACCAGTTGGCATTCACAACAATAGAGAGTCTCTTTCTCCCCTCCCACACACACCAGCACTGACCCTTGTTCTTGTTCTTTTTGATGAGTGCCAGTGTTTGTGATGTGAGATGACATCTCATTGTTGTTTTGATTTGCATCTCCCTGATGATTAATGATGTAGAAATTTTTTTTCACGTGTCTTTTGGCTATCTGTATTTCTTCTTTGAGGAAGCCTCCTTCAAGTGCTTGGCGGTTGGGATACAGGAAGGACCACTATGGTGAAGATAGTTGGAAATGATCACTCTGGATAAGAACTGCATGCTTGAAGTAGGTAAAAGAACAAACTCAGTGTCTGTATTGCTAACCATAATGCCCAAAGGAGAGGAAGAGACAGGGAGAGGAGGAGAGAGATGTGGGGGTGGGGGGAGAGGAAGAGAGAGAGAGAGAGAGAGAGAGAGAGAGAGAGAGAGAGAGAGAGAGAGAGAGAGAGAGAAGAAAACTGCCTGCTGAAGAGGCAGCGTGGAGATTGTGGGGTAGAGGGAGGTAGGGAGGTGGAGGAAGGGAAACTGGGGTCATTGGTGGTGGGAAATATACACCTGTAGAGGGATGGGTGTTGGAACACTGTTTGACTGAAACCTGATCATGAACTGCTTTGTAACTGTGTATCTCATGATGACTCACTGTATCACTGTATCACTGTCATCCCATTGTTCATCGATTTTTCTCAAGTAGGCACCAGTAACGTCTCCATTGTGAGACTTGCTGTTATTGTTTTTGGCATATCAAATATGCCACGGGTAGCTTGCCAGGCTCTGCAAGTGTGGGTGAGATACTCTCGGTAGCTTGCTGGGCTCTCCAAGAGGGGGGTAAGCATGATGACTCAATAAAAAATAAATTAAAAATAACAAAAAAATTAAAAATAATAAATCACCTTATCACTGTCATCCTGTTGCTAATTGATTTGCTCGAGCGGGCACCAGTAACATCTCCATTGTGAGACTTGTTGTTACTGTTTTTGGCATACCAAATACGCCACAGGTAGCTTGCCAGGCTCTGCTGTGCAGGCAGGATACTCTCAGTAGATTGCTGGGCTCTCCAAGAGGGACGGCAAACACCCTGCCCACTGTGCTATTGCTAGAATTAAATAAATTTTACTAAGGATACTAATTAGCCTTTAAACAAAGTATCAGTAAATTTTCTTGTGAAAGTCAAAATAGTATTTTAGTTTTGTGTCATACATGGTCTCCATAGGAACTATTTAACTCTATCACTGCTTAACTACAACCATAAACAGATAAATGGCCATGGCAAGATTTAACCAATGACCATAGTTTTCTGACATTTTAGCTTAAAAAAATAAAGGCACCATATTCTTATATGGTGAAAAAATTAGCACATTCAAATGCCAAATTCTTGAAGATGATAAATTGAAATAAGCATTTTTGGAAAATAACTGCATAGGACTGGAGTGATAGCACAGTGGGTAGGGTATTTGCCGTCCCTCTTGGAGAGCCCAGCAAGCTACTGAGAGAATCCTGACCGCAGAGCAGAGCCTGGCAAGCTACTCGTGGCGTATTCAATGTGCCAAAAACAGTAACAAGTATCACAATGGAGACGTTACTGGTGCCCACTCGAGCAAATCGATGAGCAATGGGACAACAGTGCTGCAGTGCTACAACTGCATAGGAATAGCTTTTAAAAGACTCAGAAACACTGGGATTAGATATATAGTACAGAGAGTAGGGTTCTTGCCTTGCATATGGCTGACTCAAGTTTGATTCCTAGCATCTTATATGGTCCCTTGAGCACTGCTCATAGTGATTCCTAAATGCAGAGCCAAGAGTAGCCCCTGGCATTCCCCCATTCCTCCTGCCAAAAAAGGAAAACAATAACACAAAAGACTCAGAAACATAAATGCGCTCTATGTTTATTGCAGTTTCTAGTACAATAGCCAGGATGTGGGAGCAGCCCAAATATCTAACAACAGAATGGGTAAAGAAGTAATGATCTGTATATATGTACATATATATGTTATATATGTCTATATAATAGGTATAACATATGCAATTATATGCAATGCAGCCACACATACAAAAATAAGGGATGCAGTTTGCAACTACGTGAAAAGAATTGCAGGGTATCATGCTGGGGAAAATGGAAGAGAATGAATGCCAGCTGATCTCTCTCCTCCATAGTACACAGAGAAACAAGTGAAGGGTGTAGACAATACTGGTTGGTAACAGGTAGTGAAATAGAGACCTGAGATTCTCAGTCTGGGGACAGAGAATGAGGGGAATGAATAGGTTGACTGAAGGTAACATGGGGACATAGGTGGTGAGCTGGTACATGGGTAATGCTAAGGGAGGTAACAGTGCTAGCAAAACTATGCCTACCAACAAAAATGTGGGGTTGGAAGGCAGGTAGGAAGGTCAGGCCAGAGGGAACATAAATATGGGATAGAGTGGGAGGTTATCGAGGGTATTTTGATGACAGTGATTTATAATTTATCAATACCATAAACTTGAACACTACTGGGCTATTGAATTAGCTAAAACATAAAAAAAATTAAAGATAAAAATATAAAAATATTAGTACTACTGAAGAGAAATAGTATTTCCCCCTCCTTTTGAAAACTCCTGTTTTATTTTTTGATTATTCATAAGGAAATAAGGTGAAATTATTCATTCATAAAAATTAAACTTTCTATATTAGTAAAAAATGTAATATGTTTTAGGTGTAACTCTTTTGTTTTGTTTTGTTTTTGGGTCACCCCCGGTGATGCTCAGGGGTTATTCCTGGTTCATGCACTCAGAAATTACTCCTGGTGGTGCTCAGGGGACCATATGGGATGCTGGGAATCAGACCCGGGTCGGCCGCATGCAAGGCAAATGCCCTACCTGCTGTGCTATTGCTCCAGCTCCCAGGTGTTAACTCTTAAGCCAAGATAGAAGTCCTGGAAACTGTAGAAGAATAAGTGACTTTTGGGAAGTTTTATGGATTGATTGTATAGGCAAGATAAAAAATAAGAAAAAGAATTATTACTTTTGTGATACATATGAGGAAAACAATATTTAAACATACACGTTCTTTTACACTGACAGCAAATGGGGAAGACCAATTCAGACAAGTATGAATGCAGAGATATTTTAAAAGCACTGACATATTCTTTATTCCAGTCAGAGGAAGATTTAACCTATTGTTTTGAACACAGGATGCAGCATTCTGTGCTAGAGTTAAAACAGGAACAGAAGACAAGTTCATCAGTCTCACAATGGTGACTCCATTGACATACATGTAGACCATACATATTACATGAAAAATAAAAAGAATACATTTTTGATTAACTGAAAGTTTTTCTAAATATACAGAGAAGAAAAAAATATACAGAGGGATGTGTGTATTTGGTCACCTTTTTCTATCAACAATGTGAATCTTATATAAATGAATACATATCATGGCTATATGAGCACCACAAACAAATTGGCTATTTGCAAAATAAGCATAGAGAGCTCCTGGGACGAGACAAGGTACACACACACATGTACAGCTTGTAAGAAAAAAAGTACTCGTAATTAAAAAAAATCTCACATAAATTTTATATCCACAGGTGGCATTAAAAATATTTAACAACCGGCAGGCACAGGTACAGACCAATCAGAAGAGATGCTGGCAGGGAATTTGTACGGGTATGTGCTTGCTGAATATGAGCCCTATTATTTTCCTGCATACTTGTATCTTTATTTCTGTGGGATGGATTCCTAGGAGTTGGATTGCTGGGTCAAAGGGTATGTGTATTTCTAATTTTAAAAGAAATTGCCAGATTGCTGTCCAAAAAAGACTGTAGCATTTCACATTTCTCCTAGCAATGTGTCAGAGTCTCATTCCCCCACATCGCAGCAGCAGTGGGGAACATATCAATCACTAGCAGGGAAATAGTCTAAGATAGGCAAGTATTCTGTCTCTCAGCTGGAAGCCTCAGCTGTTGAAAAGAGTGAAAGGAACTTGTGGTTTTAAGGAAGGTCTCTGACATACTAATCTTCAACTCTGAATACTATGTGCTCAAGGTAGAATGTCTTCCAGCTGCTCCTGCCTGCCCCGATGTTAATCCTCACCAGCTCCAGTTGAGACCTTGTTCCTTCTTCCTAGGCAGAGGTGATAATTTTATCACAGGGGATGTTCCTATCTTTAAGATATGTGGTGCCATTTAAAGCTTTTATCACTAAATCCAGAGGATTTGGTTCCCTGGCAAATGGATACTATAATAACTTACTACTATTTTTAATAAACCAAAGTTTAGGTCAGTAAACTCTAATGACAAGGGTCATGACTGTGGATAATGCACTCTCATAGTCTCACAAACTTATGTGGAAATGGTGAAATTAATAGCTTCTCTTATGGAATGTAAACATTTATAATTCTTTAGTTACAGTGTTTGGTCCACTGAGCATCTAGATGTCTAAAGACAGAGAGATTGACAGGGGAGACTAGAAGAAAGTTGAATTTTCATTGTGGTTGATGGAATTGACAATTATCTTATTTGTAAAGAATTCTGATGTACTTTTTTTCATGAAGGGAAATTGAGTTTTGAATAACGAGTTTCACTGAAAACAACTTTAACTGAGAACTTTCTACTTTATGGGTTTGGGAGATACAGAAATAAAAAGCATAGTGCTAAGTTTTAAAAAACATACTAAACCTAGAGTTGTAATGGATAATGCTAATCAGTTTTATCTATATTCTCATTAAAATGTAAATTTCAGAATACTATATGAGGACAAAAAAAAGATACTCTGGAGTTTAGTAATGGTGATATCTGATTTGTACCTAGTAATGGTGATGTCTGTTAGCACTTTTAGGCAATAACTAGTGCGAGTAGGGCTATACGTCAGGAAAGGGCATCTGGGTGGAAGGAGGACATGTCCAAAGGCATAAATAAAGCCAGGGCTAGTGGAGCAGAAGTGAGAAAAGTCACATGGGTAGATATAGGTGGAATTTCAGTACATGCAAGGAAGTGGCAAAAGTAGCTGGGAAAATCTCCAAGCCATACTGAGGAATTTGACTTTCACCCTGGCTGAGTCAATGAGCAATTGGTAAAGCGGGTGAGTGAGGATAAAATTTGTATTCAAGGTAGATTCTAGACCGCTACAGGGGATGTGGATTTAGTGGGACTGGGGAGAGAAGGCCCCATTAGACAGGGTTGTAAATATCTCAGCAAGATTCTATGAGATCAAAGATGTCAAAGATCTACTAGGCCACAGGAACACAGAAATTTTCTTATCCCAGAGGATATGGAATATGGGATAATTTTTTTAAATCCCATCACAACTTTGGTTGAGCAGCTGTCCACTGCAGGGCCCACCCTTCATTCTGCATTTTTCTTCCCACCTACTACTTATGTTTCTATCCAGCGAAGTTGATCTTTGTTACATTCATGGAGTAATCAAGCAATTTGACATTAAATGATATCATAGGTGCAGGCTCATTTTAAGAGAACCCCTTTTAATCCTAAATGGGTGGAGTTTCAGGTAATACTACTTATTTTAACTTTTGGCTGTATGAGGGTGTCATTTTCATGACGTAGCTGACTACCTACTCTGCCTGCTTAGAAAATAAGCCTTGTACAACATTCAACCTGGTCATAAGTGAACAGGAAGATTACCCCTTAATAGGGTCTCTGTATTGGTTTCTTTGGTAACGATAGCCAAAAGCAATTTTAGCTAACTTAAGCAAAAGTTAGGAAGTTGACAATGAGGCTAGGTAAATTTTTTGCCAAGTGTGTGACATCTCACAGAATAAAAAAAAAGCGAGCAACTGAACTGGGGAGGTAAACGGCTTCAGAGGACTTTGAAACAGGGACTAACATCTATGCTTCGTGGACACTAACCCAGAGAGGGCTTGACTCCCGATTTGAGAGTGCCCACTTGACTTCCAATCTAAGTGGTTGGATTGTTGACCTGTCAGTTATCCATTAGTGATGGCAGTATAAGTTAAAGGAAATTATTTTCCTACTTTTCCAGCATAAAAAAATATTTTCCTGCTTTTGTTGAAGGAAAGGAAAGACTTTCCGTAAAAGAACAGGAAAGCTAAGATGGACAGACAAGCTCAAAGTTATCCACTCTGGCATTGTCCTTCTCATTTGAGCATTGAGGTGACAAAGAGAATGTGAAACTTCTTCCTTAATTTTTGGAGTCCAAAGCAGCTAAATGCCCTTGTGTGTGTTTACTAGGCAATGAACACCATTTACCATGTCTCCTTTTAGTCAGTGAGACAATTTCAGTTTTAAGTGCTTGGCTAGTTTTGATCTGAATATGCTAGATATTTCTGATTAACTCATAGCAATGGAAAGGCTAGTATTAAAAGCATATAACTATGAATGAAATCCTCATAAAAGTGATAGATAAATTGTTATAGCTTTCCCTTATCTAAAGGTTAACCAGGAAATTAGTGTTTTGGTAAAATATGTGGAATCTAGTTTCAGGTATTTTACTTTTCTTTCCATTTTGAGGACCAAGAATGTACACTGCAGGATTGTTACATAGTTTTCCCATCTATGACCAGATAAAATGCTGACTAAATTTTTACTGAAGCTTCTCAATAAGTAGATACATCAGTGGTGTGGCAACTGTCATAACATTTCTAGAGAGCCTCTGATAGTGTCATAGATTACAGAATTGGGGTCCCCAGCAGAAGCTTCTCTTGCTTTTCCACAGCGATAACAGATGTTTGGCACCAACTGATGTTTGCCATCAGTTATTTCTATTCAGGACTTTAAGAAATTCTATTCTGTTTTGACTCTCCATAGAACTTCTTCAATAGAGGTAGGTGGAATACTAGCAATTTATGTTCTGACTTTGATTTGGAAAATACGTTTTAAAATAAAATGGATTTGTGTGTCTTTTATTTCTAATTTTTCTTCTTATTTGTGACTAAAACTGAAATTATGACTCCTATTTTATTCCCCTTGCCCCTAACCTGTTTCTAACAAATCGGAAAATAAATTAACCAGCATGACAAATCCAGTGTCAGCATTAGAAAACCATGTGTTCGAGCAAATGGAAACCCAACATCCACGACTCATAAAAATTAATGGCAGGGTGTGGCACACAGCTGCCCAACTGACTAGAATAAAGCTATACTGAGAATTGCTGAGGAATTAACTATTGTAAGAGAAGCAGGGCAATAGTGATTTGAGCTGGTAACATCAGTAGGGATGATGGCAGGGAAGGAGAGAAATATTTAAGCATTTGCCTGCAAGTCAGTGGCCTTCTTTGACACATAGATAATTTTTCACCATGGAAAAACTCATTCAATGCTGATTGCAATGGTTATGACAATAGCTGCTGGTGAGACAGGAAAATGAAAGTATTTTAAGGAATACAAAACTTGGATTTGAAACATCTTGAATTACTCTAAGGATTTCATTATAGACACATGGACAGGAAATCAGAATTTTATTCAATTATGTACACTGGACACAATTAAATGATGTAAATGAAAGATGAAAAAAAAGAAATCAGGAACAGTTAAAAAAAGCTGCTTCTCAGATATAGGATATTTTCACTTGTGCTGATATTAGCTAAAAGTAATCATGTGGTCAAGCATATGGGTAAAATATATAATAGTATAATGTGTAGGAAAATAATTTCTCTCCAAGTTGAAATACCTTGGAAAAGAAATGCAGCAAGTATTGAGAACAAATCATTTAAACTACTATTTACAAATACTGTTTTTTTAAAATAGATTTTGGTTTTGCTTGTTGTATTATTACTTTCAAATTTTATTGAGAGATAATATCAAGTTTAAGGAATTCAAGGTGATTTCAGAGGTGAATTATGTTGTGAAATGTTTATCATGAGTTTGTACATATCCTTGATTTCATAGTTACTACTTTGGTTTTCTTATGGTGAGAACTTTAAGTTCCACTCTCATAGTAACTTTGAGTATAAATTTGATATTGTTAACTATATTCACCATGTTATGCCCTAGAGAGCTGGAATTTAATTATACCACAATTGAAAGTTTGTACCCTTTAACAACCAATTCTCTGTTCCCTGCCACTGTGCCCCTGGCAACCACCATTTTCGGATACTCTGGGATCAGTGATTTTAGGTCCCACATGGAGTGATATCATTCAGTATTTATGTTTCTTTATTTAAATTATATTAATGAAGAATGTCTCTCAATTTCCATTCCATTATTGCAAGCATCAGAGCCTCCTGATTTCTAGAGGCTTAGTAATATTCCTGCGTGTGTGTGTGTGTGTGTGTGTGTGTGTACATCAGTGAGTATGTGTGTGATTACCTTACCCTGTAGCTGTTTTTTCTTCTCTTTAGTTTTCTTATGTTGCTTTGACATCAGTGTAATAGTGGATTTGAAGTACACTTGGGAATATGCCTATGTCAGTTTGGGGGAAACATTTTGAGTACAAGTTTGTTGTTAATGCCATTTCACTGTGCAATGCATTTGTTAAAGCTATCTGATCTTGGGTTTTCATTTTGGAGGTTGCTTTTGACTGGTGATTCAATCTCTTTATTCATTATTAGTCTGTTACATTTTCTATTTTTTTATTATTTAGACTTTGTAAGTTGTATGTGGCTGGGAATATATATATTTTTTATTTGTATAAATTGTTCGGGGTAGTCACATGATAGTATTTCCTTTCCTCAGTTGTAACACATCCTCATTTATGATTTCATTTCATCATTTCTTGATATCCTTTATTTATTTTTAAAAAACACCATTTGTCAGTTTTGTAAATATTTTCTATTGTTTTTCTAGTTTCCATTTCACTCACTTAAACTCTGATTTTTATCTCTCTCTTTCACACCTGCTAAATCCAGACTTGACTTTTATATTCTTGCTTTTTTTTGCCTCCTTGAGGTTAAGTTAAGGATGGTTAGTTGAAATTTCCCCTGTCTTAAAATATAAGCGTTTGTTTCTCTAGATGCTCTTTATGACTGTTTTTGCTTCATTTCATGAATGTGGGTCTGCTGTATGTTCATATTGGTTTGCTTCAAGGTATTCTTTAATTTTTTAACTTTTATCTATTGTTCAGAAGTATGTTATTTAGTTCATATATTTGTGAATTTTTCAGTTTTCCTCATTTTTGATTTTTAGTTTCATACCACTGCAGTAGAAAAAAATACTTTATATGATCACAGTTATGCAAATTTTCTAAAATATTGTCACCTAACATGTGGTACATCCCAGAGAATTCTCTCTGTTCATTAGAGAAGAATATGTGTTGTGGTGCTATTAGATTTAATATTCTATACATATGTCATAGATTCATTTGGTGCAAGGTATATTTCAAATTCAATGCTTGTTATTAATGTCTGTAAAACATTTCCATTTTCAAAGGCAGTATATTTAAGTCTCCTACAATTATTTAACAATTGGTGTATGTGTTTATTTGCTCATAGTACCATGAGTTGATCAAAATCAAACCCAGGACTCTGGCATGCAAATAAGGGAATCCAAAACTCTGAGCTATATTCCTGACTCTTCCCCTATTATTATTTTGTTGTTGTTTTATTGTCATTATACCAAGTAGCATTTGGTAACATATTAGATGCTGTAATGTTGGATGTATACCTTATAATTGATATATGCTTCTGGTAAATTACTTTATTACCATTAAACAGTGATTTTCTTGACTTTCTTCTTTACCTAAAATATATTTTCTTTCAGGCCAGAGCAATAGTACAGCAGGTAATGTGTTTGCCTTGCATGTGATTGACCTGGGTTCAATCCCTTGTATCCCATATGGTCCCCTGAATACTTCCAGGAGTAATTCCTGAGTACAGAGTCAGGAGTAACACCTGAGTATTGCTGGAGTTACCCAAAACGAAAAAAAATTTATAAAATAAAATACATTTTCTTTCATATTAGTAAAGCTCTTCCCGATCTCTTTTATTTTCCACTTTTGGGGAATATCTTTTTCCAACCTTTCACTTAGCACCTAGGTATGTATGTCTTTCAAGCTCTAGTATCTCTCTTGTAGGAAACAAACACTTGAGTCTTTAATTGCTATTTTTTTATTTTATCCAGTCACTCTATGTGTTTTGACTAGAGAATTTAAATTTACATTTAAAATAATTGCTGATGAATGGGTAAAAATATAATACTGGTGTTTTTTAGTCATTTTCTAGCTGTGTCTTAGTTTCTTCGTTCTTGTCTCTCTTTGTGAATTAATGGTGTTCCACAGGGATATGCTTTGATTCTTTCTCTTTCTCTTTTGTAAATCCTCTATAGATTTTTTTTGTGGGTACCCTGAAGTTTACTTAAAATATCTGACTATGCAACAGTCTATTTTAAGCTGCTGACAACTTCAGTGACCATAAAATCTACCCTTTCTCAACTGCCAATTGTGATTGGTATTACAATTTAATTATTTAAGTACAGTGTGTTTATTAGCAAAAGATAGTAACTAAAGTTCTTAAAAATTATTTTGTCCTTTATACTGAATTATGTGAATAATCACTGTCACTGTCACTGTTATTCCTGCTGCTCATCGATTTGCTCAAGCGGGCACCAGTAACGTCTCCATTGTGAGACTTGTTACTGTTTTCTGGCATATCGATATGCCACGGGTAGCTTGCCAGGCTCTGCCTTGCGGCCAAAGTACTCTCGGTAGCTTGCCGGGCTCTCCGAGAGGGGCAGAGGAATCAAACCAGGTCCACAGAGCGCAAGGCAGACACCCTACCTGCTGTGCTTTGCTCCATCCCCTATATGGATAATACATTACCTTATTTTGTCGCAAGTGTATTTTAAACCTGTTAGTGTGTGCTTATTTTCATCATTTACCTGTTACCAACTAGCTTCCTTTTGTAGAAATTCTGTTATTTTTTTAGGTGGTCATGCTCAGGATTTACTCCTAGTTCAGCACTCAGAGATTATTCCTGATGGTGGTCAGGGGATCATATAAGGTGAGGAGAATCGAACCCAGATCTGCTGGCATGCAAGGCAAGTACTGTGCTATCCTGCTGTATAAAACTGTTGTACTATCGCTCTGGCCCCTGTAGAATTTTTGAAGAACTTTCAGTATGTTTGACCCTCTCAGCTTTTATTTGTGAGGGAAATTCTTAATCTTGTGTTCATCTCTGAAGAACAATTTTGCTAGGTAACATATTCAAGGCTTGTTGTTTTTTTTCTTTTGCATTTTAAAATTATTTTCCCGGAACTATTCTTACAGGCAAATCTTTTTTTTTATTTCTTTTATTAATTCACCATGTGGAAAGTTACAAAGCTTTCAGGTTTAAGTCTCAGTTATACAATGCTCAAACACCCGTCCCTTCACCAGTGCACATATTCCACCACCAAGAATCATAATATACCTCCCCCCTTCCCCCCACCTCCCCAGCCCCCCACCCCGCATGCTTACAGGCAAATCTTTTATGTATTTCCATATACCTTTAAAATTCATGATTTGTCTTTTATTTTAGACATTTTATTATGATGTGCCTAGAAAAAGAAAGTTCTATATTGAAGTTGTATGATGACCTCTTAGCTTCATGAACTTGGATATCTGTATATCTCCCCTGATTTGAAAATTTTTTGGTCATTGTTTCTTTAAATAAACATACTGTCCCTTTTCTTTATCTTGGGACAGTAATGATGCATATTTTTCCTCTCTCCTTCCTTCCTTCCTTCCTTCCTTCCTTCCTTCCTTCCTTCCTTCCTTCCTTCCTTCCTTCCTTCCTTCCTTCCTTCCTTCCTTCCTTCCTTCCTCCCTACTTCCCTTAATCTTTCTCTTCCTCTCTCTTTCATTTTGAGCTACGCACTTGGTCCAGCTGTAGCCTACTCTGGCCTCTGTGCTTGGGGTGGGGGGTCACTCCTGGTAGTCTTTGGGGCAATATACAGTGCCAGAGATGCAAAGCCTGTGCTTGATCTATTGCATAATATCTCCATTCAGTATTTCTAATTATTTATTTTTGTGGGGAAACTGAGGTTGGCATCTACTTTTGCATTTAGTTGCTTAATATAGCAAAGAATTCATATTTCCAAGTTTTGAAATTTATTGAACTATGTACTTTTGTAATATTCTCCTATTTGGTTTTAAACCTTGACTAGTTATCTCTACAATTTTCTCCTGTTCTGTAATATTTCTGATTTGTGACTTTTAATTTCCAATGACTTTTTTCATAGCTTTGCCCACTGAATTTTTTTAATAAATAACTTCGTGTTTCTAATCTTTAGTACTTGATTTATATTATGCCTTTGCTTATATTTATATTTATTGTTATTATACATTTATGTCCTTGAACTTATGTACTATCCATTGAATAATCCTTTAAGGCATGGATGAAGAATGTCTGCAAGCAATACAAGGCCCACAAAATTATGTGATCTGTCTCTCGTACATGAGGTGAAAGATGTGTATGCTTCTTATTGACTAAGACCGTGTATTTCTGTATTGTATAATCTGCACAAGGTATTCTAAATATTAAAATGATCTTCGGTAGAACAAAGGTTCTTCACCCCTGACTTAATGCAATATTTAGTTAATGAAAGTTTACTTTTTTCTATAATAAGCATTATATTTCCAATTTTTACTCCTCTAAAAAATTTCTGGATATAGTAGTTCAATGCTATTTAATTATAATTATTTTATTTTTTCCATTTGACTTCTTTTTATTCTTGAGCTTGGTAATTTTTTTTAAATATGTGAAAATTATAATTTTTGTTACTTTTTTACTTATTGTGGTTGTATTATTATATTTGACAATTACTGGTTTAATATTTCTGAACTTTTGTTTTATGATTTTGTTCAAGCCAATTTTTATTAAGAAGAGTTAGATTTCTAGAATTATTATGTTTAGTACCCTTTACTGGACTGAAACGATAGCACAGCGGGTAGGGCGTTTGCATTGCATGTGGTCAACTTGGGTTTGATTCCTCCGTCTTTCTCGCAGAGCTCCACAAGCTAAGAGAGTATCCTGCCCACATGGCAGAGCCTGGCAAGCTACCCGTGGCATATTCGATATGCCAAAAACAGTAAAAAGTCTCCTCACAATGGAGACGTTACTGGTGCCCGCTCGAGCAAATGGATGAGCA
Organism: Sorex araneus; assembly: GCF_027595985.1. Classification (NCBI taxonomy): domain Eukaryota; kingdom Metazoa; phylum Chordata; class Mammalia; order Eulipotyphla; family Soricidae; genus Sorex; species Sorex araneus. Next base: position 147,929,418 of record NC_073304.1, on the reverse strand, counting down.
ATGGGATGACAGTGACAGTGACAGCACCTTTTACTAATATGTTTCATTTAACCTTCAAATATCCTTAATAACTTCCTGTTGACCTATAATTTTTGGTATACATATATTTAAGTTGGTGTTTTGAATTTAAATTTATGTTTGTTCTTGTAATTGTTATTTAAAAATTTATATTATAGCATATTTTATAACTATCACATACATCTAGGTTTATTTTATTTTATTGGTGAATCGTACTTTTTTTGTACTTAAGTACTGACTCTCTTTGATAATTTTTTTTTTTTTTGCTTTTTGGGTCACACCCAGTGATGCACAGGGGTCATTCCTGGCTCTGCACTCAGGAATCACTCCTGATGGTGCTCAAGGGACCACATGGGATAATGAGAATTGAACCCCTGTCAGCCGTGTGCAAGACAAATGCCCTACCCTACCACTCCAGCCCCCTTTGATAATATTCTTTGATTTAAAAATATTTTTGACTAATATCAATATTGCTTTTCCAGCTTAATTTTATTTAACACTGTGGTTTATAATTTTCTATTATTTTATTTGCAGTTTTTTTCCCTTTTGGGTTACACCCAGCAATACTCAGGGGTTACTATCTCTCCAGCCCCTAGGGTGTGAGATAAATTTGTTATTGGTTGAAATTTGAAAATCTTATTAATAATATCTCAAGGCTCACTCAACATGAGAATTTAAGATGAAAGTTGAATGATATGAACAAAATTTACAGGAAGTTATACACTCAAACAATTTGTTTGATGCGAGTGACCAAAGGAACACTGTCACTAAATGGCTGTCAAACAGACTGAAATTTCATTACACAGTGAAACTATAGTATTCCTTGTGAGTTTACAATATCAAGCAACAGTTTTATCATAGTATAGGCTTTAGAAGCATTCAAACATTAACAGATACACCAATCAATATGTGGGAGGTCAAAGACTGATTTTACATACATTTAAAAAAATTTTAAAATTTATTTTAATGTAGCAAAAAACCATAACTGCTGATACAATTCTAGAATTAACATTGATTAGATAACAAATCTACAATATTAAAATCAATTGACATGGAAAATTAATTTATGCAAACATAAATGTATATAAACATCTGATTGCAGGGTTAGGCTTTGTGTGAGAATTTATTTAGACGTTTATTGCTTTAGGAGTTGTGTGGCTGCACATGTAGCCACACGTGATTTTACATAATGTTTTAAGTTATGTATGTGCACATGTATAGTACATATATTTTTCTGTTAGTTAAATAAGTTACAATCATAAGAGATGGGGAAGATTTTATAGCTAAATTTAAAAAAAAAACAAGTCATTCTTCAAGAAAGTGGACCAAACACTCCTAAAATTCATATGGAACAATAAATCCCAATGAATAGCTAAATTTCATTGGGGAATTTTGGGGGAAAAGAAGATGGGAGGCATCACCTTCCCCAACCTCAAGCTCTACTACAAAGTGGTAATAATTAAAACTGCATGGTACTGGAACAAAGGCAAAGCAGTAGACCAATAGAACAGGTTAGAATACCCTTACACAAAACCTCAAATATAATCATCTAATCTTTGATAAGGGAGCAAGAAATGTAAAGTGGAGCAAAGAAAGCCTCTAACAAATGGTGCTGGCAACACTGGACAGCTACATACAAAAAAAATGGGCTCAGACTCATACCTAACACCATGCACAAAAGTCAGATCAAAATGGATTAAAGACCTCAACATTAGACCAGAATCCATAAGGTACATTGAAGACAAGGTCGGCAAAATCCTCCATGACATTGAAGCTACAGGTATCTACAAAGAGGACTCGCCACTGACCAGGCAAGTGGAAACAGATAAACAAATGGGACTATCTTAAACTGAGAAGCTTCTGTACCTCAAAAGATGCAGCGACCAGAATACAAAGACAGTCTACAAAATGGGAAAGGATATTCACCTAATGCCCATCGGATAAGGAGTTGATATCAAGGATTTACAAGGCACTGGTTAAACTCCACAAGAAGAAAGACATCCAACCCCATCAGATAATGGGGCAACAAAATGAACAGAAACGTTCTCAAGGAAGAAATCCGAATGGCTAAAAGACATGAAAAATTGCTCTTCATCACTAATCAAAAGGGAGATGCAGATCAAAACAACAAATCAAAACATCTCACACCACAGAGACTGGCCCACATCCAAAAGTACAAAAGTGACCAGTGTTGGTGTGGATGTGGGTAGAAAGGGACTCTCCTTCAGTGCTGGTGGGAATGCCAACTGGTTCAGCCCTTTCGGAAAATAGTATGGATGCTTCTCAAAAAATTAGAAATTGAGCTCCCATTTGACCCAGCAATACCACTTCTGGGAATATATCCCGGAGATGCAAAAAAGTATAGTAAAAGTGACATCTGCACCTATATGTTCATTGAAGCACTGTTCACAATAGCCAGAATCTGGAAAAAACCTGAGTGCCTGAGAACAGATGACTGTCTAAAGAAACTTAGGTACATCTACACAATGAAATACTATACAGCTGTTAGAAAAGATGAAGTCATGAAAAGTTGCATATAAATGGATCAACCTGGAAAGTATTATGTTAAGTGAAATAAGTGAGAAAGAGAGGGACAAACATAGAAAGACCGCACTCATTTTTGGAATATAAAGTAACAGAATGGGAGACTAACACCCAGGAATAGTAGAGATAAGTATCAAGAGGAGTACTCCACAGCTTGGAAGCTGACCTCACATGCTAGTTGAAGAAGCAGCTCTGATAGAGAAGGGATCACCAAGCGAAGGCTGCTAGCAGGCCCACTAGGGATGGGAGATACAGACTGAAAATAGACTATAGACTGAACAAGATGTCTACTTAATACCTTTGTAGCAAACCACAACACCCAAAAAGAGAAAGTGAGCAAATGGGAATGCCCTGCCACAGAGGCAGGATGGGGTGAAGGGGACAGGGTGGGGGTGGTGGGAGGGATGCTGGGACCATTGGTGGTGGAAAATGGGCACTGGTGGAGGGATGGGCACTCGATCATTGTATGACTGAAACGTAAGCATGAAAACCTGTGTGTAACTTTGTCTCACGGTGATTCACTAATAAAATTTGAAAAAATAAATTAAAAATAAAAAAATTAAAAAGACTTTGGAAAAAAAACATGTCAAAACAATATGTATCCTACACATATGACATAGGTCTTCCCATAGATCTTTCTATAGGTCTTCAAATCTTATTTCTGGGCTCCTGGCATATATTCCCAAAAGTGGTATTGCAGGGTTGTGTGGAAGCTCAATTTTTAGCTTTTTGAGGAATGCCTATATTATTCTCCAGATAAGGTTGGACCAGTTAGCATTCCCAGCAACAATGAAGGATAGTTCCTGTCTCTCCACATCCATGTCAGCACTGGATAGCCTAGTTCTTTTTTGAAGAGTGCCAGTCTCTGTGGTGTAAGATGACATCTCATTGTTGTTTTTATTTGCACTTCTCTGATGAGTAGCAATATAGAGCATTTTTCTATGAGTCGTTGGGCATTTGTATTTCCTTTTTGAGGAAGTTTCTGTTAAATTCCTCTCCCCATTTTTTAATGGGATTGGATGTTTTTTCCTGTAAAGTTCTACCAGTTCCTTACTTTTTGGATGCTAACCCCTTATTGGATGGGTATTGGGTAAATATTTTTTCCCAATCTATGGGCTGTTTTTGTATCTTGGTCACTGTTTCTTTTTAGATGGAAAAGCTTTGAGTTTAATGTAGTCCCATTTATCTTTGCTCCCACTTGCTTGGCCAGTGGTGTTTCATCTTTGAAGATGACTCTAGCTTTAATGTCATGGAGGGTTCTTCCCACGTTTTACTCCATTAACCTATGGATTCAGGTCTGATATTGAGATCTTTAATCCATTTTGATCTGACTCTTGTACCTGGTGTTAGAAAGAGGTCTGAGTTTATTCTTTTGCATGTAATTACCCAGTTTTCCCAGCACCATTTGTTGAAGAGGTTTTCCTTACTTCACTTTATATTTCTTGCTCCTTTATCAAATATTAGGTGACCATATATTTGAGGGTTGTTATAAGGATATCCAACTCTGTTCTATTGATCTACAGGTCTGTCTTTCCTCCAATATCAGGCTGTTTTTTTTTGTTTCTGTTTTTGTTTTGTTTTATTTTTAATGAAATACCGTGAGGTACAGTTATAGACTTACAAACTTCTGTGCTCAAGTTTCAGTCATACAATGATCGAGTACCCATCCCTCCACCAGTGCCCATTCTCCACCACCAATGAGCCCACTATCCCTCCCACCACCACCCCCAGCTACCCACCCCATCTCTGTGGCAGGGCATTCCCTTTTGTTCTCTTTCTCCTTATGGGCATTGTGGTTTGCAATAGAGGTATTGAATGGCCATTATTCAGTCTGTAGTCGTCTGTAGTCTAGTTTCAGCATGCATCTCCCATCCCGAGTGGGCCCTGTAAGCACCTCATGCTTGGTAGTCCCTTTTCTATTTGAGCTGACTTTCCCCTCAGCATGTGAGGCTGGCTTCCAAGCCTTGGAGCAATCCTCCTCAATACCAGGCTGTTTTAATTACTATCACTTTGCAGTACAGCTTGGAGTTGTGGTAGGTGATGCCTCCCATCATCTTTTCCCAAAGGATTGCTTTAGCTATTCGTGGGGGTTTGTTGTTCCATATGAATTTCAGGAGTTTTTTTTATCTGAAAAATGCCATGGATGTCCTTATCGGGAATGTATTGAATCTGTATAATGCTTTGGGGAGTATTGCCGTTTCGACAGCATTAATCCTCCCAATCCATGAGCAGATGTTTTTCCATTTTCTTGCATCCTCTTTTATGTCTTGTCTTTTGTGATTTTCTTTGCATAGGTCCTTCACCTCTTAAGTTAAACTTATTCTGAGGTACTTGATTTTCTGAGGCATGATTGTGAATGGGATTGTTTTTCTAATATCTCTTCTTGTTCATTATTTGTATGTAGAAAAGCTATGAAATTCTGAGTATTGATATTGTAACCAGCCACCCTATTATACAAGTCTATTGTTTCTAGCTTTTTTGGTGGTGTCTTTAGGATTCTCTAAGCATAGTATCATGTCATCCGAAAATAGTGAGAACTTTTTCCTTTCATATTGGATGCCTATGATGTCTTTTTCTTGCCTAATTGTTATGACAAATACTTCTAGTACTATATTTAATAGAATAATTCCCAACAGGATGGGCATCCTTGTCTTGTGCCTGATCTTAGAAGGAAGGCTTTTAGTTTTTCCCCATGTCGACCAACAGCTTACATTTGGTAGACTGGGATCACCTATGAAAGTGATTAGAGGCCCCCCAAAAGCCTTCGTTCCTCTCGGAGAGTCTCAGAGAGACTCCGTTCCTCTACCAAGAGTATCCTTCTGCATGGCAGAGCCTGGCAAGCTACCCATGGTGTACTCAATATGCCAAAAATGGTAACAATGATGGTCCTCATTCCCCTGATCCTGAAAGAGCCCCAATACGCCATCGGACTACACTATCATGTAACAGGGACAAATGGAGATGTTACTGGTGCCCGCTTGAGCAAATCGATGAACAACAGGATGACAGTGATATAGTGAGAATAATGCTTGCTGTGGGTTTATGGTTGATGGTTTTGACTATACTGAGAAAAGTCCTTTCAACTACCATTTTGTTAAGAGTCTTTATCATGAACAGGTACTGGACCTTGTCAAATGCATCTATAGATATGATCATATGATTTTTGTTCCTTCTTTTATTAATATGGTGTATTATGTTGAATCACTTACAAATGTTAAACCCTCTTTGCGTCCCTAGATGAATCCTACTTGGTCCTGGTATAAGATCTTTTGGATGAATTGTTGGATTCTATTTGCTAGTATTTTGTTGAAGATCTTTGTATCTGTGTTCATCAGAGATATTGGTGTGTAATCTTCTCCCCCCCTCCCCCCGTGTCTCTATCTGTTTTGAGTATCAGTGTGATATTTGCCTCAGAGAAACTGTTTGGGAGTATTTCTGTGTGTATTTAAAAAACGAATTTTAATCCATAGCACTCTCTTGTGGCATGCATTCGGTAGTCTCAGGTCACTTCCCCCACCTGGACGGCTGATGGCAGTGGGCGGATGAAGCAGGAAAGGAGGACCAGGCTGGTTGGCGACCAGTTTGCCAGATGTGCATTCAAAAAATAAATAAGTTAGTAGCGGTGGTGGTCTCTCTTGCCTGCCACGTTTGGTAGGCATGAGCTGCTTCCCCCAACCTGGCCTGCAGCTGCCGCAGACAGATGCAGGAAGGAGGGAACAGAGCCACCAGCCTGGCTGGTGATCAGTTGCAGTTTAATCGAATCTCGTCTGCCTCTGCCTCCTTCCAATCTCACCCACTCTGTACTCCTCTGTCCCTCTTGATTCTCTCTTCCTGATTCTCCTCGATTCTCCTCCTCCACGTCCAGCCCCCTTGATTCTCCTCTTCCCTGTTCTCCTCCTCCTGCCTGCTCTTATAGCCTTAGTTATGTCCCAAATCATGAGGGGTTGGGGTAGCAATTACACATAGGTGTGGTCATACAATCAGAAGATGTTAAGTCCTTCCCTCAGGGGAAGCTTCTTCTAGGACAGATTATCATCCAGCAAGATGACCCGCCTAAGGGCAAAATACCGTCTAGGGGTGTGTTTCTCCTTTCTTTAACACAAAAACTATTTAAACATTTACCTTAATTCTGTAGCACTGTCCTCTTGTTGTTCATCAATTTGCTTGAGCGGGCACCAGTAATGTCTCCATTGTGAGACTTGTTGTTACTGCTTTTAGCATATTGAATACACCACAGGTAGCTTGCCAGACTCTGCCATGCGGGCGGGATACTCTCGGTAGCTTGCCGGGCTCTCTGAGAGGGGTGGAGGAATTGAACCCGGGTCTGCCGCATGTAAGGCAAATGCCCTACCTGCCGTGTTATTACTCCAGCCATCTTAATTCTACTTCTTAATAGTAGTCATTTTGTACAGACACAGTAAAAGATACGTTAAGCTTATGGGGTGACTCTCCTGGGAACATCTCTCTATAGACCTCAGACTACAGTGCTCAGGCCAGATGAGCCCTTTCTCCCTTTCTAACCCTAAGCAGGGTCCTTGTCTAGTTGTTTTTGGATCATGACAAGAGTATGTCCATGACCATGCTCTTAACTTATAGTTAAATATTACAGGATATTTGCCTTGCACGCGGCCAACCCGGGTTTGATTTCCAGCATCCCATATGGTCCCCTGAGCACCGCCAGGAGTAATTCCTGAGTGCAGAGCCAGGAGTAACCCCTGTGCATCACCTGGTGTGACCCAAAAAGCAAAAAAAACAAACAAAAAAGTATTATGGCACTTGGCCTGGCCTGTTTCTGATACCATGGTAGCTCACAATTTTCCCTGAGTTCATCCAGACCCTCATCAGGACCTTGCTTTTGGGGTGCTAGAAGCCAAGGGCAACTGAGGCTTAAGTCTAAAACAGATGCCCAGGAGTGAATATTATTCGAAATCAATTAGCTCCCAACTTACAAAAGCATAGCACTGTCTTCCTGTGTCTATACAAAAAGGACATTGTTCTGAAGTAAACTATGCAAAAGGATATAAGGATAAGAGAAAAGCAATATTTCATTTACAAAAACAAATCAACAGTCTGATTAGGCGATAAAGATGATTAAACGATTGGGGAAGCACAGCACAGAGAAGAGGTTACAGATAAACACAGAGGAATAGGAGTGCCTCAGGAGCACTGTGATGGGTATAACCCAACAAACCTAAGCTCCCTTGGCAAGAGAGAAAGGACATACCAATGTTAAACCTAAAATGTTTAGAGATATATTTCAATAAACTCAGAGGAATGGGATTGTCTCAGGAGCACTGTGATGGGTGTAACCCAATAAACCTAAACCTGGGGCAGGATGGAAGGACAAACCAATGTTATCCTGCATTTCTGTTTCTTCAATTTCTTGGAAAAGCTTGAAAATATTTGGCAGTAGGTCCTCTTTAAAGGCTTGAAAGAATTCACCAGTGAATTTTGTTTTTGGAAAGACTTTTGATTACCATTTCAATTTCCTCGATGGTGATAGGTCTATTCAGGTATTCCAAATCTCCTTGGTTCAGCCTTGGGAGGTTATATGAATCCAGTAATTTATCTGTTTCTTCAAGGTTTTGTGTTTTGTTTGGTAACGATTTTCAAAGTACTCTCTGGTCGTTCTACGAATAGCTGTAGTTTTTGTTGTGAGGCTCCCTTTTGTATTTCTGATTCAGTTTATTAGGTTTCTCTCCCTCTGTTTCTTTGTGAGTCTCACCAGTGGTTTATGGATCGTGTTTACTTTCTGAAAGAACGAGCTCTTGGTTTTGTTGATCTTTTGAGCTATTGTTTGGGATTTTAGCTCATTGATTTCTGCTTTAAGTTTTATTATTTCCTTCCTCCTGCCTGGTTTGGACTCCTTTTGTTGTTCATTTTCCTAGAGCTTAAGCTTAAGTTATTGATGTGGGCTCTTTCTTTCTTCCTAATGAATGCTTGCAGAGTTATAAACTTTTCTCTTAACACTGTGTTTTCTGTGTCCCGAAAGTAGTTCTGTTAGCTCTTGTCCTCATTCTCATTTGTTTCCAGATATCTGTCGATTTCCACTTTGATTTCCTCTCTAACCTTCTGATTGTTCAGTAGCGAACTGTTTAATTTCCAGGTGTTTGATTTGGATCTCTGTTTTCATTTATAATTAACTTCTATTTTCAGTGCGCTATGGTTTGAAAGGATAGTGAATACAATTTTTATCTTTTTGATTTTATTGAGGTATGTTTTGTGTACCAGCTTGTGATCTAACTTGGAAATGTTCCATGTGAACTGGAGAAGAATGTGTATTCATCAATCTAGGGATAAAAATTTCTATATATAGCTACCAACCCCTCACTTTCATTTTTTCCTCAAATAAAGTTTTCCTTGTTGAGCTTTAGTCTAGTTGATCTATTGAGAGGTGACAAAGTGGTATTGAAATTTGCAACTACTATTGTGTTGCTTTCAATGTCTTTCTTCAAGTTTATTAGCATTTGGTTTTTGTTTGTTTGTTTTTGCTTTTTTGGGTCACACCCTGCAGTGCACAGGGGTTACTTCTTGCTCTTCACTCAGGAATTACTCCTGGTGGTGTCCAGGGGACCATATGGGATGCTGGGAATTGAACCAGGTTGGCCACGTGCAAGGCAAACGCCCTACCTGCTGTGCTATTGCTCTAGCCCCACTATTTTGGTTTAAGTATTTTGCTGGTCCTCAATAGGAGTGTGAGTTCTTCCTGATGTGACAGATCCCTTGATCAGTAAGAAATGGCCTTCACTATCTCTTACAACCTTCTTCAGCCTGAAGTCTATGTGGTCTGATACTAGTATGGCCACCCCAGCCAGCTTTTTCAAGGGCGATGTTTGCTTGGAGAATTGTTTTCCAGCCTTTGACTTGGAGCCTATGTTTGCTTTGATTGTTCAGATGTATTTCTAGCAGGCAGCAGAATATTGGGTTCAACTTTCTGATCCATGCTTGTCACTTTGTGCCTCTTGATTGTTGCATTTAATACATTGACATTGAGAGAGATTGTTGTAATGGGGATTTTTGGTCATCTTTTTGTAGGAGTTTGGTGTACTTTGGGACTTGTCTTGTTTTAAAGTAGCCCACTTAGTTCTTAATGGTATTCTTTTTTTTTTCTTTTAGAGGTCATACCCCATGATGCTCAGGGGTCACTCTTGGCTCTGTGTTCAGGAATTACTCCTGGAGGTGCTCATGGGATGTCAGGGATAGAACCTGGGTCAACCGTGTGCAAGGCAATTGCCCTACCCGCTGTACTATTACCCCAGCCCCTGTTGGCTGTGCTTTTCTTAAAGATGGTTAAATCTAGTATTGATGTGCTTTGACAAGTTCTAAGAATACATACTGTATTCTTGCCATGTGAGGTGCTACCTCTCACTGCTTCATAATCATGCCATTTAGATGGCATTAATGCTACGTCATAGTGTATTATCTAGAATTTGATGTTGTTGCTGGGGTCCAACATTTGGTGTTGTTGGACTGGGGTCCAAATTAGGGAAATATATTCTGTCAAAATGGACTTGCTTTGGCATCAACACACTGTATTCTATCAATTCTTATTTTCTTTTTTGCAATTAATGCCTGAAACACTAAACTTAAAAAATCCTGTTTTAGACAGCAATCTGTGGTGACAAAATAGTGGCTGGTGAACTCCTGATATTGGTGGTACAGATGGTGAAGCAGCATACAAGTATAAAATAGTAATACAAAAACTGTTGGAAACTATGGCACCAAATTATGAAATTTAATATTAATTAAAAACTGTCTCTATGATTTATTTGATAATAACCATTAGTTGGACTATTCTTTGCTTCTAGACTGAAAGTGATTTTTACACTAATGAAGGTGAGAATGGTAAAGATACTGTTAGCAGTGGGACTCATTAGACACTGGCTCCATCCTGTGTTTTTACATTTACTAGGAAATTTTATGAGAGTTTTATTTTTCAAAGCTCCTCTAGATCATGTTCATTTTTCTTATTTCAAAGAATGTATCAAGCAGGAAGAAAGCTATCCCTAAAGTCAGCTTACATCTGGCTTTGTTTCAAAATTTAACAGCAAGGATCTCTTTTCCTTTCTTTTCCTGAGCTAGTCATACTCCAGTTTTCTCACACTTTTGTTACCACATTCCTCTTGTAGACTAGACATTGGTATGTTATTAAAACATCCTGAGTGCTGGATAGCCAATTCAAAGACATGGCAACAATCATATGAGTCTTATCTATTGATCTATCTATAACACACTTCCCCAGAATTTATATATATATGTATGTATATACACTGCTTATCACATGCCATAGATTTGAGCAGAAAAACAACACCTCTATGATACAATTATAAATACTTTACGAAAGATTGCTAAAAATTATTTCTCTTACAAAGTCTGTGTTGACTGATTCCTTATTAGTCAATTATACTATAATTAGTCAATTATAGTACACAAAAATGTTCGTCTTTATTCTTTAGAAATCAGTAGTTGAAATGTAAAAAATTCTCAATTATTTTATATTAATATATATTGGACTTAATTCTTTCTGTATATTCATAGCGACAAAAAAGCAGCATTTATAAAACATGTCCAAAACGTTATTACTGAATCGATGCTTTTTGTACTTAATTGTTTATCATACCCCAACTTCAATAGTGGTTAGGATGTTTGTGATAATAAAATTAGTTGTGTTATGAAATTCTTCCTTCAAAAAACTTTTAAATCTGTTTTAAAAGTATGCTGTTGGCATGATGATTAATTAAGGTATGATTGTTATTATAAATTGTATCCCTTAGGTCAAAGGATGAAGGGTGAAAGAGGCTGTCCTCGAGGTTTTCCAAGCAGATGTGAAAAACATAAGCAGGCTTAAAATACCTGCCACAAACATGAACAGGAATCACCCCACACCCAAGTTAGGACAGGTAACACTGTGGTTGGTGGCATTACAGTGGTGGAGGGCGTGTCTTGGCTTCATAGGTGCTCTTCCTGGCCAGATGTGGAGAGATACTCTCACACCAGAGCTGGTCATGGGCAACATCACCACCGCCATTCCCTCCCTAAAGATACATCTGAGAAGAAAGAAGAGACACCCATCCTCTCAAGAAATTCTCTTTATGTATCAGAAATGGGAGGTTATTTGTAAAATTAATCCTTTTCTTTGTGACCTGCATTGAGGGATCACTCCTATAGGATTCATTTGGATATGTCCCAGGTCAGCCCCTTACCTGCTATACCATTTCTTAGGGTCCTATTTTATTTATTATTGTCAAAAAAGGATTGTGCAGTGTCAAAAGTTTGCACAGGAGGGAAATAAACATTGTGAGAAAAGAAGTGGATGAAAATTAGTGATTTTTCAGAGAGATAACTCTGAAGGGTGTGCAGAAATTAAGAATAAGTAGAAAGTTATAGTGGCAGAGTATCAGATCTCCATAGCAAGAGCAAACACTCCAAGTCCTCACAGAAGGGGACACATCAGAAGAAATTATGGACTGCTAGAAAGAAGGAAATGTGTTGATTCTAACTGGTAAATAATTGGGTGAAAAGAGACACATATGGAATTATTTTATCACTTTTCAAAGAATAGTTGAAATATTTTCTTTGCTTTATTTTTTTCTATACCATTCAAAGTTATTTTCTAGACTTTTTGGATTACTTAGATGAGAGTTAAATACTCCTATATTTGCATTTAAAATATTTGTCCAAGAAATGTTTTTATGAACCCACTAAGCATAAGAAGAAAATCTTTTAAGGTTTCAGAGCTATTCATCCTCTTCACTATCTTTTGGGGTGACTAGGATTTGGCTTATCTGATACAATTTTTAAAACACACAAATATGTATATATTAAATAAAATAGCATAAGAGAACCTTTTTTTCTCATAAGAGAACTTCAACAAATAACTTCCATTTCCTAGTTTAGTCAATGCAGCCAGTCACCTTAAAGAAAATAAATGGAATCATAAATTATGGGAGGGTGAAGTCTTCACTTTGAAGCCAGGAGATGGCAATTTATTTTTACTTTTCCTAAGTTATCATAATGGAAGCTTTTAACTATAGAACTGAGCTTGTATGAATGGGGGAGGGGTCCTTGGGCCACTGGTGGGGGAAAGTGGGCTCTTTGGTGGTGAGTGTGGTGTTGGAATGATATGTGCATGAAAAGTGTGATTAGTAATACTGTAAATCCTAGTACATCAATAAAAATGGTTTAAAAATAAGTTATCAAGATTAAGATCATGGATATGCTGATATTTAAGCCTATTAATAGCCTTCCAGAGGAAACTGGACCAATGTTGGAAAATTATTTATCATTCTAATCTAATACTTTTGCTCCATCTTGCCAAGTCATTTGATGTGTCCTACTTAGTGAAAAGAGAATCATAAATGCCTTTGCCATCCATCACTGCCACAAATCACCAAGGCAGGATCCCTCTGCCTGTGTTTATCTAGCAACCAAAGTTGTGTTGTTAGAGTGAAGGTCACCCCACATGAACCCATCAATCATCAGTGAGAAACTTTCAGTATCACTATTAGAACTCAGATCCAGTAAACATCTCAAATTTGGTCCTCTTTGTAACTATGAGGCCTCATGCAAAAGAAAACAGAGATGCTACCCCAAATGTGTGCATGTGCTCACTCACACACACATACACACGCAAATAGTATATAAAAACCAAACACATTCCCATCTGTGGTCATCTAGCAAAGGTCAGAGTCTACATTTACATACTTCTTTTAAAATTAAAAAGATAACATTGTTTACAAATATTATCCATAGTTACTGATATAATAATAATGAATATTAGATATCATCTAAATATCTGGCACTAGGAAAGTTGTTATTTTGTTATAGCATTAGACATTTATAATTGGTATTCAACTTCCTCTTATGAAGTCTATGTTTCTCAATTAACTGTATTACTTGTTAATTAAAATTATATTATCTTCTTCCCTTCAGGTATCTCATAAATTTTATAAAGTTCAAATTTATTAAATAACCATAAGGATACTTTATCTTACCTTTAAAATGAATATTATTTGTATTTCCTCTCTTTTAAGATCCCCTCACTTTTTTGCCTTTTTCATCCTGTATAACTTCTTATTCAAACCATATATTATTTATTTGTAATTATTTATATCACATATTTGTCATTTGCTATGAACTGCCTTGTATTTTGATTTTTTAAATATGTGGGTGTACATATTTAAAATTTGCATGTACACATTCTCTCTTCCAGAAGAGAAGGCAATGTGAATTATTTCTTCCACTTTCCCTGTTACACACACTGTACCTTCATGATGTTTCCATCGTGTAACCATAGTGGTTATGTATAGCCATAGTGGTTAGTCATTTTACATTCACTTTAAAGAATGCTTAACAGTCATTTAACCTTAGCCCATATGTTTAGAAAGGTTTAACATTGGTTTACAAGAGTGTAGATGTTTACATGTTACCATACCAAAGCTATCACCAGTTGCCAATCTTTGATTGCTTCTGTTCTGCTGTCAGAGTCTACGGGTTTGTTTTCATTGGATATTGTCCATCCCTCTGCTTAATTTTCTACATCCCACATGTGAATGATGTTATCTGCTATTTGTCTTTCTGATTTGTTTTGCTTAGTAAGACCCCTTTCTGGTTTAATTCATGTTGTAGCAAAAGGTAAAATTTCACCTTTTCTTATAACTTAGCAGTACTACGTTGTGTTTACACACTATAAATTATTCATCCACTCATATGTTGCTGAGAAATAGGTTATTTCCATATTGTAACTATTGTAGATAGTGCTGAAATTAACACAAGTGTGCACATATTATTTCAATACAATGTTTGTTTGTGTATTTTAAATAGAAACCAGGAGTAGAAAGCTAGATTATATAGTAGTTCTATTTGTTTTCTTTTTTTGTTGTTGTTTGTAAAAAGTTACAAAGATGCGCAGGAGGGTGCAATGATGTGTGTGGAGTGTTGTGTTGTTTTCAAGGGCTCTGGGGCAGTTCTCTCTCTCGCCTGCTGCTCACATTCCCTGTTCTCAAGCTGCTGTGTATGGATGGACCTATCGGGATGGCACCTCCTTGTGCTCTGCGTCTGTGTGTGCCGCTGTGCTCTCTTCTGTCTGTCTCTCTATCTCTGTCTCTGTCTACATAGTCTCTCCTCTGATCTCTTCTGACCTCTCTCTATCTCTGCTTCTGTCTCTTCTCCTTGCTTCTGTCTTACCTCTGTTGCTTCTGTCTTGCCTCTGTGTCTTCTCCTTGCTGTGTCTTTTGTCTGTGTCCTGCTGCCTCTTCTTCTGATCTTTGCTGTCTCCTTCGCTTCTATGTCTTCCCCCTACTTCTGTTACAGTCTTAGTTTATATAGCAAACACATAGGGTGGTGATACAAAGATAGGTTGAACATTAATAAATCAGCAAAGAAGGGTAAAACCATTTCTCAAGGAAATTAACAAAATCCCATCTAAGGAGATTACTCCAGTTTACAAGTAGATCCGCTTAAGGGTGGGGCCCAAACATGGGTGTGTCAGGGTGTGTCCCTTTCTTTCTTCCTCAGCTAGTAATCCACTTAAATAGTTGTAGTAAATTTACTTCTACTATTTCTAGAAATGTCATTCTGTATGAGATATATCAGACTTAAAATTTGGTTCTTCCTGAGGGCATTCACTATATATTCCAGACCACAGTCCTCAGGCCAGGCCAGTCTTCCTAACCCCAGCAGGGTTCTAGTCTTGTCGTTACTTTTGGATCATAAGAGCATTTGTCTATGACCATGTTCTCAACTTATAGTTGAGTATTGTGGTGCTTTGGCCTTTCCCATTTTAATGCCAGGGAAGTTCACAGCTTGCCCTAGGTCTATTTCGTCCCTCATCGGGACCCTGCTTTTGGAGTGCTAGGAACTAAGGGCAACTGAGTTGAGAAAGAAGATGCCTGGGAGTAAATATTATTAGAGTCAATCAGCTCCCAACTTACAAAGCATAATATTAACTGTCTTCCTGTGCCCATACAGAAAGACATTGCTTTAAGGTAAACTAAGTTCCCTTCGGCAAGGCTAAAAGGACAAACCCAATGTTATCCTACAGCTGTTGTTTTTTTTCGTTTTTTAGGATTCTCCATACTGTATTCTATACAGGCTGTTTATATTCCCACCAATAATAAATGAGCATTCATTTTTCTCTGCATTCCTTGTACCATTTCCTGTTGCTGTTGTCATTTTTTTAATAAATAATTTTAACTGGTGTTAAGTTGATATCTCATTGTCATTTTAGTTTCTTAGGTTTCCTTTATGGGGTGAAGGGGCAACCTGGTTGTGATCATACCTGGTAATTCCTGGCTCTGTGCTGCTCAGGAGATCACATATGTTGCCGGGGGTTGAACCCAGGTCATATATATTTAAGGCAAGTGCCTTAACCTCTGTTCAATCTCTCTGGACATCTAATTGTCATTTTAATTGGCATGTTCCTGGTAATCAGTAATGTTATGTATTTTGTCATATACCTGTTCATTTGGAGTAATAGCGGTCCAGTCTTACTTTTGTATTACAAAGCATGTATGCTACTACTCAAATAATCTCCTTGGCATCTCTCCTTAATTTTTTCCTTTTTTCCAAAGGACTCAAGGAGAAGAGAAAAACATTATTTACAAGTCAACAGAACACTAAGAAAGAAGCTACAAATAAAGAGGAATAGGAGCACTGTAACAGGAGTAACCCAATAAACCTAAACTACCTGAAGCTATGTTATCCTACAATCACTTGATTCTCGTAATCATATACTCTCATATGAGAGTTCACTCATGTTTATTTATATTCTCATCCATGTTTCTCAAAATTGAGTTCAGGTAACTGCCTCTGCCTTTTTCTTAAATTGACTGTAGCAAATGTTTTTCATAAATTGACAGTAGGCAAATTTATTTTAACCTTCCCCATAGCCTTCCCTCCTCCATCGAAATCACTTCCTGATAGACAATCTTAGGACAGTACTTTTTAACTATAATATCTATTAATTAGGATGATCCAACTGTGTCTGTCATTTAGGATTCATAATTAAGAGTAAATGAGCATAGTGATATTGATTTGAATAAAAATCAAACTATTGCAAACTTATTAGAATAAGAGAGGTAAGGTGCCGAAATCTCCAGGCTTTAATGGAGTAGGGATGGGTGACCTCACCCCACTCCTTGTTCTTCCGGGAGCTTGGCAGTCATTACCACAAACTGCCTCTGGCACTGTGTAAATTCATTAATTGGCCACAATACAGAGACTTACAAATAAATCGCAGAAGAGATCAACAAGGTGCAGAGATGCCTCCACGCCCACAAATCATCATCTAAGTTAAAAATTTAACTCCAGCTGCATCACCTTATTTAAAAATTTCAAATTCCTAGGCCATACGGCTTTGAGTAGTATACATTGGATAGTATATAAAATAAGAGGCAACCAATTTCAATGAAAAAATATTAGCACACAAGATTCAACCTGTAACAACATGCTAATAATCTCTTATACAAGGGCTCAATGGCTACAGGATGAAATATAATAATCTTCACACACTTTCTTCTAAGGGAATATTTTTGATCATTTTTAGAGAATTATTCATAGCAAGCAATAAAAACAATTTAGGACTTGCTATTGGGGCAGGCTTACATGGTACTGGGAAAATTTGAAAGAATGGTTGTATGAAGGTGGAATAGTGGTGGAATATTGAATGTAAAAAATTATTCTGAATAACTTTACAAAAATAAAATTAAATTAGAAATAAAAAGAGAGATCAGTTAGCCAAAACTGTGCCAAAACACTACCTATGGGGTTTCTACTATCTTATGGCACACACACTCAGATCCAAAGTGTGGAGGACAAGATGTGGGGAGAAAGGGACCGTTCTACACAGCTGGTGGGAATGCCAACTGGTTCAGCCCTTTTGGAAAACAATATGGACACTTCTCAAAAAATTAGAAATTGAGCTTCCATTTGATCCAGCAATACCACTTCACCACTTCTGAGAATAAATCCCTGAGAAACAAAAAGGTATAGTCGAAATGAGATCTGCACTTCTATGTTCATCGTAGTACTGTTTACAATAGCCAGAATCTGGAAAAAACCCGAGTGCCTGAGAACAGATGACTGAATAAAGAAACTTTGGTACATCTATACAATGGAATACTATACAGCCAAGAGAAAAGATGAAGTCATGAACTTTGCATATAAGTGGATCAACATGGAAAGTATCATGCTAAGTGAAATGAGTCAGAAAGAGAGGGACAGACATAGAAAGATTGCACTTATCTGTGGAATATAAAATAACAGAGTAGGAGATTGACACCCAAGAATAGCAGTATATAATACAAGGAGGTTGGCTCCATGGCTTGGAAGCTGGCCTGACATGCTGGGGGAAAGGCAGCCCGGATAGAGAAGGGAACATCAAGTAAAATGTGGTTGGGGACCCCATGCGAGAAGAGAGAAGCGTGCTGAAAGTAGACTAAAGACTGAACACGATGGGCACTCAATTCCCCTATTGCAAACCACAACACCCAAAAGGAGAGAGAACAAAATGGAATGCCCTGCCACAGAGGCGGGGTGGGGTGGGGTGGGGATAGGATTGGTGGGTGGGAGGGATACTGGGTTCATTGGTGGTGGAGAATGGACACTGGTGGAAGGATGGGTTCTAGAACATTGTATGAGGGAAACACAAGCACGAAGATGGGTAAATTTGTAACTGTACCCTCACGGTGACTCACTTATTAGAAATAAATAAAGGAAAAAAAACAAAGTGTGGAGGACAAATCTCTGTTCTCCAAATAATAGCCCAAGGATACATGTTCATGCCAAAGTAAAGATGAGGAAATTCAGAATTTGTTTCTTTCAGACTCTTATTAGTGGAATGTAGTCTCACTAATGCTCAATCTATATAGCAGGACATCCCGTAAACAGAAAGGGGTGTTCATATAAAGGGAAGGAAAATTGTGACCTTGCATGTTGCAGCTGTTGGTAGAAAAGGCAAAGGAGATTACCCAAGAAATACCTTTCTCCTAAAAATGGAGTATAAAGCCTTGGATTATAGTTTCAAACATTATAGGCTTAATATTGGGTGATATTGGGTGGTTCTTTCTCCTCCTGAAGGGAGCTTAAATTAATTAAATCATGTTCACTACAGTGCTCCTGAAATACATTCTATCTCGACAGGGCACTCCTAACTGTGTCTGTCATTTATTTGAGTCACCAGTGTGTTTTTCTTTAATCTCTCCTTTGTGTCCGTCTTCCCTCATTTGTCACAGATATCTCTAAATTAGACATGGTATTTTATAAAATCAAACCTTCTGGTGGTTCTGGATTTTGTGTATGTAAGTGAAATATTGCTTTTTTTCCATTTTTGTCCTTTGCATATTTTTATTTTAGAGCAATGTCCATTTTGTATAGAAACAAGAAGGCATTTAATGCCATGCTTTTGTAATCACTGTCATCCCATTGCTCATCGATTTGTTTGAGCAGGCACCAGTAACGTCTCTCATTGTGAGACTTATTGTTACTGTCTTTGGCATATCCAATACGCCACAGGTAACTTACCAGGCTCTGCCGTACGGGCTAGATACTCTCGGTAGCTTGCTGGGCTCTCCGAGAGGGGCAGCTGGAGTGATAGCACAGCGGTAGGGTGTTTGTTTTTCATGCAGCCGACCCATGTTCAATGCTTTTGTAATATGAGAGTTAATTGACTCTGAAATATTTACTCCTGGGCATTAATCATATTTACTCACTTAAGCTTCAATTGCTCTTATATTGACTTTAGTTCCTTACCCCCTACAAGATGGGTCCCACCAGGAGACTTGGATGATCCTGGGAGAAGCTGTAAGCTGCCTGGCTTTGACATGCGGCAGCCTGAGTATTATTAGAAGTATAATAAATTAAGAACACAATCATGGAACAAACTTTGTCATGACCCAAAAGAAGTAACTGAATAAGGATACTATTGTTTTAGGGAAAACTAACCTGTCCTGAGGACTGTAGTCTGGGAAATTTCGTGAGGTGTTCCCAGGAAAAGCCACCCTTTATCATGAGTCCAGAGAGACATTTTCAGCTTAATCTAAGGTATAGATAAAAGCCTATGTCTCTTTTTTTAAAATGTAGGAGTACTGCTATTTATTCAAAAAGTTTGTATGTCTTACTGTGTTTAAATGACAAGAAATATTATCTGTCACTGTCACTGTCATCCGTTGCTCATCGATTTGCTCGAGTGGGCACCAGTAATGTCTCCACTTTGAGACTTATTGTTACTGTTTTTGGGATATCGAATATGCCACGGGTAGCTTGCCAGGCTCTGCTCTGTGAGCAAGATATTCTTGGTAGCTTGCTGGGCTCTCTGAGAGGGGTGGAGGAATTGAACCTGGGTCGTCCCCGTGCAAGGCAAATGCCCTACAGCTGTATTATCAATCCAGCCCAGAAATATTATTAAGAAGTAAATTTGATTTCTTAAATGGATTTCCAGTAAAGGAAAAGAGTAAGCAATATGCTCTAGATGATTTGCCGACCTTGAACAGATCTCTTAGAGGAATCTAGAGTGCTGAAGCGCCTGAGTTATATTCTGTCCTTGGGTGGGTCTCCTAGAAGTTTCCCCTGAATGAGGGACTTGACATCTGTTCATTGCTTATATTAATGTTCAACTGCACCTATGTGTAATTACTGTCCCCAACCCTTCACAATTTCTCTATAATAATACTGATAGATTTGAATAAAATGCTGTTGGTTACCATTATGAATTCGCTCCTTTGTCCATTGGCCAAGGGGATGGTCATCAGCCCCAAATGCACCAAGGGACTGTGGTCACCATAGGGTGGTGACTCAGACAATAAAGAATCATCGTGGATTCAATATTATACTTCTTGAAATTCTGAGTGTTTTGGGAAATCACTTTGGTGGTATTAAATCAGTTAGATTTAGGAAATTATAGAATGTTAAAAATAACATTTTAGGGGCTGGAGCAATAGCACAGTGGATAGAGTGCTTGCCTTGCAAGCAGCCAACCTGGGTTTGATTCCCAGCATCCCATATGGTCCCCAATGCACTGCCAGGTGTGATTCCTGAGTGTATGAGCCAGGAGTAACCCCTGTGCATCGCCGGGTGTGACCCCAAAAACAAAACAAAAAAATGATGGCCTACTCCATTTCATAGGTTGTAATTCATTTACTTCTAAATAAAAGGTATTCTCACCATATGCCAGGAACTAGGGTCACATGATCACTTAAACAAGATTGTAGACTTCAAGAGATTCCCAGTCAAGAGAAGGGGCATGTACAGTAATAGAGAATTATAACATTGATACCATTCAACTAGAAATGTGTAAGTTCCATATTAGTGGACATCTCTCAATTAAATTCTGTGATACAATTAAATGTGAGTATTGAAAACTTTTAATAAGGGATATACCTAATGGTTCTGTCTGTCAGTGTTTGCTGGTCTAGAGTTTCAGGGGCTGCCTGGAGCTGCCTCCCACAGCTCTGGAGGAAGATAGGGGCATATACCAGAGAGACAATTCAGCTTGTATGCTCTTTCTCTTTTGTTTTCAGGACTCTTTTGATTTTCTCTGATTTCCTATTTGACACACTGTTTGTTTAATCTGAGTATGAGTTTTCTCCCCCTATTTCTGTTTGTAATTAATTTACATTTTCAAAGCCTTGTGATCCAAGATAATAGTTGATATGATTTTATTTTCTTGATTTTAAGGAAATATGTTTTGTGACTGAGCATGTGCTATACTCAGAGAATGTGCCATGTATACTGGGGAAGAATGTCTACTCAGATTTTAGGGTCTTAAGTGTTCAATATATGACAGTTAGGCCCGTTGTTCCATTTATTCCCTCAATGCCATTTTTCCCTTATTGTTTGTTTTTTTGTCTAGATGATCTATCCAACGGTGAAATATTGGAATATTGAAAGGAATGTTAAAATATTTTACTCCTTTTTTATTACTGTCAATGTCTGTCTTCATGTCTGCTAGCAGTTGTTTTAAATAATTTGATAGACCATCACTAGGAACATATGTTTAGGAGAATGAATCCTTGATGTATTGATTTCTGGATTATTAATAGCTGGCCATCTCTGTCCCTTACATCCTTGAAAATTTGAAGTCTGTGCTGTCTTATATAAGAGTGGCTACTCCAGTATTTTGAAAGGAGTTAATTGTCAGTAAGAGTGTTTTGCAGCTTTTGGGTCTGCGTTTACTACTACTATTCAGGTGTCTCTCTTGAAAGCAGAAAAATAATGAGTTCAGTTTTCTGCTTGATCCTGCCACTCTCTGTCTCTTGATTGGTGAGTTCAGTCCATTGACATCAAGTGAGGTTGCTGACATTTTGTAGACATCATCCAAGATTATGACTTTTTTTTTGCATTTTAAAGAAGCTGCTCCTTTAATGCTTCTTGCAAAACTGCTCTTAACGCAATGAAGCACCTCAACTGTTGATTTTGCATGAAATTTTTTATCATTTCTTCAAAAATGAATGATAATGTAGCTGGATAACCGTATTCAAGTTATGGGTAATTTGAGTAATGAGTCTGAGCAGGATGAAATCATATCAATTTAGCAATTTCATTTTCCACAACTCTGCAACTTAGGGAAAAAATTGTACTTTAATTAACAAAGTTCTCTTGTAAATTCTCTCAAATATGCCAAATGCTTACATGTATTAAAATTATATTAATTGTATTGATTAAAACATTGTGTTGAGGAATCTGAGGTTGATCTAAACGGATCTAAAAAATCCAATTTAATTATTTTAATGGGGCTTTTTTCCTAAAGCATAGTAGATGATCTAATTGATTGGGCTGTGTTCTCCTTCTAGCTTGTTTTATAAATATGTACTATTTATTATTGGTTACAAGAATTTATGGGATGCAGTTCGTTAAATGGCAACTAATAAATAAACGTGAATAAGAAAACAGTTTTTTTCATCAAGTAATATTTATAAAATCAACTAGAAAACAAGTGATTTTGAAAATTGCTAAATTATTAAAATATTTTAGGTAAAATGCAGTTTGGAGCCTGAGGTATTTAATAAATTTGTGTGTATACACACTCCATTACCCTTGTAGGCCAAGGATTATCTACTCAGTAAAATATGAAGTAATATGTCTACATAACAAAAGATAAAATTATTACAAGTTAATTTTCCAAGTTTCTCTTTTTTCAGCTTAAGTATTTCACCATAAAGTATATTTTCTGATGATTTGTGAAAAAATGTGAGGATAGTTGAGGCTTCTAAAATTTTCATTTGCAAATCTAGCTGAGTTTATCTCATCTTTGCATTTTTTAAAGTTCATTATAAACAATCCAGGATTTATTAGCTATTTTACAACTCCCTGCTTAGACATAACTCAATATTACTAGAAAAATATTACATTTTTTTGCAATTATTTCTTCCAAAGTAAAATTGTGACATTATTAACGCCGATAACTCTTGTGACATAAGGGATGTTTTTCTACTTCACACTTCCAAACAGACCAGTCCTCTTTTGCGCAGGCCTTCAAGTGGAGATATCTTAATGAGAACTTAGACTTCTCCACTTGACTCCACTGACTCCTCCCATTGGAAGAGGAATAATAGTAATCCAATTGTTTAATGTTTGTTGGCATTTATTGGGCCACAAAAATAAGTGGGGTTATTGTTCCTTAAAAACTGAGAAGCAGTGCTAAAGCCTCTGATAATTTAACAATTAGTCTTCTGTTCTTCTGCTTGTTTGTTAGTCAAAGTGTGGAGGTGAAGAAGAATGTAAGTATTTAGGCATAAAATTCGACCATAAGGACATTACCACTTCCAGACAGCAACTTTTTAAGAAATATTCTGGAGGAATCATTACTTCCTCTCCTTAATTATGAGACAGACCATGAGCCACAACATTCTATTGAAATATGAAGCCATTTAGCAAAGGCATTTGTCTTCATTAACATTGAATGTTTTGACCAAAAGAGAAGAGACAAAGGCAGGCATGGTATGAAGAAAAAAATTCTAATATATTTATTTGCCAATAAACTCCTTGCTCTAAGGTGAAGCTATTTTCGTTCCAAGGAGTCAGAAGTGACTTGATTTATCTAACAACCTGGCTTACAATCCTAACAATCTGATGGAATAATGGAAGATTTCTATTGTTATTTGTTTGTATTTTGGTTGTGATTAAAAAAAAACAGAAAAAAGTTCTAATGAATTTATTTAGATATGTAAATTTTATTTTTGTTAATTTAATTTCTGTGTATTGACATTCTGATTATTGGGTGATGGCACTAGAGAGATTAGTGTCCCTTTTTTAGACCTTAAGAACTTTTCAAGACCAAATTCTTTTATATTTTCCTCACACCAAGTTACAGAAAATATTTTATATTTAAAAGTGATATCAAATATCATGTCTCAGAAGTAATATTTTTTCATGTCCTTCCTCCTATTTACTTGTTCATATTTTAAATTACTCAGTTTTTTCCAGGTCTTACCAGTGCTTCATATCTTGACCATGTAATTATGACTATGTTTTTGATATTTTGTTAATTTTTTAGATTTCTATCGCTTGTGAGTCTCACTCCTCCACTTTATCTTGAATAATTGACTTGTGCTTTTCTTCTTATTGGCATTTTCTAACAATTCTCCTCCAAAGTGAAACCACTCAGTGTCTATCTCTTCTCTCCTTCTACGTCCATGCAAAAGGAACAGCACGAGGAGCAAGGAGTTTATTTTTCTTAATTCAATACATTTATTTATTTATTTGTTTTTCTTTAAAAATCATGAACTGTAGCACTGCTGTAGCATTGTCGTCCCATTGTTCATCAATTTGCTCCAGTGGGAAATTTTGAAATTCTGCATATTTTAATTAAATCACAGTAATATACACATTTGAAAGTTGTTCATGATTGGATTTCAGTAATGTAATGCTCAAACACTCATCCCTCCATCCCTCCACCAATGGTCCCAGTTTCTCTCCTGCCCTCTGACCTATTCCACCAACTGCCACTATGACACTTTTCTTCTCTCTCTCTCTCTTTCTCTCCTTCCTTCTCTCTTTCTTTCCTTCTCTCTCTCTTTCCCTCTCTCTCTCCATCCCTCTCTCTCTCTCTCCCCCCCTCTCTCCCTCTCTTTCCTTTTGGGTCTTATGGTTTGCAATACAGATAATGAAGGGTTACCAGGAATATCCTTTTACCTGTGCCCTTCACCCCCAACACACAAGCAAGGAATTTTAAAGTGTAAATTCCTTGGAAGACATTAAAGGCTGTTGCTGTTACACTATGGTTGTAAAAGAAACCCTATCAGAAACAGTAGATGTTTGGGTCCTTTACCCAGCCTAGGTCTTTTCTGGCATAACTGGAGATACACAGAAGAAAATCTTGCTCAGTGGCTTCTTTTTCTAACCTCCCTGCTGATCAGCTTCCAGATATTGAAGAACATATAATAAAATTGAATATGTGACAATTTAGACTCAACAGTACAGATCCTCTCCTGGGGTCATAAATTAATAATTTAATTGTAATATAGGTTATGGGAGAATTTGTTCTGACATGAATTGAGGCCTCCCCACCCCAAGCCCTCCCCGGCAGCCAACCTCCACAACCCAACCACCGCTACACTCCAGGCCGCTTTCCACACGCTTGGGCCGGGACTCACTCATGAGTGAAGTCCCACAGAACCCAGATAATGGGGAACTCTGTGACCTTAGACTCTGGGCTCAATGGGACCCCGGAGCAGAGATCTTCTGCCTGCTTTCCCCAGTCTTCGGTGACCCAGGGGTCACGCCCATAAGTGACCTCCTGCAAGTAAGTGCCAGATAATCCCCTCATCGGCCACTGTCCAGAGCTCATGACTGCTGCTTCTCCTGGAAGGAAGCATAAAATGAGGCCCCGTAGCCATGGCACCGGACTCCGCACCAGGCAGTTTTCACTCCAGGCGCCCCAGAGGGAGGCGGGTAAGAGCCCTCTCTGCCCCAAAAGATGGGGTTGGATGTTTTCTTCTTGTAGAGTTCAACCAGTTCCTTATATACCCTTGATATCAACCCCTTATCAATGGGTATTGGGTGAATATCCTTTCCCATTCTGTAGACTGTCTTTGTATTCTGGTCACTGTATCTTTTGCAGTGCATAAGCTTCTTAGTTTAATGTAGTCCCAGTTGTTTATCTCCATTCTCTCTTGGTTGGTCAGTTGTGTGTCATCTTTGAAGAAACCATTAGCTTCGGCCCCCCTGTGCCCTGTGGCCCTGAGAGAAACTGCCCCCAAGTCAGCGTCCTGCCGGCATGGGCCCTTCTGGACCCTACCCCCACTTTGTCGCTGCTGCCAGTCAACCTCAGCGCCGCCCTAACTCACATGTCCTGCCCAGATTGTGGGGGCGTGTCCTTATATCAGGAGGCATGGCCTCAAAAGGGGGCGTGGCCTCTCTCCAAAGCGGCTGCAGTTGTTTCTCTCCTCTCTATGCATTGTTCACTTATGTCACAATTTATATAACCTAATCCTTTGAAGAACATCGTGGCTTTCTTATAACTATATGCCAATCGTCAACTACCCGCTTCTTCAATTGAGGCCCCTCACAAGGTAAAGTGGAGCGCCTGACAGTAAAGCTCATAACAACATGAAGAAACAGTGAAAATCCCCACTCTCAGGAGAGATTGAAGGGAAAATCTCAGAAACCCCCACAGGGACTTCCCAGAAATACCATCTCCTCTCAGATAAAGAATTCAGAGAGGAAATCGTGAAGATGGTTCAGGAACTCAAAACAACTATGGAACAAACATCCAATAAATTAAGGGAGGATATGGATGCAGCATTGGAACGGTCTACCAAGATAATCCAAGAGGAAATGAGAGCAGGAATTTCAAAGCTATCACCAGAAGTCACACAATTTAAAGAATCGGTAGATGAAATAAAAACTCAATAGGAGCCCTCAACAGTAGAATGACCTCCGCCGAAGACAGAATCAGTGAGCTTGAAGATGAGCTGCAGAAAGCATATAGGGAAAAACAAATAATGGCAAAAGACCTCAAAATGGCTCTAGGGCGAATCAGAGTCCTAGGAGATGACCTCAAGAGGAACAACATAAGAATCATAGGAGTACCAGAAGCACAGGGAAGTAATCTCAATGAAAAAACCACAGTCAAAGACATCATTGCTAAGAAATTCCCAGTGCTAGAGAATGCAGGCATTCAGATCCAAGGAGTCCGAAGGGTGCCAGCTAGAAGACACCCCCAATAAAAAATCTCCAATGCATATTATAGTCACAATGATGGATGCCATGGATAGAGACACAATACTGCAACAGCAAGGTCAAAGAAGGAAATCACAACAAAAGAGCACCCCTTAGATTTACAGCAGACCTATCAGAAGAAACCCTCCAAGCCCGAAGACAATGGTGGGATATAGTGAAAAAACTCAATGAAATGAATGCCTCACCAAGAATACTTTATCCAGTTAAGCTCTCACTTAAAATTGAAGGAACCATACATTACTTCACGGATAAACAACAGCTCAGAAACTTCATAGACTCAAAACCAAACTTAAAAGAAGGACGAAAGGGGCTACTGTAAGACAAGGAAAAACCCTACAAGAACAACAAACCCTACAGAAAGATGACACAAAATCACATGACAATAATCTCTCTCAATGTCAATGGCCTAAATGCACCAATTAAAAGACACAGAGTGGCAAAATGTATTCGGAAACAGAACCCAATATTCTGCTGCCTACAAGAAACACACCTAAACAGTCAGAGCAAATACAGACTCAAAGTCAAAGGATGGAAAACAATCCTGCAAGCAACAACTCCCTCAAAAAAAGCTGGAGTGGCCATACTAGTATCCGATAACATAGATTTCAGACTGAAAAAGGCTAGAAGGGACAGCGAAGGTCATTTTCTACTCATCAAGGGATATGTACAACAGGAAGAAATCACACTCCTAAACGTATATGCACCTAATGAGCGACCAGCTAATTACTTAAAACAACTCCTAGCAGAATTTAATGGGGACATCACTAGCACCCTGATAGTAGTTGGAGACTTCAACACTGCCTTATCACCTCTGGATAGATCAACAAGAACAAAACTCAGCAAGGAAACAATGGTTCTGAAGGAAGAAATGGAGGAGAGAGGGCTAATAGACCTATATAGGGATTTACACCCCAAAATGAAAGAATACACTTTTTTTCCCAGTGCACACGAAATACTCTCCAAAATAGACCACGTTCTGGGTCACAAATCACACCTCAATATAATTGGGAAGATAGAAATTGTATCAACTATCTTTTCAGACCATAATGCGCTAAAAATAGAAGTTAACCACACACAGATGCGGAGAACAAAATCAAACACCTGGAAGTTAAACAACTCATTGCTGAACAATGAGTGGGTCACAAAAGAAATCAAGGAAGAAATCAAAAGATACCTCGAAACAAATGAGAATGAAGACACAAACTACCAGAACCTATGGGACGCAGCTAAAGCTGTGTTAAGGGGAAAATTTATAGCCCTACAAGCATTTCTCAGGAGGGAAGAAAGGGCCTACAGAGATGGCTTGACTTCGCAGCTCAAGATCTTAGAAAAGGACCAGCAGAAGGAACCCAAACCGGAGCAAAGAAAAGAAATAATAAAACTTAGAGCAGAAATTAACGACATGGAAACCCAAAAAACAATTTGAAAGATCAATGAAACAAAGAGCTGGTTTTCGAGAAAATAAATAAGATTGATAAACCACTAGCAAGACTCACAAAGAAAGAGAGAGAGAGAGAACCCTAATAAACCAAATCAGAAACAAGAAGGGGGACATCATAACAAAGACTAATGAAATTAAAAAAAAAAATCCTTAGAGACTGCTTTGAAAGTCTGTATGCCATAAAACAATAGAACCTAGAAGAAATGGATAAATTCCTGGATTCCTACAATCTCCCAAGACTGAACAAAGAAGATATGGAATATCTGAACAGACCCATTAATATCAAGGAAATCGAAACTGTAATCAAAAGTCTCCCCAAAAACAAAAGCCCAGGCCCATATGGCTTCACCAGCAAATTCTTCCAAACATTTAATGAAGACCTGTTACCAGTTCTCCTCAAGCTTTTCCAGGAAATTGAAAAAACAGGTACTCTCCCAAACAGTTTCTATGAAGCACATATCTCCCTAACACCAAAAGCAAATAAAGACACTGTTAACAAGGAAAACTTCAGACCAATATCCCTGATGAACACAGATGCGAAGATCCTCAACAAAATACTAGCAAATAGAATCCAACAACTCATCAAAAATATTATACATCATGACCAAATCGGATTCATTTCTGGAATGCAAGGATGGTTTAACATATGAAAATCAATCACAATCCATCACATCAACAAAAGTAAAAATAAAAATCATATGCTCATTTCAATAGATGCAGAGAAAGCATTTGACAAGATTCAACATCCATTTATGATGAAAACTCTCAGGAAAATGGGTTTTGGAGGAACTTTCCTCAAGATAGTCGAAGCTATCTATCACAAACTCATGGAAAGCATTATCCTAAATGGAAAAAAACTAAGGGCCTTCCTTCTAAGATCAGGGACAAGACAAGGATGCCCACTCTCACCACTTCTGTTCACCATAGAACTGGAAGTACTTGCGATAGCAATTAGGCAGGAAAAAGACATTAAGGGCATCCAGATAGGAAAGGAAGAAATCAAGCTCTCACTATTCTCAGATGACATGATTCTATACCTAGAGAATCCTAAAACCTCTATTAAAAAACTCCTAGAAACAATAGACTTGTACAGTAAAGTTGCAGGCTATAAAAATCAATAGCCAAAAACCCATGGCCTTCCTATACGCAAACAGCGAGATATAAGAAAATGACATTAAAAAAATGCCATTCACAATTGTGCCCCAGAAAATCAAGTACCTCAGAATCAGCCTAACTAAAGAAGTTAGGGATCTCTACAAAGAAAACTACAAAACCCTACTACATGAAGTAAAAGTAGACACGAGGAAATGGAAAAATATTCCCTGCTTATGGATAGGAAGACTTAACATTATCAAAATGGCAATACTCCCTAAAGCACTATACAGATTCAATGCGATCCCCATAAAAATACCCATGAAATTCTTCAAAGAAATAGACCAAGCAATCCTGAAATTCATATGGAACAACAAACGTCCATGAATAGCTAAAGTAATTCTTAGGAAAAAGACGATCAGAGGCATTACCCTCCCCAACCTTAAACTCTACTACAAAGCGGTAACAATTAAAACAGCATGGTACTGGAATAAGAACAGAGCCACAGACCAATGGAACAGGGTGGAATATCCCTACACACCACCCCAATTGTATGAACACCTAATCTTTGATAAGGGAGCAAGAAATGTGAAGTGGAGCAAGGAAAGCCTCTTTAACAAATGGTGCTGGCATAACTGGTCAACCATATGTAAAAGAATGGGGTTAGACCTCAACCTGACCCCATGCACAAAAGTCAGATCAAAATGGATTAAAGACCTCAACATCAAACCACAATCCATAAGGTACATTGAAGACAAGGTCGGAAAAACCCTCCACGATATTGAAGCCAAAGGTATCTTCAAAGATGACGTGGAACTAAGCAATCAAGTAAAAACAGAAATAAATAAATGAGATTATATTAAACTAAGAAGCTTTTGCAGCGCAAGGGACACAGTGACCCGAATGCAAAGGCAATCTACAGAATGGGAAAAGATATTTACCCAATACCCATCTGATAAGGGGTTGATATCAAAAGTATATAAGTCACTAGTTGAACTCTACAAGAAGAAAACATCCAGCCCCATCAGAAAATGGGGCGAAGAAATGAACAGAAACTTTCTCAAAGAAGAAATATGAATGGCCAAGACTGGCACACATCCAAAAGAACAAAAGCAACCGTTGTTGGAGAGGATGTGGGGAGAAAGGGACCCACCTACACTGCTGGTGAGAATGCCGACTGGTTCAACCCTTCTGGAAAACAATATGGTCACTCCTCAAAAAATTAGAAATCGACCTCCCATTTGACCCAGTAATACCACTTCTGGGAATATACTCCGGAGAGGGAAAAAGATATAGCCAAAATGACATCTGCAGATGTATGTTCATCGCAGCACTATTTATGATAGCCAAAATCTGGAATAAACCCGAATGCCCAGGAACAGATGACTGGCTAAAGAAACTTTGGTACATCTACACAATGGAATACTATGCAGCTGTCAGAAAAGATGAAGTCATGAACTTTGCATACAAGTGGATCAACATGGAAAGTATCATGCTAAGTGACATGAGTTAGAAAGAGAGAGACAGACATAGAAGAATTGCACTCATCTGCGGAATATAAAACAACAGAATGGAGACCTAACACCCAAGAATAACAGAAATAAGTACCAGATTTGCTCCATGGCTTGGAGACCAGCCTCACATGCTGGGGGAAAGGGCAAGTCAGACAGAGAAGGGAATACCAAGCAAAAAAATGGTGGGAGGACCCGTTCGGGATGGGAGAGGCGTACACAGAGCAGACTATAGACCTAACACATTGGCCACCCAAGACCTCCAGTACTATCCACAATGCCCAAAGGGAGAGAGGGAACAGAGGGGAATGCTCTGCCAATAAGGCAGGGTGGGGATGTGAATGGGGTGGGAGGGGATGGGTTGGGGTGGGAGGGATGATGGGGTCAACAGTGGAGAACGGGTACTGGTGGAGGGATAGATACTCAAGCTGTATATGACTGAAACACAAGCACGAGAATATGTAAACCTGTATCTGTAGCCCCACGGTGATTCATTAATAAAAAATTAAAAAAAGAAACCATTAGCTTCAATATCGTGGAGGATTTTGCCAACCTTGTCTTCAATGCTATTCTGATTTTTAGACTGAAAGTTATTTGAGCCAGAGAGATAATACAGGGTTTAAGATGCTGGGCTGTATGCAGCCAACTTTGGTTCAATCTCTGGCACCCTATATATTCTTCCTGGACACAACCAGGAGCGACCCTGCACACAGAACCAGGAGTAAGCCTGGAGTGCTACCAGTTGTGATCTAACCTACTCCTCTCTGACCATCCCCCACCCAAGAAAGGAATCACTATCATTCTTGTGATTGCATAACAATGATTGCATAACTTCTGATTGAGTTGATGTCACTATAGTATTATAGTAGTGAGATAAGCTTATCATCATGTAATTGAAAACTGGGGGAGGAATGAGTACTTTATTTTGAAGTATATTCAATGGTTAGACAATTGTTGCTGCTTTAAATAGTTTTGTGACTTTATATAAAACTGCCAATGTTTGTTCTCAGCCTGCTCCCTCCAATAGCTCCTGCCTTGGATTCACCCCATAATTGTTCAAAAGGGACTTCATAAGTAAGCGTTGTGTAATGGGACTGGTATGTACTTTGGAACTCTAGGATATGATTTTTTAACTTGTGAAAATTTATTGTAGACTTTGGTTTTTAGAAAATCAGTGACCCTGCTGAAGTAGCTCCCCAAAGCATTTCTGATTATTCCAGACTTGGAAAAGCTCATGGCAAGATTATGGTAACCACCGTGAGTGAGGTCATAGAATTGGCTAACAGGTGGCTCTGGAGGTGATGAAGGGAAATTGTGGAGATATAGAATATAGACAGTGGCTGAAGAGGGGTGGTTAACACAAGAAGGAATTTCTTACTTTAGGAAAAGTGGAAGCAGTATATAAGCACATCTATTACTGCCACTCCAGCTTTCTGGAGTTTATTAAATCATTCTGAGTGAGAAACAAAACAAGGTTTATAAAAATAACCCAAACACAAAGGAGCCAAACTAACTTTCCAGTCACAAACTGGTGAACTTGAGCCAGTTGGTCCAGACCGCTAGCAGTTCCCTGTAACTGTAATTAACTGCTTTACTTTTTCCAACTCTTAGAAAAGAACTATTAGTTTTTCTTTAAAAGGTAGGGCAAGAAAGTAAAGAAAGTTATAAGTACTGTTCATGAAAGACTTGTTAATAAATTTTATCTCAAAACAAGCAAGACCAGGAGACTTACTTCATTTACTCATCTTCATTTTACCATGTATTTGGGGAATGAGTAATGGACCTTGGGAAAGTTTTCTATTTCTTATTGCTTTATAGATATTGCACATATGATATGATGTATATATCAACCTTACAAAGTGATTGTGAGAATCCAGCAAACATTTCTTAAATTTAGAACTTTGTGGAAGGTTGTGGTGATGGTATTCCATTGTGCCAGCAAAACTGAATGAAGGCCAAATGCTTACAAGCCTCATTGCTAACAGAACATATTAGTAGGCTCTCTACTGCTGGCAAAGACTTCACCGAGCATCTAACACGTTCCCTTTGGCACACAGGTGGGTAGTCTGAAACATGAGCATAATTGACTCCTGGTCTGAGTCTCGTTTTCTTGGCACTGTTTCATCTACTCTCCCACTCCTCTGTTGCCCCTCTGTATATTACACATATTAGTTTCTGTAAACTCAGTTTCCATCATAATGCCCATAATATACAAATATTTTCCAATTGATACCAATCTTAGGAAGTTTTTTTCTGAGACATGGACAGAAGGAGTAAAAGTTACAAGGACTGGACCTTAATTGTAAAACTAAAGTTAAGATGGAGATCATTTTTCCCCAACTGTGTAATTCTTGCTACCACAGTCGTAGTTGGCATTTTGAAATGAATTTGCACAGTGTTTGGATTGATACCCTATTTAATACTAATGGGTATTTGCTTTTGCAATTCGACAATGACTGAACATGGTGTGAGATACTGGTGTATCAGAGATTTCTTGGAGATCTAGTTCTATGTGAAAACCAAGATCAAGCACTCCCCCAAGATTAAGCACTCCTCCACAGCATTTTGTTCTTCCAGGGTTCTTTAGGTAGGTTAAAATGTCTGCTGATTGGATATTTTCATCAAATATGACTGTGACATCTGGGATTTGGGTTATAGTTAAGGATGGCTCAAATATAATCTGAAGTATTTTTTAACTCAGATTTCTAACAAAGAACTCCCACAATTGCTTCTTATTTGTGTGCTTTATTAGGGAACATTAAATAGTATTAAACAGAGACATTTGATGGAAAAAAAATGAGTAGCGTGCATGAGACAGGTAGCAAACAGAATATACCATATTTCATATGCCTTTAAGTCTCCCAATTTCTGGATGATCTGTAAGAACTACTATATTTCCTTTCAACTATGTTCAGTAGAGGAAACATTTTCATAACTGGGGACCAATTGGCTAGCTGCTTTGTCTTATCTCATGAGTCAACCCTTTTGATAAAATTATTCTCAGTCAATACCTATTAGCATTTTAGGATGATGCCAGCAGTTTTACTACAAATTTATCTGTGAAATTTCATGGATATGTGACTATAATGCCTGCCCCAAATCAGTGTACACTCCTCAGAGCACTCTGTGGGTGCTCTTACATTCAAAGGCAAATTCCCCTTTTCACAAAAATGGGAATTATTAGCAACTTCTATTCTCTCTGTCTCTCTGTCTCCAGCCTACAAAATAGAACCTTTCTTTAGATTCTGTCCTTGAAGGACAGCTTACATCTCCTAAAGCAGCGTTTCTCAACCCCTTCTGACTATTGCCCCCTTCCCACACTTTTCATTGCCATGACACGCCTTCCCTAAGGGGTTGTACACCTTACTCGTGTTGTGGCCCTCATTTATGCGACCTTCACCTGTGGCCCTTTGGAATATCTTGGGGTTCCTAGTGGATCCAAATGTCCTTTGGTTGAGAAATGATGCTCTAAAAGACATTGGTTATGTCTAGCCCGCTGGTATAACTCACTAATAGCTCCTCCCAGTCTCTCCATGTTATACTTGGAGATGTTATTTCACCAGTCAACTAAATTTTCACATTTGAAGGTCTAAGTTTGTCCAAAGGTTTACTGGAGATTTCCAAAAATTAATTTTCTAAACTAAGCCTCCTCTGAACTTCAGAGCCACACATTCATTGCAACAAATGGCGTAAAAGATTAGTGCCACCCTCATGCCCTTTTTCTTTTCACTCTCTATAAACTGAGGGCTCCTTAGGGGAAACATTTGATACTGGCTACCTGTGAATAATAAAATCATTCCTCCTCACCATATAAGCTTCAGTTTAACAATACATCTCTGAGACTCATTTTGTGTTTGGTTTGAATGCTCGTAGCTCACAACGTACCTTTAGATGAGTGCACAGTAACTTTTACTACTACTTCAATAGTTTTTCTTTTGCTATTTCTAAACAGATTGTATGTTTCTGTAAATTCATCAGTTTTTTTAATTTTTCTATTTGTTGGCATAAGTAGTGGTTATTTTCTACAGGGGATGAGTTCCAAGAACTCCAGTGGATGCCTGAACTGAGGGTAGTAACTATGTGGGTGTATATGTATTTATAGACATGTGTAGAAGTATTATATATATGAGAATATGATAATTTTTAAACCATTTATAATATAATTTAATTAGGCACAAAGATTAACAATGACAATAAATTAAATAATTATAAAAATTAAATATGAATGTAAGAACTCTCTCTAAATTTTCTTTTTTGTAGTTTATTGTTTTTAAATTTATTGAATTAACATGAGATAGATCATTGCAAAGCTGTTCATGATTAGGTTTGAGTCATACAGTGTTCCAACACCTATCCCTCTACCAGTGTACATTTATCAACACCAGTGTCCTCAGTTTCCCTGCCACCATGCACATTCCCCCTGAAAACTTTATGGCAGACATTTTTTCTTCTTTCTCTCTCTCTTCCTTTGAGCATATGGTTTGCAATACAGGTACTCAAAGTCTTTGTGTTTGTTCCTTTATCTACTTTCAGCACACAGATCTTATCCAGTGTGGTCTTATCTTATCATTTCTACCTATCATTGTCCTAGTTGTCCCTTCTCTATTTCAGTTGCCTTCTCCTCAGCTTTTGGGACAGGCTTCCAACCATGGAACAAGAAATTGTTGGATCTCATCATGGAGACATTAAGTCCTTGATGAAATATCAGTAAGATGTTGTTAGCCTTCTGTGTTTTTGTTTTGTTAATCAAGATAGGTTACCTTCTCCCCTTTGGTGTGCAGCTACTGGTTTATCAGTGTTGTAGTATTTGAGATGTCAGGAGGTTCAGTAATTTTTTTTAATTTTCCAAATATACTTCAGAAACATTATTCCTCTCTGGGATACAAATCCGTATCATTACATGTATAATTATACATAAAATAAAAATAAGGTTAATATTAATTTTAATAATTAAAGTAAATAATTGTGAAATAACAATTTTTTATATACAATTATATATAAGTGCTCCCATTTTACTGGTAAAAACACAGAGCAAAGAAGAAAGATCAAAGGAATTGCCCATGTACTCCTAGCTTATAAATGAACTAGATCACAATCAGGCTGTCAGGATTCAGCCTCAGTTTCTAAGCCATCAGCCTAGGAAAAAATCTGAGCACAGGTCATTGGCTCAGAGTAGAAGAAGTGTGCAAAACAGGCTCATAGAGCAACCTTACCTGGCACCAGATGGTGAGGGGTAAAAGGAGATGCTGGCTGCTTCAACAGGTTTGTGGTAGGGCAGAATAAAAAGATTATTTGAGCAATTTTAGGATCTAGAAATCAAAGAAGAGCAAAGGGACAATTTGCTAAAATAGTAAAAGAGTGGTCATAAAAAGTCATAGATGGAAGAATTCTTCTTGAAATATAAAATTGATTTAACATCTCTTCCTCTACTATAGGTAAAGGGAATTTTCAAATAGGCATTTTGAAGTGAGAAAGTAAGAATATGAAGGAATTTGTTATACTTTTGTTAGGCTCAATAATTGATAATGACAGATGTATTTTAAGAAATAGAAACTAAACTAGGAATTGGAATTCCACTAACATAGGAACTGGCATGCAAGAACTTTAAGTTTAGGACATTTTATGATATGGCACCCAATTATTACCATAGTTCAGTTAAAGATCTTTGTTCTGATTATTCAACCTTAATTCTACTGATCTTGGATTAAGTACAAATAATACAACTGACCTTGTAGTCTGCTGATTTTTAAGCATTTTACTCTTTTCCTTTATTATTTTGACCTTAGAATGTTTATCTGTACTTTTTATTTATTTATTTGTGATATGTGTGTGTATTTGTGTACATAGTACAGAGATGGAGCCCCAAGCAGCACACAGGCAACACAAGTGTTCTATCTAACACTGAACTATACCCCAAGCTCTAAGTTCAGCTTCTTTATAGATTAGAGTTACCCAATAACAACAACAACAAAAACAATAAAACTGTTTATTACTTTTGGTAGAGTTGGGTTCTTTTCTTATCACATTTTTTTGGGTTCTTAAGCAGTAGGACTTCAAACCAAATTTCCATTGGTACAATTAAAAAAATTTTCCCACACAGCAAAGTCTGGCAAAGCTGCCCATGGTGTATTCGATATGCCAAAAACAGTAACACCAAGTCTCAGAATGGAGACGTTACTGGTGCCTGCTTGAGCAAATTGATGAACGGGACGACAGTTCTACAGTGCTATTTTATGAAGTAGTTCACAATATTTGATTATATTTAATATTCAGACACCAATCCCGCCACCATTACACCTTCCCACCACCAGATGTTTCCATCCCGAACCCCAATCCCTGCCCCAAAGCAGAACTGAAATAGTATATTTTGTGTTGTTTGTTGTGAAAAAGTGCTGAAAATGCTACTAAAAATTATCCTTAAAGGAAAAAGTATGAAGATTGTTGTATTTCACCCAGGGGCCATTAAGCCCTTCTATAAGAGATCACTAATATGTTAAAGGTTAAGCCTTGTTTGCATATATATATATACATATATATATACATATTTCCCTCTAAGATTGGTTGCCTCCTATTTTGAACCCCATCAAATGTGGTTGATACTCTTGGAGTATGGGTAAGGTGTGTCCTATGAGGTAGGAATAGGTTCACTTGCGGGTGAGTCTCCGCCCAAGTGTGTAGAGAGCGACTGTGAGCATGGCAATGATTGGGTTCTGGAGGTTTTTGACTACTGGGACAGGGTCCCTTGAGGCAGGGAGGGGTCTCACCCATCTCCCTTAGGGGTACGCTGAGTGAAACAGCTTGGCACGGGGTCGGGCGACATGGTTATGGCAAGTTCCATGTTATGCTGTCTTCTGGGAGTGAGGTTCAGTATTTTTATAAGGAAGATGCAGCTGTAGTAGATTTTAAACTGGGTGGCAGCTTTGCAGTATGAATGTGACTATCAGGGCTTCCAGAAGTACAGGTAAATGGGGGAGGTAGCCCATCCTGACTCAAAAAAAAAAAAAGCCTGGAAATTTCAGCCACAAATCCTGCATATGTGAATTTTCAGCAGGTTAATTTCTGGTGAGGTTCACCCAGAGACAGTGGAGTCCATCTGAGGGCATGTGGCGATTTTGGATTGTGGGAGCAAGTGGCTACCAGGTGCTCTGTTTGGGCAGGCACTGGGATATCTCGCCCCCTCCAGGGTGCCCTAGACAATTCAGCCATGCACAGCTCTGAAAAGATTTACTGTGGCTTTTTGATCTCTTTTGAGATTTATTTATCAGTCATTGAAACAAGGCTGGTGGAAGACCTTACATGGTGGCACTAGAGGTGGTTCATGGGCGTGGGTCCTACATACCTAAATTTTGGCAGTTTAATTCCTTGTAAAACTTGGTCCAGAGTTGATAGAGTCCAGCCAGAGACATGGCAAAGATTTTGGGGTGTCAGGAAGCCAAGAGCGTCTATAGGCCGCTGATGCTCTAGTCCAGGGAGTCCAGGTTGACCACTCATTGGTTCTGTGCCCTCTGAGCACCTGCTGTAGCAGATGCAGTGGCCTTGGCCAGACCAGAACTGGAGCTGGGGAAGCACCGGTACATGTCTTGGATACTCTGGGGTGGCACTTCGTTGGACTTGAGAAGCACTGCTCATTCACACAGAGACTCTGGCCGCAGTGGCCCACTCTTCAGAGTGCTGAGAGCTGCTGCTGTCCCCACCTTTGGGGCCTGCAGTCCCGCCACTGCCATCTTTTCTGCTCCCTCCTTCAGTCTGAATTCTGCTGTTTTATTTGAAGCATCATAATGTACAATAGTGCTAATGATAGGGTTTCACGAATACAGTGTTCCAGCACCACACTAGATGTCCTTTTCCTTCTTTCCCCCACCAGACCATCCTCTTCCCTCCACCATGTCCTTGGGGTCTCTTTCTATCCATCCCATTTACTGTGATCTCCCACCCTTCATAAGCTTTGGTTTGTAGACCAGCTTCAGGTTCTGTTGTTTCTGAGAAATTTTCAAAATATTATACTGTATGGATTTTCAGAAGATAGTTCACCATAGAATTTGAAACCACAGGAAATGAAACACCAAATTGAAGGGACGTCTGCAATTGTTTGTAATAATATCTTATGTTCTTATTTTTGTGGCATCGATTGTAAGGTCTCCTTTTAGATTTCTGATTTCAGTTATTTAAGTCTCTCTTTTCTTCTTAGGTTAGCCCAGGGCTTGTCAATTTTGTTATTTAAAAAGATTGCAGTTTCATTGATTCCTTCTGTACTCTTTACTACATTTATCTATGCTCTGATATTTATTATAGCTCTTTTCTAATTGTAGTTGAGTATAAAGTTAGGTCATTTAAGATTTTATTCCTTTTTAAATGTAGACATTTTGTTTGTTCGACAGTTTTCTCCTAAGAAACAGGGGGAAACAGCTCCCAACTTCTCCATAGTCCTTAGTCTCTTTCCCCCCAAGAGATATATCAACAGTCTTTTACAACAAAAAAAAGTTCTAGGACAATCTAGAATCTACTTCTTAATTGAAATCTAGTAAAATAAAAGCCTACAGTTTTAGTAGCTTTCCCTCTTTCAGGATAATTTTTATGTATTTGGATAGAGTGCCTTATGGGGTAGCAATCTAAAATTCATATTTTCTATCATTAAAGTCAGATTGAAGGTCAAATATATGCATAATTAGAGTATTCAAAGTAAAGTCAGGAGAAAATTCTAGCATTAGGAGACACACAACTCTTTTAGAGATTGACAAGGGTCTGATTAGAACCTGGGACCACAGAAATAAAAATACCGTTTGAAATTTTAACTGGGAGTAACTGAAAACAGAAGAGGAGAATCTTCCTGCCACATGCGGAAGATACTGGAAGATGCACAGATTAAGGAGGCTTTGTTCTATATCTGGTCTCTGGGCATTCACACATAGCCATTAAGTGCAAACAAGAAGCCAGAGAGCATGTATCCCCTCTGATCTCCAGTGGCACATTTCTCACCACAAAACTTTGCAGCCAAATATTCCCCAGGCAATCCAGGTTCATCTAAGCAGAACTGCCATGCTTTCTGGCAGATATTACTGTTTATGTCAACCTAGTCTCATGAGCTGTCTGAAAGAGCGAAGGGATTTACTGTTCAAAGGAGATGAAAGATTGCAAGAGGCCAAAGATCTCAATTCAAAGAGAACCCATTAAAGATATTTTGCCATGCCAGAGATTGTCTTCATGCCAACTCTGTAAAAAGGAAACCTAAACCTAAAGACAGAGATTTATAAAATGACAGAATTGCAGATAAGGCATCAACTCTATATAATTTGTTTTCCCTCATATATACAGATAGAATTCACAGCGCTTTGCTCACTGCCATTCAGCATTTGTTTTTATTTCCCAGTCCTACCCTTACTATTCCTTATTGAGTTTACTGTTCTCAGTAATTGATTTCCTAATGCTTAATTTTTATTGGGATTTCCACCTTCCTCTTAAAAACTTCTACTATACCAACTTTACATTATGCTTGGAAGAAAAATTGAAAAGAGAGTGCCTGAATAATATTTCTATCCTATAAAAAAATAAGTTCTCCCCATGATTTTCTTTAGCTCCAGATGTTAATGTCAAATTTTAACTATAGTCTCTCAAGTTCATTGTAAACGTGTTTTGTTGTTACTCCCCAGAATTCATTTCCCTATACCTCCTTGTCTCTTTGAGTGCTGGTGTCAAATACTCAAAATGCTGGCATTACAGCTCCTTCATGGCACCTCCTCACCAATCTACCTTAAAATATAGGTCTGACTGCCAAATCTCACAACAAGGAACAAAGCAGAAAAAAAGGGTGTGCTGCCATGCAGAATCACAAATGAAAATATCAGCCAGCTTTAAAGGCATCAAATGATCTCTCTAGTTTAAATTGCCAGCCTCTGTCAAGGAGTGACATGGTGTTTCCTGATGTGTTGAAAGCAGCACTGCGATGAAAGGAAGATAGTGCCCTAATCCAGCCGAAATTCTGAACTGGATACCTGGGGGGAGTTTTGTATACAGTCTTTGACTCATCATGATAAAGACTGGCTGCTGACAGCTCATCAACTTTGACTTCTGGCCAAAACTCTAACTTGGCTTCTCTCCTTTTTCTCTCCCCACTCACCCTACCCTGAACTCTTCCATTTCCCCATTTCCTCAGCTTCTTTTATAACTATGTATAAATTGAAGATATTCCTGGGTCTGAAGATAGCAACGTTAGTCCATTTTTATTATTTTTAATTGAAGTGTGGTGGACACTTTTGGTCCTAGTATTTTCAATGCAACTAATATTTATTTGATATTCTACTGAATGTCATAGATGCAGAAGTGTAAATAATAAACATGGTTGTGGCCCTTCAGAAGTGCTTCCAAAATTTGTACCTAGGGACACTGAAATTACAATTACTTATAGAAATTTGTTAAAAATGCATATTTCTGGGTTCCAACGAATGTTTTTTCTTTGATTTTTTTTTATTTGGTGCAAGAATCTCCATTACTTTGCCGGGGGTGGCTCCCAATTGGTGCTCAGGAGGCCTGCAGTACCACCAGCGATTCTTCTTGCCTACTGTTCCTGTGGTTCAATGCAAGGGCCAGAGGATGAAATACTTCTTGGGATTGGAGGTGCTGGGGATTTCCCAGGCCACCCTGGCGGTGTGGTGCAGAGAAGCAAACCTGAGTTGGGTTCAGGATAAGCATTAATCATTGCACTATTTCCTGGTCCCAAGAATCTCTTTTTTACTGTTTCTTAAGTTGCCCTCAAGCATATTGCCACTTGAGAACTACTGGTAAACGCATAAATATGGTATTTAATTTTATTATGAAAGATTAAAAATGTAATAGGATTACAAGGAAGTGAATTTACATTAGTCTACATATGACAAAAGACCAGAGGAGATGAACTTTACATTGAAACTTGAGAGGTAAAAACTGGAGTAAACATTTCTCAAGAAGAAAAAATTTTACAAAAGGTCCTAAGTATATCATATGTTAGTAGGTTTTTTGTTTCATTTTGTCTTGGGGCCACACCCAGAAACACTCAAGAATTACTCCTGGCTCTAACAGTCTGGAATCACTCCTGGCAGTGCTGGGGATCAAACCCAGGTTAGCCACATGCAAGGCAAATGCCCTTTAATTTGTACTAAAAATAAGAACTTTGTAGTACAGGGTATGGGAATATTTATGGAAAAATACCTTAGAGC
The DNA here is from genome assembly GCF_027595985.1 of Sorex araneus. Taxonomy (NCBI): domain Eukaryota; kingdom Metazoa; phylum Chordata; class Mammalia; order Eulipotyphla; family Soricidae; genus Sorex; species Sorex araneus. Next base: position 147,887,446 of record NC_073304.1, on the reverse strand, counting down.
ATATTATTTCCAGACAAATTTATATAAGGGTCAAGTTCACACAATCTAAACTCTGTAATAATTTTGGAAATTATAAGAAACATTCAATTAACTATTTTTTTTAATGGTTTTTGGGTCACACCCGGCGATGCACAGGGGTTACTCCTGGCTCTTCACTCAGGAATTACCCCTGGCGGTGTTCAGGGGACCATATGGGATGCTGGGATTAGAACTGGGGTCGGCCGCGTGCAAGGCAAACGCCCTACCCGCTGTGCTATCGCTCCAGCCCCTCAATTAACTATTAATAAAAATATCTAAATAAAAGTTGGAAATTTGAAAAGTAAATACTGGTAATTCTTACTGACTTGTAGCTCACAATCAATGCTTTGACTCTGTAGAGGAAGTATTGTTTACACTCTTTTGCAGAGGAAGAGGAGGTTCTAACAGTGATGATGACACACACATTCGTATGCAATGATAAAGAAGGAGTCACACTATTCGCTGTATCACTGTTATCCGTTGTTTGTTGTTGTTCAGTTGTTCATCAATTTGCTTGGGCAGGCACCATTAAGGTCTTCATTCATCCCTCTCACGTGCTAGTGTAGCCCAGTGGCGTCTGCTCACTCCAGGAACATGAAGAGCACATTGTTGTTACTGTTTTTGGCATATCAAATACATCATGGGTAGCTTGCCAGACTCTGCTATGCATAGGAGCCTCATACACTAGCAAAAGCCATCTTTTCAAAGCAGTATTACTAGAAATATCAAGAATTAATGAAACAATAGTTGAAACATAGAAGTCTGATTTTTCAAAATTGATCCAATAATTTCTCCTATACAGAACAAAAACAGTGAACACGTTACCTAGAAGGGGAACACCTCTTGGTAAACGACTTGCTCTGAAACTTGTGACTGCTTTCCCAAGCTAGAGAATGTTTTTTACAGACTAGCATAATGCTTTATTTCACAGGCATACTTTTGAAAAACAGTCAATAATATGACCAAGACAGTTGTTTCCAGTGATTTACTAATAGAACCAAATAGAAAACCTATAACAAACTATTTTTTTTCCAGGAAGAAGAAAACATCTTTTCTGTTTGATTCTTGGGGGTCATATGTGGAGGTGCACAGGGCTGACTCCTGCATCTGTGCTCAGAGATTACTCCTGCTGATGCTCAGGGGACCATATGTGGCGCTGAGCCTCACAGAGGTTGGCCACATATAAGACAAATGCTCTGCCCATTATACTAACTCTATAGCCCTTTAGTCTATTTAAAAATATAAAAACATATGCAGCATGATCTCGAAAATAGAGGCTTAATGACTCTAAGATGAGATACAAAAATTTTCACACTTTCCCTCTAAGGAAACCTTTTTGATCATTTTTAGTCAATTATTCATAACAAGTAATAAAAATAAATCTTAGCATCTTCCTTTTGGGTACACTATTACAATAGATAATATACTTATATTTTAAAAATAAATTAATTTTTAAAAGATTTACAGATGGACAATATTTTTAAATGATTGATATTTTTACATAATGCCAAAAAGCAGTTAGAAAATGAAAGTTATGCTCAGAATTTAAGGAGGACATAACTAGCACCACGATAGTAGTTGGAGACTTCAACACTGCCTTATCACCTCTGGATAGATCGACAAGAACAACATTCAGCAAGGAAACAATGGCTCTGAAGGAAGAAATGGAGGAGACAGGGCTAATAGACCTATACAGGGCTATACACCCCAAAAAGAAAGAATGCACATTCTTTTTCCAGCGCACACGGAACGTTTTCCAAAATAGACCACGTTCTGGGTCACAAATTATACCTAAATAGAATCGGGAAGATAGAAATTGTACCAATGATCTTCTCAGACCATGATGCACTGAAGATGGAAGTTAATCACACACAGACATGGAGAACCAAATCAAAGACTTGGAAATTAAACAACTGACTATTGAACAATGAGTGAGTCACGAAGGAAATCAAAGAAGAAATAAAAAAATACCTTGAAACAAATGAGAATGAAGACACAAGCTACCAGAACCTATGGGACACAGCTAAAGCTGTGTTAAGGGGAAAATTTACAGCTCTGCAAGCTTTCCTCAGAAAAGAACAAAGGGCCTATGTAAATAGCTTGACTTCCAACTCAAGATCTTAGAGAGAACCAGCAAAAGGAACCCAAGCCAGATCGAAGGAAAGAAATAATAAAACTTAGAGCAGAAATTAATGATATGGAAACCCGAAAAACAATCCGAAAGATCAATGAAATAAAGAGCTGGTTCTTCGAGAAAATAAATAAGATTGATAAACCACTAGCAAGACTCACAAAGAAAGAAAGAGAGAAAACCCTAATAAACCGAATCAGAATGAAAAAGGGGACATCACAACAGAAACCAAGGAGATGCAAAAGATCATCAGAGACTACTTTGAAATTCTGTATGCCACAAAACAAGAGAACCTAAAAGAAATGGATGAATTCCTTGATTCCTACAATCTCCCAAGACTGAACAAAGAAGACTTGAAATACCTGAATAGACCCATTAATATTAAGGAAATTGAAACTGTAATCAAAGGTCTCCCCAAAAACAAAAGCCCAGGTCCAGATGGAATCACTGGTGAATTCTTCCAAACATTTAAAGAAGACTTGTTGCCAGTCCTCCTCAAGCTTTTCCAGAAAATTGAAAAGACAGGAACCCTTCTGAACAGTTTCTATGAGGCACATATCTCCCTAATACCAAAAGCAAACAGAGACACCACTAGCAAAGAAAACTATAGACCAATATCTCTGATGAACACGGATGCGAAGATCCTCAACCAAATACTAGCAAATAGAATCCAAAAACTCATCAAAAAGATCATACACCATGACCAAGTGGGATTCATCCCGGGGATGCAAGGATGGTTTAACATTCGGAAATCAATCAACATAATCCATCATATCAACAAAAGTAAAGATAAAAACCATATGATCATATCAATAGATGCAGAGAAAGCATTTGACAAGATCCAACATCCGTTCATGATAAAAACTCTCACCAAAATGGGTTTTGGAGGAACTTTCCTCAAGATAGTCAAATCCATCTACCACGAACCTATGGAGAGCACTATCATCAATGGGGAAAAACTAAAGGCCTTTCCTCTAAGATCGGGGACAAGATAAGGATGCCCACTCTCACCACTTCTCTTTAATATAGTACTGGAAGTACTAGCAATAGCCATTAAGCAAGAAAAAGATATTAAGGAGATTTAGATAGGAAAGGAAGAAATTGAACTCTCACTATTCGCAGACGATATGATACTATATCTAGAGAACCCTAAAAGCTCTAGTAAGAAACTCTTAGAAACAATTGACCTGTACAGTAAAGTCGCAGGTATAAAATCAATACCCAAAAATCCATGGCCTTCCTACATGCAAACAATGAGTCAGAGGTAAAGGACATGAAAAAAGGAATCCTGTCCCGGAAAATCAAATACCTTGGAATCAGCTTAACTAAAGAAGTAAAGGACCTCTACAAAGAAAACTATAAAACGCTACTCCATGAAATAAAAGAGAACATGAGGAAATGGAAACATATCCCCTGCTCATTGATAGGGAGAATCAACATTGTCAAAATGGCAATACTTCCCAAAGCATTATACAGATTCAACGCGATCCCAATAAGGATACCCATGACATTCTTCAAAGAAATGGATCAAGCAAACCTGACATTCATATGGAACAATAAATGCCCACGGATAGCTAAAACAATTCTTGGGAAAAAGATGATGGGAGGCATCACCCTCCCCAACCTTAAACTTTACTACAAAGCAGTAACAATTAAAACAGCATGGTACTGGAACAAAGGCAGAGCTGCAGACCAATAGAACAGAGCTGAATATCCCTACACACAACCGCAAATGTATGACCATCTAATCTTTGATAAGGGGGCAAGAAATGTCAAGAGGAGCAAGGAAAGTCTCTTCAACAAATGGTGCTGGCATAACTGGACAACCACATGCAAAAGAATGGATTTAGACCTTGACCTGACACCATGCACAAAAATCAGATCAAAATGGATTAAAGACCTCAACATCAGACCACAATCCATAAAGGTACATCGAAGACAAGGTCGGCAAAACCCTTCACGATATTGAAGCCAAAGGTATCTTCAAAGAAAGAGGACACGGAACTAAGCAATCAAGTAGAAACAGAGATAAACAAATGGGACTATATTAAATTAAAAGGCTTCTGCACAGCAAAAGACACAGTGACCAGAATTCAAAGGCAATCTACAGAATGGGAAAGGATATTCACCCAATACCCATCTGATAAAGAGTTAATAACAGGGATATATAAAGCACTGGTTGAACTCTACAAGAAGTAAACATCCAACCCAATCAGAAAATGGGCCGAAGAAATGAACAGAAACTTTTCCAAGGAAGAGGTACGATAGCCAAAAGGCACATGAAAAAATGCTGTGTATCACTAATCATCAGGGAGATGCAAATCAAAACAACCATGAGATACCACCTCACACCATAGAGAATGGCACACATCTAAAAGAACAAAAGCAATTGCTGTTGGAGAGGAAGTGGAGAGAAAGGAACCCTTCTACACTGCTGGTGAAAATGCCAACTGGTCCAGCCCCTTTGGAAAACAATATGGACAATTCTCAAAAAATTAGAAATTGAGCTTCTATTTGATCCACCAATACCACTTCTGGGAATATATCCTGGAGAAACAAAAAAGTATAGTCGAAATGATATCTGCACTTATATGTTCATCACAGCACTGTTTACAATAGCCAGATTCTGGAAAAAAACTGCGTGCCCGAGAACAGATGACTGGTTAAAGAAACCTTGGTACATCTATACAGTGGAGTACTATGCAGCAGTTAGAAAGGATGAAGTCATGAACTTTGCATATAAGTGGATCAACGTGGAAAGTATCATGCTAATTGAAATGAGCCAGAAAGAGAGGGAAAGACATAGAAAGATTGCACTCATCTATGGAATATAGAACAACAGTGTAGGAGACTTATACCCAAGAATAGTAGTATATAATACCAGGAGGTTGGCTCCATAGCTTGGAAGCTGGCCTCACATGCTGGCGGAAAGTCATCCCATATAGAGAGGGGAACACCAAGTAATATGTGTTTGGAGATCCTTCGCGGGAAGGGAGATGCGTGCTCAAAGTAGACTAGAAACTGAACAGGATGACCACTCAATACCCTTATTTGGAACCACAACACCCAAAAGGAAAGAGAGATACCAAATTGGAATGCCCCGCTACAGAGGCGGGGTGGGGTGGGAGGGATGGAACTGGGGGTGGGGGGAGGGATATTGGGTTCATGGGTGGTGGAAAATGGAGACTGGTGGAGGGATGGCTCTTAAACATTGTTTGAGGGAAAAACAAGCACGAAAATGTGTGAATCTATAACTGTACCCTCACTGTGACTCACTAATTAAAAAATAAGTTAATTAACAAAAAATGAAAGTTATGTTAAAAACATAAAAGTTGGGCTAAATTTAATGAAAGATGATAAAGAACACAAAAAAATATAAAGCATAACTTGAGGAACTAAAGGAGACTTAGATGAATAAAGGGATATGTGTTGTATGCGTATTATGGCTCAAGAAGTGCAATGTAAGTTGAAGGTATAACTAAATATATATAGAGATTTCTTGCTATATAGTGATACAGTGGAACACAAAAATCAAACAAAATTTTGAAAAGTACCAGATAGAAAATGATTTCAAACAATGGAATTACAATCAGCTGACTTTCCTGAAGAGCTGATAGCAACCTAAAGGCCTCTGGAAAATATTTTAAAAGTACTGAAGTAAGACAACTGTTGACCAGAAATATATCCAGAAATATGTTTTCAGTAAAAAAAATTAAGAATGAAAACAATAGAGATAGTAAGAAAATAACAGAAAACATTCACTACTAATGGAATTTTAAAGACATTATTACAGATAAGGGACTCCATGCCAGGCTGTTTTCACTCAGGGCGCCCCAGAGGGGGCCAGGTGAGAACCCTCCCTGCCCCAAGGGACCCAGCCCTGGCAGCTGATGTCCACTACCCAACAGATGCCATGCTCCAGGCTGCTTTCTGGACATTATAAGATACTTTCTACCCATTTTTCATAATTACCACACCATATTTGATGGAGTTCAGGCAGTAGGCTGAATCAGAGAGTTTTATATATATATATATATATATATATATATATATATATTACATATACACCTCTTAGAGAGCCCAGCAAGCTACTGAGAGTGTCCTGCCCGCACGGGCAGAGCCTGGCAAGCTACCCATGACGTATTTGATATGCCAAAAACAGTAATGATAGGTCACATTCCCCTGACCCTGAAAGTGCCTCCAATTGTTAGGAAAGATGAGTAAGGAGATGCTGCTGAAGTCTCAGGTATGGGAGGAATAGAGATATTTCTGGTGCTGGCTAAGAAAATCAAAGAACAACGGGATGACAATGATACAGTGATTACAGATTAAAAAAAGGCAGTGATCTCAGAAGAAATGTCAAATACATACTGGAGAGTATCATTCTGAGTGACAGTAGTCAGAAGGAGAGGGACAGACACAGAATGATATCTTGTGTATGTGGGAAAAAAAGAAACAAAATAGGATTACAATTGCTCAAAGGCAAACACAGCTGAGACCTACCTACCTACCTACAGCTACCTTCAGTAGCGACTTAAAAGGAACAGAGGAAGGAAGGGGAAGAGGAACTAAAAGGGTAACACTGGGCAACCATGGAGGAATGTGGATGCAGTGGTGGAGTGTGTGGTACAAAAAACCCTACCGCTAACAGTATTGTAAACCATAAAAACAAAAAATTAAAAAAAGAATAGAAATTGTAACAAAGGAAATAAATAATACATATATAAGTAAATAATAAAAATCTTGAAAGACTAGTGTAATAAACAAATATCTCCCTGGAGATAGCTCAGGGGTCAGGAGTATGTCTGTAGGGTCATTTCTGACAAGCTTGCCCCCACCCCAACAGTGCTGGGTGTGGTCCTGTAGGTCATAGATGTGCCCCTGGAAACCTCCAGCACTGCCCAGCCCCATTGCACTGCACTTGTCTGGCTTGAGTATTAAATACAGCAGCTTAGTTGGCCAAGTACCATCAGGAGTGGCCTTGAGATCTCTGGACACTGCTTGCCACCTACCCTAATGAAAGAACATTAAAAAGAGGTTTAAGACACTATTTAATATTTCAGGCAATAACTATGCTACAGCTTCTTGTGTTTTTAGAAAGAAGATAAATACATGAATTTAATTCTACTTAGTCAAGTTTAATTCAAACATTAAAATTTTGTGGGTATATGGAAAAAACCAGAGTGCCCGAAAACAGATGATTGGCTAAAGAAACTCTGGTATATTTACACAATGGAATACTAGGTAGCTGTCAGAAAACATGAAGTCATGAAATTTGCATATAAGTGGATCAACATGGAAAGTATCATGCTGAGTGAAATGAGTCAGAAAGAAAGAGACAGACATAGAAAGATCGCACTCATATGTGGAATATAAAGTAGCTGAGAGGTACAAGCTTACAATGTTGCGATTCCTGGCAGACATTTCTCTGGACTTAATTACTAGAAACTAAAATACAGAAATCCAAAACTATGTTGCTGCTAGTGCGGCCTCCTGACTTCATATCTCTTCATTCTCAGCAATGGAAAACAAATTACCAAATGCTTTCTTTTCAGCAGATCGACTTTAGGGGGGAGAAACTCCAAATCAATAATAGTGAATTTTTTTTGTTTAAATATTGAATGTAATCAAAGTAAAGTGAAAGTAAAGTGAAATTTACCAGTTACACATGCGGGATGGGAGGCTGGGGAGGTGGGGGGAAGGGGGGAGGTATATCGTGATTCTTGGTGGTGGAATATGTGCACTGGTGAAAGGATGGGTGTTTGAGCATTGTATAACTGAGACTTTAACTTGAACACTTTGTAACTTTCCACACGGTGAATTAATAAAAGAATTAAAAAAAATAAAAAGAAAAGAAAAAAAATTTGTGGGTAAAATTTTACATGATAGAAGAAATAAATAATATCCAAACAAGAAAGAGGAGGAGAATTAGGATTAAAAATAAAATTCTAGGGGCCAGAGTGTTAGTACAGTGACTTTCCTTGTATGTGGCTTACCCACGTTCAATTCCTAGCACCACATATGATTGGTTTCCCATCCACCACTAGGAGTAATCCCTGAGCACAGAGTCAAGTATAGGTTACCCTGAGTACTGCTGGGTGTTGCCCCCAAACCAAAAAAAAAAAAATTAAGTAAAATTCTATTCTCAATTGCTGATTCAAAAGAATGCATAGAAAATTTAAATAAAGCATGAAAAACTTTTAAAAGAAAGTATAGAATAAGTTGATAAACATATACTACTATATTGAACATATCAGTCAGTCTTTCTATTGCTCATCAATTTGCTCGAGCAGGCACCAGTAATGTCTCCATTGTGAGACTTGTTGTTACTGTTTTTGGCATATCGAATACGCCACAGGTAGCTTGCCAGGCTCTGTCCTGTGGGTGAGATACTCTCGGTAGCTTGCCAGGCTCTTAGAGAGGAACGGAAGATTCAAACCAGGGTTGGTCGAGTGCAAGGTGAACGCCCTACCCACTGCACTATCTCTCCAATCATCCCAAAGCAAAAATATCAGGTATAAAAGCAAAATATAAGAACATAACTTTTAGCAGAAATAGAAGATAAAACAATAGACTAATTCAATGAGAATAAACAATAACAGAAAAATGAACAAAAACAATAATTATTTGATATCTATAGAGGAAATAAATAACTGATATAAAGAACATATACAAACTCTTTCACTTCATATTTTGAGAACAAAATATCTCAAAAATACATCACTTGTATCACTGGTTCATCGATTTGCTCAAGCAGTCGCCAGTAACGTCTCCATTTGTCCCTGTCTCGTGCAAGACCTAATGGCGTCTTCTTGCTCCAGGAAAACTAAGAGCCTCAAACTGGTCATTCAGGGTCTTGACAAAAAAGTCTGACCATCTCATAGGTGGGCAGCCACGCGGTCTTTTGACATCCTGTGGAATCCAGTCGGTAACAACTCTAGTTCAGTGGTCATCTCTAAATCACACTACATGTCTGGCCCATCTGATTTTTGACGCATTGGCAAACAAGACAGTATCCCTGATTCTTGATTGTCGATGGAGGTCGAAACTCCGGATTCCTTCTCTCACTTGAGTGAAGCATGATATTCCAAGCATAGCTCTTTCGATTCCTCTTTGGGATACCCAAGTAGCATTCTCGTCCTGTTTATGTAGGGCCCAGGTCTCTGGGGCATATGTTAGTGCAGGAAGAATGGTGGAGTCGAAAAGATGTGCCCAGAGCTGGAGTTTCTTCATTCTCTTAACAACTTCTTTGATGCTCTTGAAGATGTTCCATGCTGCTTTCTTCTTCCTGCTCAGTTCTGGCGCCAAGTCATTCCTCATGATGCAGGTCTGTTTTTAGCCCAATACCATGCTGTTTTAATTACTACTGCTTTTTAGTAGAGTTTGAAGTTGGGGAAGGTGACGCCACCCATATTCTTTTTCCCAAGGATTGCTTTAGCTATTTGTGGGGGTTTGTTGTTCCATACGAATTTCAGGAGTGTTTTTTACTTTGTCTATTTCTTTGAAAAATGTCATGGGTATCCTGATAGGGACTGCATTAAATTTGTATAGTGCTTTGGGCAGTATTGCCATTTTTCTCATATTAATTCTCCGTATCCATGAGCAGGGGACGTGTCTCCATTTCCTAATGTCCTCTTTTATTTCTTGAAGTAGTGTTTTGTAATTTTCCTTGTATAGGTTCTTCACCTCATTGGTTAAGCTGATTCCAAGGCACTGGATTTTCTGAGGTATTATTGTGAACGGAATTGTTTTTTTAATGTCTCTTTCTTCTCTTTCATTATTTGTATCTAAGAAAGCCACGGACATTTTGGTGTTGATTTTGTAGTCTGCCACTTTACTATAACAACCTATTGTTTCTAGGAGCTTTTCTGTAGAGTCTTTAGGGTTTTCCAAGTATAGTATCATATCGTCTGCAAATAGTGATAAATTGATCTCTTCCTTTCCTATCTGAATGCCTTTGATATCTTTTACTTGTCTAACTGCTATGGCCAGGACTTCCAGTACTATATTGAATAGGAGTGACTAAGCGGGCGACCTTGTCTTGTGCCTGATCTTAGAGGGAAGGCTTTTAGCTTTTCCTCATTGAGAATGATATTTGCTGTTGGCTTGTGGTAGATGGCTTTGACTATATTGAGGAAAGTTCCTTTGATGCCCATTCTGCTGAGAGTTTTCATCATAAATGAGTGCTGAATGTTGTCAAACGCTTTCTCTGCATCTATTGAAATGATCATATCGTTATTATTATTTCTTTTATTAATGTGATGAATTATGTTGATTGACTTGCAAATGTTAAACTGTCCTTGCATCCCTGGGATCAATCCCACTTGGTCATGGTGTATGATCTTTTTGATGAGTCGTTGGATTCTATTTGCTAAAATTTAGTTGAGGATCTTTGCGTCTGTGTTCATCAGGGATATCCATCTGTAATTCTCTTTCTTTGTGGTATCTGTGTCTGTTTTTGATATCAGGGTGATATTTGCTTCATAGAAACTGTTTGGAAGTGTTTTTGATACTTCAATTTCCTGGAAAAGCTTAAAGAGGATTTGGAGTAAGTCCTCTTTAAAGGTTTGGAAGAATTCACTAGTGAATCCATCTGGGCCACTACTATTCTAGATAGTCTCTGGACTTCATTTTCATGCTCATTGATTCTGTCCTCAGCAGCTGTTACTCTGCTGCTGAGGCTGTCCACTGAGTTTTTTAATTCGCCTACCAGGGTTTTCAGGTCTGACATTTCCGTTTACAATTTTATTTACATTTTCTGCATTTCTACCTTCAAATCTTCTTGTTTTTTATTGGCATTCGTTTTTATTGTTTCTTTTAGCTCCTTAGGCATCCTCAGTAGCTTCCTTCTAAATTCCTTGTCAGAGAGTTTATCTAGCACTTCATTGCTGTTTGTTTCTTCGGGGTTAGCCTCTTCAATAAGTAAGCTTGGTGGTGTTCTGCCTTGCTTTACCATTATGACCTATGTGCTTAGCCCTTCATACTCACTGTTCCTGTTCTGCTTATGATGTAGTATTAATTGAGGTGAGCTTAATGAGTTATTGGCGTGTGTATTTCTGGTGGTTAAGCTAACCTAGTGAAAGTTCCAGCAACGAGGCTAACTTATGGTTCTTATGGGATATGGATGGGGGAGAATAACTCGGTCACAGCTCCAGGAAGGAGCCCTGACAAGGGCTGGATACCTGAAGGGGATGAGCAGAGGGCGCCCAGAATGTTGCAGCTTGGGGTGCACGTGTGGTGTGCCTCAATTCCTGTCCCCCGCAGACCAAGTATGAAAACCAGCTCTCCTGGAGACTGGTTAGAATCATGGCTGTGGGAAGGAGCCCTGACAAGGGCCAGATACCTGAATGGGATGAGAAGAGCTTAATTCTTTATATATATATATATATATATATATATATATATATATATATATATAGAACAAGCTCCTGCTTTCATTGACCTTAATTTTTTTCTTGTTTTCTATATAATTTAGTTTTTCTAAGCTTTATGTATTTAATTTATTATTTTCTTTCTCTGACCATTTTATTTCACCTAATTAGATTAGCACTCTTTAGGTTCAGAATCTACTTTTCTTTCAGAAGTAATACTCTTTTGTGTGCAATATAATTTTAAATAATTTTTAATGGAGTAATATTGGTTTAAAAAGTAAGTTTCAGATTATTCATTTTACAAATACAGATTTATATATATATATCTATATACTATATCATGATTGTCATCAAATGCATAACATTTATCCACGATTTTCTATTGTAAATAATACTTCTATGAATGTAAAGATACATGTGAGTATAATTTTGTATCATAAAGATAAAAATTTTGAGATAATAATTTTGTATCATTGAATATATACTCAGAAGCTGCTCCAGTTGTTGAAGAAACTCCCTTGCTCCACTTCATACACCTAATTTTCTCCCCTAATTTAATTTTATTTTTATAAAGTTGTTCACAAAAATTTATTACATTTAATATTCCAACACCAATTCTATCTCCATAACACCTTCCCACTACCATTATTTAGAATTTTCCCACCATCACTCAAGTCTTCCCCCAAAGCACGTACTAAATAAGTTATTTTGTAAGGGTTGTTATGAACAATGCGTTAAAAATGATCCAGATATTTTCCTTACAGAAAAATGTGTGAAAATTGTTGTATCTCACCCTAGAAACTTTAAGCCCTTGTATGAGATTACTGACATGTTAGATGTTGAGCCTTGTGTACTAATATTAATTAATTTATTTTTGGATCAAGATCGATTGCCTTCTACCTCGACCCTATCAAATACGGTGTGCTACTCTTGGTACATCAGTGGACTAGAGTATTAAATCTTGTATAGCTGCAAATGCAGCCATTGCTCCAAGAATTCTAATTTTTTTTTCTTTTTGGGCCACATCTGGTGATGCACAGGGGTTACTCCTGGCTCTGCACTCAGGAATCACCCTTGGTGGTGCTCAGGGAACCATATGGGATTCTGAGAATTGAACACGGTTCGGCCGCATGCAAGGCAAACACCTTACCCGCTATCTATCGCTCTAGCACAGGGATTCTAAAATTTTAAATAGGGTAATACAACTGGAGATGACTTTGGGATACAGAAGCATCTCTGCAGCTTGGAGCTTTCTTCTGAGATTTATTTATGTGTCTCTGGATCACGGCCATTAATGAACTTATATGGCACCCACTTATATGGGTCCACGTTTGTGGATGTGGCCTCCAAGCTCTGGGAAAGACAGGGAAATGGGGGGAGGGCACCCATTTCCAACTCCACAAGAGCCTGGAGATTTCGCTCACAAAAGTCAGATGCCTGAGCTTTTCAGAAGATTCTCATGCATAAGGGACTTGTCCTTACCCTGTAGACCTGGGCCATGAGCATGGCAGTGATTGGGTTCTGGAGGTTTTGGGCTGCTGGGGCTCTACTGGAGCTGGTGCTGGACTCACCCACCCACCTCTGGTTGCCCCAGAAATGAGGTTGAGCCTGAAAACATCTCTGAAACTTGTGGCTCTCTTTGGAGATTTATTTGTGAGTCACTTATCCTAATTTTTTTAACTGCTATCCATTTCCATGCGTTGTCTTCTGTGATTTCAAAACTAATGTCATGAAAAAGGAACTTTTATTATGTTTATTTTATGGAATATTAAAGTAGTGCATACTGACAGTGATAGTAAGATGAAAATCCAGAATTTGAATCCACGTTGTTCTACTGAGGAACTTATGACTTCTCCAGGATCTTGCTTCACAAGGAATTCTTGCTCTCACACCTACTTAATTTTTAGGATCAGGTTTCATATTACCTTTAGTGCTCTCTCTCGCTCTCTCTCTTTTTCTCTCTCTCTCACACACACACATACACACACATACACAAACACACACACAAGAGCATGAGCAAAAAATGGAACCAATATTGTTGTTATTTTTACTGAAGAGCTCCCATAAATATTTATTTCTGCTTTGGGGGATCATACCCGGCAATATGCAGGGCTTACTCATGGCTTTTGTGCTCAGGGATCACTCCAAATGGTGCTCCAAGGACCATATTTGGTGCCAAGGATAGAACTAAGATTGGCTGGGTAAGATAAGTGGGTTACCTGTTGTACGCTCTCTGGCCCCTTAAAGCATGGGCTGGGATGTGTTTCAGTAACAGGTCATATTCTTTTTGGATTTTATTTATTTTTAGCTTTTGAGGCACATCCAGAAGTACTCAGGGCTTACTTCTGCCTTGTGCTCAGGGATCACTCCTCGTGGTACTTGGGGATCCTTTTGTGGTATTCGAATCAAACTGAGGTTGCTTGTGCTTGACTAGCACCTGACCTACTGTTCTTTCTCTCTGATCTCTCTCCTGTTTTTTGAGTTGCCATTGCATTTAACTCTCTATGTTCTTTAATTTCCTTAGGGAAATTTTTGGCCTGAAGACAACATTCTTTTGACATCTATTTAAAATAAGAAAAATGTAAGTCAAATGAAAACTTTCAGGCGTGGGATAAAATAATTTTTGTTTTTCTATATATTTTAAAATTTATATTAATTAAGGGCTGGAGCAATAGCACAGCTGTTGGGCATTCGCCTTTCACGCGGCTGACCTGTGTTCGATTCCTCCGCCCCTCTCAGAGAGCCTGGCAAGCTACCCAGAGTACGGAGACCACACAGCAGAGCCTGGCAAGCTACCATATTGGATATGCCAAAAACAGTAACAATAAGCCTTTCAATGAGAGACGTTACTGGTGCCCGTTCGAACAAATCGATGGGCAATGGGATGACAGTGACAGTGATATTTATTAAAGCATCATGATTTACAAAGTTATTCATAATATAGCTATTTCAGATATATAATATTCTAACACAAGTTATACCATTCATGTGACTTCCTTCCACCAATATCTCCAGTTTCCATCTTGTTACTTATGCAGCCTGCCCCCTTAGTGGCACAAAAGAAACCTTATTTACTATTACTTGATCAAAAAACGTTTAGAGACTTGGCAAATGAAATTATCAGAAAAGAAATAAAAGTCAATATGTGATGATTGATGCTTATAAGTTATTAGCCTATGCAAATGCATTAAAATTGTTTAATATGTCTACTCTCAATACATAGATACATTTTCAACTTTCTTCCCTGTCTTTAATAGAACTATTTTTTAATGTTTTGCTAATACATTTTAGAGTTTACATGCCATAGGTAAAGCCTACAGCTGTAAATTTTGTAAGAATGAGAGTATAATTCAGAAAACATAAAGGGCCTGGGATAAAATATCTTAAGAAGAAAGCTGATTAATGGGTACATTTTCAGCAAAAAGTATAGTAACATTAAGGACACTGAGTTAAAAAAATTGTCTAGAACTATTTCATATGGTACTTTATCTTTATAAAGTCAAATGTAGATAAACATAAACTGTTAAAATCTCAGCTGCAATCATATTAGTATCACTGTATCACCATCATCCCGTTGCTCATTGATTTGCTCGAGCGAGCACTAGTAAAGTCTCCATTATGAGACTTGTTGCTACTGTTTTTGGCGTATCGAATACGCCATGGGTAACTTGCCAGGCTCTGCTGTGGGGCCAAGATACTCTCAGTAGTTTGCCGGGCTCCCCAAGGGGGCAGAGGAATCGAACCCTAGTCGGCCATGTGCAAGGCAAATGCCCTACCCGCTATGCAATCACTCCAGCCCGCAATCATATTAAAGATAGATAATTATTTGCATCTTAGAGTCCCAAAATCTAATTTTCAACAGATTAAGCATGTTTTCTTTGTTATACAGTTCTATGCAATTGTTATGCAATTATTCTTTGTATGCAATCTATCAATGCATATAAATACGTACTTGAAGTCTTTCATTTTTTGACAGGAAACAAATAGAAGTTCAGTATACTGCTTATTGTAGAATTGTTTATAATGACATGAAAATGATAGCAGTCTGGATCCCATCCATGGGAATCATTAACACGTGGATGCATGGATGCATATGATGGAGTACTTTGCAGAAACTAGAAGCCATACACTGTACATGTGCATAGCAATACAACTTACCTTAGAAATATATTGCTGGTGAGAAAAGGTAAGAAAGTATCTATAGCATAACACTAGTGTTATAAATTAAATGGTATGCACTAATCTTTTCCACTTTCTATGGATGTTTATAAAGCAAAACTTTAAAATCAAGCATATGGGTACTTGCTTATTCAGAGGATGAGAGCCAGATATGGGCTACAGAATAAAAATGAGAAAGTGAAAACAATAGACAGAAGAGAAATCTTATACAGACTAATAATAGTAGTATGTTGCCACTTGAGGAACATGGTACAGTTGGGGTCTTTGTAAAACTAAAATCAAATTAAAATAAGAAAGAGGAATAAATGTCAATTGCTGATCTAGAAATGAATCACAAGAACTATGTTATAATGATGTGAAAAATTAAATTTATATTCTTTTAAAAGAATAAGACCAAATATAACATAAGAATACAGCCTTGCATATTGAAGTATTTTCCTCTATTCTTTTGTGCATCAGAAAATATTCACTCATTAGTCACACAACTATTATTCTCATTCTACTTTTTGGCATTGTTAGATCTAATGTAAAGTTTAAGACCTAATATTATTAGACCCAATGTGCTCTAAAGCTAATGCATAGAGTTTCTATTAGCAGCTAGCTAACTCCTAGGTAGGCCTATGGGCATTTCCTAGGTTAAAATACTTGCATATTAAAAGGATCTAGAAAACTTGTTCTTGCCTTCCTTGCTAACCATAGCAGGGGAGTTAAATAACTCAAGGAAAAAACACATAAATTGTCTTTTGATATTTAAAGATTCTCTTTCTCAGACATTAGTGCAGATATACATAGGTTCACAATAGTACCAGTGATAAACATGTTTATGGTATAGTAGTAAAAACAATCATATACCAACAATAGATTAGGGAGTGTACTAGCCCCAATTCCCTAATGTCTGACAACTATATACTCAGTCCTTAGGTAGATAGATCAGTACAATGATGACAGGGGCTTGTATATGACTGAGCTAAGGTTTCTTTTGGATTGAATCCAATAGCAGGAGTTATAGACAAACTTTGCTTGTGGCAATTAACTACATATCCAATTATTACTTGAGTAGAAAAGGGTTAAAATAATGTTGGACTTTGCATACTGCTGTTCTATTTTCAGAAACTATCATCTTAAATAAAAAAAGAAACAACACACCACTTTAATGCCCTTAGCAGATGGATCTGTGTTATTGCAGAACAGGGACCTGGAAAGTCTCCATATACCAAGCTATAAATATTCCTCTGACATTTATTATCCTCACTTGAGTTCAGGTGCTTAAATACTTGGACTGAAGTCATGTTTGTAGCAGAAAAAAGTTGATCTTTAAACATACCTTGTCCCTGGCTAAATTATTAGCAACAAAGATGGAGGGTAAGTACATTACAGCAAGGGAGTCTCCCACTTAAGAGAGGTCATGCAACCTTTAAGTCAAATTAGTGGAAGTTTAGATATGCTTGTAGTACAAATTCTTAAACACCTCACCTCGGACAATTTGATGGATCACATCCCAGCAACTTCCCACCAACCCTAGGTTTCTAAGTATGCATCTACTAGTGTGAGCTCTGCGGTCTTGAGTTAAGAGTACCAGTCCCACCAGCTGCAGAGAATAATAAATTCCAACTCCAGTGAATCTCAAGTCACATTGCCTTCAGGAAAGAGTACGATTAGATATACCAAGAGATAATAACCTTTATAAAAATCCTCCTAATAAAATAGAATTAAGCTAAAGGTGTTGGCATAGATTAATAGTCCACCTTCATTTAAGGGTATGGATTCCTCAGTGAGATGATTTTGTGATTTGGGGTACAATTTAATAATATTGCTCTTAATTAAGTACTACTTAATTTCTTTGGGGATGATTTTGAGGAGCTAGTATAGGTTTCATTTTGAGATGAAAAATAACCAGTGTATGGCATTGCCTAGGATATTACATTTTAAAATTTTCACAAATATATCCGTTCCCAAAGCTGTTCCTAACTCTTACCCAGAGGACCAGAAGTGTGTGAAGTTGAAGAAGATGCCTCTTACTTCATTCTGTCCTATTTCTTGAGCATGAAAGGCCCCTTTGTCATTGAAAATTTGACCTAGCGTGATGTTCTACTAGCATACTTTTAGTATTTAGACCTGGGCAACACATTTTAAAGGGACATTCTCACACTACATTGTCAAGAGATAAACGAAGGATCAGAAATAAGGAGATAAAAATGAAGTCAAAGAAATTTGACTTCTATGATCTGAATGTCAATAAAGTGTCAGAGTTTCCATGTATAGATTCAGGATTTAGCCTACTTTCAAATGTTTGTTCTTCCAGTTAGTTGCTTTGTCAATGTAGGAAGTTATTTAACTCTCCTATTTAGTTTCTTCATATGCAATTGTAAAAGCTAACAACAATACTACCTACACTATAATGTTGTTGAGGATTAAATAAACTAGGAATAATAAAGTGCTTAGTAAACATTTGAATATATCAGGAAACTTTGTTAGCACTTTATTTTTTTTTTCATGTTTTTTTTTTTTTTAAAGAAATATTTTATTGAACCACCGTGAAAACAAAAAAAAATACAAAGCTTTCAGGTTTAAGTCACAGTCAAATACTGATTAAACCACCATCCCTTCACCAGTGCACCCGTTCCACCACCAAGAACCCCAATAAACCCCCCTCCCACCCCACCCCCCATCCAAGTAGCTGATGATATTCCCATTATTCTCTCTATATATTGAGTACATTTCATATTTCCATACAGAACTCACTACTGTTGATTAGAAATTTTCCCCAACATCAGGCCTGCTGAATAAGCATCATCTAATAAATTCTCTTCCTTGGTAAAGGTGAAGACTTTGAGTTTTGGGTTTCTAATATTTTAGTTCAGTTCGCAGTCAAAGTGCATGGCTGCAAGAATCTGCTCTAGTGCCAAAATGGGTTAGGAGACCTCAGGATCACAGTCAGTAGGCGGGAGGCTCTGCTTCTCGTGCCGCGGCTCTTGGTTCATCTCTGGGCGGAAGGCGCGCCGGGAACACCTCCCCTCCCAGGATCACCTACAGGCTACGTCACTAAAGAAAGTCCTACCTCCTGGTGTAGGGGTCTTAGAGGGTGGCTCTCACCGCGTGGCTGCTGCCGCTGCTGCCATTTTCGCTCAGAAAAATGGGGTGGAGAGGGAAAAAAAATCCCTCCCCGGGCTGCACGAGGTTGTAGTTCAGTTCGCAGTCAAAGTGCATGGCTGCAAGAATCTGCTCTAGTGCCAAAATGGGTTAGGAGACCTGAGGATCACAGTCAGTAGGCGGGAGGCTCTGCTTCTCGTGCCGCGGCTCTTGGTTCATCTCTGGGCGGAAGGCGCGCCGGGAACACCTCCCCTCCCAGGATCACCTACAGGCTACGTCACTAAAGAAAGTCCTACCTCCTGGTGTAGGGGTCTTAGAGGGTGGCTCTCACCGCGTGGCTGCTGCCGCTGCTGCCATTTTCGCTCAGAAAAATGGGGTGGAGAGGGAAAAAAAATCCCTCCCCGGGCTGCACGAGGTTGTAGTTCAGTTCGCAGTCAAAGTGCATGGCTGCAAGAATCTGCTCTGGTGCCAAAATGGGTTAGGAGACCTCAGGATCACAGTCAGTAGGCGGGAGGCTCTGCTTCTCGTGCCGCGGCTCTTGGTTCATCTCTGGGCGGAAGGCGCGCCGGGAACACCTCCCCTCCCAGGATCACCTACAGGCTACGTCACTAAAGAAAGTCCTACCTCCTGGTGTAGGGGTCTTAGAGGGTGGCTCTCACCGCGTGGCTGCTGCCGCTGCCGCCATTTTCGCTCAGAAAAATGGGGTGGAGAGGGAAAAAAAAATCCCTCCCCGGGCTGCACGAGGTTGTAGTTCAGTTCGCAGTCAAAGTGCATGGCTGCAAGAATCTGCTCTGGTGCCAAAATGGGTTAGGAGACCTCAGGATCACAGTCAGTAGGCGGGAGGCTCTGCTTCTCGTGCCACGGCTCTTGGTTCATCTCTTGTTAGCACTTTAAATTAATAAACACATAAAATAGGGACTGGAGCAATAGCACATTGGGTAGGCTGTTTGCCTTGTAAGCAGCTGACCCGGGTTTGATTCCCAGCACCCCATATGGTCCCCTAAGCACCACCAGGGGTAATTCCTGAGTGCAGAGCCAGGAGTAACCCCTGTGCATTGCCAGGTGTGACCCAAAAAGAAAAATAAATAAATAAATAAATAAACAAAATATAAAAACCATTAAAACTAGGGGCTATGCAATTAATTTGACAGCAGGATTTTATTTGAGATGCTATTAGGTAAAGGATACTTAACATGGGTATAAATGGAAAGATTGTAAAGACATCCAAACCTATGAATTACGTGTAAGTTTCGTGTATATGTATATTTTCTTGGGGGAAAATTAGTTAAGTATTTCTTACATTTCTAAAAAAGATCATGGCTTTTGAGAAAACTGTTGAAAAGTAATTGAAATCCATAATGGAGAACTGATTTTACTTTTTTTGGTAACTAAATCTTAAAATTTAGGCTAAGAATGATTTCATCTGACAATCATAGCACTCATCTTCAGTATTGGAAAATCAGACCAAATTAACCTACATTAATCAGACATCTTAGAGTTGAAGCAAGTCTCAATCTCTATGTCCTATAATCTTCCTGCATCCTATCCTTCCCATAACTGAAGACTATTTGAGTATTCTGAAACTTTATTTTGAAGTTATAAGCTTACTGAATGAGATAGTGAATGATACCATCCTTTGATAAAAACTTTTAGCATAATTCTAGGCAGTTCACTGCCTAGATTATTTTGTAACAAACTTATAATTATAACTTGGCATCATCCTAACCCTTTACACATATTTCTTATCTGCTATCAATGGCCAACATCCAGAGACTATAAAACCAAGCTCCCAGAAGAGACTGACGCAGTCTCTTGCCCCCACGCCTGACTGTCTTCACTGGGGGCCCTTGGAGGGGACGGGTTGCATTTCCCTCCCCCAACAAGGAGAGCCTCGACAACTGAGGACCTCCGGAACCCAACCATGGCCATGCTCAGGGCCACTCTCCACATGTTCGGACAAGCCTCACGCATGGGGGAGCTGGCGGAGCAACCCAGGTATGCGGGACCCAGGGCCGAGATCTCCAAGGCTGCTTGGATTGGGCCTGGGCCTCTTCTGCCCAGATCCCCCATTTTCCAGTAGCTAGGCAATCACACCCAGAGACTGCCCCTAGTGCCATCAATGGCCAACATCCAGAGACTATAAAACCAAACTCCTGGAAGCACACAGGACATCTAATAGCCTAATTCTCCCTTTTGGAGAACTTGACAAGCTATCGAGAGTCTATTCCTACTTAGGAGAGCCTGGCAAGCTCCCCATGGCATATCCATATCCAAAATACAGTAACAGATATACACATACCTCTCGGAGAGCCTGGCAAGCTACCGAGACTATCCCACCTGCACAGCAGAGACTGGCAAGCTACCAGTGGCGTATTCAATATGCCAAAAACAGTAATGATAGGTCTCATTTGCCTGATCCTGAAAGAGCCTCCAATCATTGGGAAAGAAGAATAAGTAGAGGCTGCTAAAATCTCAGGACTGACTGTAATAGAGATGTTACTGGTGCCCACTAGAGTAAATAGATGAACAACAGGATGACAGTGATACAGTGTGATACAGTGATTATGTTGTCCATGATATCTTCCACAAATTTTCTGAAGAAAATTGCTGTTATAATCTGCATGATATTTTACTGAGATCTCTGTCATAGTATTCATTATATAGTCTGCCTTCCATATTGTAATATAAACACACAGAAGGTTTTTATTGTATATTATTCAGTATACTCCTGTTTTCACCTACAAAAAACATTTTTCTACCTTTCCTAACTCAAGATTAGTATTCTGAAAGATTTAGATTCTCATGAAGCTAGAAGTGATCACGTAATTAATAAGATGTTTTTATTTTTTCAACTTTTATTCTGGGAGATTTTTGAGCCACTCTTGGATATGCTCAGGACTTGCTCTTGGCTTTCTGTTCAGGAGTCACTCCTGCTATGCTTAGGGAACCATATGCGGTGCTGACCATATAACCATATGGCATATGCTGACCATATGCCGATCATGCTTGATTGGCTGCAAGCAGGACAAGTGCCTTACCTGCTATACTATCATTCAGACTAGGTAGAATGTTTTTGGTAACAATACCTTATGACAGTGTCCTGGCTAAAGGGATATGAATCATAAATCACAAAATCCTGTTTCCATTCATCCTGTCCCTGAGATTTTAGAAGCCTCTCTCTACTCAGCCTTCCCAATGATGCCACATTGGAGGCTCTTTCAGGGTCAGGGGAATGAGATCCAGCTTGTTACTGGCTTTTGTATATGAATACACCATGGGAAGCTTGACAGGCTGTCACATGTGGGCAGGAAACTCTCAGTAGCTTGCTAGTTTCTCCCAGAGGGAGAACGAGGTTATAAGATATCTCTGGGAGCTTGCTTTTAAGTCTCTGGATGTTGGACGTTGATGGGATTACACACACCTGGGTTCCTCTGCCAGTACCTTCATGCGTGAGGCTTGTCCCAATGTGTGGAGAGGGACCTTGAGCATGGCTAGGTTCCAGAGGTCTTCAGCCATCAGGAGCTCTGCTCGGGGCGGGGAGGGAAGCTGGAGCCCATCCCCTCCGAGGGGCCCCCGGGAAGACAGCCAGGTGTGCGGGCAAGAGACTCATATCAAAAGGATATGAATATGAGAGTTATATCATACTCAGAATCCTAGCCATAACTCCTCATATGTGACCCTCCACATGCTTCACATGCTTTTTCCCCCCCTTCTACAATGACCTTAGCCTCCTGATGAGGTTATTTTATGATAAAACCTTGATTCTTGAATGACTGAACTATCTATAGTCATCTACTTTTGTGCTAAGTTACTAAGATGTTAATTTTTGACAGAAGTATGGTTTAATATTATGATCTTTTTTTTAAATGTAGGAGTACTGCTATTTATGCTATTTATTTAGTCATTGATTAAGCTGATTAACATTAAAATCTTGATAAAGAAAAAAGTTTAATAATTCTGAATCCTGGTCCCTTGATGTCAATCTGGAACATCTATGTCATGGATTTCTGATACAATTAACTCTTACTTTAACTCCTTTCTAGTCATTTTTTATTTAAAATTCACGTGACTTTTCTTTTTTTTTTTTGTTTTGAGGTCTTTGGGTCACACCCAGGTATTTCCAGAGCTTACTTCTTTCTCTGTGTTCAAGGATCATGCCTGTCAGCCAAGATCATGGGATCATATGTGGTGGCAAAGGTTGAATTTGAGTTGGTTGTGTGCAAAACAAGTATCTTATATGCTATTCATTCTATCTCTTTGGCCTCAGAATTGTTTTTTTTAAAATTTCCAGTTTTTTTAAAATACATATAGACTTTAAAATGCTTATTCAAGATAAGGTAATGCCACGTAATGCACTGCCATTTATTTAATAAAATCAGTTAATAAAAGTTTAAAATTTTATTATTACCTTAGAGCCACTGTATTTAATATTTATAACGTAGTAAGAAAAATGGTTCTAATAAGGTATGTAGTTGTATTACTTCTGATTTTTTAAAAATATAGGTTCAGTTGAGAAAAGTCATCATTTCTAAGTTACTTAAAAATAATCTATCAGGATTGCAAAGATAAATGATGTAGGAGGTGAGATGTTTGCCTTGCATGCAATTGACTTGGGTTCAATTTCCAGCAGTCCATATGATTCCCAACCACCATCAGACTCACTCCGGAGCATAGAGCCTGGAACAGCCCCTGTGTACTTCTGGGTAGCACTGCCTGTAGCACTGTCATCTCGTTGTTCATCAATTTGCTCGAGCGGGCACCAATAATGTCTACATTGTGAGACTTGTTGTTACTGTTGGGTATGCAAAAATAAATAACAAAGAATTTTAGCAAATGAATGAGACACAATTTTTTAAAAGTCAGTAAAAAGGTGAATAAACATCTTGTATGATAAGAAACCAGAATATAAATTTTATAAAAAATATATAGGAAAAAAGAAATAATTGGTTAAAAGAATAAAGAAGAAGAAGAGAAAATATCGTATTATATTACAAAGTTTATATTCCAAAGTAAAGAATTTGTCACGAAAATGAGCAAAAATTGCTATCTGCTGTTCTCTTGAGTATTTCAAATACTTACATGCAAAGCAGCTTAGTTCCACTATAGGCTTAGAGAAAGGGTTTTTGAAAAATCTAGTGTTAGGGGTTGAATCATAGAGACTTTCAATTATTCCTCTATCCAAATTCGGGGATAATACTTCTTATGATTGTACTTTCTATGAGACTTTACATATACAAATAAAATCTCATGAAAGTCCGTTTTCATCGAAGCATGAACATCCTAGAGATTTAGTTAAAAGAGACTGAAGATATTGATGTAGGCAGGTAGATAGGGAAAGGCCCTGGGCAATGAAACAGGTCAGCAAAAGTTCTGGGAGGAAAATTCCAAGGCTGATCCACTTTGTGGATATCTTAAGCAGTGGACCCTGAGGAGATTGGATCCCTCCCCATGAAGGAAATTCCTCGAATTCCCTCAGACCTCTCCCTCAATCTGAATGACTTCAGTGATTCAGCCCAAAGAAGACCATCACCACTCCCAACCTCCCTGGTAACCTCCCTAGCAACCGGCTTTTACCTGGG
Source organism: Sorex araneus (assembly GCF_027595985.1). Classification (NCBI taxonomy): domain Eukaryota; kingdom Metazoa; phylum Chordata; class Mammalia; order Eulipotyphla; family Soricidae; genus Sorex; species Sorex araneus. The sequence continues at coordinate 147,863,078 of NC_073304.1, read as the reverse complement.
AAGAAGCCCCATGTGGGGGCAGGTTGGAGAAACCCTATAAAGGCCACCTTAAACAAAGGAAGAACGCACATATGCTGCCAGACCCCATGTGCCACTTGCGCCCATGTGGCCGAGCACGTGTGGCACCTGAGCACATGTGTCGTCCGCATCTCCCCTCTTGAGATGTGTATTTCCATGCTTTCGTGTCTAATGCTAGGATGTGTGTAGGGCTCTCTCCGCCCTTGGAGAAGCCCTAGTTCTCTCTTGACTATGTTACTCTTTTTCTCTCTCTCACTCTCTCCCCCTCCACACCTTTAAATAAACCTCCAAATAAAATCTATTTACTTCACAGCTTGTCTACTCCTGAAATTCCTTTCTGCAAGGTGAGACAAGAGCCCAGTAAGCCTGGGTCCCGGGTGGCAGAGGCGGTTAGGAAGAAAGTGACAGTCTTTCTCCTCCCTGCTTCACATAAGTCACCGTGGGGCCCACCAACATCAATATGAGATCCTAAGTTGACTATCAGGCTTATTTTCAAATTTATCAAACTTTATCTTATTCCATATAAATTTATGAAGACTCTACATTGTAAATCAAGCACCATGCCTACTACATGATTTCTGTTTAGTTTACAGCTTCATTGGATAGAAAGGGAGAATCTATCTTTTTGAACCATACACAGAAACTGCAGGAGTCGGGCCTATGGATAATCCATACCTAAGTTAAAGAAAGATAAATACTGGCATTACTAGTGGATGTGAATGAGAGTTCTTTTCTCCCCACGTGCATGGCAACACTGGTTGTTTTTGTTTATTTTTATATGTTATAGTCTCACTGGTGTGAAGTGATATCTCATTGTATATTTCTATAATTTTTTATGAAGATGTTTTTTAAGGTACCAAAGTTTATAACAGTAGGGATACCTTTTATTGAAACATCAAAGTTTACAATAGTAGTGACTTTTTGTACTTATGCATGACACTAGAATGCCAGCGTTCCTTCACCATTATCCCAAGTCCCTTTCCCCACCAGTCCCCCTCTTCATTCAGTGATTATTTTAAGAAAAAAGACACAAAAACTTTTTTTATAAAAAAAAGGGGCTAGTGCATTATAGCCCTAGGAATAGAGCTAGAGAAGAATAATAACACTTCTATTTTCAATTGGAGAAAGCTGGAGAGGGAGTGAGGCATTGTCTGTCCTTCCTTTCTCTCTTTCTCTCCCTCCCTCCCTCCCTTCCTTCCTTCCTTCCTTCCTTCCTTCCTTCCTTCCTTCCTTCCTTCCTTCCTTCCTTCCTTCCTTCCTTCCTTCCTTCCTTTCTCTCTTCCTCCCTTTTCTTTCTTTTCTTTCCTTCCATTGAGTCATTGTGAGAGATACACAGTTGCAAACCTGCTCATGACTAGGTTTCAGTGATACAATATTCCAACACCAATCTTCCCACCACCAATGACCCCAGTTTTCCTCCCACCACTCCACCATCCCCAGCATTTCTCTCTGGCAGGCACTTTTCTCTGTCTGTCTATCTGTCTGTCTGTCTGCCTGTCTGTCTCTTTCTCTCCTTTTGGGGGCATGATGGTTTGGAATATAGATACTGAAAGGTTATGTTTGTTCCTTTACCTACTTTCAGCACGCAGTCATTGTTTAGCTTGATCATTTCCAACTATCAATACCATAGTAGTGTCTTCTCTATCCCAACTGCCTTCTCCCCCAACACCTTAGGTGGGCTTCCAACCATGGACTTTGTCTCTTGGCTCATGTTTCTACTGACCTTGGGTATTAGTCTCATACTAAGTTTTTTTTTAATGTACCACAAATGAGTGCAATCATTGGTGTGGTTAATCTTATTAAGGAGTATGGGTTGGTATAAACAGAGACAGGGACCTGAGGTCTTGGTAATTAATATACAGAATTCAGGAAGGGTAGATTCAGAGACAAAGACTTTTGACTCTCTGAATTAAGTCTTGGAAAACATTAGAGAGTTTTCACAGTCCAAAAAAGAAAGGAGAACGCTGAGCTGGGTTATGAGTAATAACTGAAAGCAAATGCTCAGGTATTAAAAGATATTAAAATGCCATCATCATAAATTATAGCTATTGATGCTAGTGAATGACTTAGGTTTACACAGACAGCCACTTAAATTGCTGTTTTCTAGAGTAATTGGTCCCATCGTGGTAAATTAAATGGCATGTGGCAGTGAAACATACTCAAATCTTCATTGATGCCATGTCCAGATATTATTTGGCTGTGCATGCTATAATGCAGTTCTACAGAAATAACTAAAGTCTGATATAGCTGAGGTTGGTTGTTGTCCTACTTTGTCACTTCTATCTCCTCCCCACCAGACACATACACAATGGTAAAAAGAAAAAAAAGCGGCTTCTTGTCTTTTCTTGAGGCAGATGTACAAGCCAAAGCCAGTATCTAAGATGTTCTTTAACTGAATTTAGTAACTTTTATAATTATTTCTTTTATTAGCTAAATTTTAAGATTCTAATATGTTTATTAATGGGTGACAGTTTGATAAAAACTAAAAAGTGGAGAAAACTACCAAGATTTTTTAAAAAGTTGAACATTTACTTTGTTTGAATTAGTATATTAGTGAATATATCACTCATTTTCCTCAGCAATTTTTTTACTTTTAAAATGTTATATATATATATATTTTATTAATTGGTGAGTCACCATGAGGGAATAGTAACAGATTTACACATTTTCATACTTGTGTTTCCCTCATACAATGTTCGAGAACCCCTTCCTCCACCACTGTTCATTCTCCACCGCCAGTGAACCCAGTATCCCTTCCACCTCCCAATCCCATACCCCCTCCCCCCCCCCAGCCCTCCTCAACCCCGCCTCTGTGGCAGGGCATTCCTTTTTGTTTGTGTTTTAAATAGTTCCTTGATTTAAAAGTGACAAAGTAAAACAACAACCAACCTCTGCTATATCAGACTTTTGTTATTTCTGTAGAACTGACATTACAGCATGCACAGCCAAATAATATCTGGCTAATTCTTGACACTACTATAATCTTACTAGGTGGCCTATTGTACTTAATTTAGTAGTACGAACCAAATTATATTGTAGAGAATATATACAAAGACGAATAGTGCGTTTATTTGTCCTAAAGTCTCTAATTACAATTGATTCTCTGTTTCAAATATTATAGCAAAAGTGTGAAGGAATTTTATTTGTAAATCTGGCTAGTGGTTTTAAAGGCATTTGGCGTGGCTTGTTAAGATAAATTTTCCTACAATCTTGATGGATAAAACATTCATTGACATGTTCATGTTTATTTCCATAATAAATTTGGTTTAATTTAAGCTCACATATGTGAACAGTCTGAACTGTTAGATACAGAAATCCATGGCAAACAATATCTGATTTATTTGACATTATCTATTTAAAATGTTAGTACTCAAAAAGGCAGTTAGAATCATTTTGTTGACAAACAATGAAAAGTTTTAAATGTATTTAAAAGACTATATCCATAGAGATGAAACACCATATTCATTTACATATCATTTATTAGAATGATAAAAAATAGAGAACAATTTCAAAAATATAAAATGACAAATGACATAGTGCATCAAGAATATGATCTATATTTTTTTCTGGAAGAGCCGAATTTGTATTTCCAAGCAACTCTAGGGAGGGGGGTAAAGACCACTCCAATGATAGTTAACCAACCAGACCAGATAATTCAATTCTTTGACCTGATGCTATGATACTGCTAGAACCAGTGATGTTAAAAATAAACGGGACCACACTCAGAGATATTGGGAGTAGGGCCATGAAGTTCCAGGTCCCAGAAAGCATGTCCTTTAGCCCTTTGAACTATCTCCCCAGCCTCCTTCGTTTTTTGTTTGTTTTTCTTTTTGAGTCACACTTGACTCAAGTTTACTCCTGGCACTGCACTCAGGAATCATTCCTGGCAAGGCTCAGGTTATCATATAGGATGCAGGGGATTAAACCTGGATCAGCTGCCTCAGGGCAAGTGCCCTACCCACTGTACTTATCTTGGGCCTCAGTCTGTAATCTTTTAAAGATAAAGTATAAATATATTTATATAGATATAAATTTATATAATAAATATAAATTAAATCTTTCAAATAAATCTTTTTTCTTTCAAATTGAAACGGTAATAAAAAGACTCCCCAAGCACAAAAGTCCTGGCCCAGATGGATTCACTAGTGAATTCTTCCAAACCTTTAAAGAGGACTTACTCCAAATCCTCTTTAAGCTTTTCCAGGAAATTGAAGTATCAAAAACACTTCCAAACAGTTTCTATGAAGCAAATATCACCCTGATATCAAAAACAGACACAGATACCACAAAGAAAGAGAATTACAGATGGATATCCCTGATGAACACAGACGCAAAGATCCTCAACAAAATTTTAGCAAATAGAATCCAACGACTCATCAAAAAGATCATACACCATGACCAAGTGGGATTCATCCCAGGGACGCAAGGATGGTTTAACATTTGCAAGTCAATCAACATAATTCATCACATTAATAAAAGAAATAATAATAAAGATATGATCATTTCAGTAGATGCAGAGAAAGCATTTGACAACATTCAGCACTCATTTATGATGAAAACTCTCAGCAGAATGGGCATCAAAGGAACTTTCCTCAATATAGTCAAAGCCATCTACCACAAGCCAACAGCAAATATCATTCTCAATGAGGAAAAACTAAAAGCCTTCCCTTTAAGATCAGGCACAAGACAAGGTCGCCCGCTTAGTCACTCCTATTCAATATAGTACTGGATGTCCTGGCCATAGCAGTTAGACAAGAAAAAGATATCAAGGGCATTCATATAGGAAAGGAAGAGATCAACTTATCACTATTTGCAGACGATATGATACTATACTTGGAAAACCCTAAAGACTCTACAGAAAAGCTCCTAGAAACAATAGGTTGTTATAGTAAAGTGGCAGACTACAAAATCAACACCAAAATGTCCGTGGCTTTCTTAGATACAAATAATGAAAGAGAAGAAAGAGACATTAAAAAAACAATTCCGTTCACAATAACACCTCAGAAAATCAAGTACCTTGGAATCAGCTTAACCAAGGAGGTGAAGAACCTATACAAGGAAAATTACAAAACACTACTTCAAGAAATAAAAGAGGACATTAGGAAATGGAGACACGTCCCCTGCTCATGGATACGGAGAATTAACATGAGAAAAATGGCAATACTGCCCAAAGCACTATACAAATTTAATGTAGTCCCTATCAGGATACCCATGACATTTTTCAAAGAAATAGACAAAGTAAAAAACACTCCTGAAATTCGTATGGAACAACAAACCCCCTCAAATAGCTAAAGCAATCCTTGGGAAAAAGAATATGGGTGGCGTCACCTTCCCCAACTTCAAACTCTACTAAAAAGCAGTAGTAATTAAAACAGCATGGTATTGGGCTAAAAACAGACCTGAAAACCAATGAAAAAGAGTTGACTATCATGTCACAGAACCCCAAATATATGGCCACTTAATCTTTGACAAAGGAGCAAGAAATGTGAGGTGGAACAAGGAAAGCCTCTTCAACAAGCGGTGCCGGGAAAACTGGATAGCTACCTGCAAAAAAAAAAAAAATGAACTCTGACCTCTGTCTAATGCCAGGCACAGAAGTCAGATCAAAGTGGATTAAAGACCTCAATATCGGACATGAATCTATAAGGTACATAGAAGAAAATGTAGGCAGAACTCTCCATGACATTGAAGCTAAAAACATCTTTAAGGATGAAACAGCACTGACCATGCAAGTGGAAGCAAATATAAACAAATGAGACTACATCAAACTAAGAAGCTTCTGCACTTCAAAAGAAACAGTGACCAAAATACAGAAAGACCCCACAGAATGGGAAAGAACATTTACCCAATACCCATCTGATAAGGGATTAATATCCAGGATATCCAAGACACTAGTAGGATTGCATGAGAAAAAATCCTCCAACCCCATCAAAAAATGGGGAGAAGAAATGAAGAGAAGTTTCCTCAAAAAAAGAAATACAAATGGCCAAAAGGCACATGAAAAATGCTCCACATCCCTAGTCATCAGGGAGATGCAAATCAAAACAACAATGAGATATCATCTCACACCACAGAGACTGGCACACATTCAAAAGAACAAAAGAAACCAGTGCTGGCGTGGATGTGGGGGAAAATGGACGCTCTTTCACTGTTGGTTGGAATACCAACTGGTCCAGCCTTTCCGGAAAACAATGTGGACAGACCTTCAAAAACTAGAAATTGAGCTTCCATATGACCCCGCAGTACTACTTCTGGGAATATATCCCGAGGATTCAAAAAAGCACAGTAGAAATGACCTCTGTACCTATATATTCATTGCAGCACTGTTCCCAATAGCCAGAATATGGAAACAACCTGAGTTCCCTAAAACAGATGACTGGTTAAAGAAACTTTGGTACATCTACACAGTGGAATACTAGGCAGCTGTTAAGAGAGATGAAGTCCTGAAATTTTCTTATAAATGGATAGACATGAAGAGTATCATGTTAAGTGAAATGAGTCAGAAAGAGAGGGACAGACATAAAAGGACTGCACTCATTTGTGGAGTATAAAATAACATCATATGAGGCTGACACCCCAGGACAGTAGATACAAGGGCCAGAAGGATTGCCCCATAGCTGGAAGCCTGTTTCATGATCGGAGGGGAGAAGGCAGATGGAATAGAAAAGGGATCACTAAGAAAATGATGGCTGGAGGAACCAGTTGGGATGGGAGATGCATGCCGAAAGTAGATAATGGATCAAACATGATGACCTCTCAGTGTCTTGGTTGCAAGCAATAATGCCCAAAAGTAGAGAGAGATTATGGGAAATATTGTCTGCCTTAGAGGCAGGGGGAAGGTTGGAAAGGGGGGTATACTGGGGATATTGGTGTTGGGGAATGTGGAGTGGTGGAAGGACGGGTGTTTGATCATTGTGAGATTGTAACCCAAACATGAAAGCTTGTAACTATCTCACGATGATTCAATAAAATTAAAAAAAAATTTTAATCTTTGTTCTCTCACATATCTTATTTTTGACCAAATAATAAATGTGAAGGAATCAATTTGATGGATTCTGAGTATGAATCTTTCAAATGTTGATAACCCTGGGAAAAATCATGTTTTTGGAGAGAATTAATATTTTTAAATTTTATTATTTTTTCAATTGAATCAACAGTTGCAAAGCTTTCAGGTTTGAGTTTCAGTCATACAGTGATTGGACACCCATCCCTCCACCAGTGCACACCTTCCACCACCAATGTCCCCAGTATTCCCCCCGTTTCTCAACCCTCCCCCTGGCTCTATGGCAGACATTTCCCCCCATACTCTCTCTCTACTTTTGCGCATTATGGTTTGCAATTTAGATACTGACAGGCCATCACGTTTGGTCCTTTATCTACTTAGAGCACACATCTCCCATCCACCTATTCCTCCAACTATCGTTGATTTTCTGATCCCTAGGAGAATCAGTTTTTTGACATGCAGAGCTAGAGATTCTCAAAGAAGATCAAAGTGAATAACGGAGACTGCATGTAAAGGTTGGACAGAATTTTGACAGAACAGCATGAACTTCAGAGTCATGTTGGGTTTAATTTATAGTCTTGTCAATTATGGTTATGTGACTTTGGTAAGCTATAAACCTGTCAGTGACTCAATTTTCCTCATATATAGCCACTGTACATCGTTGTTATGGGATTATATAAATGAACATTGGAAAGCTTAATGCCTGTAGTATAGAAAGTGCTATTAAATACATGGGGTCTAGAACTTGGAAATGAAGTCTGAGAGGAAGGCAGGAAGTTTACACCCATCAGTTGATGCTAGTAGATGAAGCCCTGTGATAATGAAAGCTTGGAAAGAAATATCAGACTGAATGCAGGAATGGATCCAGGATGGGATTTTTTTGAACACTAATACTTGAAGAATAGTTATAACCATTAGATTAAGTAAATTAAGAAGTAAAATTTATTAGGTAAGAAGTTGTTACAGAGCCAAATTAACAGCTTAAATGGCAGAGCTTGTGCCTTGCATGTGTGAGGCCCTGAGTTCAATCCCCTGCATAACATGACCCCCACAGCACAGATGTTTCTTGAGAACTGTCGGGGTTCACACCCTCAGAACTGTGCCACTGGTCTGGTCATCACAGGAAGTGGCCCCAGGGCTCCTGAGATCCACTGGGCTTGGAGTCTGTTTGAAAAAAAAACACAAGAAAATAACAAATAGGCTAAAGACAATGTTATTGTCAGAATTCGGGAGAGTTACAAATTGAAGTGAGGATGATCAGCAATGTCTAATGCCACAGACACTGAAATGTATTTGCTAGGCTTATCATTTTGTAAGTTATTAGAGTTATTTGATGAAACAAGTTTATTTTGAATGCATGCTGAAGGCTAATATGAATTTCCAAGGTTGACCACTGCAGAGAGAATGAGAAAGTAGAGGAAACACCCAGGTTATTGGAAGAAACTTGCTAGAAGCAGGATAGTAACTAGAAGAGACCTGAGTTGAGGAAAGTGTTCTCTCTGTCTCCGTCTCTGTCTCTCTCTGACTCTCTCTCTCTCACACACACACACTATCCCCTGAGCCATGTATATGATCTATCATCTGTGGTCCCCTTTACTTAAATATATACTACTCAAGCCTGCATATGTTCATGAGGAATATGGGAAATGTAGAGGGAGGAAGATGTTAACTGAGGGAACAAAGTCCTGGAAGAGACAGGAAAAGAACACAAGTAGATAGTTCTGAAAATTAAAGCCGATAATTTGAAACTAAAAGAAGGGAGAATGGCTGGCATTGCGTTTGTAGAGAGAAAACAGTTCACATCTCATCAATCAGCATTTCCTCTGTGTCAGCAAAGATGTTAGCACCTAGAGTGAGATTGGGGACATGGCCATCAGTTTACAATGGGCTGGTTGCTGAAGTAGAGCGTAAGTAAATGCTATTGTTGAGGAACTAAACTTTGAGGCTAGATTGCCAAACATAGTGTGCACAGGTACTCTTACGTTGTTTAAAAGGAGGGCAGGAAGTCAGGAGAGAGAGTACAGTAGTTAAGGTGCTTGCTGTACAGCACTGGTGACCCAAGTTATCTGATCCTACAAGCATTGCTAGGAGTGATCACTGAATGCAGAGCTAGGAGTAAGCCTTGATCACTGCTGGGTGTCACCTAAAAAAAATAAATAAAGAAAAAGAGGGCAGAAGTTGCAAAGGAAAGTAGGACCAATAGCAGAACGTGGATGAGTGGAAGAGGGTGACAGTAATCTGATAAACTTGGAAGCAGAACGGTCTGAATATAGAGGTAGAAACAATGGGTCTTTGGGAAGATGAACATGTTGATGAACAAAACTGTTTACCATTTCCTCCTGAAAAACAATCTTTGCTTTCATTGAGTCAGTTTGACTTACTGGAAGTTTAAAACATAAAGATTCTTGGGAGTCTGTTTTTGTGAGTTCTAATTGAATTTGATCTAAAAAGAGGTACAGCAGGAGAGTGGGTATGAGAAGAGACTCGAGTTTATTCCTTACTCTCTCATTTGTTTCAGCCTCACTCACTAGTAGCGAGTCTTCTCATAGTTCAGAGAGTAACCCCTCTACCACATTGCACACTGCAACTTGGTGTTGTAAAAATAATTTTTCCTCATGCCTCCTATCCTCTCAGGAGGGGTCATACTGTCCCACCTTTGCTATTTTCTGCTTCTCTATAAGGAGTCATTTTTTAAAATTTTTATTATTTTATTTTATTTTATTCTTTAATTAGTGAGTCATCATGAGGGTACAGATACAGATTCACACACGTTAGAACTTGTTTTTCCCTCATACAATGTTAACAAACACATCCCTCCACCAGTGCCTGTTCTCCATCACCAATAAACCCAGTATCCTCCCCCTCCCATCCCATCTCCCCCCCACCCCACCCTGCCTCTGTGGCAGGGTACTCCCTTTTGATCTCTCACTCTCCAATTAGGTGTTGTGGTTTGCAATAGAGGTATTGAGTGGCCATTGTGTTCAGTCTCTAGTCTACTTTCAACCACATTTTACTTGGTGTTCCTATAAGGAGTCATTTAATTTAGCCATCATTATTTTATTCTCTTTCCTCCTGGTTCTCTCAGTGATAATAGACTCTGGTAAGAATTGTGAGGAAGTACACTCTTACTGACCACCAGAATGTAAAGAAAGGGAAAAACCAGCATCTTTCATCCTGGGATAAGCATGAAGATAAGTCAATGAGTTGATCCTGGGAAAGTCAGACAAATGCTTCACTTTAAGTTGGATATTATTTGCTAAGGAACAGTACTGAATTTACCAGTACGGGGGTGGGACTGAGGATCAGTACTGAGTGAGGGGACATTCTGGTGGAGGTTGTGGTGTTCAGTGTATGCATGAAACTCTGCTGTTATCAGTACTATAAGTCACAGTATCTAAATTAAAATGAATAAACAAACCAAAAATCCCCGAGAGGTCAAAATTTTAGATTCCTGTGTAAATTTGGGATGAGAGGCTCAAAATTAAGCTAGAAGTGTTTAAGGTTAAAAGAAGAGTGTGAGGGAGAAGCAATAGTGCTGCATGGGTTAAAATTAAAATAACTGAGAAATGTAAAGGAATAAAAGCTATCAAATATTTGAAGCGAATTAACCACAGGTGGTCTTAATCTTCTATGGGGTGGGAACTGGAAATTGTCTATTTTGTTTATCATAAGCAAATTTTTTTGGCCAGAGACCAGAGCTAATTTCCTCCTTCCTTTGTTTGCTCAGGTTTCCCAGCCAGCGGGTTATTGTGAAAAGTGTTCACAGACTTCTCATACTTCAAGAATGACAATAGAGTGGAACTTTTGCATACTGGATGATAGGGTACAGGAAAACAATAGGCTGGCAGTTTTCCCCCTGCAAAATACTTTCAACAGATCAGTAGAGATCAGTGGATGTGGAAAAGAGGTTGAAGAGTTGAATCTGCTTTCTTACTAGTTCTAAACTACTAGTTTGTTTTCCTCTTCTTTATAAAAGTCATAGGCAAAGATTTATTTTTAATATCTTTATTTTTTAATTTTTTAATTTTTTTTTGCTTTTTGGGTCACACCTGGCTATGCACAGGGGTTACTCCTGGCTCTGCACTCAGGAATTACCCCTGGCGGTGTTCAGGGGACCATACGGGATGCTGGGAATCGAACCCGGGTCAGCCGCGTGCAAGGCAAACGCCCTACCCGCTGTGCTATTGCTCCAGCCCCTTTTATTTTTTCAAGAAAAAGTTCAGTATCAAACTACTCCCAAACATCTGTGCATATGATGTCTGAGATTAATGTATGCTAGTATTTTAGCATCATTGCTTATATTCATTTAGGAAAGAAATAAATTATCAAGTAGAGCTCTACTTTTCCATTCTCATTCTCAATTTATCTCTTCCCAAAAGTAAAATTATTTTTATTAATTTAATATTATAATTCCATTTTGTGTCTTCATGTTCTTAAATATACATATTAAAAATAATATCTAAGAAAAATATATAATACTTTTTAATGTTTAAAATTTACTTGAACACTTTCATATTTATTTTACTTCACTCAGTTCTTTAGGAAACATAGGATAGTTTTAGGGTGGTGCATCCATAGATTTTAATCTTTTTTTTTTAAACTGGCGTCAAAGGCCTATTCTCTCTCTTTTTTAAAATTTATTTTATTGAATCACCATGTGGAAAATTACAATGCTTTCAGGCTTAAGTCTTAGTCATACAATGCTGAAACAACCATCCCTTCCTTCACCAGTGCCCATATCCCACCACCGGAAAAAAACAAACAAACAAACAAAAAAAAACACCACAGTACGCCTCCCATCCCGCCCACCCCCGCACCCCCTCTTATAACTGATAAATTTCACTTTGTTTTCTATTTACTTTGGTTACATTCAATATCTCAACACAATCCTCACCATTATTGTTAGGAGCACCCCACTAGAGTCAGACCTGTTGTGAAGGGAAATGAGGTCGCACAGCCGCAGTAGCGGCCGTGCGGTTTTGGATTTCTGTACTTTAACAACTAAGTCCAGGGATATTTCTTCTGGATATTCGATCATTGCAAGTTTGTAAACCCCATCTGTGGTCGTCATAATATGGCAGTCCCCACGCCCTTCATCCCCGGGAAGGGACAGGCGAGAGAGAGAAATACCTTTCCTCTCCTGGACGGGCATGGGGTCGCGGCTTGGTTCTCAGGCTGGAGACATTCTGCAAGTAGCTGCCCATGTTGAATTTGGTTCAGCTGGGTCTGGATTCATGCTCGTGCAGCTGCGGAGGAGCCGCACATGCGTGCGGCCCCGGGGTCACATCTCAGCGGAGGGCTAGATTTTAATCTTTTAAAAAATATACTTTTATATGAAAGTATATCTCCATGTTGAGTCATAAAGTTTAATTTTAATGAACATTGATATTGTAGCCATATTCCAGCCTTTATCAAGTAGCACTCTTCTACTAAACCACAAAACTCAGACTAATAAGTTGAATCACTTTTTTTCTCAGTTCTCTGCACGATGGAGTTATATTTAGAGTATTAGAAATATTTATAGTTTCACATAAATTTTAGAATATATTTTTTATTGAATCATCTTGAGATACAGAGTTACAGAGCTGTTTATGGTCGGGTTTCAGACACAGTGTTCCAACTCCACAAGCATTTCCCACAACCAATGTCCTACTTTCCCTCCGGCTACCCTCCTTCCAACTCCCACCCAGCTTGCCTCTGTGGAAGACACTTCTCTCTCTGTCTCTCTCCCTCCCTCTGCTTGTGTGTGTCTTCTTTTGGGCATTGCGGTTTGTAATACTGAGAACAATTATACTGATTAATACAGATACATGGTTATCATGTATATCCCTTTATCTACTTTCAAAAGTCAGTTCTTGTCCAGAGTGATAATTTCCAACTATTGTTATACTGGCACCTTTTTTTTTTTGGCTTTTGGGTCACACCCGGGCTATGCAGAGGGGTTACTCCTGGCTTTGCACTCAGGAATTACTCCTGGCGGTGCTTGGAGGACCACATGGGATGCTGGGAATCGAACCCGGGTCGGCTATGTGTGAGGCAAACGCCCTACCTGCTGTGCTATCGCTCCAGCCCCATACTGGCACCTTTTTACCTGACCTACCTTATGCATACCTCTCAACTACCACCACTTGTGGTCGATTCTAACCATTGACCAGTCCTCCTGGCCCCTGTTTTCCCTGGATATTAGCCTCATTATGGTATGAGGATTATGGATATTAGCGTCATACTATTATATTTTTAATATGCCACAAATGAATGTAGCCATTCTATTTCTGTCCCTCTCCTTCCTACTCATTTCACTCAGCATGATACTCTCCATATCTATCCATTTATAGGCGAATTCCATGGCTTCATTTTTCCTAACAGCTGCATAGTATCCATTGTGTAGATGTACCTAGTTTCTACATCTAGTCAAGTGTTCTTGGGCACTCACGTTGTTTCCAGATTCTGACTATTGTGAATAGTGCTCCAATAAGCATATAAGTGCAGATGGTGTTTCTGCTGTGTGTTTTGGGGCCCACAGGGTATTTTCCCACAAGTGGTATTACGGGGTCAAATAGGAATTTAATTTCTAGGTTTTTGAGAAATGTCCATATTGTTTTCCAAAAAGGATGGACCAGATTCATTCCACCAGCAAAAATTGAGAGTCCCTTCCTGCATCCACTTCAGCACAGTTGTTCTTGTTCTTATTGATGTGTGCCTGTCTCTGTTGTGGTAAGATTTCATTGTTTTGATTTGCATCTCCCTGGCGAATAGTGATGAAGAGCATTTTCTCATGTGTCTTTGGCCATTTGAATTTCTTCTTTGAGGAAGTTTCTGTTCATTTCTTCTTTACATTTTTTGCTTGGGTTGGATTTTTTTTGGTAAAGCTCTACCAGTACCTTATATATCTTGGATATCAGTCCATTGGGTATTGAATAAATAATTTTTCAAATCTGTGGGCTGTCCTTGTATCTTGGTCATCATTTCTTTTGAGGTGCAAAGGTTCTTAGTTTAATATAGTCTCATTTATTAATCTTTGCTTCCACTTGCTTGGCTAATGGTGTTTCATCTTGAAGATTGCTTTCACTTCAATGTTATGGAGGATTCTTCCCAAATTTTCCTTTGTGAACCTTATGGATTCAGGTAAAGTATTGAGATCTTTAATAGATTTTTATCTGACTCTTATGCCTGGCATTAGAAAGCGGTCTGAGTTCATTTATTTTGCATGTTGCTATCCAATTTTTCCAGAACCACTTGTTGAAGAGGCTTTCCTTGCTCCACTTTGCATTTGTTCTTATTTTTTCTCTTTTTTGGATCACATCCAACTATGGTCAGGGGTTATTCCTAGCTCTGAATTCAGGAATTACTCCTGGCAGTGCTTGAGGAACCATATGGGATGCCAGGAATTGAACCTGGACTGGCTGCGTGCAAGGCAAACACCCTACTCACTGTACTATGGCTGTACAATGGTCCAGTTCCACATTTCTTGATTCTTTATAAAAATTAAGTAGCCATATATTCGAGGGTCTGAATCAGTATATTCAACTCTATTCGTTTGGTCTGTGTGTCTGTCTTTATTCCCGATACCATGCTGTTTTAATTACTACTGTTTTGTAGTACAGTTTGAAGTTTGGGAGGGTGATGCCCCACCATTATTTCCCTAAGAATTGCTTTAGCTATTTGTGGGAGTTTATTGTTCCATAGAAATTTCAGAAGTGTTTTGTCTATTTCTATGAAAACATTATGGATATCCTTATAGGGATTGTATTGAATCTATGCAATGCTTTGTGGGAGTTATTGCTATCTGATAATTATCAAACAACTCATCCAAAAGATCTTACAGCATGACCAAGTAGAATTCATCCCGGGGATGCAAGTCAATCATCCTTATCAAAAAAGAAAGGATAAAAACCATATGATCATATCTATAGATGCAGAAATAGCATTTGACAAGGTCCAGAACCTATTCATGATAAAAACTCTCAACAAAAATGGGAATTGATTTGATCCTTCCAATCCATGAACAGGAGATCTGTCTCCATTCTCTCTGGACTCTTTAGTGAATTGAAGTAGTTTCTGTAGTTTTTTTTGTACAGTTTCTTCACCTCTTTAGTTTAGCTGATTCTGAGATTTTTTAATTTGATTATCTGAGGCATAATTGTGAATGGGATTTTTAAAAGTATGTTTTTTTCTCTTTATTATTGGCATATAGGAAAGCCATGGATTTGGGGGCATTAATTTTGTAACCTGACACTTTACTACATAAATCTATTGCAATTAGGAGCTTTTTCATAGAATCTTTAGGATTTTCTAAGTATAGTAGCAAATCATCTGCAAATAGAGCTTGACTTCTTTCTTAACTATCTGGATGCCATTGATATCTTTTTCTTGCCTCACTACTCTGGCAAGTATTTTCCAATACCGTGTTGAATAGAAGTGGTGAGAGTGGGTAACCATGTTGTCCCTGACCTTAGACAGAAGGTTTTTAGATTTTCTCCATTGAGAATAATGCTTGCCATGGGCTTGTGGTAGTTGGTTTTGACCATACTGAGGAATGTTCCATCAACTCCCAGGTTGTTGAGAGTTTTTATCATGAATGGGTGCTGGACCCCCTTTTTTCCTGGTGTCTCTGTATGCTATGGGTATCAGGGTGATTGATATTTGCCTCATAGAAACTGTTTGGGAATGTTTCTGTGTTTTCAATTTCCTGGAAATGTTTGAAAAAGATTAGCAGTAGATCATCTTTAAAAGTTTAAAAGAATTCACTAGTGATTCCATCTGGGCCAGGGCTTTTGTTTTTGGAAAGAATTTCAATTGCCATTTTAATTACCTCGATGGTGATAGGTCTGTTTAGGTATTCCAAATCTTGGTTCAGAGTTAGGAGGTCATGCAAATCTAGATCATTGTATCACTGTATCACTGTCATCCCATTGTACGTCGATTTACTCGAGCAGACACCAGTAATGTCTCTATTCCTCCCAGCCCTGAGATTTTAGCATCCTCTCCTTACTCATCTTTCCCAATGATTGGAGGCTCTTTTAGGTTCAGGGGAATGAGACATATCGTTACTCTTGGCATATTGAATATGCCATGAGTAGCTTGCCAGGCTCTGCCAGTGCGGGCAGGATGCTCTCGGTAGCTTGCTGAGCTCTCCATATATGTACACACACATATTACTTTCTATGATTTGTTGCCTACTGTCCAAACTCCATCAAATATGGCGTGGTAATTATGAAAAATGGGTAGAAAGTGTCTTATAATGTGTTGCGTGGCTCCTTTGGTCCATGTGGTCTGGAAAGCGGCCTGGAGCGTGGCGACAGTTGGTTAGTGGAGGTCGGCTGCCAGGGCTGGGTCCCTTGGGACTGGGACGGTTCTCACCCACCCCTCTCTGGGACGCCCCAAGTGAAAACATCCTGGTTCGGAGTCAACAAATCTAGATATTTTTCCATGTTTTTCAAGGTTCTCAATTTTGTGGCAAAACATTCTTAAAGTAGTCTCTAATAATCTTGTGGATTCCTGTAGTTTTTGTTGTGATGCCCCCTTTTGTTTTTCTGATTTAGTTTATTAGGTTTCTCTTTCTCTGTTTCTTTGTGAGTCTTTCTAGTGTTTTATGGATCTTGTTTATTTTCTGAAAGAACAAGTTCTTGGTTTTGTTGATCTTTTGAACTGTTGTTTGGGATTCCAGCTCATTGATTTCTGCTCTAAGTTTTATTATTTCCTTTCTTCTGCTTGGCTTGGGCTCCTTTGTTGTTCATTTTCCAAGATCTTAAGCTTTGAGGTTAAGTTATTGATGTGGGCTCTTTCTTCCTTCCTGGTGAATGCTTGAAGAACTATAAACTTTCCTCTGAACACTGCTTTATCTGTGTTCCACAAGTTCTAGTAGGTCTTGTCCTCATTCTCATTTGTTTCCAGAAATCTTTTGATTTCTACTTTGATTTCCTCTCTAACCTACTGGTTGTTCAGTAGTGAGCTGTTCAATTTCCAGGTGTTTGATTTGATTCTCCATTTCTATGTGTGATTTACTGCTATTTTCAGTGCATCATGGTCTGAAAAGATAATTGATACAATGTCTATCCTCTTAATTTTATGGACATAAGTTTTGTGTCCCAGCAGGTGGTCTATCTTGGAGAACATATCATCTATCCTGGTGAAGAATGCTTATCCAGATTTGGGAGGGGGGTATGTGGGAAGTCCTATATTTATCTATACTAACCTCTCTTCAATTTCTTCCCTCATATAAAGTATTTCCTTGCTGAGCCTTAGTCTGGTTGATCTATCAAGAGGTGATAAAGTGCTGTTGAAGTCTCCAGCTACTATTGTGTTGCTCTCAATGTGTTTCTTCCAGTGCATTTAGCAGTTGTTTTAATATTTTGCTGGTCTCTCATTAAGTGCATATACTTTTAGGACTGTAAGTTTTTCCTGGTGTACCAATCCCTCAATCTCTTGATCATTAAGAAATGACCTTCATTGTCTCTTATAACCTTCAGCCTGAAGTCTATGTGGTCGACATTAATATGTCCATTCCAGTTTTTTTGAGGGGGTTGTTTGCTTGGAGAATTGTTTCCCAGCCTTTGACTTTGAGCCTGTGTTTGCTTTGATTGTTCAGATGTGTTTCTAGCAGGCAGCAGAATATTGGATTCAATTTTCTAATTCATCCTGCCACTCTGTGCCTCTTGATTGGTGCATTTAAACTATTGACATTGAGAGATATTATTGTGATCGGGATTTGTGTCATCTTTATGTGGGAGTCTGGTGCACTTGTGGGGCTTGTATTATTTTAAAGCACTCCATTTAGTTCTTCTTATAACATGCTTTTGAGTCTATGAAGTTCCTGAGTTGCTGTTTATCTGTGAAGTTATATATTTTTTCTTCAAATCTGAACAAAAGTCTGGCTGTGTAAAGTATTCTTGGTGAGACATTCACTTCATTGAGTTTTTTCATTATATTCCAGCACTGTCTTCAGACCTGGTATGTTTTACCTGGTAAGTCTGTTGTGAATCTTAAGGATGCTCCTCTATAAGCAGTTTTCTCCTTTGATTTTGTTTCCTTAAGTGTTCTATCTCTATATATAGTTCTCATCATTCTGATTAGGATGTGTCTTGGGGTATTTTTATTTGGATTTCATTCAGTTGGTGCCCTTCTGCCCCCTTGGATTTGATGCATGCATCTCTCAGCTCCAGGAACTTCTCAGCAATGAAGGCTTTGACAGTTGCTTCTCCATCAGGGTTTTCTTCCTGCCCCATTGGTACTCCATTCTTATGTTTTTCCTCTTATCTTCATCCTGATGTTCTCTTGTTATCTGCTGGCTTGTTTTGAGGCCTTTTCCCTGTCTTCTGTTGCATTTTGGAGATCCTCTGTACCTCCTATTAGAGGTTGCTGATTCTGTCCTCAGAAACTGATGGTTGGCTGCTGAGGCCTCCCAGTGAATTTTTCATTTCATTTACTAGGTTTTTCTGATCTGTCATTTCTGCTTGTATTTTTGTTTGTATTTTCTCATTTCTGTTTTCATATTCACATATCCACATGTATTTTATTGGCAGTGCATCCCATTGTTTCTTTGAACTCCTTATGCTCCTTAACAGTTCCATTCTAAATTCCTTATGAGAGAAGTTGTATAGCTCATTATTACCGAGTCATCTGGGATAGCTTCTTCACTCACTAAGCCAGGTGGTTTTCTGCATTATTTTACCATTGTGACCTTTGCAGTTTGGAGTTGTTTCCTGATGGTTTTCGTGTGATTAGGACCCTATATTACAATGTCCTTGTATATTTAGGATGAGTTATAGAATGGTGAAGAAATGTGCAAAGCCATTTGGCTCCTGGGGCACCTGTGAGAGGAGAATATCTCCACGGGGTCCAAATGCTGGCCCAGACCCCATGCTACTCAGCTCCTGCCCCTGCTGCTCGGCTCCAAAATTTTAGAATATTTTTATTTTATAAAAATTACTGAATTTTTGATATGATTTCATTGGATTTAGAGATAAATCTGGATGACATTGTAACATTGTATTGTAACATTGTAACAATATTTTTCTTATCTATCAGCACGAGGTAGCTTTTTGCTTATTTGTGCCTTTTCTCATTTCTTTAATGGGTTATATTTTAAGTATAAAGATATTTTATCACTTTCAGTAAAATGCCTTCAAAGTATTTCATTGTTTTTGAAGCTATTATAAGTGTTATTGTTTTTCTTTGGGGATATAATATTGCTAGTGAATAGACATGCACAATGTGATGTGTGTGTGTGTGTGCATTTTGATCCTATAAGTTTTATTACTGTTAGCAGGTTTTTTGTTCACTGGTGTGGAATATTTTCTATGTATACTGCCATCACATTTACAAGAAAAGGCACTTTTCCTACCCCTTTCTAATCTGCATGCCCTTTATTTCTTTTTCTTGCCTCATTGCTCTTCAGTGCTAGACACTTTGAATAGGGCTGGGTAAGAGACAGGCACCTCATCAACTTGTTTCTGATCTTAAAGAAAAAGATGGGGTTTTTTTTGACACACTCACCAGAACTCAGAACCTAATTCTTTTTTTTCCAATTACTTTCAATATTTAAACTATTACATATATCCAGAAGATCCCAGAGACAGTACAAGAAGGGATTAACTTTTAATATGATATGTAAATGAGTGTTAATTTTTTTGATTCTTCAGAAATTTTAAATCTTTTTTTTAATTTATTTATTTTTAATTAGTGAATCACCGTGAGGGTACAGTTACAGATTTATACATTTTTGTGCTCATGTTTTCCCCATACAAAGTTCGAGAACCCATCCCTTCCCCAGTGTCCATTCTCCACCACAGATAAAACCAGCATCCCTCCCACCCCCCCCCCCAATCCCATCTCCCCTCACCCTATCCTGCCACTGTGGCAGGGTATTCCCTTTTGTTCTCTCTCTCTAATTAGGTGTTGTGGTTTGCAATAAAGGTGTTGAGTGGCCATTGTGTTCAGTCTCTAGTCTACATTCAGCACCCATCACACTTCCCCCAGGTGGCCTCCAACAACATTTTACTTGCTGTTCCCTTCTCTATCTGAGTTGCCCTCTCCCCAGAATGTGAGGCCAGCTTCCAAGCCATGAATTCAACCTCCTGGTACTTATTTCTACTATTCTTGGGAGTTAGTCTCCTACTCTGTTATTCTATATTCCACAGGTGAGTGCAATCTTTCTATGTCTGTCTCTCTCTTTCTGACTCATTTCACTTAGCATGAAACTTTTCAGGCCGATCCACTTAAATAAAAAATTTGTGACCTCTTTTTTTCTAACAGCTGCATAGCATTCCATTGTATAGATGTACCAAAATTTCTTCAACCAGTCATCTGTTCTAGGGCACTCCGGTTTTTTTTCCAGATTCTGGCTATTGTAAATAGTGCTGCGATGAACATATAAGTGCAGATGTCATTTCAACTATACTTTTTTGCTTCTCTGGGATATATTCCAGGCAGTGCTATTGCTTAGTCAAATGGGAGCTCAATTTCTAATTTTTTGAGAATCGTACATATTGTTTTCCAAAAGGGCTTAACCAGTCGGCATTCCCACCAGCAGTGTAGAAGGGTCCCTTTCTCCCCACATCCTCTCCAACAGTGGTTGCTTTTGTTCTTTTGAATGCATGCCAGTCACTGTGGTGTGAGGTGGTATCTCATGGTTGTTTTGATCTGCATCTCCCTGATAATTAGTGATGTAGAGCACTTTTTCATGTGCCTTTTGGCCATTCCTATCTCTTCCTTGCGAAAGTTTCTGTTCATTACTTCGCCCCATTTTCTGATTGGGTTGGATGTTTCCTTCTTGTAGAGTTCAACCAGTGCTTTATATACCCTTGATATCAACCCCTTATCTGATGGGTATTGGGTAAATATCCTTTTCCATTCTGTAAATTGTCTTTGTATTCTGGTCACCGTATCTTTTGCTGTGCAGAAGCTTTTTAGTTTAATGTAGTCCCATTTGTTGATCTCTGCTTCCATTTGGATGATCAGTTGCGTGTCATCTTTGAGGATACCTTTATCTTCAATATCGTGGAGGGTTTTTCTGACCTTGTCTTAAATGTACATTATGGTTTGTGGTCTGATGTTGAGGTCTTTAATCCATTTTGATCTGACTTTTGTGCATGGTGTCAGGTCAAGGTCTAAACCCATTCTTTTGCATGTGGTTGTCTAGTTGTGCCAGCACCATTTGTTAAAGAGGCTTTCCTTGCTCCACTTCACATCTCTTGCTCCCTTATCAAAGATTAGATGATCATACATTTGTGGTTGTGTGTAGGGATATTCCACCTTGTTCCATTGGTCTGAGGCTCTGCCTTTGTTCCAGTGCCATGCTGTTTTAATTGTTACCACTTTGTAGTAAAGTTTAAGGTTGGGGAGGGTGATACCTCCCATCATCTTTTTCCCAAGAATTGTTTTAGCTGTCCGTGGGTATTTGTTGTTCCATATGAATTTTAGTATTGCTTGATCCATTTCTTTGAAGAATGTCATGGGTATAGGGATCCCTATAGGGATCACGTTGAATCTGTATAATGCTTTGGGGAGTATTGCCATTTTGAAAATATTGATTTTCTCTATCCATGAGCAGGGTATATGTTTCCGTTTCCTCATGTCCTCTTTGATTTCATGGAGTAGCGATTTATAGTCTTCTTTGTAGAGGTCTTTTACTTCCTTGGTTAAGCTGATTCCGAGGTACTTGATTTTCTGGTGCATGATTGTGAATGGGGTTGCTTTTTTCATGTCTCTTTCCTCTGCCTCATTGTTTGTATATAGGATGGCCATGGATTTTTGGGTATTGATTTTGTAGCCTGCAACTTTACTGTATAAGTCTATTGTTTCTAAGAGTTTCTTAGTAGAAGCTTTAGGCTTCTATAGATATAGTATCATATTGTCTGCAAATAGTGAGAGTTTGATTTCTTCCTTTCCTATCTGGATGCCCTTAATCTCTTTTCTTGTCTAACAGCTATCGCAAGTACTTCCAGTATTATATATTGAAGAGAAGTGTGAGAGTGGGCATCCTTGTCTTGTGCCTGATCTTAGAGCAAAGGCCCTTAGTTTTTCCCCATTGAGGATAATGCTTGCCATAGGCTTGTGGTAGATGGCTTTGACTATCTTGAGGAAATTTCCTCCAAAACCCATTTTGGTGAGGGTTTTCATCATGAATGGATGTGGGATCTTGTCAAATGCTTTCTCTCATCTATTGATATGATCATATGCTTTTTATCTTTACTTTTGTTGATATGATGGATGATGTTGATTGATTTTCGAATGTTAAACCATCCTTGCATCCCCGGGATGAATCCCACTTGGTCGTGATGTGTGATCTTTTTGATGAGTTGTTGGATCCTATTTGCTAGTATTTTGTTGAGGATCTTCGCATCGGTGTTCATCAGGGATATTGGTCTGTAATTTTCTTTCTTAGTGGTGTCTTTGTTTGCTTTTGGTATTAGGGAGATGTGTGCTTCATAGAAACTGTTTGGGAGAGTTCCTGTTTTTTCAATTTCCTGGAAAAGTTTGAGGAAAACAGGCAATAGGTCTTCTTTAAATGTTTGGAAGAAATCCCCAGTGAAACCATCTGGGCCTGGGCTTTTGTTTTGGGGGAGGTTTTTGATTACAGTTTCAATTTCCTTAACATTGATGGGTCTATTCAGGTATTCCAAGTCTTCTTTGTTCAGTCTTGGGAGATTGTAGGAATCAAGGAATCCATCCATTTCTTTTAGGTTCTCTTGTTTTGTGGCGTACAGACCTTCAAAGTAGTCTCTAATGATCTTTTGAATCTCACTGGTTTCTGTTATGATGTCCCCCTTTGCATTTCTGATTCAATTTATTAGGGTTCTCTCTCCTTCTTTCTTTGTGAGTCTTGCTAGCGGTTTATCTATCTTATTTATTTTCTCGAAGAACCAGCTCTTTGTTTCATTCATCTTTCAGATTGTCTTTTTGGTTTCCATGTCATTAATTTAATTTTTTTTATTTATTTCCTTCAGTCTGGTTTGGTTTCCTTTTTCTGGTCCTTTTCTAAGGTCTTGAGTCGTGAAGTCAAGCTGTCTATGTGGGCCCTTTCTTTCTTCCTGAGGAATGCTTGGAGAGCTATAAATTTTCCCCTTAACACGGCTTTAGCTGCGTCCCATAGGTTTTGGCAGCTCGTGTCTTCATTCTCATTTGTTTCTAAGTATTTTTTGATTTCTTCCTTGATTTCCTTCCTGACCCACTCATTGTTCAACATTGAATTGTTTAATTTCCAGGTGTTTGATTTGATTCTCCGTGTCGGTGAGTGGTTAGCTTCTATCCTCTGCGCATCGTGGTCTGAAAAGATGGTTGATGCAATTTCTATTTTTCCGATTCTCTTAAGGTATGTTCTGGGGCCCAGTACATGGTCTATTTTAGAAAATGTTTCGTGTGCACTGGAAAAGAATATGTATTCTTTCTTTTTGGGGTGTAAGACCCTGTATAGGTCTATTAGGCCTCTCTCTTCAATTTCTTCTTTCAGAGTCAGTGTTTCCTTGTTGAGTTTTGTTCTTGTCGATTTATCTAGAGGAGATAAGGCAGTATTGAAGTCTCCGACAACTATTGTGCTGTTAGTGATGTCCTCTTTGAAGTCTGCTAGGAGTTGTTTTAAATATTTAGCTGGTCGCTCATTGGGTGCATATATGTTTAAGAGTGTGATTTCTTCCTGTTGTACATATCCCTTGATAAACAGAAAATGACCTTCGCTGTCCCTTTTAATCTTTTTCAACCTGAAATCTATGTTGTCGGATACTAGGATGGCCACTCCAGCTTTTTTTAGGGGGTTGTTTGCTTGCAGGATTGTTTTCCATCCTTTGACTTTGAGTCTATGTTTACTCTGTTTGTTCAGGTGTGTTTCTTGCAGGCAGCAGAACGTTGGGTTTAATTTCTGGATCCATTTTGCCACTCTGTGTCTCTTGATGGGTGCATTTAGGCCGTTGACATTGAGAGAGATTATTGTGATAGGATTTTGTGTCATATTTCTGTGGTATTTGTTGTTTTTATGTGGCTCCACCTTGTCTTACAGTAGCCCCTTTAGACCTTCTTTCAAGTTTGGTTTGAGTCTATGAAGGACCTGAACTGTTGTTTATCTGAGAAGTAGTGTGTGGTTCCTTCGAGTTTGAGTGAGAGTTTAGCCGGATAAAGTATTCTTGGTGAGGCATTCATTTCGTTGAGTCTTTTCACTATGTCCCACCATTGTCTTCGGGCTCGGAGGGTTTCCTCTGACAGGTCTGCTGTAAATCTGAGGGGTGGTCCTTTGTATGTGATTTCCTTCTTTGACCTTGCTGCTTGCAAAATTGTGTCTCTATCCATAGCATCCATCATTCTTACTATGATATACCTTAGAGTCTTTTTATTTGGGTCTCTTTTTGCTGGTACTCTTCGGACTCCTTGTCTCTGGATGCCTGCCTTCTCCAGCTCTGGGAATTTCTTAGCAATGATGTCTTTGACTGTGTTTTTTTCATTTGGGTTACTTCCCTGTGGTTCTGGTACTCCAATGATTTTAATGTTGTTCCTCTTGAAGTCATCCCCCAGGGCTCTGATTTGAGGTCTTTGGCCATTATTTGTTGTTGTCTGTAAGCTTTCTGTAGCTCATATCCTACAGTCTTCGGCTGTAGTCATTCTACTGTTGTGGGCATCTAATGAGATTTTCAGTTCATCTACCGATTCCTTTATTTGTTTGACTTCCATTCGTAGGTTTGAAATTTCTGTTCTCATTTCTTCCTGCATTTTCTTGGTAGACCGTTGCAGTGCTTCATTCATCTCCTCCCTTAACTTATTGGATGTCTGTTCCATGGTTGCTTGTAGTAGGTCGACTCTCCTCCAGATTTCCTCTCTGAATTGTTTATCTGAGAGGTCGTAGATGTGAGTAGCCCCTGATGATGTTTCTGGAATCTTTTCTTCTCCCTCTCTTTGTGGAGGGGATTTTCACTGCTTCTTCATCTTGATATGGAAGTGTAGAGTCTGAGCTTTGTAGTTCTTTATTCCTGTTCCCTCTTGTTGTGGAAAGGAGAGACTCTGTTTGTGCTAAGCTTCCCTTATTCACTGATAGATTTTATAAATTTAGACTAAGCTAATGGGTATTTTGCATAGATGGTTGAGATGATTAAAGTGATTTTCAAAGAAATAGACAATATCTATTTTGCTAAGGTCAAAGATAATATCTGTGGAGATAATATCTGCGGAGGCCACGCCCACTTTGAGACCACGCCCACTGAGATACAGGCTATGCCCCCAGTATCGTCCTGGCGGGGTCGCAGTTTCTCGCAGGTCCGCGCAGCGCAGGGAAGCTTTTCCTGGTCGTCCTTTTCTATTTTTTGAAAAGGCTGAAAATAATTGTTAATAATTTTCTTTAAATATTTGATAGAGGGGCTAGAGTGATATAGTACAGTAGGTAGGGCATTTGCTTTGCATGCAGCTAATCCGGGTTCAATTTCCAGCATCCCACATCATCCTCTAAGCACTGCCAGGGGTAATTTCTGAGTGCAGAGCCATAAGTAAGCTCTGTGCATCACTGGGTGTGACCCAAAAAAGTAAAAAACAAAAAAATAAATAAAAATAAATAGTAAATATTTAAATATTTAAGGATTGAGCCACGTGGCAGACCTGGTTCAATTCCTCTGTCATCAAGTCCTAGACTTTAATTGATTGGAAGGTTTTTGGTTACAGATTCAATGCCATTAATTGTAATTATTCTGTTCAGTTTTTCTATTTCATAATGATTCAGTCTTGGTAGATTATAAGTTTCTAGGAATTTATTCATTTCTCCTATGTTATATATTTGGTTGTCATATAATTGTTTCTAGAACATGGGATATTCTTATATTTAAGTGCTTTAAAGTTTGATCTGAGAACAGTTTAGATCATATGTGAAATTTGGTATTTTACAGTTATCAAGCTGCTTCTAGTATTTGTTCTATTTTCTGGTGGCTGGCTTAAAGACACTCTTGTGATGGATCACAAAAACTTGGAAGAAATATCTTTTGTGAATGGACAATTATGAAACATTAATAATGAAATGTAATCGAGGCCAGGATAGGGTAGTGAGTGACAGGGCCCAGGACACAAGACTGGCGGGAGCAGTAGAAAAGTGAAGTTCTAATACTCACCATGCTTAATGGTGGAGTCAGTTCAAGGATGATATCCCCAAGAAATCTCAATTTAAAGGAGGTGCAATTTCTATTATTTGTAGCGAGTATGGAATGCAGACAGGTTTACTGTCTATCAATAGATGAAAATCATACTCTGAGATATACCAGACTGGGGGTGAAAACAGACAGGATGTCTAAAACTTTCTCTGTGGAAAGGGAGTGGAAAACTCAGGTTTAAGTTGTAGAAAGTTATAACTGGGTAAGCCAGATCCTAGCAAAACATGAGAAGGGAAAGCAAATGACTAGATGTAGAACAAATTTGAAGAAAAAAGAGACAATGGTCATTTTTCTATCACTCTTCAAGGTTTTATTTCAGCCTTATCCAACCAGAAACCATAGGCAGAAATAAACTTGTTTCGAAAGTAAAAAGTATAGCCAAACCTCAATCCTTTAGATTCTATTAGTTCGAATTTGTGATAATTTGGACAGCAGCTTAGCTAAAGTTTAAGTTTATCTATGGAACAAATTTCTTCCATAAACATGAGCAAAGCTGTTTTCAAACATATCCAACTTCTCTGTGTTAGAGATAGCCAAAGTGAAGCTAATTACACATCACTGGAGACCTGTCCTTAAAAATGAACTAAGTGGGCTGGAGATAGCACAGCAGGTAGATAGCTTGTTTTGCACAAGGTTGCTCAAGACTCACTTCCTGGCACCCCCATATGCTCCCTGCACCTGCCAGAAGTAATTCCTGAGCATAGAGCCAGGAATAAGCCCTGAGCACTGCCAGGTGTGGCAAATAAACAAAACCCAACACACACACACACACACACACACACGTAGGATTACATAGCTTCAGGTAGTTTAGGTTTATTGGGTTACTCCCGTCACAGTGCTCCCATTCCTCTGTGTTTATTTGTAGCTTCTTTCTTAGTGTTCTGTTGATTTGTAAATAATGTTTTTCTCTTCTCCTTGAGTCCTTTGCATAGTTTATTCAGAGCAAGTCCTTTTTGTATGGACAAAGAAAGACATTTGTTAATATGCCTTTGCAATTGGTATTTAATTGGCTTTGAATATTATTAATTCCTGGGCATCTGCTTTCTTGACTGTAGCCTTGGTTGCCCTCAGTTCCTATCCCTCTAAAAGGCAGGGTCCCAACGGGGGACGAGACGGACCCAGGGCAAGTGGTAAGTTATGTGCTACCCTGGCATCGAGATGGGCCTGGCCAAAGTGCCTCATTCTTAACTCTAAGTTAAGAGTCTGAGGACAAGTGCTGTCATGATCTTAAAGTAATGACGAGACTAGGACCCTGCTAGGGATAGGAAAGACTAATCTGGCCTGAGCACTGTAGTCTGAGATCGAGATGGCCCCAAGAGAGCAATTCTAAAAGTTTAATGCATCTCTTGCTATGCCCATACAAAACGATTAATATCATGAATGCTTATATGTTTGTTGGACAAGGAGAGGAGAAACACAACCATGGGATTTCATCATTGATGGGTCCTGCTGAAAGAGTATCTGTCATAGAGAATAGGTGTTCTGTTATTGTTATTGAACTTTTTGTGAAAGTTGAATTGTTACATTGTAGATTCCAGGCTCTGGCCCAGCCTAGTCTTTGGGATGTAGATTTCAGGTGCTGCCTGGTTTGTAATTGACAATGTAGATTTCATGTGGCAGCCCAGTCCAGTCTTTGGTATGTAAATCCGAGTGCTTTTCAGCCCAAAGAAGGCTTCGGTTTTGGTTTTGTATCTTCTTTCCGGAGGCCTAGATTACTGGCCTGCAGATACAAGAGAATAATGTTGCCTCAATGTTCTTCCTGTAAGATCTTTTGGTCCTTTGGTGATGTCAATGTATTGCGCCATGAGCAAAAAGGGGTTCCTAGAGAGAGAGAGAGAGAGAGAGAGAGAGACAGAGACAGAGACAGAGACAGAGACAGAGACAGAGACATGGGGAAGGAGAGACAAGAGAAGGGAGCGGCAGTAGATCCAGAGAGAGGCCGGAGCTGGGAGTGCGGGAGATGAGAAAGATGGAAGATTGAATAAACGGTAACTAATCAGCAACTAGCTTGGTCCTTGTTCTTCCTTCGCCTTTCCTTGACCACCAGCCGTTCCGATCCAGTCCACACACTGCGGTTCCAGGGCACCGAATGCGGGTGGTGAGACAGAGCTGCCTGGAGAGCCCGCGAGTGCACTTGCCCCTCGGCGAGCCTTAGTTTTTTACACACACAGACACTTGAATCTAACACATTAGAATCGTTATTTAATGAACTTTGTAATATTTTAGGCATATAAAATAATTAAAAGTTATATTTATAGTGTATGGCAGAGCCTGACAAGCTACTCATGGTATACTTGATGTGCCAAAAACAGTAACAATGATGGTCCTCATTCCCCTGATCCTGAAAGAGCTCCCAGTACGCCACTGGACTATACTAGCACGTGACAAAGACAAATGGAGACGTTACTGGCACCCGCTCGAGCAAATCGATGAAGGAGATTACAGTGATACAGTAATTTATTGTGAAGTGACTTGTAATTCTCTATAGTTTTTTCCCACTATGTAGAAAGTCTTCTTTCTTTCTCTTTCTCCATCCACTCTTCCTCTACTCTTCTAAGTGCATTCTTTCTCCAGTCTCTTCCCTGTTCCCCACCTCTTCAACACCACCTCCTTCCTCGCTTCTAAGTGGAAGTTGAGAAGTTTATAGTTTCATGCAATGCCAAATAAGAGACTAAGCAATTTAAACTTCCAAGGTAGTAAGCCTTTCTCATGAATTGTTTCAGGGTAAGGCAGTAGATCTTGAAAATTTTTTTTCTCCAGCCAGAATATTTATTTATTTATTTATTTATTTTTTTAAATAAAATTTTTATTTTATTAAATCACCGTGTGGAAGATTACAATGGTTTCAGGCTTAGGTCTCAGTTATACAATGCTGAAACAACAATCCCTTCACCAGTGCCCATATACCACCACCAAAAAAAAAAAAACCCACACAGTACACCTCCCATCCCGCGGTTTTGAATTTCTGTACTTTGACACAAAGTACAGGGAGATTTCTTCCAGATATTGGATCATTGCAGGCTTGAAAACCCAATCTGTGGTCGTCTTAATATGGCGGACACCGCGCCCTTCATCCCCGGAGAGAAAGAGGCGAGAGAGAGAGAAATACCTTTCCCCTCCTGGGCGGGCACGGGGCCGAGGCTTAGTTCTCAGGTCCAGCCAGAATATTTAGACTAGCTACATGCTGTCTGGTCACCTGTTTAGAGACCTCGAAACTTCAGGGAACCTTCTATTTCTCTTGCCTTTTCCAGTAATTTTTACATCAGCCAAGCTGTAATTTAAATGATATGCATTGATTACTGTGGAACCATTCACAAGTACAGACTTTCGGGGCTGGAGGAATAGCACAGCGGGTAGGGCGTTTGCCTTTCACGCGGCCGACCCGGGTTCGAATCCCAGCATCCCATATGGTCCCCTGAGCATCGCCAGGGGTGATTCCTGAGTGCAGAGCCAGGAGTAACCTCTGAGCATCGCTGGGTGTGACCCAAAAAGCAAAAAAAAAAAAAAAAAAAAAAAACAAGTACAGACTTTCTTAGAGAAGTAAAGAATTTTAGTGGCAATTTATTAATGCTAACTTGCCTTTACAGAGCAGGAGACTCTAATTTGCCACACACTCCTCTGGAATGAAAGAATCTTTACCATCATGAAGCCATTTCAGCTGTCTCATCCCTAATTACTACTTGGTATCTCCCACTCTCTCTTGCCCCTTTGCTCCCTTTCTAGTATACTCTTTGTTTTTAATTGGCGATTTCAGCCATCTGGATCCACTAGTTTATGAGGCATGAAGAGAAATAGAACATAAAAGAAAACAAACTTCATCCATTTCAATCAAGTCCACATCTGAAAACTCCCATATTCAACAGCATTTCCTTTGTTATAGGAAATATGGTGTTATAATAAGCCAGGTCGAGAGGATTTCTGGGGATGAATGCAAAGAGAAACGCTAATGCCCCATTAGTGTTAAGTCATGGGCTCTAAACCTCTTTCATAGAAGCTGCCCAGAGCGTCAGTTTGCCACATGGTCGAAGAATGGACTAAGGCGGGTTTATGATGAGAAGTCTGGGCTTTGCAAGCAGACCATCTGGGTTAAAACCCTGGCTCAGCCATTTCTAATACCGCAACTTTCAGCAGTTTCCCCCCCCTTCTTTATTACACTTCAATTGTCTACCTAGAAAGACAGAAGGACAATGAAGAAGCTGTGATGAGTAAGTGAAGTGGGATGTGAAGATACTCATTAACTGATGTTTTTACATGTTAATTTAGAAGTAATAGTAACACATATGATGAGGTCTTGGGGGCAAGGTGGTATAGGAAGGATGAAAAGGTTGAAATAAATTACTGTGAGAATTTCCTTGTGGTAATGCACATTGTTTTTCACTCGGGTATGTTACTTAGGCTCAGAGAGATGACAGTGCTGGGGCCACCATCCCTCAGAGCTCTCCTTTAGAACTCTCTGCTTGTCCTAATAACTATTATTGTGATCATCTTAGAAAACTATCTTTCAGTCCCCCCACCCACAACTTTACACCCCTGTCAGAAAGCAAGAGTAGTTCTGAAAAATTTGAAGACTTTTCCCAAAGTCTTCCTATCTGCTTCTGACTGTACTGACTAAATCTGGACCATTATGGTCTCTCACCCAAGTCATAGACCTTTAGAACAGTCTCCTTCTCCAAGATCTCCTCCCTTCATCTTGCTGAAGTCTGACATCCTTCAAAACAATTTTTAGACTTTAAACAAGACTTTTCTTTAGGGGAGGCCACACCCAGTGGTGCTCAGGGCTGACTCCTGGCTCTGCACTCAGCACTCAGGAGTCACTCCCGCCAGGGTTGGGAGACCCTATGCGATTCTGGGGATCGGACCAGGGTTAACTGTGTGCAAGGCAAGAGCACTACCCACTGTGATACCTTATTGACCCCTCTAAGCAATACACTTTTTAAATTTAAATTTTATTCTTATAAAATTGCTCACAATAATTTATTACATTCAATATTCCAACACCAATCCCAACAACCACTACACCTTCCCACCACCATTATTTTGAGTTTTTCCAACAACCACCACCCCAGTAGCAGGTCCTAATAATTTATTTTGTGTTGCTTGTTATGAATAATTCACTAAAATGATCAAAAAAGGTTTCTTTAGAAGAAAACGTGAAGATTGCTGTATCTCACACAGGAGCCATTAGCCATTAGCTTGTGTACTAATATTTTTGAAATTGAGATTGGTTGCCTTCTACTTTACATCTTAGCCAACGTGGTGTGCTACTTCTGGTACATCAGTGGAGTAGAATATGAGATATTGCTCCAGGAATTCTAAAATTTTAAATAAGGTGAAATCGCTGGAGTTAAATTTTTAACTGGAGGTTTTCAGCTGCCAGACCCCTGTTTGGGCTCTGTTCCCCACCTGCCCCCTCTGGAACACCCCAGAAATGAGATTCAGCCTGGCGCAGGGTCTGGAGGCATCTCTTAAGCAAAACTTTTAACCTGTAAATACTTCGTTATTTTTTTTCACTGCTCATCAGAATTAATTCAAAAAAAAAAATAGAGTCTTCATGTTTCTCTAGTCACTTCTCATGTGCTCACCACCACCAAGCACTTGCCTGTCTGTTCACTGAAACCACACTAGATTCATCTAAAGCATGACTGCTTGTGCTCATTCTTATCTCAGTGCATTTCTGTCTGCCAGGATTTTTGCTTTTATGCTTTATTCATTCATGTTATTATATTTTGCTTTTGTTTGGGTCCACACCGATGATGCTCAGGGATATAGGCATAAAACAAACTAAAACTCAGGAATTACTCCTAGCAGAGCATAGGAGATTGTATGGGATTCTGAGGACGAAACCCAGGTTGGTAGCATGCCAGGCAAATACCTTACCTGTTGTACTATCACCCTGGCCCAATTTTATATTATTTTAGCCACCCTGATTTACCATATGCTAATAATAGGTTTTCATGCATAGAGTGTTTCAACCCATCATCCTCCTGAAGTGTCTGCTTCTCTCCTCCATATCTCAAAATTCTTATTAAATCTTTCAGTAGATATTGAAATATCAGATCCTCATAGTGGCCCTTCCTGATAGCTCAGTAAATAAATTGCAAAAGTGGATTGATATGCAATTCATTTTTTCTTTTACCCTTAATCTTTCAACAAGTATAAGGCTAGACATTTGCTGTACAATGGAGAAACAATGAAGAGCAAATCCAGAAAGAAATTTTCTTTTTTAAAAACTTTTATTAATTTAATTTAATTTAATTTATTTTTTATTGGATCACCATGTGATACAGTTACAAACTTTCATGATTATGTTTCAATTATACAATGATCAAGCACCCATCCTTCCACAGTGCACATTTCACACCACCAATGTTCCCAGTGTCCCTCCTGACACCCCACCCAATCCCATCCCCTGCCTCTGTGTCAGGTACAATCCTTATTTCTCCCTAATATGGGGCATTATGATTTGAAATACAGATACCAAGAGGCAATCACATTTGGTCCTTAGTCTACTTTCAGCACATATCTCCCATCCTGAGCGATCCCTCCAACCAACATTCACTCAGTGGTCCCTTCTCCATCCCAACTCCCTTTCCCCTAGCACTTGAGGCCAGCTCCCAACCATGGAGTAATCCTCCTAGGCATTGTCTCTACTGTCCTTAGATGTTAGTCTCATATTATGCTACTTTATATTCTACAAATGAGTGCAGTCATTCTCTGTCTGTCCCTCTCATTCTGACTCATTTTACTTAGCATGATACTCTCCATGTCCATCTACTTATATACAAATTTCATGACTTCATCTCTTCTAATAGCTGCATAGTATTCCATTGGTAGAAGTACCAAAGTTTCTTTAACCAGTCATCTGTTCTTGGGCGCTTGAGGTTTTTCCAACTTCTGGCTATTGTGAATAGTGCTGCAATACACATACAAATGCAGATGTCATGTCTACTGTGTTTTTTTTTCATATCCAGAATATATTCCCAGAAGTGGTATTGCGGGGTCATATGGAGGCTCAATTTCTAGTTTTTGGAGGAATGTCCATATTGTTTTCCAAAAAGCTGTACAAGTTGGAATTTCCAACAACAATGAATGAGAGTCCCTTTCTCTCCACATCCGCGTCATCACTGGTTGTTCTTGTTCTTATTAATGTGTGCCAGTTTCTGTGGTGTAAGATAATACCTCATTGTTGTTTTTATTTGCATCTCCCTGAGGACTAGTGATATAGAGCATTTTTTTATGTGCCTTTTGGCCATTTGAAGTTCTTTTTGGAGGAAGTTTCTGTTCATTTCTTCTCCCCATTTTTGATGGGGTTGGGGTTTTTTTCTTATAGAATTTTACCTGTGACTTGCGTATCTTGGATATTAAGCCCCTATCTGATGGGTATTGGGTAAATAATTTTTCCCATTCAGTGAGGTCTGTCTTTTAGTCATAGCATCTTTTGAGGTGCAGAAGTTTCTTAGTTTAATGTAATCCCATTTGTTTAATTTGCTTCTACTTTCTTGGTCAGTGGTGTTTCATATTTGAAGATACCTTTAGCTTCAATACCGTGGAGGGTTCTACATACATTTCTCTCCATGTGCCTTATGGTTTCAGGTTTGATATTGAGGCCTTCAATCCATTTGGATCTGACCTTTGTGCTTGGCATTAGACAGGGTTTGAGTTCCTTTTTTCCCATGAGGTTGTCCAGTGTTCCCAGCACTGGTTGTTGAAGAGGATTACCTTGCTCCACTTCTCAGTTCTTGCTCCTTTATTAAAGATTAAGTGATCGTGTACTTGAGAGGCTGTATCAGAATATTAAACTCTGTTCCATTGCTCTATAGGTGTGTTTCTATTCCAATAACATGCTGTTTCAATTACTACTGCTTTGTAGTACAGTTTGAGATTGCGGAAGGTGATGCCATCCATCTTCTTTTCCCAGGGATTGTTTTGGCTATTTGTAAAGTAACACGCAACCCGGAGATTCTTCTTCCAGCTATTTATTAAGAAACCTTCTCATGCAAACAGAAAAAAGGACGAACGAAGCATGGACTAAGGACAAACTAAGGAAAAGGAACCAGGGGGGACCCCTAGCTAGGCAGCTTCCCTCCTTATATACCTCTCGCTGCCTGTTTTCGCCCACGTGTCTGCATCTGATAGGTTAGTTACAGCTTATGGGCGTGGCAAGACATCCTGTTTCCTTATTAGGAATTGTTTTCGAAGCACACAGGTGTTGTTTACGAAGAACGGTGCAATTTACAAGCACAGTGCAACTGTTGTTGCAAAGCACGGTCCCGTGGAGGCTCTCCACAGCTATTTGTGGGGGTTTATTGGTCCATATGAATTTCAGAATTGTTTTGTCTAATTCTTTGAAAAATGTCATGGATATCCTTACAGGGACTGCATTGAGGAGTGCTTTGGGAAGTATTGCCATTTTGCCGATCCATGAGCAGGGGATGTGTCTCCATTTATTACTGTCCTGTTTTAGTTCTTGAAGTGGTGTTTTGTATTTTTCTTTGTATAGGTCCTTCACCTTTTTAGTTAAACTGATTCCAAGTTACTTGACTTTCTGAGGCACTATTGTGAATTTTTTTTAATATCTATTTTTCTTTCCCATTATTTATATAAAGGAAAGCCACATAGTTTTGGATATTAATTTTCTAACCTACCACTCTACTAAACAAACCTATTATTTCTAGGAGCTTTTCTGTAGAGCCTTTAGGGTTCTCTAAGTATAGGATCATGTCATCTGCAAATATTGAGAGCTTGACTTCTTCCTTTTCGATCTGGATGCCCTTGATATCCTTTTCTTGCATAAGTGCTATGACAAGTACTTCCAGTACTATATTGAATAGAATCTGTGAGAATGGGCAACCTTGTCTTTTTCCTGATCTTAGAGGGAAGTCTCTTAGTTTTTCCCCGTTGAGAATAATGCTTGCTGTACACTTGTGGTAGATGGCTTTGACTATATCGAGGAAAATTCTTTTGACTCCTATTTTTCTCAGAATTTTTAAGCATAAATTGGTGTTGAATGCCTTCTCTGCATCTATTGAAATGATCATATGGTTTTTATCTTTTCTTTTATTTATGTGGTGTATTATGTTGATTGACTTGTCAGTGTTACACCGTCCTTTCATCCCTGGGATGAATCCTACTTGGTTGTGGTGGATGATCTTTTTGATGAGTCTTTTAAAAAGACCTCTTTGAAATGAACTACAAATAGTAGCAACAGACACATGAAAAATCCTCACCATCATTGGTTGTTAGGAAAATGCAAATCAAAATGGCAGTGAGAGATCACCTCACAGTGAACATGCTCTAATCAAAAAGGCCAGAAGCAATTAGTACTGGTGGAGACAAGAATTCGTATTCACTGTTGCAATGTTAATTGGTCCAGACTCTATGGAAAACTGTATGGAAAATTTCTCAAAACCACTTAGAACTACTAGGTGATCCACAGATTCCATGCCTAAGTATTTTTCCAAAGAATATGGAAAAAAATAATTCAAATGAAGACTAAATATGGTACAAAGTGAATGTGAAAGTTCTTTGAAATGAATTCCTGTTAGGTATATATATAAGAAATAATGTGGCTCTTGGAGCTAATTTAAAAATGACCCATCCTTAGCTTTTGCTACCCAGGGAGATATGCCATAGGGAATTATCACTGTCACTGTCATCCCGTTGCTCATCGATTTGTTCAAGCGGGCACCAGTAACATCTCTCATTGAGAGACTTATTGTTACTGTTTTTGGCATATCCAATACGCACGGGTAGCTTGCCAAGCTCTGCCGTGCGGGCAAGATACTCTCAGTAGCTTGCCGGGTTCTCCGAGA
Organism: Sorex araneus; assembly: GCF_027595985.1. Taxonomy (NCBI): domain Eukaryota; kingdom Metazoa; phylum Chordata; class Mammalia; order Eulipotyphla; family Soricidae; genus Sorex; species Sorex araneus. The sequence goes on along the minus strand of NC_073304.1, from coordinate 147,827,130 downwards.
GGGGCGGAGGAATCGCACACGGGTCTGCGGAGTGAAAGGCGAAAGCCCAATCGCTGTGCTATCGCTCCAGCCATAGGGAATTATAGAAGAAAATAATTAACTGTGGCTGGGACTAACACGTGGAGGGGTTCTTTGTGAAGAATCATCCTCTTCTTAAGTATGAATTGTTTTCTCTCACATGAATTGATTCTGTAAGACAAGTGTTCTGCTTTCTTCCATGATTTCTCCACCCTTGCTGAAAGATTCTCGGAGTGGTCAAGCAGGTCAAGACGGATAAACCTTGTCTCCTGTTCTGGCTGTATTTTCTTTGAGCAGAAAGTTTCCAAGAAGACATTGAATATATGTGAGAGATGTCTGTGTAGAGAGCTAGAGACTTCAGGATGGCCTCTTTCTCCAAGAGTCCTGGAACTCTCCAGCTAGAGGTATAACTACCACTCTCGGAAGGTATGAAGTGACTCAAAGGGTGTCCACTATTAAATAAAAATGGGCATCAAGGGACTATCAAATCATCCAATAATAATGGAACCAGAGTCATGAACAGAAGGAACAATGAGCAAAATCCTCTTCAGAAAGTGACCTTCAGAAAGGGACCTTTTCTTCGTCCACCACCCAAACTACCAAACAGTACCCTTCAGTAAACTCACCTAGGGCCTCTGGAAAGGAACTGCTCGCACCAGACATACCTTGAACTATCCACTCTTGACCAACCAATGCTTGCTTCGAGGCCAAACTCAAACAATCCTTCACTCCAGGCTCCTCAGACAATCCTTCCTAGCAGGGTAATGAACTGGGACCTCTGGCAACCCCCTGAAGGCCAAGTCCTGTCTCTCAGGCTTGGATTTCAGGAAACAGCTTGGAAGGATGCTCTCCAGGCCCTGAAGCTTCTGGGATTTGTCTTGAGGGCCGTGGGAGGGTGAAGACTAAGTAGGATTAAAGCTGTCCTGAAGTCTTATAGCCGAGGGGCTTTCGGGCGGCAGTGGAGGGCTCCTAGTATGCTCAGTGGCTTCCCCTCCCCAGATCATCCATCACTGCCACTGGAGCCGCAGGAAAGCAGCAGGGTAACCCGTCTGCCTGAGAGGAAGAATCACCTGCCTCTGGCTTTGAGTTCTAGCTGAATTATAACACTTACCTTCTCATCTGGCCTTTCATCAGGAGGCTTAAGTGTTTTTCTTTCTGTGAGCCTTACTGGCCGTGTTTCCCCATTCATTATCAGCGCAGGGGCCTGCCATGCTGAACCCATGTGTAGCCTCTCACCCCCAGCTCCCCATCCTCTGGAGGCTCCTTGGCAGCTATAGTCTCTAATTAAGAACAGACTCCCCTGGAGCAATTGATCTTACAAGTGCATTACAACCAGCCTTAGCAGGAGTCACCAAAGGCAGGGATTTCAGAAACAAGATGTGAACTCCTCAAAAGATAGGGCACCATAAATACCTCCAACATCTTTGAATCTACCTGTAGTACTTGACTAAACTCAGAAAGGTTTTGTATGTCTGAGGGGAAGTGTGGGCTGGGAGTTTGGGGACACTTGAAGATTATTATGGTTGGTTCCCTCAGGAGAGTCTTGGAAACATTTTAGGGCCTCCTAGAGTAAAGGGTCTGACGTTATAATGACTGTTTTCATCCTGATTTGGTTTCAAAATATTTGTGTAACTGCGACCCTTTAAATTCTGCAAGCCTGTTTCCGCATTTATAAAGTGGCTATAATAACAATACACATTAATCAATATGAATTTCCTTAATTTATAATATTGCTCTGGTAGTTAACTTCAAGTGAAATTCCTTTGCACAGAGTTTGACACAGTGTATAGTCAAATAAGTTTTATTACTAAATGTCACCATTCATTCACTTGCAAAATGACTATCCACAATCATTTATATGGTTATTGGCACTACTTGAAAAATATCTTTTTTATCTTAAGTTAAGCAAGATAGATTTTATTGAACAAAATTTACTTAGATATATATGAGGAGAGAGAGAAAGAGAGAGACAGAGAGAGAGAGAGGTAAATATGTATTCAAGAGTAAGAGGCTTTTCCAGAGTGGAAACAGACAAGCAAAGGTACATAAAAACAAACAAGAGGGACACGTGTTCAAGGAAAATATGGGCTTTAAGAGAAAGCTTCAAATACCTGGAATACAGCTGAAAATATTATTCAGCAAATCAGTCATTCTCCAGTATAAAGTGACTATTCACTAATACTCAGCTCTAGCCTCTGTCAAATTTATTCCTCAGTAAAAAGATCGTCATAAAAAGTAAAAGTGATTATACTACTTTCATACTCAAAAATTCTCAGTAAATTTCAATGGTTTGTTTATTTATTTATTTGATGAGAACCTATTCTGTCGCTAGAAAGGTTGGCCTTATTTTCTTTTTTTTTTCTTAAAGAAATATTTTATTGAACCACCGTGAAAACAAAAAAAAATACAAAGCTTTCAGGTTTAAGTCACAGTCAAATACTGATTAAACCACCTTCCCTTCACCAGTGCACCCGTTCCACCACCAAGAACCCCAATACACCCCCCTCCCACCCCGCCCCCCATCTAAGTAGCTAATGATATTCCCATTATTCTCTATATATATTGAGTACATTTCATATTTCCATACAGAACTCACTATTATTGATTGGAAATTTTCCCCAACAATCAGGCCTGCTGAATAGGCATCATCTAATAATTTCTCTTCATTGGTAAGAGTGAAGACTTTGAGTCCGCGCGGCCGCGCGGTTTTGGGTTTCTAATATTTTAGCTCAGTTCACAGTCAAAATGGATGGCTGCAAGAATCCGCTCTGGTGCCAAAATGGGTTAGGAGACCTCAGGATCACAGTCAATAGGCGCGGAGGCTCTGCTTCTCGTGCCGCGGCTCTCGGTTCATCTCTGGGCGGAAGGCGCGCCGGGAACGCCCCCCCTCCCAGGACCACCTACAGGCTACGTCACTAAAGAAAGTCCTACCTCCTGGTGGAGGGGTCTTAGAGGGTGGCTCTCACCACGTGGCTGCTGCCGCTGCTGCCATTTTCGCTCGGAAAAATGGGGTGGAGAGGGAAAAAAATCCCTCCCCGGGCTGCACGAGGTTGTAGCTCAGTTCACAGTCAAAATGCATGGCTCAAGCATCCGCTCTGGTGCCAAAATGGGTTAGGAGACCTCAGGATCACAGTCAATAGGCTCGGAGGCTCTGCTTCTCGTGCCGCAGCTCTCGGCTCATCTCTGGGCCTGGCCTTATTTTCTCCTGTATACTTTCTCTGTTTAAAATTGTTCTAGTAATTTTTTTTAATGTGATAGATGCTAAATTTTATTCTGGTAAGACAAAATAGCATACACACTCAATGTGGTCATACTGTAACATAAGAATTCAAGATTATTTATTTATTTATTTTTAAAATTTTATATATATACTTTTTTTATTAGTGAATCACCATGAGTTACAGTAACAAACTTATGAACTTTCATGTTTGCATTTTGTTTATATCTCTCCACCAGTGCCCAGTCCCCTCCCCCAATGTTCCCAGTATCCTTCCCATGATCCCACCCCATTCCCCCCACCTACCCCACCTCTGTGGCAGGGCATTCCCTTTTGTTCTCTCTCTCCTTTTGGGTGTTGTGGTTTGCAACAGAGGCACTGTGTGGCCATCATGTTTGGTCTATATTCTATTTTCAGCGCGCATCTCCCATCCCGTGTGGGTCCTCAAACCACACTTTACCTGGTGTTCCCTTCTCTATGCGAGCTGCCCCTTTCTCCAGCATGTGGGGTCAGCACCCAAGACTTGGAGCCAACCTCCTGGTACTTATCTCTACTATTCTTGGGTGTTAGTCTCCTATTATGTTATTTTATTTTATATTCCACAGATGAGTGAAATCTTTCTATGTCTGTTCTAGTAATTTTCTCCTTTCCTTTGCCTCCCTTTCCTCTTGGCCCTTTTCATTTCTCTTTTTCCTTTCCCCTCTGCCACCATATTATCCTCTTGCCACTAGCCGCTAGCCCTATTGGCCTCCAATGAATTAGAGTACGGTGTAGCATGATGCCCTTCATCAACCCTATTGTTAGTATGGCCACTGGCAGTCCTGACAGGGCAATGGATACAAATGTGGAAGATATCTCTTCTAAGCCTTTTTCTTCCTATGTCTGTTAGCTGGATATTGATGTGCACAAAAATCTTGGGTATCGGTTAGATGGTAAGTAAATGGAAGATAAATCTGGACTCTACAGGGCCACTGATATTTTGGAGTTTATGTTACCATAGCTAACATTATCTTAAAGAACAGAGCCTGTTTCTGCTTCTCAAACCCTTTGAGCTTTCATTGTGTCTGCTATTCCCTGTACCTGAAATATTTATTCCTTAGCTCTTTATGTAGCTGAATTTTGGCATCTTCACATCTCACCTGAAATGATACCTCCTCAGTAACCATCCTGTAATGATACTTTTTAAAGTGATTGTTTTCCTCTCTTAACAACATATTTTCTACTGTCAGAGTATTTCCCCCAGGTTATATTTTCCTTTTTATTGTCTGTCTCAGTCACTCCAATGTAAAAAGTAGGTTCACATTATCTGTCTTTTTAAGTATTAAATCCTCTGGGACCATAATGTTACCTGTAAATAAATTAATTGAATAAATAAGTCAATAATGAATGAGTTAATAATAAATATAAATTAATTGAATAAATAAGTTAAAACTTGCATAGATATTGAGCATTATCTTGGGAATGAAGGAACTTTATCTATTTGTTGACATAAATAAAATATTTTTATGACAAATATATTAGTCTGTGTATTAAAATATGTATACATGTATCTCTCTCTACAAATGCATATATTTACATCCATTTAATTTCCATTTTTTGTGTATTTGTCTATACTACCTCACACAAAAGACTCATGGTGGTCAAAAGTACAAAGACATTGAAGTAGGCAAAGATAAAGGAAGTATTGTAAGTTCTTATACCAATGGAACGGGTAGGTGACTAACAGCTGAGGTGAGTCTGGGTTGGGAGAGACCGTGTCTTTGTGAGGATGGCAGCTCTCACTTCACTGCATTTCCTTGAGGGAATGTGTAGCTGTCAGTGCAGTGAGGAGACTTGGGAACTCGGTACTATCACGTGATCTAGGCCTAGTACTCAAAGACACACGCAGTGAACTGGCTGGGAGAAGCCATTCATGCAGGCCACAGACTAATAATCATATGGCAAAGTTTGTTCAGGAGAACAAGGTCATACAGGGGTGAAAGGAATGCACTGCGTGTGGAGTATGAGATGGGAAGAGAAGGTGAACTGTATGATTATGTGGCTAGCTGGGGTGCAATGTCATGAGGTGCCATGGGATTTCTATAAGCTAATCCAGAGGTGGAACAATAAACTTTATAGATACCACAAGTGCAGACCATGTAGCTGCGAGGCCATCAAGCCATGCTGTCTGGTTTAGCCCCTATGCAAAATAGTATGCAGAGTTCTCAATAAACTTAACATTGAGCTACTGTATGATCCAGAAATTCCACTTTTGGGTATCTATCTCCAGGACAGAAAAACATTAATTAATTATCCTTAACATACAAAAAAATTATAATCTCACTCTTCAAAAAAAGAAATTACAAATCTCATTGCTTTAACTTGCTTTTCCCTGATGATAAGCAATAAAAATATTTTTTCATATACCTTAGCCATCTCTATATTTTCCTTTAAGGAACTTTCTCTTCCTTCTCCCTAATTTTTGATGGGGCTGTTTTTTTGTTAAGTGTTACAAGAGCTTTTTATACCATGGATAGTAAACCTTTGTCAGATGCATGGTGGACAAATACTTTCTACCAATCTATGGGTACCTCTTTATTCTAGGCATTATTATTTTTTTGGTGTGTGTGTGTGTGTGTGCTGTAAATTTGTTTATTTTTGCTTCTGTTTGTCTGGTCAATAGCATTGAGTCACTGAAGAAGCATAAGAAGCATAAAAGTTCAATTCTATGATAGGTTCTTCCTATTTTTTTCAATATAGTTTAAGAATTGAGATCTGAGGTCTTTGAATCATTTTGAATTGACTTTTATGTAAGGTGTGAGATAGGGAAATAATTTAATATTATTTTTTACATGTAGCTATCCAGTTTTCCCAGCATCATTTTTGGTGTGATTTAGTATTCTTTTTACTTATTGAATCCCTGTGTGATACAGTTACAAGATTGTTCATGATTCAGTTTCAGTCATATATGTTCCAGCCCCTATCCCTCCACCAGTTTACCAGTCCAACACCATTTAAATGACTTTTCTTTTTCCACTGCATACTCTTGGCTCATTTGTCTAAGATTAGCAGACCACATATCCACACTGGTGAGACAGGCACATATTAAAATGGAATAAGAACAAAAGTCAGTCTGGCATGGATTTGGGGAAAAGGAAACTGTCATATACTGTTGACTTCAAAAAAGGTGTAACTTATTTTGCAAAACAATATGGGCACTAAGAATTCTTAAATCTAAGAATTAAGCTTATATTGGGCCTCATAATTCCAATTCCTGGCATCCAGTAGACCAAGTGCCCCAAAGACACATTTCAAATAAATATTGTGCTCCTATGTTCATTCAGTGCTGCTCACAAGAGCCCAAATATCAAAGCAACCAAGTGCCCCCAAGCAGATGGCTGGGCAAAGATATTGTGCTATCCATACACCATAGAACACTACTCAGCTATAAGAAAAAAATCACTCAGCTAACCACAGTCTGGATGGAACTTGAGGCTATCATGTTGAGTGAAGTCAATCTTTGAGACATTGATGTGTGAAGTGGTGATGGGGAGAGATCAGGTACTCTGGTGGTGGGTTGGTTAGGAATCATTGACAATATTGTAAATCATGGCAACTTAATCATCATCATCATCATCACCATCATCATCATCATCATCATCATCATCATCATCATCATCATCATCATCATCATTCTGGTTGATTGTCGAATTTCTCAAGCGGTCTCAGTAACATCTCCATTCGTCCTAGCTCTGAGATTTTAGCAGCCTCTCTTTACTCGTCCTTCCCAATGGTGCCACATTGGAGGCTCTTTCAGGGCCAGGGGAATGAGACCCATCATTATATGAATACGCCACAGGGAGCTTGCCAGACTCTCCCATGTGGGCAGGAAACTCTCAGTAGCTTGCCAGGTTCTCTGAGAGGGAGAACTAGGCTATAAGATGTCCGAGGCCGAGAAGCAGCTGTGCACTTCTGGGAGCTTGGTTTTATGGTCTCTGGATGTTGGCTGTTAATGGGATTACATGACTCTGGGGGCAGTCCCTGGGTGTGACTGCTTAGCTATTAGAAAATGGGGGGTCTGGGCAGAAGAAGCCCAGCCCTGATCCAAGCAGGCTTAGAGATCTTAGCCCTGGGTCCTGCACACCTGGGTTCCTCTGCCGATTCCATCATGCATGAGGCTCCTCTGAACATGTGGGTCCTTGAGCATGGCTGTGGCTGGGTTCCAGAGGTTGTCGGCTGCCTGGGCTCATCGGCTGCCAGGGCTCTGCTTGGGGCAGGGAGGGAAACTCAACCCACCCCTTTGAGGGACAGTGGTAAAGACAGCCAGGCGCGGGGGCAAGAGACTCTACTGACACCTTAATGAAAATGGGAAAAATAAAATCAAATAAATAACAAGTATAACACATTATAAAGCTGTTAGCTAAAATCAATATGGTAATCATACAGAAATTTATAAATTTATTAAACCAATATTTTAAACTTCTTAAATGCTTTAAATTTTATGGGGCTGGAGCGATAGCACAGCAGTAGGGTGTTTGCCTTGCATACGGCCAACCTGTGTTCGATTCCTCCGCCCTTCTTGAAGAGCCCGGCAAGCTACCAAGAGTATCATGCCAGCACAGCAGAGCCTGGCAAGCTACCCATGGTGTATTCGATATGCCAAAAAACAGTAACAATAAGTCTCACAATGAGAAACGTTACTGGTACCCGCTCAAGCAAACTGATGAGCAACGGGATGACAGTGACTGTGACAGTGACAGTGAAATTCTTTAAATTTAATATATAAATTATATCCCAACAAAACTTTCAAACATAAGAAACAATGAAATGAAGTGACACACATTTGCAAGAAATGTTTAAAAATAAATAAATAAGTATGTCAATAATATTGGTAAGTGATCACTCTGGACAAGAACAGGGTACTGAAAGGAGGTAGAGTGATATAAATGATATTCTTTTGGTAACAGTATTGCGCACCATGGTGCCTAAAAGGTAAAAATAAAAGTGGGGTTTGGGCAGGAAGAAAATGGGAAACATTGGTGGAGGGAAGTGCACAGTGGTGAATGGATGGGTGCTCAAGCACCGTACAACTGAAACTCAGTCATGAACAACTTTGTTTCTCATAGTTATTCAATAATAATCAAAAGAATAAATAAAACCACAATAGTCTATAATTTTGTCCAATTTACAGATTAGTTTATAGGCTTAGGCAATTTTCTTTAGTTTTTTAAAAATCACAAATCTGGAAAATGGTTGTTAGTGTTACAATCTAATTGTTTGCCTTCAAATTAATTTTTCTAGAGGCAAGATACAATTTTATTTTTTATTCAAATTTAGTTCATCACTCAATATCTTCATAAAATATAATTTCTAATAAAATTTTTTCTGTTGATATAAAACAATAATGGGCAATAAATGTCCTGCTTTGTGTAGTAACTGTACATGCATATACATCCTCACTAGTTTTTTTCTCATTTGGCTTTTAGTCTATCCCCTCAACTGTCCCTTCCTCTTGATAATGCCCTACTTCTAAGCCTTGCTTATCTATTGCGAGGGCTTAGAAAGTTGGTCTCCTTTTCTCATGCTTAATTCCTAATTAGCTTTGGAATATGCTATATTGTAAGTACTATTGAAGTTTTCCTTGTAGCATTATTTTTATAGATGCATAGAATCCCATTCTGACTCAAATGAGTAATATCACTTGACTTTCCAGCTCACAATGAGCCTATAAAAATATTAACAAAAGTTATTTGGAATTTTGGTTTTGGACTCAATTTGGAATTGGATCCATGAATATAGGTTAGATTTAGGATGTTAGATTAAACAGATGTTTCTAAGTTGTTTTTAGAGAAAAAGAAAACAGTACCTTGATGTAAGTTTGCTTTTACAGGAAACTTCAAATAAGAAAACCAGTAACTAAATAATAACTTTTCTGAAAAGTTGGCAATTTGAACATTTTTGGATTTGAGATAAGGATCAGAGTTATTTTGAAATTTACATTAGCTACAGAAAATTTTAGAATCATTAATTAGCCATGGACCAGAAAAGAGTTGAAGTAATTTTTAAAAAGGCAATGCATTTCAAACTGATTTCTTTTAACCCATTCAATTGTAAGAGGTCTTCTTGAACTGAAATGCAATTCTTTGATTTTGGAAGTGTTAGAATTACCTCCAGAGGTAATAGGAAGACGTAGCTTGAGGTACAACCTGGGCTTGATGCTCCCTCATGTCACTCTTTAGACTGGGCACAAGACTTTCTGAAAGAAAGAAAGAACCTTGGGTTGAGGTTTGTCTGGGAATATAACAAGTATTCTAGGATGGGGGGTGGGGGAGAATATACATCATATACAGGAATTGAATATATAGTCCTCTTCTAATATCTATTATATTCCTAAAGGTAAGGAATTGAATGTCAATGAACAGCAAAGAAAATTCATTGTTTCTATGTTTATGCATGATATTTTGAAGTAGTATCTAAGTTTTGACCACAGGAATTTATTCACACATGTCTTATAGCAGATAGTATTTTATTTTTCAAGTATTTATACATATTGCTCTACTGATCTTTATATACTACTTGTTATTCTATATGATAATATTGACAGTCCCCCATAGAGAAATAAAGTCTTTTTTTCTTTCCTTAAATCATACCGTACCTTTGCAACTGACTTGATCATCAGATTTGTGGCAGAAGTGCATTTTAATGTCAAACTATAAAGGGAATTTTCCTTCTGCTGCTATTTCTTTTTTTATAATAAATTTATTTATTTTTAATTAATGAATCACCATGAGGGTACAGTTACGGATTTATACACATTTGTGCTTATGCTTCCCTCATACAAGGTTCGGGAACCCATCCCTTTACCAGTGCCCATACTCCACCACCAGTAAACCCAGCATCCCTCCCGTCCTCCCCAATCCCATCTCCCCCCATCCCACCCTGTCACTGTGGCAGGGCATTCCCTTCTGTTCTCTCCCTCTAATTAGCTGTTGTGGTTTGCAATAAAGGTGTTGAGTGGCCACTGTGTTCAGTCTCTAGCCCTCATTCAGCCCACAACTCCCTTCTCCCACATGGCCTTCGACTACATTATAGTTGGTGATCCCTCCTCTGAGTTGACCTTTCCCGAGAATGTGAGGCCAGCCTCCAAGCCATGGAGTCAACCTCCTGGTACTTATTTCTACAATTCTTGGGTGTTAGTCTCCCACTCTGTTATTCTATATGCCATAGATGAGTGCAATCTTTCTATGTCTGTCTCTCTCTTTCTGACTCATTTCACTTAGCATGAAACTTTTCATGCCGATCCACTTAAATAAAAAATTCATGACCTCATTTTTTCTAACAGCTGCATAGTATTCCATTGTATAGATGTACCAAAGTTTCCTCAACCAGTCATCCGTTCTAGGGCATTCGGGTTTTTTCCAGATTCTGGATATTGTAAACAGTGCTGCGATGAACATACATGTGCAGATGCCATTTCGATTATACTTTTTTGCCTCTTTGGGATATATTCCCAGCAATGGTAGTGCTGGGTCAAATGGGAGCTCAATTTCTAATTTTTTGAGAATCGTCCATATTGTTTTCCAGAAGGGCTGAACCAGTCGGCATTCCCACCAGCAGTGTAGAAGGGTCCCTTTCTCCCCACATCCTCTCCAACAGTGGTTGCTTTTGTTCTTTTGGATGTGCGCTAGTCTCTGTGGTGTGAGGTGGTATCTCGTGGTTGTTTTGATCTGCATCTCTCTGATGATTAGTGATGTAGAGCACTTTTTCATGTGCCTTTTGGCCATTCGTATTTCTTCCTTGGTAAAGTTTCTGTTCATTTCTTCGCCCCATTTTTTGATGGGGTTGGATGTTTTCTTCTTGTAGAGTTCAACCAGTGCTTTATATACCATTGATATCAACCCCTTATCTGCTGGGTATTGTGTAAATATCCTTTCCCATTCTGTGGATAATCTTTGTATTCTGGTCACTGTATCTTTTGCGGTGCAGAAGCTTTTTAGTTTAATGTAGTCCCATTTGTAGATCTCTGTTTTTACTAGATTGCTTAGTTCCATGTCGCCTTTGAAGATACCTTTATCTTCAATATCGTGGAGGGTTTTGCCGACCTTGTCTTCAATGTACCTTATGGTTTGTGGTCTAATGTTGAGGTCTTTAATCCATTTTGATCTGACTTTTGTGCATGGTGTCAGGTCAAGGTCTAAGCCCATTTTTTGCATGTGGTTGTCCAGTTGTGCCAGCACCATTTGTTAAAGAGGCTTTCCTTGCTCCACTTCACATCTCTTGCTCCCTTATCAAAGATTAGATGATCATACATTTGGGGTTATGTGTAAGGATATTCCACCCTGTTCCATTGGTCTAGGGCTCTGCCTTTGTTCCAGTACCATGCTGTTTTAATTGTTACTGCTTTGTAGTAAAGTTTGAGGTTGGGGAGGGTGATGCCTCCCATCATCTTTTTCCCAAGAATTGTTTTAGGTATCCTTGGACGTTTGTTGTTCCATATGAATTTTAAGATTGCTTGATCCATTTCTTTTTAGAATGTCATGGGTATCCTTATAGGGATCACATTGAATCTGTATAATGCTTTGGGGAGTATTGCCATTTTGACAACATTGATTCTCCCTATCCACGAGCAGGGTATATGTTTCCATTTCCTCATGTCCTCTTTGATTTCATGGAGTAGCGTTTTGTAGTTTTCTTTGTAGAGGTCTTTTACTTCCTTGGTTAAGCTGATTCTGAGGTACTTGATTTTCTGGGGCACTATTGTGAATGGGATTGTTTTTTTCATGTCCCTTTCCTCTGCCTCATTGTTTGCATATATGAAGGCCATGGATTTTTGGGTATTGATTTTGTAGCCTGCAACTTTACTGTATAAGTCTATTGTTTCTAAAGGTTTCTTAGTAGAGGCTTTAGGCTTCTCTAGATATAGTATCATATCGTCTGCAAATAGTGAAAGTTCGATTTCTTCCTTTCCTATCTGGATGCCCTTAATCTCTTTTTCTTGTCTAATAGCTATCGCAAGTACTTCCAGTACTATATTGAAGAGGAGTGGTGAGAGTGGGCATCCTTGTCTTGTGCCTGATCTCAGAGGAAAGGCCCTTAGTTTTTCCCCGTTGAGTCTGCCTCTATTTCTTTTGGTGCTCGTCATTCAAATGGGTCAATGTGCTGTGAGAAAGCTCACAGTAGCTCAAACAGAGAGACTACTTGAGGATGCCCAGTTGGAGAACTAAGATTCCTAGCCAAAACTTAGAATAAACTCCAGACTTTTAAGCTATATTTTTCCAGCCTCCACTTTGTATGTTGTTTTCAGATAGCCTCAACTTTGTGTCCATCCGGCTGACAGCAAGTAGAGCAAAGATTATTTATCTCCACTGAAACCCTGCCCAAAATAAAGATTTTGGAGCTAAATAAATGCTGAGTTTTTAAGTCAAAAATGTCGTATTGATTGGTTACACAGCAGTGAAAGACAGAAACATAGATTGCTCTTATTACTCTCAAATATATATTTACATATATATATATATACATATACCAACCTGTCTTGTTATTATAAGGTTAAAGTTAAGCTCTATAAAACTGAAACATAAAACATTGTAGCAATTTCAAATTGTGTGTTTCTGTGTATGTTTGCCTAAAGGTGACTACCTAGTTTACTTGTACTTTCATTACAGTTACAGAGAAAGCAAATGTAACTATCCTTGGTGTTACTTTTAAAAAGACCTCTTTGAGATGAACTACCATGCACAATAAAAGGAAAATAAAGAACCCCTTGGTAACTGTGCTTATATTTCCAGTAGCTCTTAGCAAGTTATTAGAATAACTATTCCAATACTTCAGTCATAAGCCAAATTTACCTTTTAAAGCAAAACAGCCTGGACAATTTTTGCCTAAAGGCAAATCTATAAAATTAAAAAAGAAAAAACAGACCACTGACTCCAACTTTATCAGGTGCTTTTCACACAGTGAAAAAAAGTCTAGCCCTAAATTAATAAAATCTAAAGGCTACCTAAAGATATCTAATCTCTAAAACTTGCCCTATAAAGAAAACGTGAAAAAAAAACCTTAAAAAATTAATTAACATCTGACACATGGGGATGGCAGGAGTGAGAAAAAAGTATCTAAGAGAGAAGATAAATAACAGTGTCTTGCCTTGAACCTATCATAAGATCAATTCATATGGATGTAGTAGTGAGACAGATGTGGTGGTAGTGAGCATTAGTCAAATATCAGGTTACCTTAAAATGGTTCCTCTGTGACTTTACCATCCACCTACAATCATGCACTTTCTACATCTCTTTAGTGTTTTATTTAATTAAATACTTGTGATTTACAAAGCTATTAATAAATGAGAATTAGTCGTACAGTATTCCAATAACAATCCCACCACTAGGGTCAACTTCCCTCCACTCATTTCCCCATGCTTCCCTTCCTGCCACTCTGACAAACACGTTTCAAAGTTTGGAGGTTGTAGTTTGGATCTCATGTTTTCAGTGTTAAGGCTGTGCTTTGGATGCTTGGCAATACCACTCTTCCACATTGCTAGTATACCCAAATTCCCCCATTATTTCCCTTTCTCTTCTTCCTTCCCCCCCACACTGTTTTCTTTCTTTTCTGTCCCTCTGCTCCTTGTACTCTGAATGTCAAAAGATGATCTAGGCATCCCTCTCTACCTCACTTCTTTATTTTTTTGAGAAACCTAGAGGCCAATTTCTCATCTTCTTGAGCCAGATGCATTTGTAGCAGGAATAGGCTTTTCCTACTATTTTACTTTTCATAGCTTATTTATGTTTTGAACAGGTTAATTTTTGCAATCTGCTTTCTAACTTCTGGTTTCAACCCCTGATTTCAGTTCCTAACATTATATACATTTTTAACATAGGCATTCTGAAATTTTAGACTTGGGAAGAAGTACTTTTACGTTGAGTCTGATTCATAATTTTCTTCTATTGCTATCATTTCAACTCATTCACTTCATAGTGGGTTTGCCCATTCTGTGGGGTAGTAGGTCCCATACAGAGTGCTTCCATCCAGGGTGATTATTGATAGAGTTTCCTGTGCTAGCATCCCAGGTTTCACAAATGAGACCTATTCATAGACTAATTTAAACACCAGCTAGGCCAATTCTTTTTCAGTAATCTGAATCCGATTGTACAAGCTGAGAGTCCACTACAAAGTTCCATAGCAGTACTGAAAAGGATCAGGATTATTTCCCTGATTTCTTGAACATCATTTTCTAGTTTTCTCTTTATATGATTCTGCTTTTATCCTTACACTTGAAAACTGGTGATTTATGACTGAAGGCAATGATCAGTTCTTTGTAGAAAGATGTAATTACTGTTAATATGATGAAAATCACACCCAATTTCCACAAAAAGATGAAAGTCAAAAAGACAAAAATAAACTAACACAGTTTAAAGAGTCTACATAAACATCAGAACCAGAATTAGATAAGGAATTTTGGAATTCTTAAATGAGGAGCTTTTGATGATAAGACTAATATGCTAAGATATTTGATGAAAGGTTAGATAACATGCAATAATAAGTAGAAAATTTATACAGACAAAAATTATATCATAATAAAAATTAAGTCATAATAAAAATTAATGTTATAGATCAGACACACTGATCAAAAAGAGAAGTGAAGAATATTTTTTTATCTTTTTGGGTCACACCCAGTGATGCACAGGGGTTACTCCTGCCTCTGCACTCAGGAATTACTCCTGGTGGTGCTCAGGGGATCATATGGGATGCTGGGGACTGAACCCTGGTTAGCTGCCTACAAGGCAAATGCCCTACCTGCTGTGCTATTGCATGAAGATTATTTTTGATGGGATTATTAGAAGTGTAACATGGTTAAGGACATCTCTATTATTGAGTATATGGCAAATTCGTAAAACTAAAAGGCAAAGAGAAGAAAGACCAAAATAACTAAAAGCAAAATCCCAGCAGAGCAAAATTCAATTACTATAGGAATACTACAAATGCTAGAATAAATGCATAACAGGAATGTCTAAAGGAGAATAAATAATAAAAGGAACATAAAAATAAAAACAAAATAAATAAAATATTTAAAACAATAATGACTAACATTATCTCTAAAATTAATGTTAGATATAATAATACTGATCCTAGTAGCTCAAAGAAGACGGCCAATCATGATAAATGTTAAATATAACAAACTGGGGGCTGGAGCAGATAGGGCATTTGCCTTGCATGCAGCCTACCTGGGTTCGACTCCCAGTATCCCATATAGTCCCCTAAGCACCGCTGGAGTAATTCCTGAGTGCAGAGCCAGAAGTGACTCCTGTGCATTGCTGTGTGACCCAAAAAGCAAAAATAAATAAATAAATAAATAAAAATAAGAAACTATTCCCCTTGGATATCAAAGAAAAAGAAATCTTGAAACAAGCTAGAAGAAAATACTTGTAAGATGTTGGAATATAGCTCTAAATATGTTAGGCCTGATTTTGGTTCGTCCTTGCTCCCCTTGCCCAAGGAGCTTAGGTTTATCAGTCACACCCATCAAAGTGCTCCCGAGTCACTCCCATTCCTTTGTTTATCTGTAACCACTTCTACCAGTTTTTCTGCTCTTCCTCTAATCAAACTGTTTATTGGTAAGGTCAGAACTTTCTAGGACACTGAATATTATAACATTGCCTTTCTCTCCTCTTTATGCCTTTTGAATAATTTACTTTAAAGCTATGTCTTTTTTGTATAGACACAAGAAGACAATATTATGTTTTTATAACTTAAGACTTAATTGGCCTCGAATATTATTCCCTTCTGGGCATCTGCTTTCTCCACTTAAGCCTCAGTTGCCCTCAGTTCCTAGCACCCCAAAGTAGGGTCCCCGACATGGGACGGGAAGGATCCAGGGCAAGCGGTGAGTTATGTGCTACCCTGGCATCGAGATGGGCCTGGCCAAAGTGCCTAATTCTTAACTATAAGTTAAGAGCTTGATCATAGACAAATGCTGTTATGATCCAATAGTAATTATGAGACTGGGACCCTGCCAGGGATAGGAAAGACTGATCTGGCCTGAGCACTGTAGTCTGAGATTGAGATGGCTCCAGGAGAGCAATTCTATAAGTTTTAATGCATCTCTTATTGTGTCCATACAAAATGATTAATATTATGAATTCTTATATGTTTGCTGGCTAGGAGAAGAGAAACACATTCATGGGACTCTGCCCTTGGGTGGGTCCTCCTGCTGAAAGAGAGATTCTGTCCTAGTGAAGGCATTCCCCTAAGGGATAGAACTATACCCCCTATGGATTGTAACCACACCTTTAGATAAGCCCCAGGCGGCTGGGGGACGGGGAGATTTAAGGTAGCTGTATGAGGGGGCAGGGGGAGAGTTCCAGAGGAGAGAGAATAGAGGGAAGATTGGAATAAACTGCAAGTGAGACCAACCATCTTGGCTCCGTTCCTTCCTTCGCCTGCCTCGCCGCCTGCGTGCCCTTTCTTTTTATTTTTGTGTTTTACACAGTAAGAGATACAAACGATGATGAACTATTATTTAAAATATGCAAATATTTTTAAAAACTTTACAGCAAGAAAATATAACACTGATTTAATAGACAAAAACCCTGAATGGTTATGTCACCTAGGAATATATATCTAAGTGAGTAGATGTCCACATCTTACATAAGGAAAATGTAAATTTGAAATATAGTGAAAGCTTAATATATCCAGTAGAATGACTCATATTCCAAACACTTAAAAATCTTCAAATGCTGGTGAAGATATGGAACAAGGGATATGGAACAATGTCAGTCATCATTGCTGGAGGGAACACAAAATGGTACAGCTACTCTGGAAGAGAATATCTGTTACAATATAAGAGAGTAGTTATTATTCTTGGTACTCACACAAATGGACTGAAAACATATCAATGAAAAAACTATGCTAAATGTTTGCAGAAGCTTATTCACAATTGTTTCAACTGTAAGCAATCAAGATGTCTTTCAGTGGATAGATCAACTGTGGTGAATCTAGGCAATAGATTCAATGCTAAAAATAAAGAGTTATCCCATAATGGTGACATGGAGGAAACGTGAATGCATAAAATTTAAAGAAACAGGTTGATCTGAAAAGAATTCCTAACAGTATGACTCCTACGAGTGTGACAGTCTGAAAAACAAAAGCACTGAACATAGTAAAAAGAACAGTGGCTTCCTGAGGTACGCGTTCCGCCTCTGAGCACATTACAGCTTCTGTTTCAGTTTTTATTGTCTTTGTTTGAGGGCCACACACAGCTGTTCCCAGTGCTTACTACTGGCTGTGCGTTCAGGGATAACTCCTAGGATGCTTTGGGTACAATATGCGGTGGTGGGGATCCACCCCAGGTTAGTTGCATGCAAGGCCTTACCTTACCTTACCTGCTGAACTATCGCTCTATCTAGCCTTCAATATTCCTTTGTTTAGTCACCATAGAATTACAAAGTTATTCATGATTGGGTTTCAGGTCTACAATGTTTCAACAATATTAGACCCTTCACTAGTGTCTACTTCCTTTCAACAATGTCCCCCTACTCCCACCTCCCACCTGCCCAGCCCTCTGCACCACCACCATTTGCTTCCTACCCTACTTTTAAGAGAAGCACTTAAAAAAATATGCTTTTTGCAGTGCGATTTATAGTACTCTTGCTGACAGGGTTTCATGCATAACAGTTTACATTCTCTAGCTCTACCTCCTCCTCCTCTTGGTTGAAAGCATTCTTCCACCATTCAACAGCCCCTTTAAATGACATGTTTACTACTAAATATCATTTCTTATGGACTGGAGTGATAGCACAGAGCGTAGGGCGTTTGCCTTGTAAGTGGCCAACCCAGGTTCGATTCCTCTATCTCTCTCAGAGAGCCCGGCAAGCTACCGACAGTATCTCGCCCACACGGCAAACCTGGCAAGCTACCCGTGGCATATTTGATATGCCAAAAACAGTAACAACATATCTCACAATGGAGACGTTACTGGTGCCCGCTCGAGCAAATCGATGAACAATGGGATAACAGTACTACAGTGCAGTGCTACCTTACATTGCATAAAATTATTAAATTTAGTAATTCTTATAATTGCTTTGTAGATTCTTTAGGATTTTTTTATGTAAACAAAATAATTTTGTTTCTGAACCATACATCTTTTTTATAAGGGCTGGAGCGATAGCACAGCAGTAGGGTATTCGTCTTTCACGCAGCTGACCCCTGTTCGATTCCTCCGCCCCTCTCGGAGAGCCAGGCAAGCTACCGAGAGTAATACGCCCGCACAGCAGAGCCTGGCAATCTATCTGTGGCATATTGGATATGCCAAAAACAGTAACAATAAGTCTTACAATGAGAGACGTTACTGTTGCCCGCTCAAACAAATCGATGAGCAACGGGATGACAGTGACAGTGACTCTTTTCATTGCATTGGCTCAGTCAGTGGTTTTCAACCTATTTGCATCTATTTTCAAACTCTGTTCCAGATTGCTTTGTAGATAACCAAATTCTGGAACAAGTGATGTTTAGTTTGTTTATTGTTCTTTTTTTCAGTTTTCTTGGGGGACACTGTTGGTGGTGCTCAGGCCTTACTCCTGGCTCTGCACTTACGAATCACTCCCAATGGACTTGGGGGATGATCTGGGCTATGGGACTGAACCCTGGCTAGCCGTGTGCAAGGCAAGAGCCCTACTCTCTGTACTGTGTCTCCAGCCCAAACAAGTGGTTTTCAATCAGGTTGTGTAAAAAGCATGTGAACTGGTACTGGTTTGTGTATTAGAAGTTGAAAGCCTTGAGCTAAATTTCTTGCACAAAATTAAATGAATAGTAACATTAGATACTCTTCATCTTGATCGTCAGGAAAAAGCATATGTATTTCCCTGCTTGTTATGATATTAGTCATATTTTCTGAAAATCTTTAATAGTCTTATTCTTTTGATATCCCCCAAGCCTGTAGGATAACATAGCCCCAGGTAGCTTAGGTTTATTTGATTGTTCCCATCACAGTGCTCCCTTTCCTCTGTGTTTATTTGTAACTTCTTTCTTTGTGCTCTGTTCTCTTGTAAATATTGTTTTCCTCTTCTCCTTGAGTCCTCTACATAGTTTATTCAGAGCAATGTCCTTTTTAAAAAAATTTATTTATTTTATTAAATCACCATGTGGAAAGTTACAAAGATTTCAGGCTTATGTCTCAGTTATACAATGCTCGAATACCTGTCCCTTCACCAGTGCCTGTATTCCACCACCTAAAACCCTAGTATACCTCCCACCTCCCCACCCTCACCCCCGCCTACATAGCTGATAAATTTCATTTCATTTTCTCTTTACCTTGATTACATTCCATATTTCAACACAAAATTCACTATTGTTGTTGGAGTTTCCCCCAAAAAAACAGCCATGCTGACAAGGAAACATTTGATAATTAGTTTTCCATTGCTGAGAATGAAGAGATATGAGGTTTAGGATTTCCATATTTTAGTATTTTAGTAATTAAGTTCAGGGAGGTTTATGTTAGAAATTGCATCATTTCCCTTCCTGGGGCAGCATGGGGCTATGGCTTAGTTCACAATCTAGAGACATTGCTGGAAACAGTTGTTGGTACCAAAAGTAGTCTAGCTGGCCTCCGGATTATGGTCCATCAGTAGCAGAGTAGCCACACAGACGTGTGGCAACCCGGGTCGCATCTCTGCAATGTCCTTTTTGTATGGGCACAGGAAGACAGTAGAAAATGCTATGCTTTTGTATGTGGGTGCCATTTCACTCTACATGGAATTTTCCTCCTGGGCATCTGTTCTCTCGACCTAAGCTTCAGCGGCCCTTACTTCCTAGCACCCCCAAAAGCAGGGTCTCAATGAGGGACTGGATGGACCCAGGGCAAGTAGTGAGCTATGTGCTACCCTGGCATCGAGATGGACAGGCCAAAGTGCCAAATGCTTAACTATAACTTAAGAGCTTAGTCATGGACAGATGCTGTCATATCCAAAAAGTAATAAGTAGATTCGGACCCTACTAGGGTTAGGAATGATTAATCTTGCCTGAGCATTGTAGTCTGAATCTGTGGCAAGATGTTCCCAAGAAAGCTGCCCTACAAACATCAATGTATCTCTTACTGTGTCCATACAAAAATAACTAAAGGAGAAAAATACCTCAAGAGGTAATTTTCCCTGGGGCCATCAGGAAGGGCTTCCTTATGTTGTTTTTGCTTCCAGTCTGGGTGGAGCTTGGGCCCGGAGGGCAAGGTGGAGAGAGATAAGTAGGGGTGGAGAGAGAAGCAGTCGGATGGAGTCAGGACCAAAAGGGAGCCCAGGCTGTGAGACACAGTGCCAAGAGATGAGTGAGGATCGTGGAATGAGGGGCAAGGAAGGAAGAATGTGTGAGATGGGAGAGACAAAAGATTGAATAAACACGAGAGATTGAATAAACGGTAACTAATCAGCAACCAACATGGTCCTCATTCTTCCTTTGCCTGCCCATTGCCTATAGCCTTCCTGATCCTGCCCATACAACTCAGTTTGAGAACACTGAACATGGGCGGTGAGAGAGAGCTGCCTGGAGAGCCTGAGAACAAACATCCCCTCTGCGGGGGTATTTCTTACACAAGTCTGCACCTTTACCAGGCACAAAATGATTTATTTTGGGGCTGGAGTGATAGCATAGTGAGTAGGGCTTTTTCCTTGCACATGGCTGATCTGGGTTCGATTCCCAGCATCCCATATGGTCCCCCAAGCACTGCCAGGAGTGATTCCTGAGTGCAGAGCTAGGAGTAACCCCTGAGCATCGCCGGGTGTGACCCAAAAAGCCAAAAAAAAAATTTTTTTTTTGTTTATTAGAATTAAATGGTTAATGGAATTGTCATAAAGTACTTCAGTAAAAGAAAATTTGTGAAAATTGTTATATCTCATCATGTGATTATGTTAAGTCCTTGTCAAAGATTTACAAAGCTGTTAATTGATAGTAAAGCCTTCTGTGTTATTGTTATTATTTTTTTTCAATTGAGCTTATTTGGCATCTATGTTACTTTCTCATCTAATTTGGTGTGCACCTCCTGGGATGTCAGTACTGTGGAACTTGGGAGTGTCTCCGGGAATTTGGGGATCGGTAAACCTGGGGCAGTCGATGAACTTACATGGAGGTGGCTGTGGGATGGGGATGAGGCTGCCAGGGCTCCCAGAAGTACAAGAGGCTGAGGGGAGGCTGCTCGCCCCCACTTTGAGAAGACCCCAGACCTTTCAGTCTAAAAACTGGCATACCTGGAATTTTCATCAGTTTGATGTCTCCACAGAGATCCATCATGAAGCAGTGGGCTTGCATCATGGCACTGAGACAGCTGTGTGGTATGGCTTCAGCGCTACTGCTCTATTGAATACAGTGACTATATTTGATAAACGTGAAATGTCACAGAACTGAACAATAAAGAATCATAACTCAGATAAACGAAAGTGGAGGCCCGTATTTAAGAGTTTGGTAAGGAGAACATGTTACAAAAAGTATCCTGTTAGGCTTCATGTGAAAAATTTAAAGCATGACCTAAAATATTATATTCTTAATTATCCTTCAACACACAATAAAGGTTTGTGGGTTTTTTTTCTCACATGGAATCTATTGTCTTCTGTTATTTTAACTTTTTTTTCTTTTCCAGTCACACCCAGTGACGTACAGGGGATACTCCTGGCTCTGAACTCAGGAATCACTCTGGCGGTGCTTGGGGGACCATATGGGATTCTGGAAATTGAACCCGGGTTGGCCATGTGCAGGCAAATGCCCTACCCGCTGTGCTATCACACCAGTCCTTGTTATTTTAACTTCTACCTCCTTCTTCTGAGAAGTAACTTGGGGACTGGTGTTTGGGCCACAACTAGCAGTGCTTAGGACTTCATTTACTTTGTGCTCAGGGATAACATCTTCAGGGTTCTGGGACCATATGGGATGCCAGGGATCCAACCTAGGTTAGTTTTGTGCAAGGCATGCACACTACATAATCTACTACATCTCCAGCCCCAGAAATAAATTACTATGCTTATTCAAATCAGAGTAATTGCATTGCTTTCTATGAAATCATAACTCAAAATATATGTTGACCATTAACTTTGATTCTAAGTAGCATTTTTTTCCCAAATAGAGATAGTTCACCCTTCAAAATAATTCAGATAGATGTAAAACTTTTATGAAATATGTGGCATGTTGGTGTTTTAGGAAAAAATACACTTGGGATGTTCTCTTTGTAGTAGAAATGTGCTTAGGAGAGGAACATTTCCTCATCCTGTTCTTAAAATCTTTTATATTTTTTGATATGACCTGGATAGATGTTAGAGACGCCTTAACTTCTTGGTTGAGTATAAGCAGAGAGACTACGTAACATAGTTCCCAGTTTTCTTATGAAGACTCTCTGATAATGGATAGAACAAAATGGCCGGGTTAACTTCTGCAGTTAATTTAAGTATAGTGACAAGACCTCTTCACTGGGCCCTAGCTCCTGTGTACTTTTGCCATTAACTAATAAATCTGGCTCGTTTCTCCATGCCCTTGACTCCAATATTAAATACATATACTTATACTTACACTTAACTAGGCCTGAGTTATATTTTAGAGTTATATTGTAAATTTGGTTTTCTTAACTTTCTTGGATATTAAGTGAAGCAAATGGTTATATATTTTAGTTTAGAGTCTAAACTTAAAACTCAAAAGAATTTTAACTTCTAAAATCATTTATGCTTAAAATAAAGTAAATGTCTCAGCATTTTCTAAGCACTTGAAAATGTAAGAATCCACGATGAAGGACTAAAATTCACGCAGTCATTTTTCTTCTTCCTTCTTTTCACACTTTTTACTCAAATAAACAATGTTGATTTGGGTAATCTTAGGTAAGGAATGATTCTCATTGCAAATTACCTTTTCTCATTATATAATCAATGAGTTGAGTAATTTAGTGTTTTTCAATTCAGTGGGAAATAACCAGAAAATTATAAGGCAGCCAATTCTGTTGAATGATGACAAACTCTTGGCCTTTGATTGCTAAGCTCAAATTACTGAGCAGTGGAAGATAGAGTGAGAAAGAATGAAGATGCAGTAAATGTATACAATTATACCGTAACAAGTTTTAAAAGTATTGTTATTACCTAAATTTCAACATAAATGAAGAAAAAGAAAAGAGTAATCTAACTTTAATCATTCCTAAAAGTATCCATAATTGTGTTGTAGTAGATAATTTTACAATGAATAATGAATGAGAACTTATATTCCAAGATCACTTCTCCCCATGCATAGTCTATTTTTCCTTTCTGCTTTATGACTGATGTAGGAAGAATGATAGTTACATTTTTAAAAAAAAGATAGGTCACACTGCTGGAAAAATGATCATAGTCAACCGAATCTGGACCGGAATGCTAGCTTTGAGGGCTGCCCAAGCTGGGGCACATTATCTAGGTTCCATGCATCAACTTCCTTCCTGTAAACTGGAATGAATGTCTTTTATCTCAAACAGCAGCACGAAAAATATATACAAAGGTGTAATATATTAAGTAATAAACTTTGTTTCTTTCTTCCTGATTCTTTCCCTTATGATTATTAAGAATATGGTGTCAATACAGAACTCCATTCCTTTACCATATATTCAACGTCTGTCATTGCTTTAGGTTCTGAGGCTACAAAAATAAATAAGTCAGGAACACTTATCTAAAACACAGACAAGTAGGGCTGTACATTTATGAACAGAGACCAGCAGCACCGTGTAGCAAACACCTGTGCCATTACAGAAGCACGACGAAGAAGAGAGGAGGATTGCTGAACAGTCTTTGTTCTTTTGCTTTCCCTCCACCTGATTCTTCACTCCCTGTTGGAGAATAGTTTTCCCCACAATAGACATGTAGCGCACCAGGTCCAGGCAGATGTGGGGCAGAAGATAATGGGCGTGAGGAAAAACACCCTCCAGGAGCATCTGTTGGCTGTTCAGTTTATTGCCACATGTGCACACATTTTACAGGGGCTCTCGGCTGAAGAGGATGGTCCAGTCACAAAAAGTTTAGCATTATTGGCCTATCACCTCTCCAACTCTGCTTTGCCATGGCCCAATCACAATCAAGGCTAGATGCTGCAGTTAGGGTGACTTGCTAAGCATATGTGACAGTTTCTGTGTCTAGCCTCATGTGACTAGGAGGTCAAGTGAGGCTCAAGGCCAAACTCCCGGTGCTGGCTGAAGCCCTGTTCTTGCCAACTTTGCCCAGATACTCCTTCTTGTGAGGCTTTGCTTCTGAGCCACTTTGCAAGGTCAGGTCTCATCTGCATCAGTGTCTGTCACCTTGCTCCACATACCCCCTACTCCAACCCCTCTCCCCATACACACATCCTTTCTGTGCAGTCCAGATTGACAGAGAGGGACTGGAAAGGTCAGTCGGTTCCTTTTTATTTGTACCTTAAGCTCCATCTATGGGAACTTGCAAAAGGAACCATAAAACATTTCTTTCTTGTAGCACATTCCAAGGTTATTTCCAGTGACATCATGGGCCATCTGGTTCTGAAGACAGCAGCGTCATCCAGAACACACACGAACATTCTGTCCCCTGCCCGCCCTTGCAGGCCCGCTCCTTGGACCAGGAATGCTAGAAAAGTTTTGCGAAATTGTCTTTCTAATTTTTTTCACTCCCATGTTCAATGTGCCACAGATAAAGTGGAGCTTAAAGGAGGTGAGTAGTTAGCTTCCCAGGCTTCTAAAAAACCCACACACTCCAACTGAGAAAAGTCTTTTAAAATGAGAAGCTTGAAATTTAACTTCTTAGACATAATTTAAACCATGTTAGATATAAGTATATATCTGAATTTATTTTTCTCACCAATTATTATCCACTTTTTATTCCAAATAATATTACTTAATCTGGGCTCTGTGATTAAGAAGTATGTCCATCAAAAGTTTCAGGTATACAATGTTCTACAACCAATCCCACCACCAGAGTCAACTTCCTTCAACCATCAACCTAGATTTTCTCTCTCCCTCCAGTCTGTCTCCTTAGCAGGCACATTTTCAGTTTATTTACTGTGGTTTGGGTACCGTTGTTTCAAAATTGCTAACTCTCCAGGTTAGATATGTGCATAAGCCATATCTTTACACAACTGATGTGTCTGAAGCCCATGGCCCTTGCCCCAGTTACCTCTTTTCCACTTTTGCTCACTCCCAATTTCTATCTCTGTAAGGTAGGACCCAAGGTTTTCCTAGTTGGGTCATCCTAACTAGGTCATCCAGTATTGGGTCATCCAGTACTTGCCATGTTTCTTACTTCATTTAACATGGTTCTCTCCATTTCTATTGAGTTATAGTGAATTCCATTATTTCATTATTCTTTGTGGTTTTATATTATTCCATTATTTATGTATGTAGGGTATGTAAAAACAATGTAATACTACACATATATGTGTGTATAAATCTATAATATTTTCTTATAATGCACTACAGTACCCTTAGTATCCACTAATCTCTAATTAGACGCCTGGAAGTATTCCAAATCCTAGCTATTGTACGAAGATCTACAGTGAGCAGTAGCATGCATGTACCCTTTTGAATGAAAGTTTCAATGCCCTGGAGATAGATACAATCCCACCAGCAGTGAATGAGAGTTCAATTTTCACCACATCCTTACCAATAGAGGTTTCTTTGGGATTTTTTTCAGTTATTTATTTATTTATTTATTTTTTGTTTATTTTTTACTGAATCACAGTGAGATACAGTTACAGACTTACAAACTTCCATGATTACGTTTCAGTCATACAATGATCGAGCATCCATCCCTCTACCAGTGCCCGTTCTCCACCACCAATATTCCCAGTATCCTTCCCGCACCCCCCACTCCCCCACCCCCAGTCTCTGTGGCAGGCACATTCCATCTTACTCTTCCCTTTTTGATGTTTTGGTTTGCTATACAGGTAGTAAGAGGCCATCATGTTTGGTCCTAGTCTACTTTCAGCACAAATCTCCCATCCTGAGCGATCCCTCCAACCATCATTTACTTAGTAGTCCCTTTTGTATCCAAGCTGTCTTTTCCCCCAGCATGTGAGGCCACCTTTCAAGCCGTGGTGCAATCCCCCCTGCCCTTATCTCTACTGTCCTTAATTATTAGTCTCCTATTATGATACTTTATATTCTACAAATGAGTGCAGTCATTCTATGTCTATTCCACTCTTTTCGACTTATTTCACTTAGCATGATACTCTCCATGACCATCCACTTGTATGTAAATTTCATCTTTTCTAACAGCTGCATAGTATTCCATTGTGTAAATATACCAAAGTTTCTTTAACCAGTTGTCAGTTCTCAGGCACTCCGGTTGTTTCCAGATTCTGGAAATTGTAAACAGTGTTGCAAATAAACATACAAGTGCAGATGTCATTGCTACTGTACTTTTTTGCATCTCTGGGATATATTCCCAGAAGTTGAATTGCTGGGTCATATGGGAGCTCAATTTCTAGTTTTTGGTATTGGGGCTGGACGGAGCCATCATGATGAGCCCATGATGTAGACTGCACCGCACAATGGGCAGGAATATAGAGACCCATGAAAATGGGTGAGATCTCTTGTGTGTCCTGACTGGTTTGGATAAAGATGAACATTTTTTTTTCTTTAAACTGCCTTCAGTAAATAATTTCATAAATTTCAGTATGTATGTATGTACATATATATTTACTTTTATTGAATCACTGTGAGACAATTTCAGTATATTGAAAGAGCCAGTTTTTTCTTCTCTCACAGAAGCCCAGCTTGATCTTTGACATGTAGATTCAGGGCTCTGGCTCAGCCTAGTCTTTGGGTTGCAAATTTCAGATGCTTGCCCAGCTTGTCTGTGGGATGTAGATTTCAGGTGCCAGCCCAGCCTTGTCTTTGGGATACAAACCCAAAGACTTGTAGCCCAAGAAAGGTCTCAGTTTTGGTTTTGTATCTCTTTCTGGAGGCCAAAATCCACTGGCCTGTAGACACAAGGAACAATACATGCCATGCCTTCCTCAATGTTCTTTCTGTAACTTCTTTCGATGATGTCACTGTATTGCGCCCTTTAGAGGTGAGATGATCAAGAAAAGGATACCTCAGGATACTCTGCCTTTTGTCACAGGATCTGAGTGAATCCAGTGGGCCTCTGTGAAACATAATAATTTCTCTCGAGTTCCTTGTCTCAGCGCCTCCAACTGAACGTTCACACATTTTGGAAGAATGTCCATATAGCTTTTCAAAAAGACTAGACCATTTGGCATTCCCACCAACAATAAATAAGAGTTTCTTTCTCCCCACATTCACACCAGTACTGGTTGTTCTTGTTCTTCTTGATGTGTGCCAGTTACTGTGGTGTAGGATGACATCTCATTGTTTTGATTTGCATCTCCCTGATGATTAGCGATGTAAAGTATTTTTCACGTGCATTTTGGCCATTTGAATTTCATTTTTGAGGAAGTTTCAGTTCATTACTTCTCCACTTTTTTTGATGGGGTTGGGGGATTTTCTTGTAAAGTTCTACCAGTGTCTTGTATATCCTGGATAATAAGTCCCTATCTGATGAGTATTGAGTAAATAATTTTTCCCATTCCATGGGATTTTTCTGTATTTCAGTCACTGTTTCTTTTGAAGTGCAAAAACTTCTTAGTTTAATGAAATCCCATTTGTTTAATTTGTTTCCACTTGCTTGGTCAGTAGTGTTTCAGGTTTGAAGATGCCTTTAGTTTCAATATCATAAGGGTTCTGCTTACATTTCCCTCCATGTATCTTTTTTTTGTAATAAAATTTAGCACAGTGGGTAGGGCATTTGCCTTGCATTTGATTCCTCTGTCCCTCTCGGAGAGCCTGGCAAGCTACGGAGAGTATCCAGCCCACACAGCAGAGCCTAGCAAGCTACCCATGGCGTATTCGATATGCCAAAAATAGTAAAAACAAGTCTCACAATAGAGACGTTACTGGTGCCCGCTCGGGCAAATCGATGAACAACGGGATGACATTGCTACAGTGCTACAGTTCCTTATGGATTCAGGTCTGATATTGAGGTGTTCAATCCATTTGGATCTGACTTTTGTGCTTGACGCTAGATATTAAACTCCGACTAATCAGCTAAGCTTATTCCAAGGTACTTGATTTTCTGAGGCACTATTGTGAATGAGATTTTTTAAAAAATATCTCTTTCTTCTCTTTCATTATTTGTTTATAGGAAAGCCATGGCCTTTTGGGTATTGATTTTGTAACCTGCCACTCTACTATACAAACCTCTTGTTTCTAGGAGCTTTTCTGTGGAGCCTTTAGGGTTCTCTAAGTATAGTATCATGTTACCTACAAATAGTGATAGCTTGACCTCTTCCTTTTCTATCTGGATACCCTTGGTATCCTTTTCTTGCTGAAGTGCTATGGCAAGTATGTCCAGTACTCTATTGAATAGAAGTGGTGAGAGTGGGCAACCTTGTTATGTTCCAGATCTTAGAGGGAAGGCTGTTAGTAGGCAAACTTTGTCTTCCTCCTGATCCTAGAGGGAAGTCTCTTAGTTTTCCCCTGTTGAGAATAATGCTTGCTGTGGACTTGTGGTTGATGGCTTTGACTATATTGAGGAAAGTTCCTTCAATTCCCATTTTGCTCAGAGTTTTTGTCATAAATGAATGCCGGATCTGGTCAATTGCCTTCTCTGCATCTATTGATATGATCATATGTTTTTTATCTTTCCTTTTGTTGATATGGTGTATTATGTCAATTGACTTGCAATTATATCAAGATCCTCCTCGAGCTGTATTATGGATTCACCACCAAGACCTCACCATTCTACAAGGAAGTGATCATTGGCATAAAGAGAGGGGTTCAGCAGGGCGATACCATTTCACCAAAACTCTTCAGTGCCACCCTCAAGAATGACGAGCAATGGCTGGAATGGGAAGGAATGGGAGTGAAGAGAGACAGTCGCCAACTACACCACCTCCACTTTGCTGATGACATCGTTCTCATAACGCCAAATATTAGCCAAGTGGCACAAATACTGGCTGACTTTGACCTGAGTGTGGAAAGGTCGGACTGCAGCTGAACCTCAACAAGACAATGCTCATGAAAATTGAAATAGTCTCTGACGCTCCATTTGCTCTCAATGGAACGAACACCTCTGAATGCAGCAGTTATGTGTACCTGGGTTGAGAATTCAATGTGAGGAATGACTTGGCGCCAGAACTGCGCAGGAGAAAGAGAGCAGCATGGAACACCTTCAGGAGTGTCAAAGAAGTGGTTAAGAGGACGAGGGACCTCCGACTCCAGGCACATCCTTTTGATTCCACTGTTCTTCCTGCACTAATATATGCCTCAGAGACCTGAGCACTACATGAACAGGATGAGAACGCTATTCGAGTATCGCAAAGAGGAATCAAAGGAGCTATGCTAGGAGTATCACATCTCACTCAAGTGAGAGAAGGAATCTGGAGTTCCGACCTCCGTCGATGGTCAAGAATCAGGGACGCTATCTCGTTTGCGAAGACATCAAAAATCAGATGGGCCGGACATGTAATGCGATTCAGAGATGACTGCTGGACTAGAGCTGTTACCAACTGGATTCCACGGGACGTCAAAAGACCACATGGTCACCCACCAACGAGATGGTCAGATTTCTTCCTCAAAACCCTGAAGGAATGGTTTTAGGCTCTTCCTGTTGCAAGCAGATATAATTGGACTACACTAGCATGCGACAGAGACAAATGGAGACATTATTGGTGCCTGTTCAAGCAAATCGAAGATCAACGGGAAAACAAGTGATACAAGTGACTTGCCAATGTTAAACCATCCTTGTATCCACTGGATGAAACTTACTTGGTTGTGGTGGATAAAGTTTTTTGACAAGTCATTGGATTCTATTTGCTAGTATTTTGTTGAGGATCTTTGTTTCTGTATTTTCAGGGATCTTGGATTCTAATTCTCTTTTTTTGTTATGTCGCTGTCTGATTTTGCTATGAGGTGATATTTGCCTCACAGAAACTGTTTGGAAGTGTTTCTGTTTCTTCAGTTTCTTGGAAGAGCTTGAGCAGGATTTGGAGTAGGTCCTCTTTAAAGGTTTGGAAGAATTCACTAGTGAATGCATCTGTGTCGGGCTTTTGTTTTTCGGGAGACGTTTGATTACTGTTTCAATTTTCTTGATAGTGATAGGTGGGTTCAGATATTCCAAGTCTTCCTGGGTCAGTTTTGGGAGATTATAGGAGTTTTCCATTTCTTCAAGGTTGTCTAGTTTCATGGCATAAAGCTTTTCGATTTTTTGAATTTGAATTTCTGTGGTTTCTGTTGTGATGTCTCCTTTTTTGTTTCTGATTCTGTTCATTAGAGTTCTCTCTCTTTTTTTCCTTGTGAGTCTTGGTAGTGGTTTATAGGTCTTGTTTATTTTCACAAAGAATCAGCTCTTGGTTTCATTTATCTTTCAGATTATTTTTTGGGTTTTCATGTCATTAATTTCTGCTCTACGTTTTATGACTTCTTTCCTCCTCACTGGTTTGGGCTTATTTGTTCATCATTTTCCAATATCTCAAGTTGGGAAGTTCAGTTATTTTTGTGGGATCATTTTTCCTTCCTGAGGAATGCTTGTAGAGCTATAAAATTTCATCTTTTTTTTTTCCTTTTTGGGTCACACCCAGCGATGCTCAGGGGTTACTCCTGGCTTTGCACTCAGGAATTACTCCTGGCGGTGCTTGGGGGACCATATGGGATGCCGGGGATCGAACCCGGGTCAGCCGTGTGCAAGGCAAATGCCCTACCCGCTGTGCTATCGCTCTGGCCCCATAAAATTTCATCTTAACACTCCTTTTGCCATGTCCCATAGGTTCTGGTAACTCACGTCTTCATTCTCATCATTTCCAGGAATCTTTTGATTTCCTCTTTGATTTCATCTCTAAGACACTCTTTTTTCAGTACTGAGTTAGTTGTTCAATTTCCAGATATTCAATTTGAATTTCTGTTACTGAGTGTAATTCACTTCTATTTTCAGTGCATCATGGTCTGAGAATATCATTGATACAATTTCTTTCCTCTTTAACTTTATGGAGGTATGTTTCATGGGCCAGCGTGTATCTTGGAGAATGTCCCATGTGCATTTGAGAAGAATGTGTATTAAGCTTTGTGGGGATGAAACTGCTATACACATCTACCAAGCCAATGTTGTCCATTTATTCCTTCAGATAAAGTATGTCCTTGCTGAGCTTGAGTTTGGTTGATCTATCGAGAGGTGATAAAGTGGTGTTGAAATCTCCAACTATTATTGTGTTGCTATCAATGTCTTTTTCAAGTCTACAAGCAGTCGTTTTAAGTATTTTACTGGTTTCTGACTAGGCGCATATACATTTAGGTGTGTGAGTTCTTCCTGATACACAGATCCTTTCATCATTAAGAAGTGATCTTCACTGTCTCTTGTTAACTTCTCTGAAGTCTATGTGATCTGATATTAGTATGGCCACTCCAGCTTTTTTTAGAGAGTTGTTTGCTACTTGAATTGTTTTCCATCTTTTCACTTTGTGTCTATGTTTGCTCTGTCAGTTCAGATGTGTTTCATGCAGGCAGTCGGGTTCAATATTTATTTATTTTTTAACAGTTCAACTATCCTTTATTTTTCTTTTCTCATTAAAAATAATTTATTAAAGTTTATATAACAAGGTTGCAATAGTGTTGAAGTTTATGGTAATGATGTATAAAGCACCAAACCACAACCAAAGTGCCTCAAACCTTTTACCACTGTCCCTCTGTCACCTCTAACTTGAGACTTTAAATTATTAAAATCTTCTTAAGTTATAGTTTTATTGGAAGGAGCACTGAAATGGATAAAACTAATTTATGCTGCTGATGATTTATAATTGTAAACTACTGAAAACTTAACCTGAAAAATGGTGGATGATTTAAAGCCATCACAATTTTACTTGGAAAGTAAACTTTATGGAGAGAAATCAAAAATTAAACCTCTAAGGCAACATATAGAAAGGCATCAATCCACTCCCACATCATGTATTTTCTTCCAATAGTATTTTCTTTTAAGGTAATATCTAATTAGGTTCAATATTTAGATCAATTCTGTCATTCTGTGTTTCAATTAGCCCATTGACATTGAGGGAGATTGTTGTTATGGGGTTTTGTACCATCTCTCTTTGTACCATCTCTTTGAGGGGCTTGTTTTGTCTTAAAGTAGCCAGTTTTTTTGTTCTTGTAACCATGATTTTGAGGCTATGAAGTTCCTGAGTTGTTGTTTGTCTATGAATCTGTGCGTTGCTCCTTTTGATATCAATGAGAGTCTAGCTGGATAAACTATTCTAGGTGACACATTTATTTCATTGAGTTGTTGTTGTTGTTGTTGTTGTTGTTGTTGTTGTTGTTGTTTTAACTATATCCCACCACTGTCTTCAGGCCCTTAGGGTTTCATTGGATAGGTCTGCTGTGAATCTTAAGGATGCTCCTTTATAGGCAATTTCCTTCTTTGATCTTACTGTTTTCAGTATTTTATCTTTGTCTATGGTTTTCACCGTTCTCATCAGGATGTGTCTTAGAGTATTTTTATTTGGATTTATTTTAGCTGGTACCCTTTGGGCCTCCTGAATCTGATTGCATGTTCTCTTTAGCTCTTGGATTGTCTCAGCAGTGATGTCTATGACAGTTTCTTCTTCATTAGGGATTTTTTCCTGTCCCTCTGGGACTTCATTGATTCTTATGTTATTCCTCTTGGCTTCATCCTGGTTTCTCTTGACATCTGTTGGTTTATTTTCAGGCTCCTTTCCATTTTCTGCTGTTGTCTGGAGATTCTCTGCACCTCATCTTGGAGCTCACTGATTCCGTCCTCAGTAGCTGTTACTCTGCTGCTGATGCCTTCCAATGAGTTGATCATTTCACCTACCAAGTCTTTTAGATGTGTCATTTCTGCTTGTATTTTTGTTTGCATTTTCCTCATTTCTGTTCTCATATCCTCTTGTATTTTATCAGCAGTGCATTCCATTGTTTCTTTGAGCTATTTATACAACCTTGAAAGCTCCATTTTAAATTACTTATCTGAGAGGTTATATAGTTCATTATTACTGTTTGATTCTTCTGGGCTATCAACTTCAATCATTAACCCTGGTGAGTTTCTCCATTGTTTTACCATTGTGACCTTTGCGTTTTGGAATTTTTCCCCCGCGTTTTATGTTTTTGCCCCTGCAAAGGGCCTTTCTTTGTGTGTTATGGTGGCTTATTGATAGATAAAGATAGGCAAGGCCTGGGATAACTAGTGCCTAACATGTGGGGTTTATACACAGCAACTTCTTCTGTGAGAAATTTTAAGGTGTGCCGTGAGGGATTGATGCAGCGAGGCGATGCAATGTGTCCACACACCTGTTGGAGGAGTGGGTTTGGCTCTCTGGGTGAGGTGGCTGGCAAAGGAAAATGCTGGGAACAGAAGGTGCTTCCCTCTGAATGGGGGGAGACGGAGTTGAGGTGGGGGCTGGGCAAAGCCAGGAGTATCAACATAATAGTTGGAGGAGTGGGTTTGGTGCTCTGGGTGCTGCAGCTGGCAGGGGAGGGCGGTTCTGAAAGAGATGCTTGGGTCTTTTTTGTATATGTCCTTCTCATTGCTATAAGACAAAACCTCATTGTCTTCTTGATTTGAATTTTCCTGATAACAAATGATGACAAGTTTATTTTTCATGTGTTTATTGACCATTCACTCTCATTCTTTAGAAAAATGTCTACTTTTTCTTACTCTCTTAATTTTTTTGATAGGAATGAGAATGGCATGCATAAAAAAACTACTCTATATTGGGACCATCTGATGTAAAGGAATCTCTTATCCACTGCTAGTGGGAATGTTGTTTGGTTTAATCTTTCTGGAAAAAATATAAAGATATCTCAGAAAAACAAGAAAATAGCTTTCAGGTAACCCAGTAATTCAAACTCTTGGTGTCTACCCCAAGACACAAAAAATATTTATCCATAATGACCTATGCATACCATTGTTCATTGCAGCACTTAGTATGATAAAATGTACTAGGATATGAAATCAATCTAGGTGTCCAATGACATACACCATGGAATACTATCCAGCTGCAAGGAATGATAAAATCATGCAATTTTTTGCAACTTGGGTGGATCTAGAGAGTATCATGTTAGGTAAAGTAAGTCAGAAAAATGACAAATACAAATATGATCTCACTTGTCTGTGGCATATAGAATAGCTAGACATGGGAATACAAAGTATTACGGAGAGGGATATATAGATTACTCTTGACCCTACATTATAAAAATGAAGATAGAGAAGGAAAGGAATTGAGGGGAGCAAGTAAAAAGAGGTGTATGTGAGAAAACTGGGACAGGCTCTGGGGCCTTGGGCACACTGATGGTGTAGAGTTATTGTATATGCAAATAGCGAAAGCAAAGAGCCAATGAGACTAAGAACAAGAGGCTGAAACTACAACAACAAAACATAAAAATGTATCCACCAGGAGGCAGCCAGGATGCTGGAAGTGAACCTGAGGACATTGATGAAGGAAAGTTAAGATTTGGTGTTGGAACATTGCATGCCTGAAATTCTATTATGAACAATTTTGTAAATCATGGTATCTTAATTAAAAAAATTAAATGACACCAACAAACATTTCTTCTATTTATTTATTTGTATTTTAGCCACACCCTGCCATGCTTAGGGACTATTTCTGACAGTGTGCTCAAAAATTAACCCTGGTGGTGCTTGAGGGACCATATGGGATGCTAGGGATTAAACCTGGGTCAGCCACATGCAAAGTGATAATACAGTGGACCTGCCCTCTGTCCACTGTATTATCACTCCAGCCCCTTGATACCATCAAACATCTCTTAGCTTACCATTTCTATGGTCAGAAATATGGGCAAAGTGTAACTGGGCTCTTCAGGGTCTAACAAAACAAATTAAATCGAGATATGCGTTGAGGCTGCAATCATAGCTATATCAGGGAAGGATTCACTTGCAAACTTACTTTTTTTCAAGCCAATTGCTTCCAATTTCAAGCATGTGAATACAGGGAGTTGGATCTTATTTACTACAATCTATGGATATCAGTTCTTTACCATGTGTCTCTCCATTGGGTGACCTGTCAGCTGGCTTCTCTCAGAGGACTGAGAGACAATATAAAAATGTAAACAAAAAATGATCAAATAGGTTACACAATATTTTATAACTTAATCTTGGGTGTAACATCTTATTGAGTTTGCCATAAAAGTGTCAGCCCTCATTTCCACACTTAGGGAGAATAGATTACATAGTAGATGTGTGGGAGTCACTTTAGATGCCAACTACCACATAACTAAGCTTCACTTTCCTTGCAGAGTCCTATGGCTGTTGTGGAAGCAATCTTTCCTACAAACTGATGGAGAACCTTGAGAATAATCCTTGCTTCTTCCCTTCACCCAACCTCATACTACGTGATTAC
The DNA here is from genome assembly GCF_027595985.1 of Sorex araneus. Lineage (NCBI taxonomy): Eukaryota > Metazoa > Chordata > Mammalia > Eulipotyphla > Soricidae > Sorex > Sorex araneus. The sequence continues at coordinate 147,791,555 of NC_073304.1, read as the reverse complement.
AAATTAAATTACATATTCATAATCTATCTTTAAATAATTCTTCTCAGTTCTTGCTTTAATTCAATAATACTATAAGCTTTCTGTATATTGCACACATAGTTATGCTTTGCTATATGGCACTAGGGTGTCAGCAGCCTAAGCACAGGATTCTAAGACTTCCTGTTGACTGATTTCATCCTGATTTCCTAGTTTAATATCTGGGACATAAATATTGCTAAATAAGTGAAGGGTTGAATTCCAGACATACTTTTGGACACTGTGTATATGCTATTTTTTTCCAGTCCTAAGAACCCTCTGAAATGTGACCATTTTAAAAATGAGGAATTGAGGTGTGGAATTGAGATAATTTGCTAGCATGTATGTAGTAAGAACCTTATGTCATAATATATTTTAAAGAAATTTATAAGCTGCAAAGTATGCTACAAGTGTGAGCTGTAATCATATTATCTTTCGCTCTTGTTTGAGACTCTTCATTTTCCCAATCATCTATCAATTCACTCATGCTTCACTGGGAGACAGAAGGAGGCACAATTCAAAGAAAATGAGAGAAAATAATAATATTAAATAGCTGCCAAGGGATCTGAGCAATTAATTCAACAGACTGAATCACTTTAGCTTGCCAGTGTAGCCATTCCCTATATGAGGTTCACGGCTTACCACATGATACTGATGGCATGAGAGAAGTCATGACACAGAGTAGTGTTGGTTCTGCCTCAAGGATGACACAGCTTTGCCATTATTCACTGTGGTGAACAGTTCTAAATGCAGAAAAAAATCACGTCAGACATAAAAGGAGAGCAGAACAAGTGGGCAATACTTGACTGATTCCACTTCTTCAACAACACCAAACCTTATCCTATAGAAGTAGAAGTAATAGAAAAGTGATGATTCATATTATCCCAAAGATTCCCAAACTGTAAGGTTATTCTACATGCATAATTAATCTTGAAAAAAACAGGTCAATTATATTTTTACATTTTACAGATTAGAATTCCAAGGCATTTTAAGTTTGAGATTTTTAATGGAACAAACTGACCTCTCAGTGTCTGTGTTGCAAGCCATAATGCCCAAAAGTAGAGAGAGTATGGGGAATATTGTCTGCCATGGAGGCAGGGGGAGGGTGGGAAAGGGGTGTATACCCGGGATATTGGTGGTGGGGAATGTGCACTGGTGGAGGGTTGGGTGTTTGATCATTGTGTGATTGTAACCCAAACATGAAAGCTTGCAATTATCTCACGCTGATTCAATAAATTTTTTTTAAAGTTTGAGATTTTTCAAGGGCCACGTTAATATAAAATGAAATGCATTGAGAGTCCCTTTGCAAATACATTTGTATATATTATTTTACATGCTGCTCGCAATAAACCTGTCAAGCATTATTTTGAGGCCAATTTATAGATGTGAGTTAAGGCTAAAGAAATAAAGTGTCTTGATAGCATTATCTTTTGATATTGTAGATTTTGGTTTGTAACTGAAATCTTTTAACATCTGTTTATGCTCTATTTGAATAAACAAAGAGTGAGTTTGGGGTTTTGAGTCTTGTGACGTTAAAGACAGATAAGAAATGGGGAAATAGGGTATTAGGAGAGAATAGAGAGAGAGAAGAGAAAGGGAAAGAGAATATAGCATGCATTGGGTTCTCCAAAAACCATTTTGGATTGCAGCTCCCCAGATGGGACAGTATGATACTTCTAGGTACTGCACAAAGGGAGTCAACTGCTCTGGTTCTGAGTGATGAGTCTCAGAAAGCTCACAGTCCCCTAAGGGGTCCCATGAACACGAGGCCATGAGACCTCCTCTAGTAAAGAATCCTGAAATCTACTTTGTTTTGGGGGTCAGAAGATAGGGGGTTGTTGGTTCACAGCCAGTGTTGCTTACGGTTTATTCCTGACTTGCTGCTCAAGGATTACTTCTGTTGGTACTCAAGAGATCATATGCGGTGCCAGAGATAGAACCTGAGTTGGCCACATGCAAGGTGAGTGACTTATTCTTATACTATCTATGGCCTTGGAATTCTGAAATATGTAGTATAAAATGTAATTAAGGTTGAATTTATGCATAGCTAAAATAAACGCTGAGCCGTGACAGTTTACTTGTGTAAGGACCTGTTTTTACCTTTGGGATCTAAATTACATGGTGGGCTGAACAATAGCACAGCAGGTATGGTGTTTGCCTTGACCACATCTGACCTGGATTCAGTTGCCAGTACTTCATATGGAACCCTGAGCACCATTAGCAGTAACCCCTGAGAATCGCTGGGTGTGACCACAAAAAAGCCAAAAACTCACAATATATCTTAACGTTTTATTTTTTGCTTGTTTGAAATTTACCCATCTATCCCAGAGGCCCCAAAAACATTTATTTGAAAAGACATTTGCAGTCCTGTGCCCATTCATTACTATTCACAGTAGCCAAGTTCTTAAAGTAGTCAAGGAGAACAACAACAAATGAGTCAATAAAGAAACTGTGGTGTATATACTCAATGGATTATCCCTCAGTTATAAGAAAAGATGAAATTCTGTAGTTGCTGCAACTTGGATGAAGTGGAGCATATCATACTGATAAAGTGAGTCAGAGAAAGAACAAATATCAAATAGTCTTTCTTGTATATGGAGTATGATAAACACAATAAGGGAATTAAAAATGGCCAATGATAGCAGATTCCCAGACTCGCCCTAAAGAACTGGATTTGCTAAGTGATGGAGAATAGGGTGCAAAGGAAACTAGAGAACGCTGTGGAGGGACGCTGACACTCTGGTGATAGTTATGGTATAGCGACACTGTACTCCTGAAGCAGTAGTGTTAACATATTGTAAATCACGGTTCCTAAATAAAGCAGAATAAAGGAACCGTAGGAAACTCCTGAGATGCAACACCTTCATTTTGTTTTCAGAACTTTTTACGTCTCAGGGAAAAGAGAGAGAATTTGTCCTAAAATGGGTCTTAAGAATAGGTGTGATGTTGGAATACTGTATGCCTGAAAATTTATTCAAACTGATTTATATTAGTCATCACAGTTATCACTAATATCACACTAATAAACTTTATTTTTAAAGAAGTTAATTCAGAGTTTTATGAAGGAGCAGAATTATTTGGTCGTCATTTTATAAGTAGCTATGCTATCAGTTCAGAACTTTATGGGGTGGGCATAGAGGGCTGGTGAGATGCAATGATCATAGAGGAATGATCATTGAGCTTGTAGGATTACTGTCTTTTGCTGACTGTTCCCTAAACACATAGCTTAGTCTACTGATAATAAAAAAAACCTAAAAGCTCCATTATAATTTTCCTACTTGATCATATTCTAGGAAAATTTTGATGTGTTTAGGAAGTCATAAATAATAATTAAAGCTCAACTTCAAGCATATCACTCCCAATATAAATGAGATTTTTCTTCCTCATTCACCAAACAGTGCCATTTGGCATATTACTTTAAATGAGAATTGAGAAGACTGAGTCCAGTCCAGAAGGTTGCTTTACTAGACTCATAATTGGGGTGTGATGAATCAACAGAGCTGGAGTTAACTGTTGAGAAAATTTTGAAGAGCTCTGGGTAAACACATGACAGAAAGCCAAGATAAAAAGAGATAAAGATGGGGCATTCTGCGGGCACTGCACTCCTAAGTCTTGGAGCTGTGCCCTCTAATCCCTGTTCCCCACCCCAGCACCCAAGCTCCCCATCCCACCCACCACAATAAAACTTGGTTCTTAATAAAAAAAGAGATAAAGAAAGATAAAGAGGGAAATTTTAGTTCTGAAGACTAATCACTTAAGTTTTTCTAGCCTTTTTGATATGGGTGGTTATTCAAGATACTAATCTAGAGATAAAAAGGTCAGAGAAAAAAGCAAAGCATTGCTGAGTTTATACAAACTTTAACATAAGTAATTATTTCTCATTCCTTTCATTGTCAACACTTATTAGCAAATAAATATTATAGTAATTTCTCCCTCCCCTTTCTTCCTTCCTTCCAAGAAAAAAAAATGATTTGATTCTAATTTCTTTCCTTTCTCATTCACTTAGTCATAAGATTCTGTAGTCTACAAATAATAAAGATATTTAACATCATAGTCATTTCAACCAGCATTTGAAATGGTACAGCATTTTATTCCTTAAACTATATTAAATTTTAATGCTTTGCACCTTAATATTCAATATGTTCTCAACACTTAGCAGATAAATGACCAACCTTAAATTGACCCCTAAAGTTCAAAATCTAGGGCCAGAGCACCCTACTATTGTATAGCAGGTAGGGTGCTTGCCTTGCATATGGCTGACCTGGGTGTGATTCCCAGGACCCCAAGGAGTCCCCCAAGTCTGTCAGGTGTTACCCCTGAGCTCAGAGTCAGGATTATTCCTTGAGCCACTATATGTGGTCCCCAAACTAAAAATTATGATACTAATAAATATAAATTAGTAATTAAGTTCAAAATCTATTTCTCAATTGCCTTCCAAAGCCAAATAACTACTATACTAGGACTGTAGTCTTGAACCCTACAAGTAATCTTGTACTTCGGTGTCTTTCCCCAGGCTATTATTAATTTAAGAATGCAGTTTCTAGTCACTGACTTCTGTGTTTTCTAAATATAAAATAACCATTCAAAAAGTTGTTCAAATAGCATGCCATTTAAAAAAAACTGACAATGTTGACTTTATTATTGAATTAAGTGAAGATTTGTATTTCTACTTGCATTGTCTCTAAGAAGATTATTGATTGAATAGGAATATTAAAAAGTATGTGATTCAGGAGATAATACTAAGCAATGACAAACCCTTAACTTTTGAAAATAGAACCAATGACCAGAGAGGAGAAATATGGAGATGAAAACAGCCTAGAGAGACAAGGATAGTGGTGAAGGGTTGTGGGAATTTTGGTGCTGGTGGTGGTGAGCAGTAGGTTTGTATATCAATACCATACATTGAAACACCGGTTCCTAGACAATAATTTAAAAATTAAATTAAAAAATTAAGGCATAGAGTTCAGAAATTGGCTGAAGTTTGTAAATGTAGGTAGGTTGGTATCAACTGTATAAGTACGGTTATTTGGGTAAAACTATTATTGTAGGAGTCTTAGAAGTCATTGCAATGAGGTATTTCCTAATTGACTATGAAAGCAAAGGTTTCCATTAATTGATTGGCTAATAGAAGTGTGTTCAGGCCCAGACGAGATGCCAAGCAGCCCCACATGAACGGCTCCTCCACTCCTGAACGACCATGATCCTGGAGGCCCACTAGCTAATTTCGGAACACAGCGGCTTCCTGCAGAAAAGCCTCTAGACTGTGAACTAAGCTACGGCCCCATGCTGCCCCAAGAGGGGAAAAGTTTTTGTCCCTCGGCCTTTCCATTTGGCAGCGGTGACGGCGTGGCGACTGCCATCTTTTAGAACCCACTAGACAGAGGTATGAGGGTGCAATGACGCAACTTCTGGCAGAAATTTCTCTGGATTTAATTACTAAACTACCAGAAATCCAAAACCGCGCGGCTGCTATCCTGGCCACACAACCTCATATGTTCTTCATTCTCAGCAATGGAAAACAAACTATCAAATGATGCCTTTTTGGCAGGTCTGATAGTTGGGGAGAAATTCCAAATAATAATAGTGCTTTGATTTAATAAGCATAAAGCCAATTCTGTTTCAAGTCTGTAGAATCCTTACTCATTAATTAGCATGTTGGGGCCTGACTAGGGTGTCAGGATGAGCCCGTGTAGACTGACCTGCAAACAGGCAGTAACAGGGACCCACGAAAATGGGCGAGATTACTTGTGTGCCCTGACTGGTTTTGATGAGGCTGAACATCTTTTTCTTTAAGCTGCCTTCAGTAAATAATTTCATACTGAAATTGTCAGTCTTCCTCTTCTCACAGATCCCAGGTGCATACTTAGCTTGTTTGTTGTCAGTATGCAGATCTTAGGTACTTAGCTTGTTTGTTTTTAGTATACAAAAAAGCCTTCAGCTTTGTATGTTCTTCCTGTAACTTCTTTGTCTTTACACATTCTTTCCGTAGCTTCTTTGTTGATGACCTCATTGTATTGAGTCCTTTAGAGGTATGAACAGTAGGATGTAATAACAGGAGATTTCAGGGTGCTCTACCTTTGTACAGTGTCTGAGCGAAACTGGACCCTCTGTGAAATATAATTTCTCTCACGTTTCTTGTCTCAGCGCCTCTAACTGAGTGAATATTCATGCAACATGAGCAGGTTTAAATTTTATTTCCATAACTACTTGTAATCCTTGCTGTAAAACAACTTTCCCTCATGGAGTATGACTGTTAAAAACTTTTTAGGTAGCCTTTAAGTTTTCTAGCTCAAACCTGGCAAGCTCCCCATGGTATATTTAATATTCCAAAAACAGTAACAACAGTTTTCATTCCCCTGACCCTGAAAGAGCTCCAATCATTGGAAAAATGAGTAAGGAGAGGCTGCTAAAATCTCAGGGTTGGGATGAATGGAGACGTTACTGGCTCCCGCTTGAGTAAATTGATGAACAATGGGATGACAGTGATACAGTGATACTGTGATACAGCTAAAACCTCAAACATATCAAGTATTATTCTTATTTTCACTACAACTGCTGATTTCCTTTGAAAGGTTTATTTGCAAACATGTAATTTCAGCTGAGTGCTGTTGATCAATACAATTCATTCCTCTTTGTTGTTTTGATTATTTGGTCAATAATCTATTGATACAGTAACTTCAGTGAAACAGTTAAGACTGGAAAAAATTCATTAATCAATTATGTAACAAATATAACCAAAATACTAAAAGGAATCAATAGGAACTTTTGAATAAATAACCTTCCCTGATTTGACCAAAAAAGCAATCTTACTGATTCATTTGGGTCTTCTTTAGACACACACTGCTAAATTTTGCCCATGTTGTTACCTGAGATGTCATTCCAGAAATGGTTTGAAGTATTAGAAATAGTTCAGATTCTGCTGATTGGCTTAAAGTTGTTAAAGTTGTTAAGAAGTTAGCAAAGAATTTTCAATTGTAATTAATTATTTAATGAGTTAATTGATTTGCTATTATAATTGAACTATTCCAGCAGATGTCAAGTGAGGAACTATTATTTGGAAGAGGAAAGCATTTTCTTTTTTTTTTTTTTTTTTTTTTTTTTTTTTTTTTTTTTTTTTGACTATCAGCTAAAAATTTATTCAAATGCAGATTATCAAGTTCTACCCAGGTCTCTTGAATCTTTGGGGCTCAGGTCTGAAAATATGTCTTAACAACCTCTCTAGGTTATTTTCTTATAGGATAACATTTGAGAACTGTCCTACAATTCATACAATCTCTTTTTTTTTTTTTTTTTTTTTTTTTTAAATTTTTATTAAATCACCATGTGGAAAGTTACAAAGTTCTCAGGTTTATATGTCAGTTATACAATATTCAAACACCCATCCCTTCACCAGTGCCCAAATTCCACCACCAGAAACCCCAGTTTACCCCCCGCCCTCACCCCCTACCCCCTACTGTATAACTAATGAATTTCACTTCATTTTTTCTTTACCTTGATTACATTCCATAATTCAACACAAAACTCGCTATAGTTGACATAACTCTCTCTCTCTCTTTTTTTTCTCTTTTTCCTTTTCCATTTTTTTTTTTAATTTTTCCCCCTCATCCCCCTTCCTGCGCCTCATAGTATGGTGTACTCCACGCCACGTTGGCCAGCGTGGGGCTTTTGCTTAGCTCATAGTCCAGAGGTGGCTGTTACATTAAGAACCTTCAATATTTCAACAAAAACTTACTGTTATTATTTGGAGTTTCCCCCCTAAGTCTGACCTGTTCAAATGGAACCCTTTCACATTGATGACAATTATAAATGTTAAGTCGCGCGGACGCGGTAGCGTCCGCGCGGTTTTGGATTTCTGTATAAAGTCCTGGGAAAATTCTGCCAGAAACCAATTCCTAAAGCTGTCTCTGGTTCCCGCTTGTTCCACATCCACCGGCTCTGCAGGGGCATGGGCGCCCGGGCCGAAAACCCGGCCGGCCGGAGCCGAGCACGGGCCCGACTAGGGCTGGCTCTGTATCCTGCGGCTGTTTCAAGTTCAAAGCACACATTTTTTTTTTTTTTTTTTTTCCGCGCCACCAAGTTCGTACCTTCTCAACGGACCCACAAAATGTCGGACTCCACGCCTTCTCCCGGAGGGGAGAGAGACCAAGAAGGAAGGTTCTTTCCTCCGTTAGCCGGCGTGGGGCAAAGGCTTAATTCACAGTCTCCATACATGGGTGCAGGCACTTGCTGGAACCCCAATTCCTAAAGCTGTCTCTGGTTCCCGCTTGTTCCACATCCACCGGCTCTGCAGGGGCATGGGCGCCCGGGCCGAAAACCCGGCCGGCCGGAGCCGAGCACGGGCCCGACTAGGGCTGGCTCTGTATCCTGCGGCTGTTTCAAGTTCAAAGCACACATTTTTTTTTTTTTTTTTTTTCCGCGCCACCAAGTTCGTACCTTCTCAACGGACCCACAAAATGTCGGACTCCACGCCTTCTCCCGGAGGGGAGAGAGACCAAGAAGGAAGGTTCTTTCCTCCGTTAGCCGGCGTGGGGCAAAGGCTTAATTCACAGTCTCCATACATGGGTGCAGGCACTTGCTGGAACCCCAATTCCTAAAGCTGTCTCTGGTTCCCGCTTGTTCCACATCCACCGGCTCTGCAGGGGCATGGGCGCCCGGGCCGAAAACCCGGCCGGCCGGAGCCGAGCACGGGCCCGACTAGGGCTGGCTCTGTATCCTGCGGCTGTTTCAAGTTCAAAGCACACATTTTTTTTTTTTTTTTTTTTCCGCGCCACCAAGTTCGTACCTTCTCAACGGACCCACAAAATGTCGGACTCCACGCCTTCTCCCGGAGGGGAGAGAGACCAAGAAGGAAGGTTCTTTCCTCCGTTAGCCGGCGTGGGGCAAAGGCTTAATTCACAGTCTCCATACATGGGTGCAGGCACTTGCTGGAACCCCAATTCCTAAAGCTGTCTCTGGTTCCCGCTTGTTCCACATCCACCGGCTCTGCAGGGGCATGGGCGCCCGGGCCGAAAACCCGGCCGGCCGGAGCCGAGCACGGGCCCGACTAGGGCTGGCTCTGTATCCTGCGGCTGTTTCAAGTTCAAAGCACACATTTTTTTTTTTTTTTTTTTTTTTTTTCCGCGCCACCAAGTTCGTACCTTCTCAACGGACCCACAAAATGTCGGACTCCACGCCTTCTCCCGGAGGGGAGAGAGACCAAGAAGGAAGGTTCTTTCCTCCGTTAGCCGGCGTGGGGCAAAGGCTTAATTCACAGTCTCCATACATGGGTGCAGGCACTTGCTGGAACCCCAATTCCTAAAGCTGTCTCTGGTTCCCGCTTGTTCCACATCCACCGGCTCTGCAGGGGCATGGGCGCCCGGGCCGAAAACCCGGCCGGCCGGAGCCGAGCACGGGCCCGACTAGGGCTGGCTCTGTATCCTGCGGCTGTTTCAAGTTCAAAGCACACATTTTTTTTTTTTTTTTCCGCGCCACCAAGTTCGTACCTTCTCAACGGACCCACAAAATGTCGGACTCCACGCCTTCTCCCGGAGGGGAGAGAGACCAAGAAGGAAGGTTCTTTCCTCCGTTAGCCGGCGTGGGGCAAAGGCTTAATTCACAGTCTCCATACATGGGTGCAGGCACTTGCTGGAACCCCAATTCCTAAAGCTGTCTCTGGTTCCCGCTTGTTCCACATCCACCGGCTCTGCAGGGGCATGGGCGCCCGGGCCGAAAACCCGGCCGGCCGGAGCCGAGCACGGGCCCGACTAGGGCTGGCTCTGTATCCTGCGGCTGTTTCAAGTTCAAAGCACACATTTTTTTTTTTTTTTTTTTTTCCGCGCCACCAAGTTCGTACCTTCTCAACGGACCCACAAAATGTCGGACTCCACGCCTTCTCCCGGAGGGGAGAGAGACCAAGAAGGAAGGTTCTTTCCTCCGTTAGCCGGCGTGGGGCAAAGGCTTAATTCACAGTCTCCATACATGGGTGCAGGCACTTGCTGGAACCCCAATTCCTAAAGCTGTCTCTGGTTCCCGCTTGTTCCACATCCACCGGCTCTGCAGGGGCATGGGCGCCCGGGCCGAAAACCCGGCCGGCCGGAGCCGAGCACGGGCCCGACTAGGGCTGGCTCTGTATCCTGCGGCTGTTTCAAGTTCAAAGCCGGAAAGCATTTTCTTGATTCTATTTTTATAAAGAAAGTTTTACTAAGGGTAGAGGTAAAATGATGTACTTGAATATCAAGAAGATAATCATGAAAGAAATGTCTATTTTGCTAGGCCATTCTAACATTTAACTGCCAAATGATTAACAGTTTTGTCAAATTGAGAGGGAATACTACTTTTTTTAATTTCACCTGTTTTATTGTTATGACACAGTAAGTCTGTGATGTATTAATAAACTAGATGGTACTTTTTTTAAAAAATCAGGATTTTATATTAAGTTATATCTCACATATGCATTTTTCAGATTAGGGATGCATTTTGTATTTTAACAGTGGATGAGGGAATCTACTCACTGATTATCAAGAACCCAGGGACTACTCCTAGTGGTATTCCCAGTGTGAGAAAGAGTAAACAAAGAGTTAAACAAAAGAGAAAATGAGCCTGTCGCAGGTTGGGTCTGACAACACAGCACAGAAAGAAATAAAAATCAACTTCTGTCTATACAGGAGTTAGACAATGACCTGCTACAGTAAAACTCAGAGATAAGAGGCAGGAGCAGCTTCTGCCTAACAAACAAAAATATTATTTCAATATTGTTTGTTCACCTCCTTAGATAAAGTGCACACACACACACACACACACACACACACACACTTTCACTCTGTTTCATGGAAAGGCACATCTCTGGATCTTTTCTCTGACCCTCCCTTTCTCATTTTTCCTGAGTAGGTGAAGCTGCCCTTCTTATTCTAGTCTCTTTGGTCCTAGTATTTTCCTGCTCCCCTACCTACAGATGCTCCCCTAGCATCTGTAACTGCTCTGATTCTGACCATCTCTGCTCTTCCCAGCTACACTGCAGTATCTTTCTCACTTACGTCACTGTGAAACCTCTTGTGTCAGTAGTAGGAACCATATCCCCCACTAAAGCAGCCAGTGACAGCCACATAAGACCCCCTAGAGCAGCTCCCAATCTCCGACTCAAATGACAGCCTTGGCATAGTTTGTTTTTGGTGAATCCCTGAATTACTCCCAGTGTGAAGGAACATGTCCAGAAAGGTTTTGCTTTTCGTTCTGATAGTCTCTGAGCTTCATTTCTCCTCACCCTTTCACTTCTCTGCTGTCACAAGATAGGCCAGTCACCATATCCAGATGAGCAAGGGAGGACACAAGGGCCAAGCATGGTGCTTGAGGACTCTGGAATTCATTTTCTCTTCCCTTCTTGGCAGGGAAGATGGACCAGATTTGTGAAAACATTTTGAGTTCCATTTTCATCTTCCAATTCTTTTCCTCTTCTTCTTGCCCTTTTCACTTCTCTTCCTCCTTTTCCTTAATTATATTTATGTTACACAATCCTCAGATTCTCCTTTTGGTATTCTTCATGGACTGATTTATGACCTTACTCTTCACTCCTCTGACCTGCTTGCTTCATTGTCCCATTTGTTTACTTTTTGGAACTCAATTAATGGTATGTAGCAAGAAGCTGTATTTTGGGCTCATCCTGTTGTACTATGCTTTAAAGTAGCGATTTCAAGACTTACATTTAGTAAAATTATTTGTATAAAAGTATTTATTGCCATTTTTCTAAGTTTAAATTGTCAAGGGTTTTATAGGCATTATTTAATTAATCAACACATTTTCATTTAAGTATCCTGTTGTGGTCTCTACCCTCTGCCAACACTCCACTCCACTGCAGCTCAATTTTCAGCTTCACTTCAGGATGGCCCTAGAGAGAACAGGCACCAATCATGACTTCCCCATCACTGCTGGGGAAGGCAGGCCTTGTGGCCCCACAGGAACAAGCAGCACTGTTGTCTGAATGGCCACAGTGTCCTATTGCAGTTTTCCTATGCAAATTGTAGATATTATTACAGTTTGACTCTGGTCTTTTGTTATGCTATTGTTCTCTTTCCTGTACTTTGTAATCTACCTTTAAAATTTTTTAAAAAATATTTGGTTTTCTTTTGCCTCTTCTAACATTTTTCCTCAAACTATTTTTGATCAAGGATAAAACAAGGTTTATATCTAAGGTTCTGAGCTTATAGCTTATTTTAAATGGCAAGTAAGTGAATCTTGGTTTGTTTTATAGTTCCCACTATTATTATTCTCCTCTTCTACATTTTATGTTTTGGATATCTTGTATAGAAGTTTATTTGGTAGTTCTCGAGAGGCCAATTAGGTATACATGAAATCTCTTAACCATTATATGAAAATGCTCCCTATAACTGCAACTCTGACTGATGACCAACCTTAACATGTCTTGGATTAAAGGTTCTTTATTATTTCACCCAGCACTTTAAATATGTCATTTAAAGGCCTTTCTGGACTTTAGAGTTTCTGTTGAAAAAATATGCTTAAAATCTTATGAAGAATTCCTTGTATAACACTCCCCCCCCCATTTTCATTATGAGATTCTCTCAAATTTTATTGTTGTCATTATCATTATAAAGCATATTGGTATACACCAACTTAGGTATTTAGGTATTTTGTTTAAAATCCCTTGAGATTCCCCAGCCTAGGTATCTGCTTCTTTCCTTACTTTGAGGACATTCTTGGATATTATTTCTTAAAAGAAGGTTTCTCCCCTTTGTGCTATGTCTTTCAGAACCTTGTGATATTAATGTTGTTTCTCTTGATGTTATTCCAAGAATTTTTTATGATACTCTTTTCTTGATTGTCTTTTGGAATCCCTTCTTTATTCAACTCACATATTCCACCCTCACTTTCTTCCATTCTACCACTGGTCCTTCTGTCTACTTTCAAATTTTAAGTATTGTATTTAAAACTTAAAAGCAAGCTCCCGGACATCTTATAGCCTCCTTCTCCCTCGGGAAGAAAGTGCAAACTACTGAGAGTTTTCTGCCCATATGGGAGAGCTTTGAAAGGTCCCCATGGTGTATTCATATGCCAAAACCAGTAACAAGCTGGGTCTCATTCTGCTGACCCTGAAAGAGCATCCAGTATGGCAACATTGGAAGGACGAGTAGAGAGGGGCTTCTAAAATCTCAAGGTTTGGATGAATGGAGACATTACTGAGACCACTTGAGAAATTCGACGATCAACGGGATGATGATGATGATGATGATGAAGTATTGTATTATTGAGCTTATGTTTTGGGGGGCTTTCCCTGATTTGCCTGTATTACAGAGATTTTATTTCACTGATGTTCTCATTTTAGTGAGCATTATTATGATTGTTGCATTGAAGTGTTTTTCAGGTAGTTTAGTTAGTCTTGTGTATTAGGAATTTTTCTAGGGCTTAGTCTTTATAAGTTCTAAATCTAGAGAGAATTCCTCTCTTTTACCTTGTTATTTTGCTGCTTTTTTAAAAATCTGAAATAAATGAAATAGCTTTACTTCCTAATCTGACATAGAAGTTTTTGTTAAAATTAAAGTTTGCAGGGTAAAGGTCTAGGGTTTGAGCTTTAGATTTTGAGTTTTCTGTGGTTATCTGTAAAGAAGTCTTGTCACAAAACAAGATTACAGGAGCTCAGGAACCAAGACTGATGGTGTCTTCTGTACTCAGAGTCCGGTTTGGAGTCTGTGAAGATGGGAAATGAAGGACTTGCGGCCAGTAGGTGCTGGGGACATAGACTTCCTATGTATGGCAGTCATTTGCACTATAGAGAGAGATACCCACACTCACTGTCAACTCACAAATTCCTCAAAAACAACTTTCCCACAAGACTCAGGATACAGTTGCATTCAGTAAAAACCTAACTCTGGTCTTGACAGGTTTCACAAGCAGTGATTTTCCCCTGAGGCTCAAGCAAAGCAGGATTGGGGTTGAAGTTTCAGGCTGTAACTATGCATTGCTAGTAGGTGCACACCCAGAAACTGACAGGCTGTCCACAAGCCCAGAGTTAATAGCTAGTGGGTATGGGATGGAGGGGGATGGATTCTGATACTTCTAAAGGCTGCACAGCTTCCTCTTCAAGCTGGAACTTCAGAGCTCTCTCTCTCTCTCTCTCTCTCTCTCTCTCTCTCTCTCTCTCTCTCTCTCTCCATCCCTCCCTTCCTGAAATTTCATCCAAGCTGTCTTTAAGAAAAATCAAGAAAAGCTCAAGCAGGAAGAGGTATGGGCACTTACTTTCTCTTCAGGATCAACCCTCAGAGTTCTCCCTGGAAGCTCCATCCTTACAGTCTACAAAGAAGCCAGCAGAGATTGTTTCCTGGGCCCATGACGCATCATCATAAAGGACCAGCAATAGTTGTGTGTTCCCAGCAAATTGTCCTTTTATAACTGGAAACCAAAGCACCAGTAGTAACCACAGACTATATGGCTCAGCTAATGTTGGGGCCTTCTGGACACTTTAAGAGTAACCAATAGTATAGTGGTGGCGATGATTTGTCTTTGGACCCTGTTAACTTTGATTTGACTTCATTTAGTATAGCTCAAAGCCACATTTTGTCCACCTTCCTTAACTCCATCCTAAGGCTATCATTCCTTGCGCTGTTAGTTTTTAAAATCCAGTTGTGCACCTGGGCTAAAAGAACATAATTTACATTGTCATTCAAAGTCAGAAACCTATTTGTGATCATCTCAAAAAGTTTTTTGCTCTCACCAATGGGTTGTTATCCTAAGGGATTTGATTCACCAATTTTTATTTTCTTGTGAAAGGTTTTTAATCCATATAAACTCCTTTTAAGAAACATGAGCTGTTAGTACTTTTTCTCAGTTTTGAATTGACAATGAAGATGTTGACTTAACCAAGGTGGGGGGAGCAATGGAGGCAGGGGGAAGATAGGGGTGGAATTAGGGACTTTATAAGTGCTACATACTCCACCTCAATGGAGCATACTTTTATCTCTAGGGATTATCATGACAACAGTCATAGTTGTATCCCAGTAATAGCTGTATCATCTGTTGCAAAAGCAATTTACTTCATTTGGATACTAATTGTAATTTTTCATTGTTCCTTAATGTATATTCATACTATTTTTGAATGGGTGTATTAATGATATTTAAATTATATTCAATGATAATTATCTTTAGTACAGCCCAATTTTAGCAAGCATTACTATTTAGAAAAATCACAATGTTTGAAACTACTAAAATAGGAATGGGAATGTCAAAAAGGAAACGAACAAAATTATGGCTTATAAATCAGAGTTTCCAGGTATCAGATTAATAGTTAAAAAGTTATAACTTTTAGGTGAAATATGGCTCTATTTATGTTTTATTGGTACAAGATCATATTTATATTTTACGTTTTGTTTATGACTACTTTTGTAAATTAATGTTAGAGTTGAGCAGTTTTGTTAGAGAGCTAATAGATTCAGAAACCTTAAAATATTTCCTCCTTTTTTTTTATTTTCAAAACAATGATTGTGAACTCTGATCTGGATCTACTATACCATAGACATGGATAGAAACTATTTTCTCAGTGTAGTTATCAACGTGTTCTAAATATATTTGAGTTAACAGTCAGTTTACATGGGCCATCTGAGTCCGAAGTTCCCACTGGCCCTCAATTTAAGGTCCCCAGTTCTTCAAAAACAAGACTTTTGTTCCTAGGAGTTAGATTAGGACCACACCATGTGGTGCTCAGAACTCAAGATCATTCCTCAGGTGGCTTTGGAGGACTATATGGGGTGCTGGGAATAGAATCTGGTTGACCATGTGCAGAACATATATTCTATCATTCTGTTCCCAATACAAAATTAATGACATTAATGGCATTTACAAAAATTTCTAATAATATTATTTCATAAAAACAGGGGAAAAGTTACCTGAAATTCTTACTTAAACCCACTAAATCCTAGATTCCATCATAGGACCACTGAATGAAAGCATCCAGGATAATGGTCATAGAAGTTTTTAACTTCTCAGATGAGTCTTATTTATAGTAAAATTGTGTGTGTGTAGGGGGGTGTTATTGAATTAATATATGTGAATGAGTATACTTTCCGTTGCAGTGATAAGAACACTGTTGGAAAAAATCTGTTGAATGAATAAACCACCTAATGACCAAGTGATATTCAGCAAGCAGTACAAGTTTCATGACTCAATCTCCCCCTTATGTTTTTAAGGATATATTTTTAATACCTGTACCACCCAGAGCTTAGTGATAATTAGAGCCTACCATTGGAAATTGTTCTAACTCCCTGGAAGGTAAGTATATTATGAAAACACCAGCTGTTAGCTTTATTGGTTCACTGGGCACAGGCAAGGATCCTTGAGTAATATTCGTCTCAGAAAATTACTCTTTTGGAGGTAAATATGTGCAGAGGTTGTAGCTATGAGGAAAAGGGCACTATTGTTGATATGGCAGAGACAGCAATAATACTGAGCAACTGAATCTCAGTGCTTCAGGGTCCAGGCATTAATAGGGCCAGTGCCATCCTCACTCTGGAGGTCCTGTCCCATTGACAGATTGATGCAGGAAGAAAAGATGCTTAAATTTTCCAGGTAAAATAATCAAGCCCCTAGGAAGAGGATCGTTTTTTTATGGTCTGGAACATCCCATTGACAGTTCTCTCTAGGTGTCCTGAAGAGAGTTGATGCTCTACAGCAGGCATTCCAGGGTCTTCTCCTTCATCATCAGCAGCACTGGAGTCTGCAAAGCTGAACCACTGCCTGGCAGGTGAGGACAGCCTAACTCAGGTTCCATCAGGACAGTTCTTTGCTTCAAAGAAGTCTACCCGTATTTGCCAGTGGGGAGGAAATGCTGATTACCACAGCCCAAGAAAACCGCACTTTCTCCCTTCTGCTACCTTCATTCTCCTTTGTTCTCATTTGTTCTCATCTGCTTTTCAAATTAACATTCTCATTCATTCTCACCTGCTTTTGAAATCCAATTAAGAATCCTTTATCCACACTCTCCCTCAAATACCTTTTCTGATTTTCTTCTGCCTCAGTTTCCTTTTCTGACCCAGATTTCCTTTACTCTTTGAATATAATTCAATTCAATGGTCACAAAAACAGTTTAAAAACTATTATGGAGCATTTTAGTCAAAGCCATATTATTACTTGCATGTGTGAGCACATGTACACATGCAAGATTGTGCGTGTGTGTATTTTATCTTTGCTTATGAACTGATCATTGAATAAACAGGAACAGAGAATTCTTACTCCTTATGGCCTTCTTCTGATTTGATAGGCTAATAAAGTGTGTTCTTGATTATCAGGAAAAGGGCATTCTATAGGCAACTCTTAAAGACCAGATGATAGCAAGGTGATTTGTTTGAGTCCCTGGATGTCAGTGCTGTCATGGAATGTGGAGGAAAAGAAACTATCATCCACTGCTGATGGGAATGCCAAGTGGTTCCATCTTCTTGAAGACAATACGAACACTTAAAAAAGACTAAAAATCAAGCTGCCATATGACCCAGCAATTCCAGCTCTAGGTATCTACCCCATCTTCCTGCTTGTTTTTTTTTTTTATTTTCAGAACAATGATTGTGAACTTTGACCTAGGTCTATTGTACAATAGACTTGGATAGAAACTATTTTTTATTAACTAAATTTTTACTCATTAAAATGAGTAAAAATTTACTCATTAAAATTCTTTGTACTATGATCAAAAAAGACTTATCTGCTCCTGTGTTCACTGCAGTGCTGTTCACCATAGCCAAAATCTGGAAATAATACAACTGTCCAAGAACAGAAGACTGAATAAAAAAACTATAGTATGTAAACACAATGGTTAATTCTTGGCTATAAGAAATGATAAAATAATGAAATTTGCTGCTAGCTATATTGAACAAACTGGAGGCATCATGCTGAGTGAAGTCAATCAAAAGGAAGAAACAGATACAGAATGATAGCTTTCATTATATACAGAATATAAAAAAGCACAGCAGGGGAAAACAGAAGGTCAAAAGTAACAAAATCCAAAAACTGGTTGACAAAACTCAGTTTACCATGGCAGCGAAATGAGGGGTGGAGAAGGGCTTGGTAAGGAGGAGAGGGAACCCTGAGACAATAGCAAAGGAAAATATACTTTCTGGTGGAGGATGTGGTTTGGAGTATTATATTTCTGAGACGTTGTCATTTGACGGTATTGTAAAACTGTAAGTCACAATGATGAAAGTTAAACTGTAAGTCACAATGATGAAAGTTAAATACAAAGAAATAATGCCCTCGTTGTTTAATTATATCTGATATGATTCTGTTAGCTTCTATGCCATTTAGGAAGTGGACAATAGTTGCCAGAGACCCACTGTAGATTAGAGAGAATCTAAAATAATTGCAACTGTATGAAAAAGTCACAAAATGAAAAATACATTTTCACATAAATAATTTAAAGCAATAGGATTTAATTTTCTCTGAAAATAAAGTTTACATTGTTCTCATTTTAAAACACAGAAGAAATTTCTGTAGCACTGTAGCACTGTCACACTGTCGTCCCATTGTTCATCAATTTGCTCAAGCGGGCACCAGTAACGTCTCCATTTTGAGACTTGTTGTTACTGTTTTTGGCATATCAAATACGCCATGGGTAGCTTGCCAGACTCTGCTGTGCGGGCGGGATACTCTTGGTAGCTTGTCAGGTTCTCTGAGAGGGACGGAGGAATCGAACCTGGACCGACCACATGCAAGGCAAACACCCTATCCAATGTGCTATCTCTCCAGAAGAAATTTCTACTCACTAAAATTTCTCATCTCTCATATTTTCCCAAAAGGTGAATGAGCAGTGCATTAAAACTGTCATTATTCAGAATTTATAACTATTTACCTAGAAAATGGTCTACTCTTCACCTTTGTCCTCAGTGTCATTGAATGGAAAATGGCATAAAAATGTTATCTGGGAAATTATCACCTTGAAATATTAAAAGTGTGTCAAAATATTTTGAGGAAATATTTCATGATATCCAAATTGTTATTAATTAATTATCATTACCTATTCACTATACAAAGATCCCTGAGAACATAAATTAAAATAGTTTTAGTCTCTAATAGAAATAATATTATTGTTATTCATTGAAAGTTTCTGTTTAGCTTCTCATACTTAGCTTAACACTTTATTATTTTCTATTTAATACTTTTTTCCAGTTCTTCTCACACTTTACTTCATACCAAATTTGAAGCCTACAGTAATCAATGAATAATAGTTGTGGCAATTATGCAAATAACCCAGAGAATTGCTCTACCTAAATGAATATGTGCTAGCCATATAAGTTGTGGATAGCCTGATTTTCTTAGGATCTTTATGGCATTTTAAGAAGGTTGATTTATTGGATCAACATAATAACTATGGGGTCCTGTCTTACCTGAAATCTCTGCTTTTATAGATGATTAGTGAACTGTGTATCTCCATGGGAAAGCTGGTATGACTCTTGCTAAACTAAATGGGGAGCTTGTCATAAACCTGGTGAAGAAGAAAAGGATGTAGATTTCATCATTGCCCAGAATTAGCTTGAGGAGGGGTAGTTTACAGCATGTAGCTAACCAGAGGCACCAAGATCAAAGGCTGACTGCAGTGTATCCAGGAAGCACAGGACTGTGCAGAGGAGAAAGAGGAAAGCAGATGTTAAAATCAAAGAAATCTGAAATGGTTTGGTAAATGGCCTCAAATGGGTCACAGGGGATGTCTTCCTAGGAAGATTGAGAAGAACCCTGACAAGTTCTGGAAATTAGTTCATTTCTTTTTTACCCTGCTCACCTCTTCCTTTCCTCCTTGCTCTTTTTCTACCCCCCACCCTCTCTCCAAAAGTTCCACAGTTAGTTGAGTAAACCACAAAAGATCTCTGGGTAGTCATTGACTTTCATCACTTCACCTTTTCCTGTCAATTCGTTGGTTGGATGCAGTAAAAAATAAATAAATAAATAAATAAATAAATAAATAAATAAATAATTCTCTGGAGTAGAGAAAAGAAAGTTAAATTGTTAAATTACTTTTCCAAGGAAGAGGAAATATATATATATATATATATATATATATATATATATATATATATATATATGTGTGTGTGTGTGTGTGTGTGTGGCTGGTCCTCACAACCTCTTTATAATCTAACAATAGTTCCAGAACCTTTCAACCTTTCATAATACTCTATAGACCTATTGTCATCTCTCAACACCTCTCCCCTAGTCCTTTCAGTGGTAGACAAGAACTTCGGTGGGAAATAGTTACTCTCTAATAGTTTCAGATTTCCATTTTTTCTTTCCTGCCCAGCTTTAAATATGGGGCAGGGGAAAGTATAGAAGCCAGTTTTGAAGCTACATACTTCTGAGTTTAAATTTCATCTCTTTATGACTCAAATAAGTTTGGGTGGTGTTTTGTTTTGTTTTACATTTCGTTTTGAACATTTCTTTGCAATGGCACGGTAGAGATCTTATTCAATTGAATAAAGTACTGGCTGAGAACTTGTAAATAAATGATTTGGAGAAAGAGCCATATCTGCAATAAGTCTGAAGTTTCCATTCTGTCAATGAGAATAACAACAGTACCCACTTTACAAGATTATTGTGCAGATTCTGACAGAGAAAGAGTGATTAAGGATCAAAGGTATGGGATCAGACCGTAGGTTAAACTGCTGGCTATCTGCTCACCGACTATGTGACAACGTGCAAGTACATTTAATCTCTCTTCTTTCTTAGGTTTATTGATCTGTAGCAAACAGCTAATAAAATTACTAAACATACTGGGGGATTGTTACATAAATTGTTCTATTCTTAAAGGAAAAAGTGTGTTGTATATATTGAATACTATGTACATATTTGTAAATTTAAAAATAAAAGGGTAGAATATGTAATACATATTCACATAGTTTCTGGTACACAATCATAACTTTATTATTAGGGAATTACCTAGTTAAGTAACATCATATGAATTTTGAAAACTTCTGCAATAAAGTAAATTGGAAATCCCAGGTTGGTGGAATATATATAAGGGATTGTTTTATATGGTGGTTGTGAAATGATTACCCTAAAATTCTTTAGCTTTGTTGTATCAAGAGATGGGATTTTTATTCTTATATAATGAATTTGGGCTCTACAATCACTTACATGGTATAGTAGTAGGGAAGTCATGATTTAGCCTCTTGTCTTTTGAGTTCCTTGCTCTTGTTACCCAAAGGGCATGTCCAAAGGAGGTCCTAGGTCCCAAATGACATGTCAATGACCTGTCTTGAGAAACATCTAGTCCCCTGGGGTAAACCATTATTTCTGCTAAGAGTGGCTCACATTACTGGTATATGAACAAAACACTTACTGCTGTTTTTTGATATTAGTTTCAGGAGGTTCATTATGCAATAGTAGATAGAACATCCCCCACTGATACCTTAACACTATATATTTTCTCAATTCCTAGATGAGCTATCCAGTTATTCAAAAAATGCTTTTGACTATGTATCAGACATTTTCTAGGTCCTAGTTTCTACATGAATACATAATACATAAAGCATACTCCATAATGAATTTTATTATTTATTGACTCTTCATTGAAGAATTCTTCATTCTATAGATGGAAGAAATACAAAAAAGTGGGAAAATATTAATACAAAGCCTGAGATTAATATATTTAAACAAAAGGGGGAGATTGTAAAAACAATAATGAGATAACTGTGCATGTATTATTGAAAGGGTGTTTAGGAAGCACAGCTTAATGTGTGTGACTGAGAAAATCATTTTAATGCAGTAAAGTTGTGGGTTGTATAGATTAATAGAAGATGAAGGTTTCTAGCAGAAAAAAAAGGATAAAGCCTGAGGTATAATCTTATCTTTGCATTCGATAAAGAGGTTTTTGAAGTCAGAAATAAGGTATACATATCAGAAGTTAGTTCTGAGGAACGTTTGAGGACCTCAATCGTGAAGTCCTTAGAGATCATGATAAAAAACTGAATTTAATTTTAATTTAATTCTGGGACACCCCCCCACACAAATAAGTCAGTGAACGTTTTGATCACTACACATTTTCAAACCTAGATAAAACTTACATAACAAATGCATAAATTTTATGTACAAAAAATTTGAAAAGTTATTTACTTGGGGCTTTTGGTGGGGGCTACTTGGAAGTGCTACTTATGCCTCAGTGTTCAGATGCCAATCTCGGAGATTCTCAGGTGACCACACAGTGCTGAGGGTCAATTCTTCATTTCAACCCACTGAACTCTCTCTTTGACCCATGGATGTGAACAATTTGATGAGTTCTGGAAAATGTTTACTTCCATGTGTACAGCTAGTCATCATATTTACTGTCTACTCATCAATAGCTACCCTTGCCTAACAGGCAATCGCTTTCTGATTTATATCAACATGCATGAACTTAGTCTATTCTTGAACTTAATATAAATGGAATTGTACGGTGGATATTATTATATGTCTTCTTTCTTTCCCTTAAAGGACATTCTGAGTTTTATCATATTACTATAGGCATCATTACTTTATTATTTTTGAATTATTACTTCATTATTTATTGATTGCTGAGTTAGTTTGTTCATGAATATGTCACCATTGGTTTATTCATCCCCCTACGGATGGGCATTTTGCTTGTTTCCAGTCTTTTTCCGCTATGAATTAAACTCCTAAAAACATTCTTATACCAGTCTTTGTGTGCACATATATTATCATCTCACATAGGTAAATGCCTGGAATCAAAGGGTAAAAGCAATTTTAACCTGATTATAACCTGGTTTTCTAAGTTGTTTATACTATTTTATATTCTCAACAATAATGTGTGAGTTCCAATTGCTCCAGATACACAGCCACAGTTGGAGTTTCCCACTCTGTCATTTGCCCTAGCTCAGGACCAAGACAGAAGAATAGTTTGGGAGAAGAGACTATACATTTACTGAAGAGAATTTCAGTGATTTTATAGTTGGTTAAAAAAATACGTTTCAGTCTTCAGTTTTGTAATATAGTTGAGTATTTCATAAAACTTCTTTGCAGGACAAAACTGTAGCTTCATATGTATCCCTTCTATAATCAAAAAATAAGAGTTATTGTCCTCCGCAGTATAACTTTTGTGTATGCAAAATGGTAAGTTATTATTCACTGTTTTCTGTTCGCTGTATCATATAATCCATTTTTTAACATTTTCAAGTAAATATGATTTTCTGAAACTTTAATCATATGTGTAACTATTCTCAGAAAGGATTCTAAATGAACTACAGCTAGTTATTCACTTGAATGAATAGTTTTAGGTTTCAAAGCAAGGATTCCAGCTGTAGATTTACTTTAAGCATTTCTCTGCATTAATGTATAAAAGCCAATATGAGTTGGTTTTCATGGGTTGTATAATTTTTCTACTTATACTCTTTCCAAGAAAAAGCTATGAATGATCTCCAGCACATGTGTGCCCTGTGTATATGTAGAATGTTATGTAGTTGAGTAAACACAGCTGTGCTTATTAAATTGTACGACCACACAAACATACATACGCATAAGCTCACACACCCCCTTGTACACATGAAGCATTCAGATAAATCCAGTAAGGGTATTTATTTGAAGGAGTAATGGTGTGGGCTCTCAGCTATGTCCTTTTGCTTAGTTTAATAGGGTCTTGTGTTTGGCGCTATAAACACCCTGCCCTAGATTCTTAAGGATCTTTGCTACAGCACAGTTCTTTTCCATTTTAATCCTATCATTTACATTGCCCTCTCCTGGATCAGAGATCCCAGGAAATGAAAACAAACCACATCACCTCAAACAAGTCCTGTGTGAATGGGATGGGACAATAGCCAATAACTGCAAAGCAAAAATGTCATTTATCAAATGTAAGGTTATAATATGCAAAACTATTAACCATTTAGGCTCTTTTTAAAAAGTATTTTCTACAAACTGAGGGAGAAAGAATACTTTTTTTTGGGGGGGTCACACCCGGCAATGCACAGGGGTCATTCCTGGCTCATGCACTCAGGAGTTACACCTGGCGGTGCTCAGGGGACCATATGGGATGCTGGGATTCGAACCCGGGTCGGCCGGGTGCAAGGCAAATGCCCTACCCGCTGTGCTATCACTCCAGCCCTGAAAGAATACTTTTAATGTGTTTCCTAAACCTCTGTTTTCAGATGGGTTGCACTCATGAAAAAAGTGATTGAGTTCTTTTGATAGATACTCTACTCCAACAAGAAGATAATGTGTTTACCCAGTATAGCTGGGTTACAATTTATTGTTTCATGTATCTGTCTCTCTTATTTTCTGATAAGTAGGGACAAATTCTCTATTGGCTTATATTGTTTTGAGTGAAATTACAGTACCTAGACATAGTAATTTTTCTGAAAATAATAACATTAATGACAATAGTAAACCATGCTAAGTGAATGAATTCTACTAGGAGTTCAAGTAGAGGGTGGAAGTAGTGAACTTTACAAAAAGCCTTGTCATTACTTTTGCTCAAGGTCACCAGTGAACTCCATGTGTTAGATTCAATGTCAAATTATCAGATCTTTTTTTTCTTCAACTACTTCTATTATTTTCTTTGTGTTCATTGTTAGCTCCATTATACCCTGGCCCCACATTTTAATAGTGATGTTCTTTATTTCTAAAACAAAAATCTGATTTTGTCAATTTTGACACTGCACATACTGAATTTCATTTAGAATTCCTTTTTTCCCCTTCACTTTTGAGCCCTGATAATAAGTGCTCAGGGCTTATTCCTGGCTCTGCACTCCGTGATTACTCATGACAGGCTCAGGGTTATTAGGGGAGCCTGAGATCAAACTGTGGTTAGCTGCATGCAATGCAAGTGCCTCATCCATTGTGCTTTTGCTCCAGACTCAGGTCAGCATTTTCAGTGTACTCTTCAGGGTTTTACAGTTTTTGCCCTTGACCACCACTCTGACCTAATCTGCCACAATTGTTACTCACCCTACAGCAGACACACTAATCTCCTTGCTGTTCTTGAACTTGCCAACCATGTGCTGACCTTAGAACTTGGAACACACTGTTTTCCTATAGTGGTTCTTTATTCCCCTCTCAGAATCTACACAATTTACTCCTCCAGTCACTTTATTAACTGTTCAGTTGAGTGATGGCTCTGTTTGAAAGAGCCTGCCTTATTCTGTAGCCATTTGCCTCACCCCTCACAGGACCTACCACTACCTACTCTACATAGAGTGATTCCTTTTTATTCTTTTCTTCTTTAGAATATTACTATGGCTGCATCTATTTGTATTTATTCACTGACATTTTCATAAGAGCCTAGAATCCTGTGTGGCAGATTGGAGACACTCATAAAAGTTTGTTATACAAATGTGACACAATTGGCCTCATTCACCTGTCACCGAAAGAGCCCCCAATATGGCAGCATTAAGAAAAATGAGCAAAGAGAGACTGAAAAAAATCTCGGAGACGAACTAGACTGCCAAAATGAAGAAAGACTAAAATGATTGTCTGTACTTTCAACGCATGGACACTGGCATCAGAAGCATCCATCGAGGACCTGATGGTGCAAGCTCAGAAGATCAAGTACGACATCATTGGTCTCACCAAAATGAGGAGACATCAATCACATCACGCCATTTTCGACACTGGAGAAGAATTGTTCCTTGGAACATGCGACAACAGAGGTGTTGGTGGCATTGGTGTCCTTGTCAACATGAACTTGGCCATGAGCATCGATTCATTCGAATGCCTAACAACCTGAATTGGACGATTACGCTTGAATAGATGTGGCTCACTGCCTGCAGTTTCTATCTTCATTGTCTACTCACCAACTTCCAACTACGATGAAGAAGAAATTGAGAGGTTCTACATGAAAGCGGAGAAGTTCTATAAAGAAGACCACACCTTCTACAAGATCATTGTTGGTGATTTTAATGCCAAGATAGGTCCGAGAAGGTCGCCCGAAGAACTCCATATTGGGACTCATGGCCTAGAATGGAATGATCAGGGTGAGAGACTGTCTGAATTCATCATGTCAAGACCATCCATGGTAACTCACAGTTCAAGAAGGCCGAATCTAAATGCTGGACATGGGAGTCTCCCGGTGGACAGTTCCACAGTGAAATTGACCACATCGTATTCAATCGAAGGTTTTGCCTGACTGATGTCGCTGTTGTCCCAAAATTCCAAACAGGATCAGACCACCATCTCCTTCGTGCGAAATTCTACTTCACAGAGTGGGGAGAAAAGTCTGCAAAATTTAAGTCTAAGAAGACAACTCCCAGAATGACCACCAACTGGGAGCTCTTTGGCACTATTGCAGCAACATGGGAAGATGCCATCCTTGACAACATCAAAAAGGAATACGAATGACTGGTTCAGCACCTCCATGTCTGTGTGAAGAATGCCGAGAGTGAGAAAGCCACAGAGGCGCCTGTCTTCAGAAACTCTCAAGCTCATTCGTCAACGTGGTTTGGCAAGAGCCTCAGTCAACCACAAGCTAACGTCCGAGCTCACAAAGCTGTGCAGAGATGGGATAAAGGAAGACCTCAAAGAGAGAAGAGCAGCAGTGTTGACCAGTGTAGTAGAAGCCGGGAAAAGTATTCGCAACGCTCGCCTGTCCTTCGCCAACTACAAGACCAAGATGACTGCCCTCCGACGTCCCGATGGATCTATCACATCTTCCAGAAAGGCAATGGAGAAAATTATTCATGACTTCTACTCAGATCTCTTTGAAAGCCATGTCCACCTACCCACATACCAAATTCCGCAGGATGGATATGTCGTTCCCAACGTTCTCCATTCTGAAATCCAACACACCATTTCCCTGGTAAAGACTCGAACAGCACCTGGTCTGTACAAGGTCAGACCCGAACACCTGAAGAATCTGCCACCAGTACTCATCAATACACTGGCCTGACTCTTCACATGCTACCTGTCTGAATGCAAGGTTCTGTCCCAGTGAAAAACCAGTAGGACCGTTCTGATGTACAAGAAGGGAGACATCAACGACATAGGCAAATATCGCCCAATCTGCCTGCTGTCTGTCGTCTACAAGTTGTTCACCCATGTCATCCTGAATAGAATAGGCAGAACACTATATGAAGGACGACCATGCGAGCAAGCCAGGTTCTAAAGGGGATTCAGCACGATAGATCATATCCACACAGTGACCAAACTTATTGAAGTTTCGCGACAGTTCAAGATGTGACTCTGTCTAACGTTCATCGACTTGAAGATGGCCTTCGATTCTG
The DNA here is from genome assembly GCF_027595985.1 of Sorex araneus. NCBI lineage: Eukaryota > Metazoa > Chordata > Mammalia > Eulipotyphla > Soricidae > Sorex > Sorex araneus. The sequence continues at coordinate 147,764,382 of NC_073304.1, read as the reverse complement.
TTGAGACTGAGGCGGTCATCGAAGTCCTGGCCAAACAGGCCATTCAAACTCTGAGTCTTATCAAAATTCAAATACTGAGTTTTATCAAAATCCTCCGCAAGCTGTATTGTGGATTCACTACCAGGATCTCACCATTCTACAAGGAAGTGATCATTGATGTAAAGAAAGGGGTGCCGCAGGGTGATACTATTTCACCGAAACTCTTCAGTGCCACCCTTGAGAACATCATGTGATGACCGGAATGGGAAGGAATGGGAGTGAAGATAGATGGTTGGCAATTACACCACTTCCGCTTCACTGATGACATCGTTCTCATACCACCAAATATTAGCCAAGTGGCACAAATGCTGGCTAACTTTGACCAATAGTGTGGAAAGGTTGGATCGCAGCTCAATCTCAACAAGATGATGTTCATGAAAAAACGAATTGGTCCCTGAAGCTCCATTTGCTCTCAATGGAATGAACATCTCCGAAAGCAGCAGCTATGTGTACCTGGGTCTAGAAATCAACATGAGGAACAACTTGGTGCCAGAACTGCACAGGAGGAAGAGAGCAGCATGAAATGCATTCAAGAGCGTCGAAGAAGTAGTTAAGAGAACAAAGAACCTCTGACTCTGGGCACATCATTTCAATTCCATCGTTCTTCCTGCACTAACATATGCCTCAGAGACCTGGGCCCTACGCAAACAGGATGAGAATGCTATTAGGGTATCCCAAAGAGGAATTGAAAGAGTTATGCTGGGAATATCATGTCTCACTCAAGTGAGAGAAGGAATCTGGAGTTCTGACCTCCGTCAACGGTCAAAAATCAGGGATGCTGTCTCGTTTGCCAAGGCATCAAAAATCAGATGGGCCGGTCATGTAATGTGATTCAGAGACAACCGCTGGAATAGAGCTGTTACCGAGTGGATTCCATGGTACGTCAGAAGACCGAGTGGCTGCCCACCAACTAGATGGTCAGATTTCTTCATCAAATCCCTGAATGAACGATTTGAGGCTCTTCCTGTTCCTGGAGCAAGCAGATATCATTGGGCTGCACTATCTCGAGACAGGGACAAATGGAGGCATTTCTGGCGCCCGCTCTAGCAAATCGAAGATCAACGGGACTACAAGTGATACAAGTGATACAAATTAAAGAAATATAAGCTATTAGTCATTTACTTTCCTGGAATATGGAAATATCCCTTTAAAACCACAAGAAACAGCTTCTCCCACTAGCCCTGATTCTTGGGAAGGAAGTAAATAAACTTACATATAATCAAACAAATTTCTTGAAAGAGAAAAAAAGTAAAATATTATTTAGAGTGACAAAGAAAAATATGTGGAAAATTCTAAAAGTAAGTTCATAAAGGGCAGAGGGTCTCTTGCCCGCATGCCTGGCTGTCTTACCCGGGGCTTCTCAGAGGGGATGGGCACCAGCTTCCTTCCCCACCTCAAGCAGAGCTCCCGGCGGCCAAAGACCACCGTAACCTAGCTACAGCCATGCTTGAGGCACCCTCTTCTGGACGGATGGGCCTCACACATGAAGGTACTAGCAGAGGAACCCAGATGTGTGTAATCCCATCAATGTCCAACATCCAGAGACTTAAAGGCGAGCTCCCAGATTTGTGGCCGCATGATATCTTGTAGCCTACTTCTCCCTCTGGGAAAAACTGGCAAGCTGAGATTCCTGCCCACATGGGACAGCATTGCAAGCTTCCCATGGTGTATTCATATGCTAAATCCAGTAACAAGCTGGATCCCATTCCCCTGACCCTGAAAGAGCCTCCAGTTCGACATCATTGGGAGGGCCGAGTCCAGAGAGACTTCTAAGATCTCAGAGAAAGGACAAATGGAGAGGTAACTGAGCCTGGTCGAGAAATTGATGATTAATGGGATTTCGTGATGGTGATTGTGAAGTGCATAAAGAAAGATGTTTCTGATGTTGATTGGAATTTTGAAAGAAGAACTTTGGATGGTTCAACTTTACAGTTAAGGCTAAAATCTTTCTTGGGACTATCCACCCTTGCTTAACTGACACTTTGGGAAGATCATCTAAATTTAAGCATGTAAACAAAGCACAGCCAAAACCTTACAAGTCTCAAGTTCTTTTAATCAATTAAGGGGAGACCATAAATAAAAATTTCATCAAACTGTGTAGCAGTAGCAGAGCTAATGGCAGATGAGCAGGATAGACATACGGTTCTTCCTCTGTCTGATATTGAGAACAATAGACTGTTTTAAAATAAGCACAGAAAATTTTGGTGGGACACACCCTCAAAAAGACAAGTAATAAACCTCCAGATTCAGAGCCCAAATATTAGTTAATTAAAATATCAGAGCATGACAATTTTCAGAGTTATTGTATATCTTTTCCATTTATATCCTATTCTGAAATTTCTGCCTAAAATTAATGATATCTTTCAGGAAGTTAAGATGCAATATGCAAATACCTATTCCTGATCATTGTGATGACATTTATACCTAAATATCTTATGATTTTTCTCTGAAATAGTGGGTGGCCATTAGCAGAGATAAAACAAATTTAAATTTCTTTAAAAAACATGTACATTCCAATTCATTTTTTTGCACTTTTACATAGAACTACAACTCTGTTTTATATTTTGAAATTTCTTTCTATTTTTCTCCCAGGCCATACCCAGTGGTGCACAAGGTTTACTCCTGGTTCCATGCTCAGGATTCACTCTTGGCAGGACTCAGGATCATATGCAGTGCTGGGGAGCAAACACTGGGTTAGCTACAGGCAAAGAAGCCTCCCTACTCACTGCAATATCTCTCTAGGCCATATTTCTGCAATTTCTGTTCACTGAAATATATATTTCACTATTCCATCAAAAATAGCTATTGAAAAATGTGTAGGAGCTGGAGCGATAGTACAGAGAGTAGGGCATTTGCCTTGCATGTGGACAACCCAGGTTCAATCCCTGACATCCTATATTGTCCCTCTGTGTAACACCAGGAGTAATTCCTGAGTGCAGAGTCAGGAATAAACCCTGAGCGTTGTCAGGTATGACCCAAAAAGCAAAAGAAAAATACTGTAGCATATGTGTTAGTGCAAAATAATACTTATTGCAATAGAAAATGGCTTGAGTATTGATAAATCTAAATAAATTTAATAATTTCACAAACATAAAATAGCTTATTTGTACATAATTCTTATGTGGAGACCATTTAACTTGCCACTGCTATTCAGAATGTCAGTATCTAAGGCTTAAAATAGTCTGAATGAGAAACCCCAGAGAATCGATAAGATCATATTTATGCATTGTGACAAAATTATTTATGGAAAAGTTGATTCAAAACTAGAACGCAGATATCTGTCTGGGGCACAGATAGTGCAGCATGCTCAGCATGATAGACATGCACCCCACCTTATGTTCAATTTTCAGGACTACAATGCCCTGAGCACCACCAGGTGTAGCCTAGGTGGCAGCATAGGGCCCAAGAAGCTTCACATCCTTAATCAAGAACCAGCAGGCTTCATGAGCGGATGGGAGAAGGCAGATGGAATAGAGAAGGGATCACTAAGAAAATGATGGCTGGCGGAACCAGCTGGGATGGGAGATGCATGCTGAAAGCAGATAATGGACCAAACATGATGACCTCTCAGTGTCTGTGTTGCAAACTATAATGCCCAAAAGTAGAGAGAGAGTATGGAAAATATTGTCTGCCATAGAGGCAGGGGGAGTGTGGGAAAGGGGGGGGTATACCCGGGATATTGGTGGGGGGAATGTTCACTGGTGGAGGGATGGGTGTTTGATCATTGTGAGATTGTAACCCAAACATGAAAGCTTGTAACTATCTCACGGTGATTTAATAATTTTAAAAAAGAAAAGAACCACCCCCACCAACTATGAACAACACACACTCACACACAAACACACACACCAAACAAACAATAATCCAGCAATTTATTGATTAACTGGTGGCCAGTACAGTTCCATATGGCAATCCATGTGGTTTTATAGACCTCTAATGACCATATTGCCTGAAATCTCAGTCTTTGTTCTTGGTGCTGGTCATAATCTTTTTCAATTAAGTAAACATATTCTTGTTTAAAATAAAATAAAAAAATTATAAAATTAAGACAAGTCAAAAGCAGCAGAAGGAGGACATAGTCACAAAACTACATTTGGCTCTATTGCATTTGAAAATAACATTGGATTATGGATGAACAAAAGACATAAAAGAAAAGTATGCAATTTATTCCAGAACAATGCTTCTACTAATAGAGTTTAATCTAGGGCCCTTAACCATCAATTACATTCTCTAGGGACATTGTTCTCATTTGGATTCCATTTTTAATAAGCTTCTGAAATCCACCTCCACTACTATGATATTATTTATATTTGATATTTTATTTCTTTATGATATTTGTATGTTTGAATAAACTTTATTGAGTAATTTCCTGTCATAATGCCCTTTGTAAAGGATGAGGCAGTCCTTGTTTTTCATTAATGAAGAGTAGATTGGCATTTCATCTGGCAATCCATTATATTAGTTTTAAGTGTTACATGAATAATAAGCAGCAATAATTGCTAACAGCAGAAATCAGTGGACAATTTAGTTGTGTCCTAACACAGAAATTAAGAGGCTATCCAGCAGCTTTTCTTTCAAGGAAGCCGATAAAGTAGATAAATGGTAAACATTATGTAAATATTATCTAATATAATTTTATTACCTCCTCAAATTATTCAGTCTCTCATTAATTCTCTTAATTCTCTTATTTTTGAGGGGCACCTGCTCAATAGTAAATCCAGTGTTGAGTTCTAAAGCATACAAACTGTCACTTTTTATTTTTTAAAAATTTTTTATTAGTGAAACACCATGTGGTACAGCTGTAGACTTACAAACTTTTGTGCTTGCATTTCAGTCATACAATAGTTGGGTACCCATCCCTCCACCAGTGCCCATTCTCCACCACCAATAGCCCCAGTATCCCTCTCACCACCTCCACCCCATCCCCCCACCTCACCCTGTCTCTGTGGCAGGGCATTCTCTTTTGCTCTCTCTCTCTCCTTTTGGGTGTTGTGGTTTTCCATAGAGGTATTGAGTGGCCATCGTGTTTGGTCTATAGTCTACTTTCAGCCTGCATATCCCATCCAGACCCCCTTTACTTGGTGTTCCCTTCTCTATTTGGGCTGCCCTTTCCCCCAGCATGAGCGGCCTACTTCCAAGCAATAGAACAAACCTCCTGGTACTTATCTCGACGACTATTCTTGGGTGTTAGTCTTCCGTTCTGTTACTTTATATTCCACAGATGAGTACAATCTTTCTATGTCTGTCCCTCTCTTTCTGACACATTTCACTTAGCATGATACTTTCCATGTTGATCAACTTGTATGCAAATTTCATGATTTCATCTTTTCTAACAGCTGCATAGTATTCCATTATGTAGATGTACCAAAGTTTTTATAACCAGTCATCTGTTCTCGGGCATTAGGATTTTTTCCAGACTCTGGCTATTGTAAACAGTACTGCAATGAATATACAAGTGCAGATGTTATTTCAGCTGTACTTTTTTTGCCTCTCTAAGATACATTCCCAGAAGTGGTATTGCTGGGTCAAATGGGAGCTCAATTTCTAATTCTTTGAGAAGCATCTATAATATATTCCCAAAGGGCTGAACCAGTTGGCATTCCCACCAGCAGTGAAGGAGGGTCCCTTTCTTCCCAGATTCACGCCAACACTGGCTGCTTTTGTTATTTTGGACGTGTGCCAGTCTCTGTGATGTGAGGTGGCATCTCGCAATTGTTTTGGTCTGCATCTCCCTGATGATTAGTGATGAGGAGCATTTTTTCATGTGCCTTTTGGCCATTTAGATTTCTTCTTTGAGAAAGTTTCCGTTCATTTCATCACCCCATTTTCCGATGGGGTTGGATGTTTTCTTCTTGTAGAGTTCAACCAGTGCCTTATATATCCTTGATATCAACCCCTTATCAGATGGATATTGGGTGAATATCCTTTTCCATTCTGTAGATTGTCTTTGTATTTTGGTCACTGTATCTTTTGCGGTGCAGAAGCTTCTTAGTTTAATATAGTTCCATTTACTTATCTTTGTTTCCACTTGGTTGGTCAGTGGCGTGTCATCTTTGAAGATAACTTTAGCTTCAATATTGTGGAGAGTTTTGCCGACCTTGACTTCAATGTACCTAATGGATTCTAGTCTGATGCTGAGGTCTTTAATCCATTTTGATCTGACTTTTGTGCATGATGTCAGGTCGAGGTCTAAGCCCATTCTCTTGCATTTAGTTGTTCAGTTACGCCAGCACCATTTGTTAAAAGAGGCTTTCCTTGCTCCACTTCACATTTCTTGCTCCTTTATTAAAGATTAGATGTTCATACATTCGGGGTTGTATGTAGGGATATTCCACCCTGTCCCATTGGTCTTCGGCTCTGCCTTTGTTTCAGTACCATGCTGTTTTAACTGTTAGTGCTTTGTAATAGAGTTTGAAGTTGAGGAGGGTGATGCCTCCCATCTTCTTTTTCCCAAGAATTGCTTTAGATATTGGTGGGGAAACTGTCACCTTTCTTTGGCCTGTGTGTAATTGATGAGGCAGCCTTGCTTTTTATTAATGAAGAGTAGAAAATTGGCATTTCACCTGGCAATCCGTTATATTCGTTTTAAATATGTATTTTCTTTAATCAACTAGTTGTTGGATTACCTTAACTGATGAAGTCAATCAAAATCATTAAGCAAGTCAACCAGCAGAAGTTGAGCCAGATCTGAATTTTGAGTAATTTTACTATGTTAAATTTGCAAAAATTATCATTTAAACTCTCAAATCAATAAATAAAGTCAATAAATATTACTGAGCAGTACTTGGTAGACCTGTGACAAATAAGTTAATGGAAAAATACATTCTTTTCTTGATTATTACAATATATATAATTTTTATGTTGATTTTTTAAAATTCTACTATCATTCAGATTGAAATGAGAGTCTGAGGTTCTGCATTTCTAACAAGCTCCTAGGAAATACAAGTATCACTGGTTCATCAATTTGTCTCAAGTAAGGTAAATTTCCTCAATAGACAAGAGAAATATGATAGTACACTTCTAAAATTCCTGACTCTAGCAATATATTCATTCACATTTCTGTCTTTTATTAGTAGTGTGACTTTCAGAAAGTCAGTTAACTCTCTAAATCTTATTCTCTTCATTTATTACTTAGGGAGAAGTACACTTACTTAATAGAATGTGAATAAAGATATAAAGTATGAAAGTTTCTTTTACAACTTGAAAGTTTACTGCATTTAAAATTTCTTGGTGTTTTTTTACCATTATTATTATGATCCTTTAAAGAGATATGATAAATATGGAAGTTTTTTTTAAGGAATGAATAGTAATGTCATTTGCTAACATATACTGGTGAATAGTAAGTGGTGTGAAGCATAAAGGCACTTCTCAGTAGAACATACAGGCACACATGTTTAGCATGTTTCTTCATTAGTAAAATAGATAAATATGTACTTTATTTTGCGTAGTTTGCAACAAGATGCTCTTTCATTGTAATACATAAATGAAAATTTATAAGGACACTATAAAAAATGAGATGCTCTTGTTAACAAAGCACCACAGTCATTATTTTATGGATAACACACGCTGAGGGTGGAACTTAATGATTTATAGATCAGGAAATAACAGTTAATCTACCCTCCTACTTCCCAAGTCATGCGAAGCAATTTTACATCACCTTTTGGTTGTCAGCTATGTTTATATTAATGGTGATACCTCCGCAGACTGAAATATGAACCGGACACCCTTGGAGGTGGTGCCTGGAAATCCTCCCAGTAGGACTGGGAAGTCCAGGCAAACGGTTGCTTCTTTCCCATCAGAAGCATCATGTATTCTGATCTCAAACACAGTCTGTAGAATTTGCTATCATGGGACAAATGGTTTGAAAATTCACACACAGCAACCCCACCGAACATTTCATAGCAAACTAAGTATTGGATTTTATTGGGATTTAAAAGATATAAAACATTATTTCAAAGAACCACGGACATTAAAAGGCAAGAAATTAGACATATGAAAGTAAGGAACAAGAATAATAAACCAAAAACAAAGACAGTTTAACATACATTCTTACTTATAGTTAGAAACAGGTCAGAAAGATATTATAGCCTTGCACGTGGCTGACTTGGATTCAATCTCTGGCACCACATATGGTTCCCCCAAGCCCAACCAAGGATGATCCCTGTGCATAGAGCCAGTATTAAGTCCTGAAAACCATCAGGTGTGACTTAAAATAAAACAAACAACAAGAATAAAAACAGCTTAAATCAACCCCAACCACCTTACATTACATATATTTATTCTTTCAATTACATTCTTCTGATATTTTTTATAGTTATCTTTAATGTGAATTTTATTTGATTGTATTTTTAGTCATTTTATATTTCATTTCTACTAACAGCCTTCTTAGTTACATGCATTACTCATCCCCAAATTTTTTCCCAGTGTAACAAAACATGAACTTCTTTCCATTAAAGTTAGTTTGATAAATATAAGATGAATAAACATATTACCAACGCATAAATATAATTAATAGTGACTTAGGCATTCTCTTTTTTCCCCTTATTTTTTAAATTGAATTGCTGTGTAATAGTTACAAAACTTTCATGTTTGAGTTTCAGTCGTACAATGACGGAACACCCATCCCTCACCAGTGCACATTTTCCGCCACAAATGTCCCCAGTATCAACGCCCCCCCCCCATTCCAACTCTCTCCCTGCCTCTATGGCAATTTCCCCCATACTCTCTACTTTGGGGAATTACAGTTTGCAATACAGATACTGAGAGGCTATCACATTTGGTCCTATATTTACTTTCAGCACACATCTCCCATGCTTAACGATCCCTCCAACCATCATTGACTTAGTGATTTCTTCTCTTTTCGGCTGCCTTCTCCTCCAGTTCATAAGACAGGCTTCCAATTATGGAGCAATATTCATGGCCCTTGTGTCTACTGTCCTCAGGTGTCAGTCTCATATTATGTTATTTTATATTCCACAAATGAATGCAGTCATTCTACGTCTGACCCTCTTATTCTGACTCATTTCACTTAGCATGATACTCATGACTGTTCGCTTATAAGCAAATTTCATGACTTCATCTTTCCTAACAGCTGTGTAGTATTTCATGGTATAGATGTGCTATAGTTTCTTTAATCAGTCATCTGTTTTTGGGCACTCCGGTTGTTTCCAGATTCGGACTATTGTGAACAGTGCTGCAATGAACATAAAGGTGCAGATATCATTTCTACTGTGCTTTTTTCCACCCTCATGATACAATCCCACAAGTGGTATTTCAGGGTCATATGGAATCTAAATTTTTTAAGGAATGTCCACATTGTTTCCCAAAACATCTGGACAAGTTGGCATTCCCACCAACAATGAAAGAGTCCCGTTTTGCCCGTATCTGCGAACTTAGGCATTTTCATAGAAATGTCCTGTAGAAATCCAAAATTAATTGTTGTTGGCCAAGAGTTTCAGATTTTTATGGTATCACTAGAACCTGAAATGACAAAGAGATTCAATAATTGCTTACTGGGAAAAATATAAAAGTTATTTATAATGTACATGCTTTATTAAGGTAACAACTAATAGTTTTCCTTTAATATATTTACCACGATAATAATGTTGCCATACATCACTGTATCACTGTATCACTGTTCATCGATTTGCTCGAGCAGGCACCAGTAATGTCTCCATTCGTCCCAATCTTGAGATTTTAGCAGCCTCTCCTTACTCATCTTTCCCGATTGGAGGCTCTTTTAGGTTCAGGGAAATGAGACCTGTTATTTTTACTGTATTTAGCATATCGAATACCCCACGGGGAGCTTGCCAGGCTCTTCTGTGTGGGTGGGATACTCTCGGTGCTTGCCAGGTTCTCCAAGAAGAACGAAGAATGTATATCAGAGAATACAAGCAAGTATGTCAAAATCAAACACATGTGTGCTGCTTTAGGCACATCAGTGGGCTAGACTACAAGAGGTGAGCTTCTAGGAGCTTTGTTTTACATAGTCTCTGTATCTTGGCTGTTGATGGGATTCTTTTGTATATGATTTCCTTCTTTGACCTTGCTGCTTGCAGTACTGTGTCTTTATCTGTGGTATTCATCATTCTGATTATGATATGTCTTGGAGTCTTTTTATTAGGGTCTCTTTTAGCTGGTACCCTTCAGGCTCCTTATCTGGATGCCTGCATTCTCCAGCTCTCAAAACTCAGCAATGATATCTTTAATTGTTGCTGCTTCACTGGGGTTGCCTCCCTGTCCTTCTGGTACTCTGATGATTCTTATGTTGTTTCTCTTGAGTTCATCCTCTAGTTCTCTGACTCACCCTACAGCTATTTTGAGGTCTTTTCCCATTGTATGCTGTTGCCTGTGAGCTTTCTGGCTTATGTTCAAGGTCACTGATTTTGCCTTAGGCTGTTGTCATTCTACTGTTGAGGTACCCACTGAGTGGATTAATTTTATCTACTGAATCCTTTATTAGTGACACTTCTGTTTGTAGCTTTATTATTTCTGCTCTTATTTCTTCTTGTATTTTTTGGCTATCCATTCCACTGTTTCTTTCATATCCTCCTTTAATTTACTGGATGTCTGTTCCACCGTTTCTTTGAGTTCATTGAACATCTTCAACATTTCATCTCTGAATTCTTGATTAGAGAGATCATATTTGTTGAAGCTTCTGGACTCTTTTCTTCTTCATCCTCTCCTGATGGTGGGGATTTGTGCTGTTTCTTCATGTTGCTGTTGTGGTATGGAGGTGGGACCTTCCAGGGCACTATCAATTTCTCTCTCTTTGTGAGAAAGGATTCTGGATGAGCTCGGTCAATGGTGATCTAGAATACTAACTTCCTCTTTGGTGCTCTTCTGTCATTATGTGAAGCCTCTAGTGCAGCTTCAGGGGGTGTGTTCTTTTATATTAGGCTTGTTCAGTTTCTTGTGTTCACATTTAATTGTGGTGAGATTGGAATAGGCTAGTGGACTACTGGCGTGATGTGTTTGTGACAGCCAGGCTGTCCTTCTAATGGCAGTTGAAATGTGAGTCTAAAGCACTGGGAAAGGTGAAAAAATGCGGCTTGGAGGCCACACCCACTGCCACCCCTGTACCTGTGAGGGAGTTGGCTGAGTCTGTGCCTGAGCTGGATTGAAGTCTCACTTCCCATGCAGTCCTTAACCTTGCCGCAGTCATCTCTGGCCTGGGTGTTGGGAGGGGGGCGCACCTTGGTCGAAGCGGGGGCAGGGGCCTTGCAGTTCCCTGGGTCAGTTTTCTGGGCTCACCGCTTCCCTTTTCAAATTTCTTAAATGCTACTAGTATTTGCATGAGGAAAAATTAGTGCAAACATTTTTAAAAAGCAACATAACATAATGTTTTTGTGCTTGGGAAACTTGCATCTATCTTTCAACCAAGGAAATCCATATAGACTTAGTGATATTCCCACTTCTCTCCAACCTTCTCCATTTTTCACCCTCCCTGAACTTGTCCTAAACTTTGCCTAGACTCCACTGTTGGGAAAACTAACAAGCACTTCTTTCTGGCCAAGAAAAGTTGTCATCGAATTTCACAGAAATTTTTCACCATTCAGAAAGAGTTTATGCTTTACCAAAAGAATTCACCTTCAGGCCCTTTCAAATAAACAAATCTCCAAGGAAATTTAATATTTAATTGAACTAATCAAAATTAGATTTACTCACTCTTGGGAAAGATGCCTACAGTTCTACCTCACTTTATATAAATGATATGTCCATAAAGTATGTAGAAATCAGAGAGTTGTAAGCTCAATAAGAATTTAAATATATTAATCAGTTTCTAAGGAAAGCAAAACTATTTAAGAACCATAGGCATCTAATAGACCTATTGTGGAAATTTGGACGTTATCATTAAGTGTACTTATTTTGGTCATCATATTTCTGTATACTTGTGCATTAAGAGGGGAAGAAGGAGAAATGTACATCTGGTCAGGACCTGCTGGTGTCAAACAGAGAAGCCAGGAACTGTAGCCCCATAATCAGAGAGCCTATGGGTTTAGTTTGGTTTTTGTACGATAGTATGTAGATGAGAAAAGCAGTATTTTTTTTCTTTTTTTTAAAATTTATTTATTTTTAATTAGAGAATCACCGTGAGGGTACAGTTACAGATTTATACACTTTTGTGCTTATACTTCCCTCATACAAAGTTTGGGAACCCATCCCTTCACCAGTGCCCATTCTCCACCACCCGTAAACCCAGTGACCCTCCCACCCTCCCCAATCCCATCTCCCCCCCACCCCACCCTGCCACTGTGGCAAGGCATTCCCTTCTGTTTTCTCTCTCTAATTAGCTGTTGTGGTTTGCAATAAAGGTGTTGAGTGGCCGCTGTGCTCAGTCTCTAGCCCTCATTCAGCCCGCAACTCCCTTCCCCCACATGGCCTTCGACTACAATGTAGTTGGTGATCGCTTCTCTGAGTTGACCTTTCCCCGGAACGTGAGGCCAGCCTCGAAGCCATGGAGTCAACCTCCTGGTACTTATTTCTACAGTTCTTGGGTGTTAGTCTCCCACTCTGTTATTCTATATACCATAGATGAGTGCAATCTTTCTATGTCTGTCTCTCTCTTTCTGACTCATTTCACTCAGCATGAAACTTTTCATGCCCATCCACTTAACTACAAAATTCTTGACCTCCTTTTTTCTAACAGCTGCATAGTATTCCATTGTATAGATGTACCAAAGTTTCCTCAACCAGTCATCCGTTCTGGGGCATTCGGGTTTTTTCCAGATTCTGGCTATTGTAAACAGTGCTGCGATGAACATACATGTGCAGATGTTGTTTCGATTGTACTTTTTTGCCTCTCTGGGATATATTCCCAGCAGTGGTATTGCTGGGTCAAATGGGAATTCAATATCTAATTTTTTGAGAGTCGTCCAAATTGTTTTCCAGAAGGGCTGAACCAGTCGGCATTCCCACCAGCAGTGAAGAAGGGTCCCTTTCTCCCCATATCCTCTCCAACAGCGGTTGGAAAAGCAGTATTTTTTACAAAGTCAAAAACACTTTTGCTCCCCTCAATCAAAATATGTTTGTATTTGCCTTTTGCCAATTTTATTACCCAGGAAATGCATGCCAGGTAGATCCCTGGGTATTTCCCTTTATTCAAGCTCTTCTCACCCTTTCCTCCTTACTTAGACCTAAGGGTATATATGTATGCATATGTATATATGTATTTATGTATGTGTGTATGTATACAAATTATACACACATATATAGAAAGAGATGGGAGAGAGAGAGAGAGATTCCACTTTCCACTTTGGCAAATGTAACTTAGTTTAATCAATAGTAACCATTTGAAGTCCCTGTAAACTGATTTCTTCTGTGTCTCTAGCAAGCCTCTTTGTGATCTTGTGGTTGCTGGGACATTCTCTTATGTCACATATAGAGAGAGGGGGTGGCGTTTCATAGCTTCCACCTCTTTTTACAAGAGTGTCTTAATGGGAAGCATTATGAGATGGGAAAGACATGAGGGAACACTTCACTGCATTAACACTTAGAGAAGAAGTCAGACCCCACCCTCCACTCCAGGTCACCATCCAAGCAACTCTCACACCTTGCCCCACCCCAACCACTCCTGTGAGTCCACAGAGATGAACAGAAGCACTTGTGTTAACAACTTGGAGGATGTAAAGAGCCATACTCCAGGAAGCAACAAGATATTTCCCTCAGGGAGGCCCTGGCTTGAGGGTTCTCTTCCTTTCCTGTGTCAACAAAGCTTTCCTAACTCACAGGACATAGAATAGGCCTAACTCCTATTTTTCATTCACTTTCCTGTCTGAATAAAAAACCCTAATGGAATTTATATAGGCAAATTGTGTTGGTTTTACACAACGAACAGCAACACAATGCATTAGACTTTTAAAACTATGTGTTTGAAAAAATAAATACATGAACTCTACTGTTTATTCCAAAACACAGAGTGAAAAACAACTAGGAGTAGAGACTAACTGCTCTTCACACCACCTGAGTTATAGAAAATCACACAGCAATGTAAATGAAGTCTATATCTGTACACTAGTTAATAACTTAGCAGCTAAGGTACTTACATGTTAATTAAGTAATAGAAACTTGTAATAATACTAAATAGCTTGATTAAGTGTAAAAAATTGCAAACATATGTTCTCATCACTGAAGAGCTTATTATAAGATGAATGAACAAATATCAGCTATTATATATTCTATTGGGCTGGAGTGATAGCACAGCAGGTTGGGCATTTGCCTTGCATGCAGCCCACCTGGGTTCGATTCCTCTGCCCCTCTCGGAGAGCCCGGCAAGCTACCGAGAGTATCTCACCCACACGGCAGAGCCTAGCAAGCTATGCGTGGCATATTCAATATGCCAAAAACAGTAACAACTAGTCTCAAAATAAAGACAATACTGGTGCCTGCTCCAGCAAATTGATGAATAACGGGATGACAGTGATGATGATATGTTTTATTTCTTTTAGTGCTTCATCCATAACTGAACACAGGAATAAACATACATTCTGATCAGTTCCTAAATATTCAAGTTCTGCCCAGTGAGCACAAGAGGCTCTACCAGGCTTTCCATCCTGATCTCAGCAGATGGGACATTCTCCAGGACAGAAGACAGGCTGGGCATGACATCACAGAAATAGAGATACATCAAGGACCTTTGCAGATGGCATCATCACCTCTGTGGTGTTTTGTTTTTGTTTGGACCATACTTGGTGGTGCTTAAGGATCATTCCTGGTGGGCTTGGGGGAACCATATGGGATGTCGGGGAATGAACCTGTCTCAGCTGCAAGCTAGGCAAGTGTCCTGCCCACATACTGTCACTGCAGCCCCTCATCCAGGGCACTTTTTAAAATCCTGTTTTTTTTTTCTAAGTATGGTCTTTTCCAGGCAGAGCCTGGCAAGCTACCATGGCATATTCGATATGCCAAAAGCAGTAACGATAGATCTCATTCTGAAAGAGCCTCCAGTCATTGGGAAAGACGAGTAAGGAGAGGCTGCTAAAATCTCAGGGCTGGGAGGAATTCAAATGTTACTGGTGCCCACTTGAGTAAATTGATGAACAATGGGATGACAGTATTACAGTGAGCACAAGAGAGAGCACTTCAATCTCATGCATAGATTCAATCCGACTCTCTGACCTGTTGTACAATAAAACCCATTAGTTCAAGTATACTTTTCTTTGAATTTTCATGGACATAAAGTCATGATGTGTATCAGTAGTATTTCTTTTGGAATACCAAGATATGGGGTCAGATAACGCCCAAGAATGTAGAAATAAGTACCAGGAGATTGTTTCCATGGCTTGGAGGCTGGTCTCTCATTCTGGGTAACTCAGGAAAGGGACCACCAAGTAAAATGTGGTTGGAGGTCATGTGGGGGAAGGGTGATGCTGGCCGAATACAGACTAGAGACTGAACACAATAGCCACTCAACACCTTTATTGCAAACCACAACACCTAATCAGAGAGAGAGAACAAAAGGGAATTCCCTGCCATAGTGGCAGGGTGGGGTGGGGGAGACGGGACTGGGGAGGGGGGGAGGGATGTTGGGTTTACTGGTGGTGGAGAACGAGCACTGGTGAAGGGATGGGTTATCGAACTTTGTATCGGGGAAACATGAGCACAAAGATGTATGGATCTGTAACTGTACCCTCACGATGACTCTCTAATTAAAAATAAACTAATAAAAAAAAAAGATATGGGGTCAGAGAGATAGTATGGTAGGTTAGGTGCTTGTCTTCACTTGGCAGACACAGATTCCATCCACGACACTGCACCTGGTACTCCAACCCACACTAGGAGTGATCCCTGCTCACAGGGCCACAAGTAAGCTCAGAACACCATTGGTGTGACCCTAAAACAAAATAAAATTAATATTGTGCCATTGTAAATCAGGATGCTCCAATAAAAAAGGCTAAAGAAAATAAAGAAATTGAGTGCCTCAAAATAGAGTGAGCTGGATTTTATAGTGTTTTACCAAGTGTGATTATCTTCATTACGTATTTAATGTTAATGATTATAAGGGTCCTTTACTCTTCTCTTAGCCCATAGTTGCTCAATGATCACAATACACATGTAAATACTATTTAAACACCATATATTCTAAACACTTTATGTTTTTCTTCCGTGGATTTTAAACCCATCTTAAAACAAACTGTCTTGAAGTTCTATAGTTTTATCAAAATTGGCAAATTTCTGACACATTAATCTTGGTTCACCACAGTTTTAATCTCCCTTCTACCCTCATCTTTATCTTTTAATTGGAATACTAAATTTGTTTCTGTTTGACATAACTGTTGTTTTAAATTAAATATTTAATTTTTCCATATCACCTCTGTATTAGTTAATACTACTTTTTTATCTTAGAGAATTCTTTTTATTGCTTCTCTCATCTTAATGAAGTATCAAGTATCACTATATCACTGTCATCCCGTTGTACATTGATTTACTCAAGCAGATGCCAGTAACATCTCCATTTCAGCCCTGAGATTTTAGCAGCCTCTCCTTACTCGTTTCTCCCAACAATTGGAGGCTCTTTTCAGGGTCAGAAGAATGAGACCTGTTATTGTTACTGTATTTGGCATATCAAATACGTCACAAGGAGCCTACCAGGCTCTTCCATGATCTTCCCTAGTACTACCAGGAGTAATCCCTGAGAACCACCCAAAATCCAAAACACACAGATGGAATGATTATTACAGTAGGTAGGCCATCTGCCTTGCACATGGCTGACTGAGGTTCAATTCCTGGCATCCCCTGATTCCTGTGGCCTGGACCTGGCATATGATAAGGCTTTTTATTGCCTATCCTGTGTGACCTGCAAATGTTATAAGTATCCAAATGAAGGAGCTTGCAAGATAGCACAGCAGACAATGCCCTTGCCTTGTACGCAGTGAACGTACAATGGTCCCATAAGTCCCCCAGTAGTGATCCTTAAGAACAAAGCCAAGAGAAATCCCCGAGCACAGACAGTTGTGACCCCAAATCAAAACATGAAAATGTAGAGAAAACAAACACATTCTTAAGTCTTTAAACTTCTTTCTTTCTTTTTTTTTCCAGAAATATCAGTAATATCATCATTTGAGATAAAGATAAAAGAGGGATGATGGAAGTTTGCAAAATAAAAAATTTAACATCTCTAGGAGTAGAAAATGAAGAATATAAAATTTTTTAGTTATAAAAAGTTTAGTTAGAATGTCAGATCATATGAAGTCTCCTGGTTATTAAATTAGGATAAGACTCACTAACTTGAATCTTTGTTTTACTTCAGACATATTTAGCTCATTAAACAGTGTGTTACTGGAATAAAGACAGACTTTAAGAACAATGAATAGAATTGTAAGTAATCTTCAAAAAAAAAACAAAAAGTATGAAATGGAGCAAAGAGAGTCTTTTACAAATGGTGCTGAGAAAACTGATTGGTCACTTGTAAAAATATGAACTCAGACCATTTTCTTTTTTTGTCTTTCTTACTTTTCCTTTTTTTTCTTTTTATTATTACTTTTTGAATCACACCCAGCAGTGTTCAGAGCTTACTCCTGGATAGCTCTCAGGCAGGGCGTGGGGGGACATATGGAAAGCTGAAGATCAAACCCAGCTTGGTCCTGCCCACTGTACTATCTCTAACCTCTCAGAGCCTTCTCTAAAACCATGCACAAATACTAAAAAAAAAAATGAATTCTAGTCCTCAATGTTAGGCCTGAATTTACAGGCAGAAGACTTCATGACATTGAATCTAGTAGCAACTTAAATAATTGAATGCTATATATCATGCAAACAGAAGCAAAAATATACAAAAGAGATTGCATCAAAATAATAAATTTCTGCAATGAGTCCACCAGAAGTTATCCCTGAGCACAAAGCCAGGAATAATATCTGAGCACTGCCAGGTGTGGTCCCAAAACCAAAAGGAAAAATTATATCAAACTGGAATTCATTTTTCTAAATCCCCTATGCTCTTATACCATTTATCCTGGTGTATCCAGTGATCAATGTTTACCTTAAAACTTGGAACTCAGATTATGAAGTCCTCTGAGTTCCATAGAAATTGGTCCATAGTTCCATAGAAATTGGTCTTTGTCAAGTAACTCCTCTGTGAGAAATAGAAAGCCAATCATTTGAAGGTTGCTTGCCCCTTTAAAATATTTTTTCTTCCACTTTTCCCATTTTAATCCTATCTTTCCTTTCCTTAGATATGAGCTCCCTTCTTGGTTTGTTTCTAGAACCCAGTACTAAGTCTGCCTCATTATTTCTCGTGAAGCGCCATCCAGCAGGTCAAAAATTAACTATGACCAGATCTTTGTTCTGCTCACTTGAGACATATTCTCTTCCGAAGCCAAATGATGGGGATCAGACACTTTTACAAACGCTAGGACTGGCTTTTGGAAGCATTCCTCACGGGAACATGTGGTCTGAACAGAATGGCTTTAACGGTGAAGGAAAACTGAGATGACAGCAAGAGCTTTATCCAAACTGGTGCTGGCGTATCCATGGTGGAGAAGCACTCCATTACCCCTCCCCCACAGCTCATCCCCTTTATCCCATACACATGCACTTCATTGAGCTAAATCTGTAGAACAGTGTAGCCTTGATTTATGAGGACTGTGTTTCTTCCCTGATCCCGGTTGGCACAGAGCAAGAGGCTTTGCTTTTATGTGTCCACATTAAGGGGCAACTGGCAACCAGCTGTTGGAAACTGGTTTAAGAAAATAATAAAAATTAAAATACTCCTGGACTCTCCTGTCACTCCAGGCTTCTGGTACCTGCCATCAGTCTTGGAATAGATCAGGGAGGTTTTCCCCCCCAGAACAAGATTTTTCTGGTAAAATAGATTTATACTGTGCTGGGATGATTGCTGGAGAGCAAGGGTATCTTGCCTGAGGGCTGTGTTAATATCTGAGACTGTTAGAATAAGAACTCACATGGTCCCCACCCACTTCGTCCTAGAAGGGCTCTCAAACAGTCTAGATGGAATAGACTTACCAACCTGGAGCTCTGCTAAATTTGGCCGTCCTTGGGGTGGAAGTTGACTCTGGGTAGAGTTAAACACAGGGAATACAGCACCTTCTGAGGCTCCCCACCCAGGTGACAGGTACTTATGGTGGCAGGAAGTACTCATGGAAAGAAGCAGGTGATCTGGAGAGAGTGGCACCCTCGCATCCAAGAGCAGTGAGGTAGAAAACTCAAGAGAACAGAGCTTTTCTTCCTTATAGTCCATGATTCTCTGATTATTCTGTGTTGCATGTCCTTTGTATGTATTTTCTGTACAGTGTATGTTGTCCATGTCAACTACCTTAAAGTGTTTATTTTGGTACTTGTTTATAACTTATTTGCTACATATTTTGAGGAATGGGATGAAACTGCTTACTTGAAAATACTTGAAATAAAGAGTTATTATTTAAATAGAAGTTGAAAATCGTGTAGACTGAGAAGAATATAAACATTTCAAAACATTAACCCAGCATTTGTCAAACTAAGTTACTCAGACAATTAGTTTTGCTGGGTGTAAATAGGTATTTCTTGAAAACGTTGTTCTGTAATCAAACAAATTAAACAAACTTGAGTGGAGAAAAGCTAAACAGAGGGTTTTTTAATTGCAAAATTCCACAGATCCTTTAATTTGTTAAAAAAAAAAAAGGAAAAGAAAAAAGTACTGTAAACTTCTGAAATATGGACACCACTTCATGTATTTTTCATGGTGTTCTGCAGAACACATTTTGTGAAAAATGGACCTATGCCAAAAAGATTTCTGGAACAAAATAACAATTTAAGTTCCCAGATATTTGGGAATCAAGGCAAGAAGAACATTATGATGAAGGAATAATCTAGCTTGTCAGATGAGAATGACACTTATTTTTGAAAATAGATTTTAGAAAGGATTTATCCCATGAATCCTTGTCAAAGGATACTGAGATAATGTGAGATTTGATGTCATGAGGAGCGGTTTTGTAGACAATGCAGATGTGTTTTCATTAGGATCTCTTTTAAAAATTTTGACCCATAATACAATACAGAAAACATTGGAGAAGACTTTAAATTTAAAAATACAAATTCCAGATCCACAGAGATAGGGTAGGCTTTGCTTTTCACAAGTCTGGGCCAGGTTCATTCCCCAGCACCATATTTGGTCCCCCAACCTCTGCCAGGAGTGATCCTTAAATGCAACATCAGGAGTAAGCCCTCAGTACTATCGGGTGAGGCTAAAAATACAAAATAAAAACAAACAAACAAAAAACACAATAAAACAAAAATATTGTAATTCCTAGAGGGAAAAATTTTTGTTTCCAGACAAAGTGCAGGACACCTAACAAAATTTTAGTGAATATATCTAAAAACTGCATAGAATATACTAAAAATTAATCATTCTTTAGTTAACTAGGTGCTCTGAATTTTTATTTGCTATACCCAGCAATCCTAACAGAAAGTCATGGTTTGAGTCATAAGTTTAAATCACCAGCAGCCTCTACTATAAAGTGGAGGTGTTGCCATAGGCCGCTTACAATTGACCCACTCTAAACAAAGAATCCACAAGTTGTCCAACCTGTCTTCACCTGCCCCACCACAAAATGTCAGGAGTTCTCGCTCTTATCTCTATGTTTCCCTAGGAAGCAGGCGGACTGACCTCTGGAATACTCTGAGTTGGCACTCAGCCTTTCAGTTCCCTTAAGTCATGGGTTGTCCATGGGTCAGCAAGAGTTTTTACCTCCTAAGCGAGCTCATAGTATTTATCTCACCATCTCTGCTCTTGTAGTACATTATTAGCCTTTTATGCCTTCCCTGTCACCTGTTGAAATGAGAACTCAGAGTCTCTGGGCCGTTCTTAGCCTTTCCCTTACATTAACTTAAGTCACTCCAGATGTGGACCTTTACTGCTCAGAAGACTAATTGATTTCACTAGTCACAATACTTCTATTGTTTTGTTTTGTTTTGTTTTTAAAACACAAACACTATGGTGAATTTTCTCTTCCTTCTCCCCTCTTGCCAAAAGAGCCAAAGGTTATTCAATGAAAAACACCAAAAAAGTGTCATGAAAAGTCTATGAATGGAGTACTTCTACGGTTGGGGGAAGAGGACATAAAAGAAAGGAGGAGGATAAAGGGTTGTAGGGAAGAAGGAAGGAAGCCTCGTGGGGACCAGCAGTAACTCTGATGGATGGCTGGTGTGTGCAAGACGTTATTATTTGTTATGTGAGTGGAGGGAGATGGTGACCGAGCTGAGCAATACACCTGCTGGGCTCCAAGAAGCCCCAACAGCTGCGCACATTGATTTAGAAGCTTGCTACTTGGGGCTCCAGGAACGAATCAAGCCACAGCTCATAAAAAAAGAGGGTTTTATGATCCCCCACCTCTTTCTGTAAGCAAACGGCCACATCATATGTTTTTCTAACACAGTCATAACTCAAAATTAAATCCCAAACCAAGGTGTCAGCCTAGTGCCATGGCAGGCTTGTAATGGCTTGTTTTAGAGATTGTCATGGAGATGATGGAGAAAGGATGGAGGTGGGGGAAGGTCTTAGAAGGTGGGACAAGGCCAGGGATATGTAGTACTAGGAGACACTTAAGAACAATTGTAGAAATTTTTTACAGCAAGTTAACTAGCAAGGTTTAATGAATTTTTTTCTAATTAAAAATTCAGAATCATAGTGTTTAAAGAAATACAAAGCATTATTTTTCAGTTGAGACCCTCCTTCTACAGTGTGTAAAAGTGAAGCAGGCAACACCTCTCAGGCTCCAAAATGAGTTGTTGATTCCACAAAATGAAGCAGAGTTTAGATTCTTTATGTTAATGTTGAATAAAGGTGCTTGGTCATGAAGGAAAGAGTAATTCTTCAAAGAGCTTCCAGATTTCTTCAAAGTATGTGAATATGTATGATCAAGGTGCCATTGAGCCCCAAATAATATTAAACAAATTTCTTTTTTTTTCTTTTTGAGTCACACCCAGCACTGCACAGGAGTTACTCCTGGCTCTGCAGGAATCACCCTGGCAGTGCTCAGGGGACCATATGGGATGCTGGGAATCGAACCCAGGTCAGTCGCATGCAAGGCAAATGCCCTACCCGCTGTGCCATTACTCCAGCCCCATATTAAGCAAATTTCTATGCAATGCTCATCCCACAGTGATTGTGTGTTTTTGACTGTCAGGCAAATTTTTCTGTAGGATATTATAGTAACATAAATGCCATTCATTTATTTATAAGTTTTGAGCCCTGAAAGTGGCATAGTAAATTTCATAAGTGAACAGGTAGATGAAAGAATTTATGAATTAAAAACAATGAGTCATGCTACCTGACTCGTCATTCTAGGACAGTATAATCAGAGCAAGAGAGATTAAGAAAATGCTATTTTTCACACAGTCCAAGTCCACGGAATTCCCAATGTTCAGACTTTAGTGTAGACACTTTCCTTGATCATTTTGCTTTCAAAGAAGCCATCTATCAATCTTTTCTTTATCATGACCTAGGACACAAACATCTCCAGCCTGAGATCTCTTCTGAATTCTGAATCTCTACTTGTTCATAATATAGATCATTTAAATTTCATATTACCTTTTGAATTTATTTGCCCTTCTCTTCCTGACTAAATCATTTATCTCATTTTTTAAATATCACTGGCTATATTAATCAGTCATCAAAGCTCAAATTATTAGATTTAATTGGGAGGGTGGGCCACACCTGGCAGAGCCTTTCTTGGCTCTTTTCTCTGGGATCACCCCTTGATGTGCTTGGGGCACCATATGTGGTATAGGGATCAAACTTAGGTCAGTCACATATAAGACAAATGCTTTAGTCCTATACTATCTCTCTGGCCTCTAGACATAATACTAACTTCATTCTTATGATCTAAAAAGCTTCAAAGACTTTCCTACCTTCTCTCACATACTCCTCAAGTCCATGACTTCCTTGTCATCTTTGCTCTCATATTCTAGTTCAGGTCTGTATAACCTCATGCCTCAGCTGAAGTTATTAATGCTGGTTCAATCTCCTTTTCTAGGCCCCAAGCTCTTATTCCACTTAGCACTTACAGCGTACCCAGCACCTTGCTGTCAGGGTTAATTCACCCAAGTTGACATGTTTCCAAAAGCTACAATTGCTCCCTTATTCTTTTCTCATATAGTAAAATATGCTTATTGTCATATAGAGTCTAAGGAACAATTTCATCTTTATAACTCCATTTCTTACTATTAATAGATATCAGTAATTGTGTCATAAAAATTTTACCTTTCCCAGATTTTATGTAGTGTCTACTCTCTCCATCATTCTTTGGTATTCATGCTTTATCAACTACTCACACCATTTTCCCCAGATTTGTCCTCATAGTGACTTTTGTCAATATGTATTAAATGACTAAATAAACAGAATTAAGTCCAAAATAAACTATATATCAAGGTCACCACACAAACCTTATTCTTTATCCCTCTGGCATTATAACTTGATATAGTAACATTTAACTTTTTTCTTTTTTAAAATCATTGTAAGTCTTCTTTAGGATTTGGTTTAATTTCTTTCTGAGGAGTATCACTTGGTTTGAAACTTCTGAATAGTATCACTTTCCAAACCATCAGGAATTGTTATGCAGATAAGAAAAAGAGAATTGGATCTATTGGTAGATCATAAAACATCATATTTTAAGGTCCTTCCATTAACCTTTTCAGCAATACCGCTCTTCTGGTATTGTCTTTCAAGACGGCGGAATATCTCCTATTTCCCCTATTAGTTTTTAGAGTCTGTTTTCACTAAAGTGGATTTGTCGGGCTGTTCTCTATGCATGAAACTTAGCTGATTCCATCACTAGATCAATTTCCTTAATATGTTTCCTTGCCTAAGTTCCTAGTGACTTTCCTTGTTTAATTTTAAAAACATACAGCATTTCATTTCCAAAAATGCCCAAGCATACATTTATTTTTATTTTTTGCTTTGTTATTATTTTTGTTTGGTCTTGGATTTTGAACCAGACCTGGAAATGTTTGTAGCTCCTTCCAGCTCTGCTTAGGATTTGCTCCCGGAAGTACTGAGTGCTTATGTCATATTTGGTATCAAACTCAGACTTCCTGCATGGAAAGCATGAGTTCAGTTCATTGATCGATCTTTCTAGTCAAAACATTTTGAAAATGTGTCCATTTTTCAGCCTAAAAAATTAGTTTTTAGTAGTTTGGCATTCTATGCTTTACAAATGAAGGAAAATCAGGACATCCTGCCTCCATATCACACAAAAGAAAGAATTGCTCTGTATATGAGCATCAAGAGTTGCCAAGGGCTGGAGCGATAGCGATAGTGGGTAGGACGTTTGCCTTGTACATGGCCAACCCAGGTTCAATTCCCAGCATCCCATATGGTCCCCTGAGCACTGTCAGGGGTAATTCCTGAGTGCAGAGCCAGGAGTAACCCCTGAGCATTGCCAAGTGTGACCCAAAAAACAAAAAAAGGAGAGTTGCTGAGATCAAGAGACAGTACCAACATGTCATAAACTACTTTTTACTGCAGTTTAGATTACATGGTTATGGTAATGTTAACTTTTATGATTTTTGTATATGGATTTTCTGCCTCTTCACTAACACCACATTGCTCCAAACCCTCCACCACTGTCCTTATGTTACTTAGTTCACCTCTTCTTTAGCCTTTCCTCATCCCTATGCCCTGCCCAAAGCTTTGTAACCTAAATTCTTTAATCAAAGGCCAACGGTTTGTCATCATTTAATAGTGACTATCAATAGTTACTATTAATAGTGACTTGCTTCTTATATGTCCCAAATGAGTCAATCTTTTGTTATTTGTTCTTCTCTCTCCGACCTATTTCACTTAACATGATGGCCTCCAGTTCTATCCAGACATCAGCCACTAATTGCTATGCTTACAGCAGAATAGCTGTCTGGTAATAGCACATACCATAACATTTTGCTTTCACATAGATTGTCTATATTGTGACATAGATTGTCTATATTGTAAATTATATAGATGATATGTTCTGGAGAAAAAGTGCATCTCAGAGCAGCTATGAAGGGCTACTGGATTTTAGCGCTTGTAGGGGAGGAAAATGTTTTGTCCAATTGCTCTCCAAAATTACCTCATCATTTTCCATGACATGCTGAAATGGGTCTGTTCCTGGGAGAGATGACACGCTACACTGCCAAAAAAGTCTGCCTGTCAAAGATTAGGATAAAGATTAGTATTATCAGATTACTGGGGGATTAGGTATAAAATGAGCAGATTTTTTTAGGGGTGGGAAGAAAAGGAATAATACTTTTGTTTGCATGGTGTGCTGCCAGGAGAGCCTACTTCTAAGGGGTTGAGATAAATGGCAGACAGCAATCAGCTCAACAAAGGAACAGGAAGAGCTTGGAGAGAGAAACCAGTGGTGAAAGGCAGAACAAGGCCATAACGATTCATAAAGATTCAGGACACACTGCCTCTTATTGCCTCACATTTGTTAAACAAATAGTTTGAGCATTAACTTTCAAATTAATTTAATTATATGTATATACACACACACACACACACACACACATATATATATATATACACACACATACATAGTGAGGTCTAACGGCAGACCTCCACTACCTCCACTACCCAGCCATCACCATGCTCCAGGATGCTTTCTGGACTGCACAGCTGCTTTTCAGTCACGCAACACAGCACAGAACACTTAATATCAATTTTTCATAATTTTCACACCATATTTGATGGGCTTCAAATATGGTCTGAACCATGGGAACACCAGTAAGGGCAACTGGAGGCTGCCCTAAAAGCCTCCATCTCTCTTGGAAAGCCTGACAAGTTATCGAAAGTACCCTGCCCGCATGGCAGAGCCTGGCAAGCTATCCGTGGCGTATTCGATATGTCAACAACAGTAACAACAATGGGCCTCATTTGCCTGACACTGAAAGAGCCCCCAATACAGCAGCATTAAGAAGGATAAGCAAGGAGAGACTGATAAAATCTCAGGGACGAACTAAACTGCCCAAACAAAGAGAGACTAAAACGACTGTCCGTACTTTCAATGCACATACACTGGGATCAGAAGCATCCATTGAGGACCTGATGGTGTAAGCACAGAAGATCAAGTACAACATCATTGGTCTGACTGAAATGAGAAGGCATCAATCACATCACACCATTTTCAACATTGGAGAAGAACTCTTCCTCGGAACATGTGACAGCAGAGGCATAGGTGGTGTCCTTGTCAACACAAATTTGGCCATGAACATTGATTCATTCAAATGCCTAACAACCCGAATCTGACGATTACACTTGAATAGATGTGGCTCACTGCCTGCAGTCTCTATATTCATCATCTATGCACCAATATCCAACTATGATGAAGAAGAAATTGAGAAGTTCTACATGGATCTGGAAATTTTCTTCTATAAAGAAGACCACATCTTGTACAAGATCATTGTTGGTGATTTTAGTGCCAAGACAGGTCCGAGAAGGTCGCCCGAAGAACTCCACAATGGGTCCCATGGCCTAGAATGGAACAAACAGGAGGGTGAGAGACTGTCTGAGTTCATCATGTTGACCAAGACCATCCATGGTAACTCACAGTTCCAGAAGGCCAAATCTAACGCTGGACATGGGAATCTCCCAGTGGACAGTTCCACAATGAAACTAACCACATCATACTCAATCGACAGTTTTGTCTGGCTGATGTTGTTGTTTTCCCAAAATTCCTAACGGGATCAGACCACCGTCTCCTTCATGCAAAATTCTACTTCACAGAGCGGGGAGAAAGGGCTGCAAAGTTTATGTTTAAGAAGACAACTACCAGAATGACCACCAACTGTGGGCTCTTTGGCACTATTTTGGCAATGTGGGAAGATGCCGTCATTTACAACATCGACGAGGAATACTATCAACTGGTTCAGCACCTCCATGATTGCGTGGAAAATGCTGAGAGTGGGAAAGCCACAAACAGACGCTGTCCTCGGAAACTTAGAGCCTATTCCCCAACGTGGTTTGGCACGAGCCTCAGGCAACCACAAATTAATGTCCGAGCTTGCAAAGCTGTGCAGAGAAGCGATAAAGGAAGACCTCAAAGAGAGAAGAGCAGCAGTGTTGGCCGATGCAGCAGAAGCCGGGAAAAGTATTTGCAATGCTCGCTTGTCCTTCGCCAACTACAAGACCAAGATGACTACCCTCAGACATCCTGATGGATTTATTACCTCTTCCAGAAGGGCAATGGAGAGGATTATTCACAACTTCTACTCAGATCTCTTTGATAGCCATGTCCGCCTGCCCACATACCAAATTCCACAGGATGGATAAGTTATTCCCAACGTCTTCCCTTCTGAAATTCAACATGCCATTTCATTGGTAAAGATGCATACAGCACCAGGTCCAAACAAGGTCAAACTCGAACACCTGAAGAATCTGTTGCCAGTACTCATCAATACACTTGCTCGGCTCTTCAAACGCTACCTGTCTGAAAACAAGATTTTATCCCAATGGAAAACCAGCAGGACCATTCTGTTGTACAAGAAGGGAGACATCCACAACATCGGCAACTATTGCCCAATATGCCTGTTATCCATCGTCTACAAGTTGTTCACTCGAGTCATCCTGAATAGAATAGGCAGTACACTAGACGAAGGACAACCATGAAAGCAATCTGGGATCTGAAAAGGATTCAGCATGATCAACCATATCCACACAGTGACCAAACTCATTGAATTTTCTTAGCATAGCTCTTAGCATAGCTCTTTTCATTCCTCTTTGGGATACTGAATAGCGTTCTCATCCTGTTTTTGTAGGGCCCAGGTCTCTGAGGAGTATGTTAGTGCAGAAAGAATGGTAGAGTCGAAAAGATGTGTCCGCAGCCGGAGGTTTTTCATCCTCTTAACCACTTCTTCGACGCTCTTGAAGGCGTTCCATGCTGCTTTCTTCTTTCTGCGCAGTTCTGGCGCCAAGTCATTCCTCATGTTGAGTTTTTGACCCAGATACACATTGCTGCTGCATTCGGAGATGTTTGTTTCATTGAGAGCAAATGGAACGTCAGGGACTAGTTTGTTTTTCATGAACATTGTCTTTGTGAGATTTCAGCTGCAGTCTGACCTTTCCACACTATTGGTCGAAGTCAGCCAGCATTTGTGCCACTTGGCTAATGTTTGGTGTTATGAAAATGATGTCATCATCAAAGTGGAGGTGGTGTAGTTGGCGACCATCTATCTTCACTCCCATTTCTTCCCATTCCAGTCGTTGCATGACATTCTCGAGGGTGGCACTGAAGAGTATCAGTGAAATGGTTTCACCCTTCTGAGCCCTTCTCTTTACGTCAATGATCACTTCCCTGTAGAACGATGAGATCCTGGTGGTGAATCCGTAATACAGCTTGCAGAGGATCTGGATGTACTGAGTTTGAATGCCCTGTTTAGCTAGGGCTTTTGATGACCGCTTCAGTCTCAACAGAATTGAAGGCCTTCTTTAAATCAGTTAATGTTAGCATCAAGTGAGAGAAGGGTCCAGAGTTACGACCTCTGTCGATAGTCAAGAGTCAGGGATGCTGTCTAGTTTGCCAAGGCATCAAAAATCAGATGGGCCAGACATGTAATTGGATTCAGAGATGACCACTGTTACTGAGTGGATTCCACAGGATGTCAAAAGACAACGTGGCCGCCCACCAATGAGATGGTCGGACTTCTTCATCCAAACCCTGAATGAATGATTTGAGGCTCTTCCTGTTCCTGGAGTGAGCAGATATCGTTGAGCTACACTAGCATGCGACAGGGACAAATGGAGACGTTATTGGCGCCGGCTCGAGCAAATCAAGGATCAACAGGATGAAAAGTGATACAAGTCATATATATGTGCGTATATATATGTATATATACATATATATACAAACACACACATCATATACACACATATCACGGTATCACTGTATCATCCCATTGTTCATCTATTTGCTTGAGCGGGTGCCAGTAACGTCTCCATTCATCCCTATCATGTGCTAGTATAGCCCGATGGCATACTGGCGGCTCTTTCAGGATCAGGGGAATGAGGACCATTATTGTTACTGTTTTTGGCATATTGAGCACACCGCAAGTAGCTTCCAGGCTCTGCTGTATATGTATATACATATATATGAGTATGTATCCTGAACCATGTGCCACTGAATTCTGAGCACTTATCTTAGTAAAGTCTTTGGGTTCAGCTGAATAATTTTATTAGCTATATAAAAAGATAGTTATTTAGCTCTTTCTACGTTTTTGCCTGTCTCAATTATGAAGCATGAATAAGCTCATAGAAATTGTTTAAGTAATTGATACAAAATATTTGACAACATTTACACATAGAAAATATTAAATGCAACACTAGAGAGCTTTTTTGGTATATTTCTAATTTATTGGATTTCTAGAAATGCAGTGTTTTGTTATTAAGATTGAATATACCTACAGGATATTCCTAAAAGTAATATGTTATATGAATAAAATTTATTAAACTCTATATTTTTGCGGGTTCTTCAGTCCTGCCAGATTAAATATTTTTTTCATTAAGTCTATGATTCCCTCTGAAAGCATTCCATTATCTTCTCTGAAATCCTTATCTCCTGTTAGTAAGAAAAGGAAGATGATTTCTTTTCAGAAGCAACTATGTTAATATTTATATAATGTCTATTACTTACTAGGGTTAGAGATATATGTTAATTAGAAAACTTCTTATCTTATTCCTTCATCTCATTAAGTAGAAGATTCAAGTATTTATCAATATTTATCATTTGGATTCATTTTTAAGCCATCTCCTATATATATGCAAAACTCTAAACGTTTACCAATTCCTTATAGTTTCTGGGGATTTATTCTGCTATTGATTGTAATTTTATTTTAAATGTGAGAATCTGTGTGTGGCTTTAAGAAAAATAATTAAAATAAAGCTACACACCCATTATTCAACTTAAGAGAATATTACAACACTGGTAAACGGATGGATGCTCAAAAGTTGTTCTATTGAAACTCAATCATAAAAAAAACTTTGTAACTTTGTATCTAACAGTAATTCAATAATTTTTAAGAAAAGAATTACAATTTAAGAAATGAACAATGAGACTTCATCAAACTAAAAGACATGTCATTTCCAAGGATACCAGTTAAGGTTCTTATCAGGTACTTATCCATAAGTAACACATGGATAAGAGTAAATTTGCATCTGACCTGATAAGGGGTTAAAATACAAAATATAAAAAGAACTCAGACAAGTCAATTAAGTTAATTGACTTAATTTAAGTTAAGCAAACACTTAAAAGCACAATAAAAACCTAGGATAAAGACTTAGATTGACATTTTCCCAAAAAGAAAAATGGCAACAAGTAAATAAAAGCGTCCTTATCTGGGAAATACAAGTCAAAACAGAATGAAATATCATCTTATGCCTGTTAGAATGTCTATTATGAATATAACAAGAGATAATAAATACTGATTATGTCAATAAAAGGGAGCATTTGCACAAACTGGTACAGACCCTATGTAAAACAGGATAGAGATTCCTCAAAAACGTAAAGGTATAACTACAGTATAATCTTGTAGTCTCATTTATGTATATACCCCCAAATAATGAAATCATTATCACAAAAAGAAATATCTGTATTCCAGAGACTGTAGAGATAGTGTATTTGTCTTGAATGCAGCTGCAGTGGCCCCTTTTTAAAATTGTGGGTCCCATATGTGAGCCCCTGAGCATAGCTAGAAGTTATTCTTCTAAGCCCAGAATTCAGGAATAGTCTCTGAGTACCACCCAGTATGGCCCAAATTGCCTTGTATCCTCCATCAAAGATATATTATCAGACAGATAATGCAAACAGAATCTGAGAGTTGATCTGCAAAACTTGGTTTTCCAGAAGGCAAGGAGGCATTGGTGAATAGGAGGGAACCTTGGGATTGGTGGAAGAAAGTGGTAACACTGGTGGTAAGTATGGTGTTGGGACATTGTAGGCATGAAACTCTATCATTAGTAGTATTGTAAATTAAGGTGCCATGACAAAAATTGAAGAAAAGACCGTGTTCAAGGTAAAAGCATTTATAGTAACTAAGGTATGAAGCAAACCTAAGTGTCCATAAATAGATGAATGAATTAAAAAATGTGTATAACAACTACATATAATGTAACATTATAATTTATCGCCTTGAAGAGGAGGAAATCCTGTCATTTGAACAACATGGATGAACAAGGAGGGCATAATGCTAAGTGAAATAAGACACAAGCCCTTACCCCTCACTCCAAATTCTAATGAAGACTTTCCTATTTTAAAAAAAGTTGAATTCACAAAAACAGTAGGAAAAAATGGTTGACAGAGGCTGGGAATGGACAAAATATGTAGACATTAGTAAAGGAACACATAAAATTTCAGAGAAATATTTTCAATGATCCCATGTATGTTTCTTTTGATCCCTTCCCAAATCACATCAATGTTTCTTCCCTCCGAGAAATGAACACCAATGTGAAATCGTTTTTTGTTGAACATTTTTTTGGTGAGATTTATTTAATATATTTTGGTACCTCAATCAAGTTTCACTGGCATTTTTATTCTACTGTTTGTTTTTAAATTTTCCAGTTTAAAGCCACAGAGTGGCTCTGTGACTAGTTGCTATTTTTTGCTACTAAAAATAATTCTGCCATGAACATTATTTTACACCTGACCTCTTACAATTGTGCTTTGGGCATGCACTCTTAGTTGCGATGTTCCACTAAATGATTCCCCCATGTTAGTTTTTAAATTTTTTATCACCATGAAATACAGTTACAAAATTGTTCATGATTGAGGTTCAATCATACAATGTTCTAACACCAATTCCTTCAGCAGTGCACATTTCCCACTACCAACTTCCTCAGTTTTCCTCCTATCACTGCCCCCACAGCCTGCTTCTGAGGCAAAAACTTTTCTCTACCCCTCCACCTCTTTTCCCTTTTAAACACTGTGGTTTGCAATACTGTACTGAAAGGGTATCATGCATATCACTTTACCTCCCTGAGCACCCAGTACTTGCCTAGAGAGATCGTTTTGAACTATCTTTTACATGGTGATCCCTTCTCTGTCCTAACCACACTCCCCTCTTCCCCTCTCTCCCACAACAAGCTTCCTACTATGGATAGTTCTGGCCCTCATTTATACTGCCTTTGGTTATTATTCTCATATTGGTTATTTTTTAGTATCTCACAAATGAGTGTGATCGTTCTGTCTGTCCCTTTCCATTTGACTTATTTTCTTCAGCCTGGAACTCTCCAAGTCCATCCATGTATAAGCAAATCTCATCACTTCATTTTTCCTAATGGCTGTGTAATATTCTCTCATGCAGATATAGCATAGCATCTTTTTCTAGCCACCTATTCTTGGGAACTTAGGTTGTTCCCAGATTGTGGCTATTGTAGCTATTGTGAAGAGTGCTGCAATAAACATGGGAGTGCAGGTGCCTTTTCTGCTGTGAGTTTTGGGGCCCCACAATATATTCTCAGGAGTGATATTGCTCAGTCATATGGAAGTTCAGTTTCTAGTTTTTTGAGGAATGTCCATATTGTTTTCCAAAAAGGCTGGAGCAGTTGACATTCCCAGCAACAGCAGACCCCCATGGTATTTGTGATAAACTACAATGATACCTACAATGTAGAAGTGCTCTGACTGCCAGCGACAATTCCAACTTAATATCTGACAATCTGGTGAACATAAGTGGTTAAAAGTATATTTTCTTGATTTATAAAAACAAATTTCTCATATATTTTCAACCATTTGTGTTATATTTGTGTTAAATCTTCTCATTTATTTATTGTTTGTGTTATATTTCCTTAGCTGTGAAATGTTTATGGCATCATTTATCTACAATACTAGATGTATAGTGTTTCCTTGTGCAGGTCCATCGATCTATCTGTAACACAGTGGATAAAGTAACACAAAGCTATCTTAATACTGATTTTTCTAAAATTCTTGGCATGGAGAATGATAAATCCTCCTAACCAATCTTTCAGGAGGGCATCATTCTTTTTCTAGAGAATAATTTTAATTTTTATAATTACTGTTTTTACTTTGCTGGCACATACTTGTTTCTTTAATTTGCATAGGCAATATAATCATTGGTTAAAAGAAACACACTATGAAAACGCATCCACTTAGTGCAGCTCATTTTAGCTAATAGGCTGTTGCTCATTTATTTAGTATTCTTTCAGGTAACTCAGGTGTGTGTGTATGTGTGTGTGTGTGTGTGTGTGTGTGTGTATCTGGTAGAGATGGAATATGGTCCCTCTAAAGTTTGGTGCATTGTCCTGGGATGTTATATATTTTGCTTTATCTCTAATAATGCATTTGACATCTTTGTTGTTACAAAAAAAGTGCTTCCTTTTCCTTTTCTGATTAAAAAGATTATATTTTAATAATTTAACTCAATAATTTAAGAGTTTAATTTTTAATTCACTGTGACTTACTTTTAATTCACTTCTTTTTCTAATATTTTACATTTAGAAAAGGGCCAAAACTGCTAACTTTTAACCGATGTTTTATACAAATGCAAGTACTTCTATATGGGATAAATTCCAGGAAATAAAAATAGCAGTAGAATGATAAATTTTGTTGCAGTACATTATGCTGTCAGGCTGCAGTTTGCTTTCAATATAAATGAAAGTGATCTATTACACCTACTAGTCTTCTTAGTCTTCTTTATCTTGATGTGGGCAAATACAAGTGTGTCTGTAAAGATAGGAGAGATAATAATAAATGAACCCAGAAAGTAAAAACATGAAAGAAAATTCAGAGGAGAAAGTGTCTGAAGACAGATGCTTCATAGATAAGGTCTGCAAATCTGTGAGCATGTGCATAAAGTTGTCTATTCAACTTTATCAGTCATTCAACATGTGTTTATTAGGTCACTGCTGTGAAGCCCATACAATTCTAGAGGTTATAAATACGACCCCAGGGATGAGCCGTGGACTGAATATAATTCTATCAGTGGCCTGCTTCAGCCCTTTGGAGCAAGACTCTGGCATCAGGAAGGTGAAGGAGAGGAGCCAGGAGGCTCATACATGCAGCGTCTGCTGATTGGAAACATTCCTTCTCCTGTGAAACATTCACTCTGACTTTACCATCAGAAGATAAAATATCATCTTCTCCCCTCCTGTCTACATAGAGATGGTTTGTAGCTAATGATGCCTTTTCTGTAGACCTGCTCTCCAAGATGGGGGCACCCTCATCCCCTCAAGTGCCAGATCGTCAGGGGGACTACTACAGAGCTAGGAAAGAAGGTTTGATTGGGGCCGAAGCACTAGTACACTGCGTATGCTGCGGATCGAGGTTCTATCCCAGCAGCCTATGTGGTTCCCAAACCTCACCAGGAGTGCTCCCTGAGTGCAGAGTCAGGAGTAAGCCCTGAGCATAGCCAGGTATGGCCCCCAAGCAAAACAAAACAGAAAGGTAAGAAGAAGAAGAAGAAGTGTGAGTTTAATTCTTTCCTTCCCACTGGTAGAAGAAAGAAAATGCCTCTACTCAAACTCAGGACTCTGAAACTCAGTTATGAACAACTTTGTATCTCAGGGTATTTCAATAAAATATTTTAGATGTTTTAATTAAAAAAATTTAAAAACTCTAGCATTCTTACCCTTGTCCACTTTTTCTATTAGTATAATTATTATTAAAATAAAAAACTTAGTATCTGGGGCTGGAGCAATAGTACAGCAGGTAGGACATTTGCCTTGCACATGGACATCCCAGGTTTGATTCCCAGCATCCCATATGATCTCCTGAGCACCTCCAGGAATAATTCCTGAGTGCAAAACCAGGAGTAACCCCTGTGCATCGCCAGGTGTGACCCAAAAAAGAAAAAAAAAACTTGATATCTAATTTGACAAGCATTGTTTAGGCAATGGACATATTCTATCTTTTGGCAGCAGGGAGGGTTGGGGAAGCTGGCAAAACTCTGCACTTAGGTGTTATCCCTGGCAATGCTAAGGGGACCAAAAGAAATGTCAGGAATTGAACTCAGGTTGGTCACATGCAAGGCAAATGGCCTCCCTGCTGTACTACCACTGAGGCCTCCCCAAATACAAAATTCTTTAATGCTCACAAGCATTAAATGGATGCTATTCTTAATAGGTTGTGGGTGTTTACACTGAGATTACCAGATTCTACTCAATTCTGAAGCTTGTGTATTAAAAGATGGTCATCATACAGTTTCATTTAAAAATGAAACCAAAGAATGCACATGTAAGGACTTGCTAATTAATAAAAAGGACAAGATTCAGGCCAGCAATTTATAGAGCATTCACAAAAGGTTTGAGGTGACAAAAAGTTTAAACTAGTTAAGAGCCTATAAAAATGTGGATGTTGTTGGACTTTGATGTCCAAGGGCAAGTGGTATGTGGTGGGCCAGTGCAGTGGTCAGAGACGAGTATACAGATCTGGATAAATTCAGGAAACTTGAAATGATATTCTAAGTTGAGTGAAAAATCGCAGAAAGGATTTTATACAAGAAAGTAACTTGTGTTTCTTTTAGAGAAAGATTATCCTGACAAATCAGTCAAGATATAGGTAAGGGAGGAGCAGAAGCATAAAGATCAGCTACAGAGCTGCAGCAATCTGCCAAGACAGGGAAGTCTTGGCCTTGGCTTACACTATGATTTATGTATCATATTAGATTTTGAGAATACACTGAGTACTTCATCACTCTCTCTAAGACCACCTGCATGTTGATGGACTATATGAATATTGATGCCCTCATTTGTAAATTGGAGAAAACAGTTACTAAATAAGTCAGTGATGAGGACTAATTTAGAAAATGTACATGAAAGACTTGGAATAGCATGCAAAATGATTTTTAGGAATCGTTTTGTATTTGTATTTATATTCATGTCAGTACCTTACACAGAACCTGTCTTCCAGTAGATACTCAAGAAAAATATGGTGACTGGAAATGTCACTGATGTGCCATTAGTAGCTGTGTATATGGAATGCTTTTTTGCATTCGTAGGGATGATTCTGTTAAGGATATTTCTAAGTATTTCTCAGAATCATTCCTTGTTCTCCAACTCCACCCTAATTCTTGTTTTCATAATATCTTGCATAAATTATTGCAAAAACATATAACTCATATTTCTGACTCCAGACTTTTTCCATTCCAGACTATCCTACATATTGCTACATATTGTTTTCCTAAATTGGCTCATGTGATCCACCATCTGTAAAGCCTTCATGGTGCCAATGAAGTAAACCTACACTATTTACTATGGTGCCCAGTAAAATCCTCCACAATAAAGGCTGACCTTATCATCCTCAACTGCCTATCTGTAAAGCCTCTGTATCCGTGCTCTTCACAAGATATATATTTCCTACTCTACAGCTGTTGAATTCAATAGTTTTCTCTATATGAGATGTGTTACCCACTCCATCAAACTTTTAGAATTAATCTAACAAGATACAGTCAAAATGCTAGCTCCTCCATGAAATATTCTGATTCTGCAATATGAAAATACAACCTTCATAAATCAAATTCCTTTTCCTTTGTTCTTATGCACTGGATTCATTTCTTTCGCATAGAATTCACCATGTTACCTTTGTTCCACATCAGGAGAAAATGGAGAAACCTGGCTCTAAATTGTGGCAAGACTACATCATTTAAGAGGAATTGAGAATATGTTTTCATGAATCAGGCAAACTTGCTTTAAAACCCAGCTAATGGATATATGGCCTGAATAAATGACCTGGCAGATATCTCAGGGTTTGAGCACATGTTTTTCATACAGGACTCTCAAATTCAATCTCTGACATTGCATGGTTCCCCCCAAACACTACAACCAATAGTGTTCCAAAAATTGGGGGAAGTTACTTAACTGCTTAGAACATTCATTTCTTTCATTTTTTCAAGTCTTATTCAGGTACCATTATATCCAAAGTTATTCATAGTTGGGTTTCAGGCATATAATGTCATTTCAGGCATATAATGTTTCAGCGCCAGTCCACCACCAATGTCAATTTCTCCCCCCACAGACTCCTTCCCACTGTCTAGCCTACCTACCCAATGGGCACATTTTAACTATGTTCTTGCAATTTGATCTTCTGCTTTCAGTATTGTTGGTATTGTAGTTAAAAAATTTAGATATACCACACCTCTGCCCCACTGGTACCTGACTTCCCAGACCACTGCCCCTGTTACTTCCTGTCTGCCTTTTCTTACTTTCCTCCTAGATTTCTTTCCATCCCTATATTTCTCCTCCCTGTAGTCTAGGGTCAAGGGTTATCTATATATTTACCCCATCCTTTAGTACCTTTCATTCCTTCACACTACTATTCTTTATATCACAGATAAGTGAGACCATCCTGTTTATCCTACTCTTGTCTTACTTCACTTAGCATTATATCCTTCACTTGCCACAAACTGCATGATTCATCATTTCTTGCAGCTTAATAATACAATTGGAAATATATATATATATATATATATATATATATATATACCTGGTTCAAAATTACCATAACAGCACTGTTATTAAGATGGTATACAGACAAGATTTGAAACTTAGAATTATACAGACTCAATATCCAATACCAATTGCTCATACTTTGTTTGTCTTTAGGCAAACCACTTAACTTCTTAGTTTTTTTTATTGAAGCTAATAATATACAGGATTATTTGGATTATAAAATGATGACAATAATGTATCAACAAAGAATCCTTGAATCCTTGATGAATACTCAACAGAAGTCAGAACCTGCTCTAAACCCTTTACATGTAATATTCCATTTCATTCCCATAATAACTTTACAAAATAAATACCATTACTACACATTAGAGAACTAAGAAAAGAGGATAAATAACTTGCTCAAACTAAACTCAGGGGTCAGTGATGTAACACAAATGGTAAAACAAGTTCCTTGTGTATGAATAGCCCTGAGTTAATTCCCTATACTGCAAAGTCTTTTGAGCACTGCTAGATACGCTCAGACTGTTCTAAACCCCTTAAGCCCAGTTTAGACTCAAAGTCCAAGTTCTTATAATAAAAAGGGAACAGAACAGTGTGTGTAGCATCATCTCAATTACTAAATTCTAGCTGAGAAGACTCCCCCTTTTATCACTTCATTCTCTGTGTCAGGAGAAGGGCAATGTTTTGTTTACCTTTATAGCTTTGGCTTAGAGCACGATATGATATCTAACACAGGCAGAAGGAAGTATGATAGAGTTGACTCCTTCTGATTCTTATTAACCAATTGCATACCTTCCCAACTCCACATTCACTGGCATCTGAATCATCACTAGTAGACTAAAATGACTTGTGGAGAAGTACTTATTTATAAGTACATAGTTATAGGCCAATGCTAAAATAAATCCAGAATTTCAAAGTCAAGTCAATAAATCACTCTCTGTTCTCAATAAACTTTCTTCTGCTTGAAATACTTTGAGTTAGATTTCCATAATTTGAAATATTAAGATATCAGCCTAAGAAATCTATTATTTCAGATATTATCTGGGATACAAGGAATACAAAAATATGCCATATTTCAATAGACACAAAATTTATTACCTAGAAAAAATTTACAAGATTATAATAATTTTGAGGCATTCTTATTTGGGGGAGAGTGTGTAGTATTTATTGTAAAATTTCTATCTCAACAAATTATTTACTTTTTACTCAGATCTATTGTCTTGTTATCACCACAAAATCTGTAAATGCAGGGGAGAAGAAAGAACTTGTATTTTTAATGTACAAATTTAGATATTTGTCACCGATGGTATGAAATACCTAATAGATATGGGTAGCTGATTGCCAAGTGGAAGCGCTGCTACTGTTGTTGCTTATTTCATGACCAGAGGCTAGCCAAGTTCTCTTATGCCAAAGAATGCAGCGACAAAACAAAACAAAGAACTTTTCCTTTAGTTTGCAGCTGGCAATGTGGGTGGTCACCAGAACTCCATAAGATTTTGTTTAATTTGTAAGATTCTATTTTATAAAAGTTTGTAAGAATACTTCCATTACATTTTTTCCAAAGTGCAAAGTTAAGTACATTTTTTTGAGACACCTCAAATTCCTAACAAAGAAAGAGAATTACAGGAAGATTATGAGACCTGTTCAATGTCATTGCCAGGTAATAACTGAAATGGAATAATAACTCAAATCTGTAGTGTCAATCATTATCATCTTACATTAGGTTTCAGATAGCATTTCTTTGGGTGGTCCACATTAGTTCTCCAGGTGTTCAAGAAGTTTGTGTGCTCAAAAAGTAAATATGTGTGAGCAATCTCCATGTGCATTCGGTGGCCATGAACCACTCTCCACCCTGGCCTGTGGCCACTGCCAACAAATGCATGAAGGATGGAACAGGGCCACCAAGCTGGTTGGTGATCAGTTGCAGTTTATTCCAATCTCCATCCCTCTGTTTATTCCATTCTCCCCACACACCCACTCCAGTCTCACTGAGCACCCCATTCTAGTCTCACCCTGCCCCTCATTCCAG
The DNA here is from genome assembly GCF_027595985.1 of Sorex araneus. Classification (NCBI taxonomy): domain Eukaryota; kingdom Metazoa; phylum Chordata; class Mammalia; order Eulipotyphla; family Soricidae; genus Sorex; species Sorex araneus. The sequence continues at coordinate 147,724,954 of NC_073304.1, read as the reverse complement.
TCTCCTTCTTTCCCCAAACTAGTCACCCTGTGTCCAGTCTCACAGCCTAGTCAAGCACCCAACCTCCAAGGGTTTGGTGTAGCAACTACACAGGGGTCAGATATCACAATCAACATAATATGAAAACCCTTTTTTTCAGGGGAAGCTCTACTAAGACAAAGATCTCCTCCTGCTAGATCTGCTTAAAGGCAGAATTTCACCAAAAGGCGTATTTCTCCTTTCCTTAGTCCATATACATTTAATAATTTTTCTTGTCTTTGGCATGGAAACAGGGATATACTAATCTTACAGGGTGGCTTTCCTGGGGACATCTCACTATGAATCCCAGACTACCGTCCTCAGGCCAGATTAGTCCTTCCTAATCCCTGCGGGGTCCTTGTCCAGTAAATTCTCTTTGGGTCATCACAAAATTTGTCCACAGCCGTGCTCTTAACTTATTATAAGTTTTATGGCACTTGTCCTGTCCTGTTTTGATGCCAGGGTAGCTTACAGCTTGCCGTGGGTCCATCCAGTTCTTTCATCAGACCCTGCTTTTGGGGTGCTAGGAGCTAAGGGCTTTAAGTTGAGTAAATATGACAGATGCCCAGGAGTAAATATTATCCAGAATCAATTAACTCCCAAGTTGCAAAAGCATAGCATTAACTGTCTTCCTGTGTCTATACAAAAAAGGAGATTTCTCTAAAGCAAACTATACAGAGGACATAAGGGAAAGAGAAAAGTAATAATTCACTTACAAATACAAAATCCAGCGTCCTCAGAAGGATCTGACCTTACAAGTCACAGAGTCTGATTTGGGGATATAGGTAGTTAACAGATAAGGGAAGCAGAGCACAGAGGAGCCGTTAAAGATAAACACAAAGGAATGGGAATGTCTCGAGAGCACTGTGATGGGTGTAACCCAGTAAACCTAAGCTCCCTGCAGCAAGGAAGAAAGGACAAACCAATGTTATCCTACAAAGATGATGCAAATGAAAAACAGAATAAAAAGAAAATAATTATATTTGAGTAAATGTATACAGTAGAATGCATAAAAATTATTCAGAAGTGGAGAATAGAAGAAATGGCAGTGTAAATACCACAAAATCTTAATTAGAGGAAAAATCCAAAAGAGTTGTTTATTATTACAATTATTATTATTAGTAGTAGTAGTGGCAGTAGTAGTAGTAGTAGTAGTTAGCAGTAGAAATAGTATTTGGTTCCAGTGTTGAAAGCAAAAATGAGAAGATGGCTTAGAAAATCTTTGGACCTCTCCTGTAACTTTTTTGTCCTTAAACATTTTATAACAAACCAGAAAGATAGCCAGGATGTATCACTTTTGTGCTGACTATCAGAATATTTCTTACCATAAAATTGATTTGTTAAAAGCTATGGGCTGGAGCGATAGCACAGCGATTGGGCTTTCGCCTTTCACGCGGCCAACCCGAGTTCGATTCCTTTGCCCCTCTCGGAAAGCCTGGCAAGCTACCGAGAGTATTCAGCCTGCGAGGCAGAGCCTGGCAAGCTATTTATGCGTATTAGATATGCCAAAAACAGTAACAATAAGTCTCTCAATGAGAGACATTACTGGTGCCCGCTCGAACAAATCAATGAACTACGGGATGACAGTTAAAAGCTATGTGATACGTACTGTGTGCAGTGCGGAGAAGAACTGAAAGGTGCATTCAGTGGAGCGTTACTACTTACAATTAACAAAGCTAAAGCCATTTAAAAGGATTCTGAGTGAGGGTCACTCTGTTAGTAATATTCACCAAGAAGTTTGTGTTATTGCTTCTTTGTCAAACAGCAAGACTGTGAGTGGTATGGGGAAGAAAAAAGCAGCAAATTGGTACTTAGTGTTGTTCAGAAAATTAAAACTCTTTTAAGTCTGTTTAATTATTTTTTCCTTTTTTTTACATATCTGAAGAATGTTCACGTTGCTCTTTTCTTACCTCTGAATAAATTCAGTAAGTAGGTACTAATTGGTTGTTTCATACCCACAATCACCTGCTATGAAAAGAAAGGAATTTGGACACTAAATCAGAGGATATTCCTGCCTTTGTCTCTATAAGCCAACATTTGGCAGATCTACTGCATACAGAGGCATACGAGAAGATCTACTGCATAAGAGAAGTAGTAACTAAAAATCCTTGGAGGCAGGGACAGACTTGTATAAGTATGTGACCTGGAGTTGGGACAACATAGTAGGTAAATTGAACAAAGTCTGGGAACCAGGACTCCCATGAATATTAAATCAGAAAGATAGCAGGGATGCTTTATATTGTGTTGACTATCACAACATTTCTTACCTTAAAATGACTTACCGAAGTGGAAGTAAAGAAAAACAAATGGGACTATGTTAAACTAAAAAGGTCTTGCACCTCAAAAGAAATTGTGACCAAGATACAAAGACAACCAACAGATTGGGAAACATTATTTATCCAGTACTATCTGATAAAGGATTAATATCCAAGATATATAAGGCACAAATATATAAGGTATATATAAGGTAGAAATGTAGAAGAAAAAACCTCCAACCCCATCAAAGATGGGGACAAGAAATGAACAGGAACTTCTTCAAATATGGAATACAAGTGGTCAAAAGGCACACACACAAAAATGCTCAACATTACTAAGCATCAGGAAGATGCAAATCAAAACAATGAGATACCATCTTACACCACAGAGACTGGCACACATTCAAAAGAACAAGAAGAACCATTGTTGGCATGGATGTGGGGAGAAAGGGACTCTTCCATTGTTGGTGGAATACCAGAATGTCAACTGGTCCAGCCTTTTGGGAAAGCAATATGAGCATTCCTCATAAAGCTAGAAATTGAACTTCCAGATTCAGCAATACCACTTCTGGAAATATACTCTGGGGCACAAAAACACACAGCAGAAATGCCACCTGCACTTCTATGTTTATTGCAGCACTATTCACAACAGCCAGAATCTGGAAACAACCTAAATGCCCAAGAATAGAAGAATTAAAAAAAAAAAACCACTGTGGTACATCTACAACGATGGAATACTATGCAGCTGTTAGGCAAAATGAAGTCATGAAATTTGCTTATAAATGGATGAACATGAAGAATGTCATGCTGAGTAAAATGAGTCAGAAGGAAAGGAATGGACATAGAATGATTGCACTCATATGTGGGATATAAAAAACTCATGATGTGAGCCTAATACCCAAGGACATTGTTAAACAAGGGCCAGGAGGATTGGTCCATGGTTATAAGCCTGCCTCAAGTACTGGGGAAGAAAACAGTTGGCATAGAAAAGGGCCCACTATGACAATGACATCTGGAAATGATCACTCTGGATAAAAAATCTCACATGCTGAAAATAGATAAAGGAACAAACATAATAACTTCTCAGTATCTTCATTGTAAAACATAATGCTCTAGAGGGGAGAGAAACAGAGACAGAGAGAGAAAGAGAGAGAAAAAGGAAAGTGCCTGCCATAGAGACAGTCTGGGGGTGGGAAAGGTAGTGGGAGGGAAAATGGGGAATATTGGTGGTGGGAAATGTACACTGGTGGCAGTATGGAGTGTTGGAACATTGTGGACTGAAACATGACCATGAACAGCTTTGTAATTGTATACCTCACAGTGGTGATTCAACTAAAAACAAAACTATTTGCTGAAAATTGAATATGTGTTAGATCACACCAGGTGGTGCCAATGCTTACTTCTGGCTCCACATTCAGAAATCACTCTGGGTGCCCTACTTGATGTCAGAGATTGAACCTCAGCCGGATGCCTGAAAGCAAAGACCTACCAATGATAGTTTATCTCTTGGCCTCACATACTTTCATCTTTTCATGTTTGGTATGATGTTGACTGTAAGTTTGCTATATGTATTTTTAACTTAATTGAGATAATCCCTATTTCTAATAAGTTGGTAAATTTGTTTTGTTTTGGTGTGGGTCAGATCTGGCTGTACTTGAGGGTTACTCCTGACTCTTCTCGAACATCACTCTAATCATAAAAGGTTGCTAAGTTTTGTCAAACATTTTTGAGTACTTGACATGATGATTAAGTTCTGGCCTTTACTATTTGTATGTGTTACATAACATATTATGTTGGTTAGGTTTTTTTATTAAACCACGTGCATCTTAATGTCTTGTGTCAAATTGGCCTCATTATTGAGAGGAGGCTAACAAAAAACAACTATTCTATTATTTTCAACAATTATGTTGATTTTATCACATTTTTTGAAAATCTGTCAGTAAATTTACAATGATGTCTTCGTTCTCTTATTAACAGATATTTACTTGAATAAATGACAAGATTGGAAGTCACCAGTCCTAAAGCAACACAAAGGCATGACAGTATTACCCAGACACAGAAACTGAGGCACCATGCAGAGAAAGATGGATCCTATCAGAAAGACAATTCCAAGAAGAAAAGGCCATGTGAAGATTGTGGAAAAGACTTTAGAAGAACCTCAGGCTCTTCCCATTGATAATAAAGCCTCAGGTGGGGGCAGTCTGGGGAAAGCCATCCCATAAAATCACTATGGTAAAGGCAAATGAAGCACATAATCTGTTGCCTGCATCACTCTCTATGAGTTGAGTTTTACTTACTTTCCTTACATTTCTCTAAATAAAACAAGCTTACTTCTCTTCCTAAAATTATTTTCTGTGAGGAAAAACAATGCTCTTGGAAAACCTGGCCAAGAGTTAGGGCTGACTTGCCTTTTACTACGAAAAATGGTTCGTCGCTCCTGCCTGAGTCTATGGCTCCCTTGGTCAGTTCCCATGTTACATAATCAAGAGGATTCTAGGAGCAGCTTAACTGCCTGGAGGACTGGTGAGACTCTAGTATTCATATGAGAACTTAAACATCGAACACTGTGTAGGTACACAAGCAGGTTTCTCTCCTTATATCCACCCTAAGAGCTTCCTCTGTCAACCACGGTGAGTTGACCTTAAGACTCCTCTTAAGACTACCTTCCTTGGCGCTGGGGAAACAGAGGAGTGGGTAGGGGGCTGGCCTTGCACAGACCTGACCCAGGTTCTAGCTCTGGTATTACATACAATTTCTTGAGCACCACCAGGAGTGACTCCTATGTGCAGAGACAGGAGTAACCCCTGAGCAGCGAGGTATGGCCCCAAACAAACAAACAAAAAGCAAATAAACAAAAAGGCTACCTTCCTTATCTCTCCACTTCACCCAAGACATCTGTAATACTTAGCAAGAAAGCCAGAACCAGGTGATCTGAGACATAATTTTAAAGCCTCCCAGGGAATCCACATTTTTGTGGGGTCACTTCTCTAATCTGTAACAGCCATCTGATATCGCTGAGTTTGAACATCACCCTTAGAGGGTTTTATTTATTTATTTATTTATTTATTTATTTATTTATTTATTTATTTATTGCCTTTTGGGGTCACACCTGGCAATGCACAGGAGTTACTCCTGGCTTTGCACTCAGGAATTGCTCCTGACGGTCCTCAGGGGACCATATGGGATGCTGGAAATCAAACCCAGGTCGGCCACATGCAAGATAAATGCCCTACCCACTGTACTATTGCTCCAGTCCCGGTTTTATTTTATTTTTTAAAATATCCTTGGATATTTATATTTGTCTTCATCTGTCTTGAGAACTTTTCATTATTAATTCTTTTTTTATTCTTTTTTAAAATTTTTAAAAAATTTTTAATTAGTGAATCACTGTGAGAGTACAGTTACAGATTTATACATCTTTGTGCTCATGTTTCCCCCATAGAAAGTTCAAGAACCCATCTCTTCACCAGTGCCCATTCTCCACCACCAGTAAACCAAGCGTCCCTCCCACCCTCCCCAGTCCCGTCTCCCCCCACTCCAAACTGCCACTATGGCAGGGTATTCCCTTTCGTTCTGTCTCTCTGATTAGGTGTTGTGGTTTGCAAATAAAGGTGTTGAGCGGCCATTGTGTTCAGTCTCTAGTCTATATTCGGCATGCGTCACCCCTCCCCCACATGACCTCCGACCACATTTTACTTGGTGTTCCCTTCTCTGAGTTGCCCAGAATGAGAGACCAGCCTCCAAGCCATGGAGTCAACCCCCTAGTACTTATTTCTACTATTCTTGGGTGTTAGACTCCTAGTCTATTATTCTATATTCCACATATGAATGCAATCTTTCTATGTCTGTCTCTCTCTTTCTGACTCATTTCACTTAGCATGATACTTCCATGCTGATCCACTTATATGCAAACTTCATGACCTCATTTTTTCTAACAGCTGCGTAGCATTTCATTGTATAGATGTACCAAAGTTTCTTCAACCGGTCATCTGTTCTAGAGCACTCGGGTTTTTTTCCAGATTCTGGCTATTGTAAACATTGCTGCAATGAACATATAAGTGCAGATGTCATTTCGACTATACTTTTTGGCTTTTCTGGGATATATTCCCAGCAGTGGTATTGCTGGGTCAAATGGGAGCTCAACCTCTAGTTTTTTGAGAATCGTCCACATTGTTTTCCAAAAGGGCTGAACTAGTCAGCATTCCCACCAGCAGTGTAGAAGGGTCCCTTTCTCCCTACATCCTCTCCAACAGCGGTTGCTTTTGTTCTTTTGGATGTGTGCTAGCCTCTGTGGTGTGAGGTGGTATCTCATGGTTGTTTTGATCTGCATCTCTCTGATGATTAGTGATGCAGAGCACTTTTTAATGTGCCTTTTGGCCATTCGTATTTCTCCTTGGTAAAGTTTCTGTTCATTTCTTCGCCCCATTTTTTGATGGGGTTGGATGTTTTCTTCTTGTAGAGTTCAACCAGTGCTTTATATACCATTGATATCAACCCCTTATCTGATGGGTATTGTGTAAATATCCTTTCCCATTCTGTAGATAGTCTTTGTATTTTGGTCACTGTATCTTTTGAGGTGCAGAAGCTTTTTAGTTTAATGTAGGGAGGCATCACCCTCCCCAACCTTAAACTCTACTACAAAGCGGTAACAATTAAAACAGCATGGTCCTGGAACAAAGGCAGAGCTGAAGACGTTGTGTGTAGGGATATTCCACCCTGTTCCATTGGTCTTCAGCTCTGCCTTTGTTCCTGTACCATTCTGTTTTAATTGTTACCGCTTTGTAGTAGAGTTTAAGGTTGGGGAGGGTGATGCCTCCCTACATTAAACTAAAAAGCTTCTGCACCGCAAAAGATACAGTGAACAAAATAGAGAAGCCTCTTTAACAAATGGTGCTGGCACAACTGGACAACCACATGTAAAAGAATGGGCTTAGACCTCGACCTGACACCATGCACAAAAGTCAGATCAAAATGGATTAAAGACCTCAACATCAGACCACAAACCATAAGGTACATTGAAGACAAGGTCAGCAAAACCCTCCACGATATTGATGATAAAGGTATCTTCAAAGATGACACGAAACTAAGCAATCTAGTAGAAACAGAGATCAACAAATGGGACTACATTAAATCATTATTAAGTCTTTAAATAATCTTTCTGTGTCTTTTCTTTCTTTACTTTTGGAATGTACACATTGTATGTATTGATTTATTTGATGGTGTCTTACATGTTGCTTAGGTTCTGTTTGCTTTTCAAATATTTTTCTTTCTTTCTTGAGACTTGATCATTTCAATGATCTTATTTTTAAATTAACTATTCTTCTGCTGGCTCAAGTCTACCTTTAAATCCCTATAGTAAAACTTAATCTATTATTATTACTTCATCTCTTGAATTGCATTTTGTTTCCTTTTTAGGGTTTGTTTTCCTTATCATCGTCCCGTTTTGCTCATCCACCAAGTTTTTCAAAGTTAATCATGTCTTTGTCCAGTAGTCTAGCTTTAAAATGGAGTGTCTTAATTATTTATCTATTTTGTATTTGTGGGCCACACCCAGTGGCTCTCTGGGACTATTCCTGGCTTTGTTCTAGGAGTGAATCCCTGGCTTGTGCTCAGGGGAACTGTGAAGTGCACAAGGAAAAGAATGTTCTCTCTTACCCAAGATTAATTCAAAGTCCTTGTTTGCTAAATTCTCAATATGTTCTATCTTTGAGACATTTTTTAAGTTGGCTAACATATTTTTACTTTGAACAAGATATACTTTCCTATGTTTTTTAAGTTTAATACTGTGTGCTGAATCTTATGATGCAACTCTAGAAATCAGATTTTTTTTATTCCATCATTTACTATTGTTTTTCATTAAGTAATCTAAGCCGCTCTTTATTGATAATTCATTATTTTAGACTGTCTCTATATTGAGACCCAAGCTAATGTAATACTTTGGTTGCTTCAGGTTTTTTTTCCGAACCTGTGTCTTTCCTTGGTTGTGTAAGATTCCTTTCTATTTTCCCCAGTGTCTGTGATTTCTTTTGCATGTTCTGATCTTAAATGTTAGGCTTTCACAAGGAAGGGTGAAAAACTTGAGGGTTGGAAAAAGATACCAGCTATTTAAGTCTCCTGGAAATTTCATTTACTGGAGAGGGAAGAACCTGCAATGATGTGGGGAGGGTCAAGTAGTTGCCTATCTTTTTGTATGCACCTGAATGATCAGAATCAAGAATCAGAACAGTTTCCTGATATGTGGAGACCAGGATCCTCATTACCTGCCCAGGCATCAGCCTGTTGCTCTGGGAACATGTCTGCAGTTGCCTGCCACTTGGCTATGGAAGACAGGAAACTTATTCTGAGCCAAGCTGAATCTCAGTGATGGTAGCTATTTCCTTTCCAAGTGCTCTCTTTGAATCAACAAGCTTTCTGTAGGTGCCAGAATTCCAAACTAGTTCAATTGGACAGGTTCTGCTAGTACAGTAGGTTCCAGGGGCGGCCACAGTCTCATACTTTCTTCTTAGCCATCTTCTGCAATCCTCTTCTCCATTTGTTGCCCCTTCTAAGAAGTCAGTTTAGCAGAATGATTGAATTGTCTTATTTTTTCACTAAGCAACCATCATTAGAAATTATTCCAGAAAGATAATGCAAGGATTAAGGAGTTTGCTTTGCACATGACCAGCCATGCTTTGTTCTCCTGAGCACTACAAATCGCAACCTCTGAGCACAGAGTTAGGAGTTAGCCCTGAAGATAGTTGTGACTCCAAACCAAAAACAAAATTATTTCTCTAGGAGATAACTCAGTGGGTAGGGCATTCACCTTGCACTCGGCCAACCTGGGTTCGATTCCTCTGCCCCTCTTGGATAGCCCAGCAAGCTACCGAGAATGTATCGCCCACATGACAGTGCCTGGTAAGCTACCTGTGACGTATTCAATATACCAAAAACAGTAACAACAAGTCTCACAATGGAGATGTTACTATTGCCTGCTTGAGCAAATCGATGAGCAACAGGATGACAGTGACAGTGACAGTGACGGAAGGTATTCACAGAGTTACATACAACATTATCATCATCATCATCATCATCCCGTTGATTGTCAATTTTTTTGAGCAGTGTCAGTAACATCTCCATTCATTCTAGCCTGAGATTTCAGTAGTCTCTCTTTACTCATCCTTCCCAACAGTTCTGCATTAGAGGTTCTTTCAGGGTAAGGGGAATGAGACCCTTCATTGTTACTGGTTTGGGCATATGAATATGCCACGGGGAGTTTGCCAGACTCTCCCATCCGGGCAGGAAACTCTCAGTAGCTTACAACATTATGTGTATTAGAAAATTCTCTACTAACATGATCTATAATGGAGACAAGTTGGCAATAATCTAAATATTCATTAAGAGGAGAATAGTTAAATGATCTTCAGTTATTTAAATAACATGGACTATATGATTAAATTATTTAATAATAATAACATTTGCATTGTGCATTATTAATATACTAAAATAGTGATTTTTATTTTTTAATACATTAGAAGTATATGTATAATATGTTCATACTGCAATACTGTATGTTATCAAAAGATTGACACAGATAAAATGGAACTGCATGAAAAGATTATAAGCATTCTAGGTGACCCAAGTGAATTGAGGAGCTAGGGAAGCAGTAACCTTAGAACAGAATGTGACCACTTTGAGAGGAGAATGCTCGCCCCACTTTGGTCACCTGTGGTAGACCCTGGGAGAATTCAGACTGGTAAAAGTCTGTCACAAGCCACTAACCACTGCATAGCATGAATATCACTGTCTCATCAGCCCCACTGGGAAGTTTTTGCAGGAACAGTGATGGCAGGTCTCTGTGTTGGTCGTGGTTCCCAGCTTCTTCAGTATTTTCAAAAATGAAAATATCGAGTAATAAATATGCTCAGACTCAGAGGTGGAAATAAAATGGTTTATTGGAAAATAATAGAAAAGGATAGAGAAGGAAAGTTCCCAACTAAGGAGAAACATAATATATGACTAAATAAGCTATGGCTCAGTTTGAGGGTTTTTTTGTAGGAAAACCAAGTGTTTGTGTTATTGAGTGATAAGAATGTTGCTGAGAATGCAGGGCAGTTAAAGATAAGGGGTTTCTTGTGTAGGAACTTTTAAATAAATATTGGGGTTTCTGCATTTCTTATCAACAGATAAGAATATTACAGAGAATGCGAAGACCATACAGCATTGTCTGGCCATTTGCTTTAGTTAGGTATTGCCCATTATCTTGGTCTCCTGGTGAGACTAGGCTCTGGAGCAGAGTTGTATGATGTTGGACAATTGTTAATCTTCCTATCCAAATAAGACCCCAGGAATTTGTAGAAACTAAAAAAAATGGGGTAGTCAAAAAATGAGACTATTCACAACAGTTGACAAAAGGAAACTGATGCTTCCTCTTTCAAAACTATCAAACTACACTTGATCAATAGGAACTGGTGCCTCACTATCCAAGTTCTTGAAGAGCTATATTTTTAACCTGGAGTGGGGAACTTCTCTTTTCAGGAAAAGGAAAATAAGCCCTTACCTTTGCAGAGTGTCCCAAGTCCACTCACTACCCTAGAAGAAAAAAATTTCAGGAGATGAATAGTGAAGTAAAATAGTTTTATTTAGAGTATTATGAGGAGGAGGGAGAGAATGAGGAGGAAGAAGAGGAAGAGGAGGATGAGAAAGAGGACTAGTGAGCTTGAGAGAGAGTCATAGAGAGAGAGAGTTGCCCATTCAAGAAAATGAGTTTCTCTTGAGGGGAGAGAACATTGAGAGTGAAACATCAAAAAAAGTGAAAAAAAGGAATTAGACATCTCTTGTTGAGATGCAGGTTTGCAGGTTACTCTCCCACCCCACCGCCCCCCAAATGAGGAATGTGCACTACTTGATTCTACTAATTCTAATTCTACTTGATTCTTTTCTGTTTCTATAGAGTTTTTTCCCCCAAAGACCCCTACTTGGAGATTTCTATGAAGCTAAGGATGTTGTTAAAATATTATCATAAGGGTAAGAGTTTTGAATTTTGAAATTCTCTGCATACGTAAAAGTTAACCAGCTTATTGTCACTTGGTGTCTCAATGATCTTCTTTCATAATCTTGTCACAGCCTTTATTTTTCTTTTGAAACTTCTTTTCTTAGGGATTCCACCTTTCTCTGGGTAATGTCTATTATTTATCTGCATTCTGCATCTATTGAGAACTCCATCTCTGCATCTCAAAGGCAGTCCAGATATCTAGGTCACTTCAGGTCTAGCAACTAGACAACTTCCTTAAATTACATGTTGTTATTATTATTTCATTAAAAACTCTTTGCCAGCCCCACCATTAACCCCTTCTCCCACAATGTAAGTTCAAAAATTTGGTTTCAAAAGTAAAACTTTAGAAACTATAATTTAATTCCATCTTTGTATGAAAAATTCACATATGCATAATAATAAAGAAAAACCTGAAAGAATAAAGAATTATTTTATTTGGGAGATGAATAGTCATGAATTTAATGAAAAAGAAAAATCTAAACTTTTATATTTAATTTTTATAAATAACAAAGGAAACACTATCCATGCATCATTTTGTGTCCAGGGCTTACTGAACAGAAATTGAAGAAATTTGTTCAATGATAGTAAGTTTGGAATCATTGTAGCACTGTAGCACTGTCCTCCCGTTGTTCATTGATTTGCTTGAGCGGGAACCAGTAACGTCTCCATTGTGAGACTTGTTACTGTTTTTGGCATTTCAAATACACCACAGCTAGCTTGCCAGGCTCTGCCGTGTGGGCAGGATACTCTCGGTAGCTTGCCGGGCTCTGCAAGAGGGATGGAGGAATCGAACCCGGGTCAACCACATGCAAGGCAAACACCCTACCCGCTGTGCTATTGTAAGTTGAAGAATATATATTATTTCAGAGTGATAATCTTATTACTCCCCTGGAGTCATTTATTTACATCTCTAAGTGGTACAGGGAAGCCAGAGACCTCCTCCCCTTTGTGTAGAGATCTATTAATACCAAGAGTTCAAATACGTCCATCTCCATCGCTCTGTCAAGTGGAGCTGTAAATTTCATAATTTTAGTTCGCTCTGTGATGAGACATCTGATTCACATGTAAACAATGGGGACAAAGGGAAATGGGAAAGGCTAGTTTAGGGGTATGTAAGCAAGAGGATTACCAGCCTGGAGTGTCTTACTGGTGGCCTAGGTCATCCGGGTTACCCTCGCCCTACTGTATTGAGACACCAGAGGAGAGTCTTATCAGCATCCTCTTCCTTAGAATATGTTTGAATATCCAACATTCTTGGGACATATAGAGAAATGCTCACCCACCCATCTTTGTTAAAAAGAGCATAAAGGGGAGAGGCTTCTGCCTTTCTTTGGAATTCTTCCTTAGGAAACCCCATCCCATTATCTGGGGGCTTCCTTGCCTTCCTTTCCCTTCCTTTAAATAAAGGCTATTCTGAATTTGGCCTTTTAATCCATGTTTTTGGCCTTTTGATCCTAGTCTTGACTGCTTTAGGACAAGAACCTGAGCAACTGTGCCTGCTATAACACAAGTACATCTGGTTCTCACTAATCAGCCACTGACAAATTCTGGCATTGGATTCATGCTCTGTGAGTAGGTAAAAGATATGCTCCTAGGCAGAGAGATCCTGGCACTATATATGGTACCTTGAACACAGCCAGGAATTCCTCCTGGGTACTGAGTCAAGAATAACTTCTGTTGGGTGTGATCCAACATAAGAAAAATATGGAACAGAAGGAACAGAAGGAGGAGAAGGAGAAGAGGTAGAGAAAGCCACTCCTAAGATAGGAATAAGGTTAACTTTGGTGGAAGTAGATTACAATAAATCTGTACATCAATACTATTCACTTTATTATTATTATTGTAACTGATGGAGGAACATTGATGGTGGGTCTTCAATATTTTAAAGAATAAAAATATTGAGAAATAAAGATGATCAGATTTGGAAAGTAGAAAAGTTGGAAAGTATAAGAGACAGGAAAAGTAGCTCCTCATATGGAGGAACTTAGTATAGGACTTAGCTGTGGCTATTTTTGTTGGGATTTTATAGGATAACTAGACTTTGTGTTACAGAGAATGCAGAAAGTTAAAGATGAAGGTTTGATGTATAGGTCTTTTAATAAAAATTGGGCTCTTTGCATTTCTGGTCAATTGACAAGAGTGTTACAGAGAATCAAGGATCAAACAGATCCTGTGTGTCTGACCTTTTGCCTTAGGTGTTTCCCATGATCTTTTAGCCTCCTGGTGAACCTGAAGTCTGAGGCAAGATCTTCCTGTTTATCAGAAAGAGACCAGGAATTCACAGAAAGTCAAAAATGTAGGATAGGGAAGTCAAAATGGAATTGTTTGCAGAGATTGGCAAGGGGAAATGGAGGCTTCCTCTTTCATAACCATGATACTTAAGCTATAATTGTATAATAACTAAATAAAAATAGATAATAAAAAATAATAACAGTAATAATAATCTTTTTCCATTCCAGAGAAGTTTGTGTTTTTTTCTTGAACACATACTCTCTCTCTTTTCTTCTCCCTTAACATCTCTCTAAATTTCTTTCAATTAAAGCTATTTTGCTTCATAATAATAAGTAAATTATTGTAGAAGTTCTGTTCCTGAAACAAGATTTTGTTTTTTCCATGGATGCTTATATGACCATATAGGCGAATTTGTTGCTTTGCTACTTTGCCTGCTCCTGAAATTTTTTACTGCGAGAGAAGTTGCTGACATGGAAAGCCAATGCTGAGGTGAGGACTGACTTTTCTTCCTGCAAAGAGGAATTCCTCTTCCAGCCTGAGTCCCTGGCTCCCCAGGAACTCTGGTACTGAGGACCTGGTCACACACTGTGGAACTAATGAGCTTCAGCCTCAGCTCAGTGGTTTCATCCTGGGACTATTGGGACTTGAGTTTCAGCTCTGTGGGTACTCAAAGCCGACTTTACCAGCCCTAAGCCAGGCCAGGTGTTTCTCCCTGAGATTGGTTGTGCAGAGAAGTGAAAACACTCAAGTGCTTGCTACCTGAAACAATTACTGTGATTTTTCTCTATTTATTCATTTCATCAGGGCTGAGTGTAATAGAGCCGTTACTGGTACCTACTCAAGTAAATCGACAAACAACGGAATGATTGTGATACACTGATACAGTGATTCATTTTGTCAAGTATTATGGTATATATCAACGATTTTCAACCATTTACACCTGTGTCCATGGATTGGCACTTGTAAACCACTGTTTAGAACAGGCATCTACCCATGCCCTATACAGGCATTTATTAAAGTCACAGCTTTATCAAGTATGATTCTCATTACTACCTATGGTTATTGAAGATATGTAACAGAGAAACTTATTTTTTTAATTTTAATTTATTATGTTTGTTTTGTTTAGGGGCCACACCTAGCTTACTTCTGGCTCTGTGCTCAGGAATCACTCCTGGCAGTGTCTGAGAACCATATGAGGTGGATCAGAATGGAACCCAGGTCTGCTATATCCAAGGCAAATGTCTGATTGGCTGGATTATTCCTCCGGCCCCTGTATTTTATTTTTCATTGAGTTGTTTGTTTGTAATATTCGGGATTTAAGGGGGGTGACTTCATTTCCCTTTATGTATGTACTTGTCAAAACTCTCACTTTCAAAAGTCATGCTAACAGCAAAAATTGACCTCTTGCTCCTTCCTCCCCTCATTTCTCTTTTCTCTTTAGTGTTTTCACTGAGTTTAGGAGTTCATTTTGTTCTTTTTTTGGCCAATTTTCTAGCTTTAGCTATTTATATCCCACATGAGTGAAACCATCTGATAATTGGCTTTTGTTTTGGGGGCCACACCCTGCAATGCTCAGGGGTTACTCCTAGCTCTGCACTCAGGAATCATTCCTGGCAGTTCAGATAGGATGCCGAAGATAAAGCCTGAGTTGGCCATGTATAAGTCAAATATCCTATCCACTAAACTAACACTCTGGCCCCTGATAGTTGTCTTTTCCATATTTTACTTACCAAATCACATAAAATTCCATCATTTTGTCCCAAAATAGCAAGACCTCATCTTCCTAAAGGACAGAGTAGCATTCGATTGTGAGTATATACCACAATTTCTTTATTTAGTAGTTTCTTAATATGCATGTAAGTTGATTCTATACTTTTTCTATTGTGAGTTATGCCTCTATAAATCTAGGGGTATTTAGTATTTAGAGTTAGTATTTTCAAGTTAGTAACTTTTCAAGTTAGAGGTTTCATGAACTTCAGATAAATGCCTGTGAGTGACATCATTTTAAAATATTGAGTGTCCATTTTTATTTTTTAAGGAACCTCTGCATAACTGTTGTGAAACCTTTTCCACAACAGTTACACAAGTTTATGTCACCACAATAGTGTACCAGAGTCCCTTTCTTCCACATTACTACTAATATTTGTTGTTTCCAATTTTTATATGGACCATTCTCATCAAAATGAAGATATATTATTGTCATTTTGATTTGCATTTTACTAATAAATTGTGCCAAACATTTTTTTTCCTGTAACTATGGACCATCTCTATGTCTTCTTTGGAGAAGTATGCATTCAGTCTTTGACCATTTTTGATTAAATTACTTAATCTGCTTTGCTGGTTTAGCTTATTTTTAATGACACTGTGGAGTCACAATATACAATATTTACCTTGTAATACAGTATACATTTTGGATAGTAACATTCATCGCATGTATGATGTGCAAATATTCTCTCCAATTGTAGGTTTTCTTATGTTGTATTTTCTTTTAGTGTGTAACAGCTTTTCAATTTGATATAGTCCCATTTTTTTATTCTTGCTTTTGTTCCCGTGGTCACTAGAGTTGAGTCTTCACCTATACCTTTGATGTGCGTAGTAGATATCGTTGCTACACAATTACTAAGTTCCTTACCTAGCTAGATTAATATTTAAAAGAATATTAGTCCAGAGGTGATTTGTACGAGAAAACTGATTATTTTTAATAAGTTTATGGACCACTAATCTCTGTAGGTATTTTCCACTAGTCCTCAAAAGTTATTGCTGCTTGACAATGGTTTAAAACCACTGGCTCATGAACCAGTGCTTGCCCACAGGTGCAAGAAGATTTTAAAAACACGGATATAGCTAGTCTGTTACCTTATCATAGACTTCAAAGAATCTATTATATTTGTTTTTGGTAGAAATGGGTGACTTAGTAACTTAGCAGTTTTGCAATTCTCTTCTCTACTAACTGAATAATAGGAATCATTTTCCTTGACAGTTTTAAAGTATGATATAGTCAAATGAATACAAAGCATTAGAGCCATGAAAAACATGGGAAGGCCAGCTATGTAAGAAAATTATTTTGGATGACCATATTTTATCTCATATATAATGTTCTAGAAATAAAGGTAATCACTGTAATGCAAAAATTTTTTGCATACATCCGAAAGAACATTTGAGTAGGAAAACTTTTTTTATGAACACTCTGTATGTCCAAGCATTATACTAAACCATTTATATGCACAATTACATTTAATCTTTAATGCAATTCCATGAGATATATATGATTATGTTCACCCTTTTAAGGATGAGGGATCAAAATGTCACAAAACTACCAAGTGGAGGATCCAAGATCCCAAGTCAATTCTCTCTGCACTCAAATCAGCTACATGTGTTCACCTCTAGCTTGAGAGGTGAGAATTTGAGGGCGTAATTCTAACTCTATTCCAAATTTGAACAAATAGTTTCACTTCTCTTGGCTTCAATTTCTTTATTTGTAAAATATGGGAATTGAATTTAATGGTTCTAAGTTCTCATTTACCTGTGATGTCATTAACACTCTGATAATCAAATCATCTCTAATTTTTCCTTGCAGAGTTCAGAATATCAAATGTTACTGAAAGGAGCCTGAAGGACAGCTTTTCTTTTGTCCTGTTTCTGTCCTCACCCCCTTTTGTTCTACAAACCACAAAAGGATTTGATTTGGATAACAATAACATCCCCAGATTTTCTCTCTGGGTCAAACATTAAATAGGGCATTTTAATTCTTCTAAAAATGTTAAAAGGATATTTTCCCTTGAAACATATGAACATATATGTGATCCTAGTGATACCAGAAACATAAAATATTGTAAATCGCTTTCCTGGAGTGGAAGTTCACAACCAAGTAGATGTTCTCTTGGGAGAGGCGCCACTAGTTGGTCTCTTGGAGGGTTTTTGGGAAAGAATATCTTCAACAACAATACAAAAGAATGTTATTTTAAAAAATGGGCTCTAAGTGTGTTTTATTTTGTTAATATTAAGTAAACCGCTATAAAAGTCTGCTTAAATGAATAATATAGATAAACAGTAATTATTTGTGGACTTTAGAGGAGCAGGCATGCTATTCGAAAGGGAAGATTAGAGGTGACCAGTGTTTTGTAGAAAGAGTGTGAAAATATTTAAAAAATTTTTTGTGATAATACCAATTTGTTTTACACTTGCAGTGCTGTTATACTCTGCCCTCCACTGAAGTGCCAAGACCACTGCACCATAAAATATCTTAAGAAATTGTTATTTATAACTTCCTTTCGTTGAACCCGGATCAGCCACGTGCAAGGCAAATGCCCTACCTGCTGTGCTATCGCTCCGCCCCTCTCGGAAAGCCCAGCAAGCTACCTAGAGTATCTTGCCCCGCATGGCAGAGCCTGGCAAGCTACCCGTGGCAGATTCGATATGCCCAAAATAGTAATAACAAGTCTCACAATGGAGACGTTACTGATGCCCACTTGAGCAAATCGATGAACAATGGGACGACAGTGCTACAGTGCTACAGTGCTACAATTTTCTTTCATATTATTTTGATTATATTGTTATGAATAATTATCATAAGGGGCAGGGTAAGAGGAGGAAGACGGGAAGGAACAGGGCGGGGCAGAGGTGTTGGGCATGTCAAAGGTATAGAGGTGAGCTCTATGTGTATATCAAATCATAGAGCCAACAAAACTGCAAGCATGAAATCCAACCTACAGCAAGATTTAGAAATGTGCCTACTAAGAAGACAGGGTTGTGAGTGGGGGGGGGAATCTGGAAACACTGATGGGGGGGAGTTGACACAGGTAACCACAGGAATAGTGTTGAAATATTGTGTGCCTGAAGCTCTATTATAAGCAATTTTGTAAATCATGGTGCCTTCATAACATTTTTTTTCTTTTTTTTGGGTCACACCCGGCAATGCTCAGGGATTACTCCTGGCTCTGCACTCAGGAGTCACTCCTGCAATTCTAGGGGACCATACAGGATGCAGGGGATCTAACCCAGGTCGGCCATGTGTAAGACAAACACCATACCCACTGTACTATCTTTTTGGCCCCCATAAAAATATTTTGAAATCAAACTATTCAGAAATCTATATAAATAGAGTAAAAATAGATTTTTAATTCATGGAAACAACCACAAATCTAAATTTTTGTTTTAAGCAACTTGGTAATATTTAATAGTCCCAATACTGATGGACTTCTATTTTATAAAATATTTTAATTTTGTTGCATATTTCTCTCAAAAGAGAATTTGTCTTCTAAGTCTTTCAACATGACAGAGATCTCATTCTGTAAAGTTTACAAACTTAGTAGCAAATCTCCCTAGCCTCTTTAGCTTCCCCAGTACCTTACAAATGTCCTGTGGGAAAGCTATATAAATTATGTGTAAAACACCACTAGCATTCTTATTCTGTCTAGAGAATTACTCTGTATAGATGAAGCCAAATTTTCAGTCCTGATCTGGGACTGGCTTGTAAGTTCTCATAGAAGAAAACAAGAGGTGATTGCCAACTCCCCTAAAACTCCTCCCTGGAAATTTATTTTATTTTCTTTTTTCCTTCGTTTATGTCTGCTTGCTTATATATAATTTTAGAACTAGCTCCTAGTTCTTACAGTAAGAACAATTATCTCATGGGACCAACTGCATCTTTTTCATAAACAGAAGTCTATTTACTTGTAATTTTTTTGTTTGGCTTTTGGACTCACCTGGTGATTCTCAGGGATTACTCATGGCTCTGCACTTAGGAGTCACTCCTGGTGACACTCAAGGAGACCATATAGGATAACGGGGATCAAACCCTGTTCAATTATGTACATGGCAAGTGCCTTACCTGCTGTGCTAACTCTCCAATCCCCTACTATTACTTTGTGTACCTTTTCTAAGTGTTTGATTCTTTGCTGTTTCATATTTTGTATTCTTTAATGCCTCTATTGATATGCTTTCTTGCAGTATTAGATTGATCTATTTCACAATAATAAGACAATGAAGTTTTATTTTTTAATTTATTTACTAATACTTAATATATTTTAAAACTATCCTTATAATTAGCTAAAATATTTACCATATGCTCTTGAATTTTAAGAAGTCTAAGGTTTAGTCTCGTAAGCCTTTGCTTAAGGATCAGTAAGCCTAGTCTTTCCTTTGGTATTGCAGCAGCTGAGGAAAGCAGTGGAAGGAAGTAAAAGAAAAATAGGGATGCAGGTAATCTCTAATCACTGATGTCTAGCTAGGTGGATCTTGAAATGAGGATGCACTTTATGAGGTATCACTGTATCACTGTCATCCCATTGTTCGTCGATTTACTCGAGTGGGCACCAGTAATGTCTCTATTCCTCCCAGCCCTGAGATTTTAGCAACCTCTCCTTACTCGTCATTTCCCAATGATTGGAGGCTCTTTCAGGGTCAGGGGAATGAGACCTATTGTTTCTGTTTTTGGCATATGGAATATGCCACAGGTAGCTTGCCAGGCTCTGCCTGTGTGGGCAGGACACACTCGGTAGCTTGCCAGGCTCTCTCTATGATTTGTTGCTTATTGTCTGAACATCAAACATGTTGTGGTAATTATGGAACATGGGTAGGAAGTGTCTTCCAATGTGTCCAGAAAGCAGCCTGGAGTGTGGCGGTGGTTGGGTAGTGGAGGTCGTCTGCCGAGACTGGATCCCTTGGGGGGGAGAGGATTCTCACCCCCCCTCTGGGGCACCCTGAGTGAAAACAGTCTGGCGTGGAGTCCGGTGGCATGGCTATGGGGGGGCTCATTTTATACTCCCGTCTGGGAGGAGCAGCCATTTTTAAAAAATTTTTTTTATTGAATCACCATGTGGAAAGTTACAAAGCTTTCAGGCTTAAGTCTCAGTTATACAATGCTCGAACACCCATCCCTTCACCAGCGCACATATTCCACCACCAAGAATCACAATATACGTTCCCTCCCCCACCCTCCACTCCACCTGTGTAGCAGATAAAAATATCCGCCTGTGTAGCAGATATATTTCACTTTATTTTCTCTTTACTTTGATTACATTCAATATTTCAACAAAAAACTCACTATTGTTCTTTGGAGTCCCCCCCTCCGGAAATGAGACCTGCTGAAAAGGAAGCATTTGATAATTTGTTTTTCATTGCTGAGAATGAAGAGATATGAAGTCGAGCAGCCGCACTAGCGGCCGCACGATTTTGGATTTCTGTATTTTAGTAACTAAGTCCAGAGAAATATCTGCCAGAAATTGCATCACTGCAAGTTTGTACTTCTCAGTTACTTTATATTCCACATATGAGTGCAATCTTTCTATGCCTGTCTCTTTCTGACTCATTTTACTCAACATGATACTTTCCATGTTGATCCACTTATATGCAAATTTCATGACTTCATCTTTTCTAACAGCAGCATAGTATTCCATTGTGTAGATATACCAAAGTTTCTTTAACCAGTCATCTGTTTTTGGGCACTCTGTTTTTATCAGATTGTGGCTATTGTAAACAGGGTTGCAATGAACATAGAAATGCAGATGTCATTTCTACGATATCTTTTTGCCTCTCTGGGATATATTCCCAGGAGTGGTATTGCTGGGTCAACTGGAAGCTCAATTTCTAATTTTTTGAGAGTTGTCCATATTGTTTTCCAAAAGGGCTGACCAGTCGGCATTGCCACCAGCAGAGAAGGAGAGTCCCTTTCTCTCCATCCACACCAACACATGTTGCTTTTGCTTTTTTGGATGTGGGCCAGTCTCTGTGGTGTGAGATGATATCTCATTGTTGTTTTGATCTGCATCTCCCTGATGATTGATGATGTCAAGCATTTTATCATGTGCCTCTCAGTTATTCAGATTTCTTCTTTGGAAAAATTTGTGTTCATTTCATCACTCCAGTTTTTGAGATCTGGAAGGTGGCTGATGAGATTATCTGGCGCCAGGGAGGATGTGGCAGGGTGTGGCTTATGGGTGTGATCACTGGGTTACCGAAGCTTGGGGAATAGCAGGCACAGGATCTCTGCTTCCGGGTCCAGTTGAGTCCAGAGTCCAAGGTCACAAAGTTCCACATTATCTGGGTTCTGTAGAACTTCATTCATACATGAGGTTCGGCCAGAGTGTCTGGAAAGCAGCCCGGACTTTGCTACCTACTTTATATGGTAGCAAAATTATGAAGTGTTATTGTTTTTTTTTTGAAATTTTGGGGCTACATCTGACAGTACTCAGGGTTTACTCCCAGTTATGTGCTCAGGGATCACTCCTGGTGGACTGGGGAACCATATAAATTGTCAGGGATTGAACCCAGTTCAGCCATATGCAAGACGAGAGTCTTACCCACTGTACTATCTCTCCCACGCCACAGTAATGAAGGTTTTTAAAATAAAATTCCAGGTGAAATGTGCTGTCTTAAGGGGAATTACATTTGGGGGCTAGTGTGATAATACAGCAGGTAAATGCTTGCTTTGCATATGAAAAGATGGGTTTTATCCTCTGCATCTCATAATCCCCAAGCACTGCCAGGCGTGATTCCTGAGTGCAGAGCTAGGAGTAACCCCTGAATATTGCCAGGTGTGCCAAACCCCCAAATTAAAGTGAATTATAAAAATAGCTCCATTAATAATATCAAAAGTAATAAATAAAAAAAGAATATGTGAAAGATTTGTATACAGATACTGATGACTAGATGAAAAACAATAGATTTTTTGTTCACCGATTTTTCATCTTCACTGATGAAAACAGTGAAGAAGACACAAATACATAAAAAGATATCTGTATCTATAGATCCATCTTAAAATTTAAAAGAAATTTCAAGGGACCCCTGAATATTCAACACAATATTGAAGAAGAACAAGTTGAAGACAACAAAAATCTTGACTTCAAAACTTACTACAAAATGTACTACACTAATCAAAATATGAGGTACTGGCATAAAGACAGAAAAATAGGTTAAAGGAACATAAAAACACAAGAAATAAACCATTGAAGACAAGATCAAAAAATCTTTAACAAGAAGACCCAAACCTCTTAATGGTGAAAGATTGGTCTTGTCAACAAATAATATTGGGCCGATTGAATATCTATATACAGAAGAAATGATTGGACACATGTTTTGCCATATCAAAATAAACTCAAAATGATCAAGGCCTAAACATAAATCCCTTATGAAACAGTATGGCAGTTGCTTTCAAGAATTAAAAATAGAGCTACCATGTCAAACAATAATCCAAAATAAGTAAAAGCAGAATTTAAGAGATATATTATTAAATATTATTCATGATATCTAAGAAGTCAGTACAGACCAAATGTTGATCTTTGGATCAATGGATAAATACAATAGGTTAACAATGAAAGAGCACCCCCCAAATGGGGACCACACCCAGCAGTGCTCAGTCCTACTCCTGATTCTGTTCTCAGGGATTATTCTTGGCAGGGTTCAGGGGACATTATGGGATTCCAGGAATCAAATGCAGTTCAAATATGCACCAAGGCAAGTGCCCTACCCACTGTAGTGTCACTCCAGCACCTATATATATATATATATATATATATACATATATATACATATATAGAGACAGACATATATGTGTGTGAATATATATATACATATATATATATTCTTGTTTTTTTTTATTGAATCACCGTGAGATACAAACCTGTTCATGATTGGGTTTCAGTTATACAGTGTTCCAACAACCATCCCTCCACTAGTGTACATTTTCCAGTACCAATGTCCCCAGTTTCCCTCCCACCACCCTCCCAAGACTCCCCCAGACTGACTCTATGGCAGCACTTTTCTTCTCTGTCTCTGTCTCTCTGTGTCTCTGTCTTTCTGTCTCTGTCTCTCTCTGTCTCTCTCTCCCCTTTTGAGTATTGTGGTTTGCAATACAGATACTGAAAGGTTATCATGTATATCCCTTTACCTACTTTCAAAACTCAGTTCTTGTCCAGCGTGATCATTTCCAAGTATTATTGTCATACAGGTCCCTTGTCTATCTTACTTATCCTCTGCCACACACACGTGTGGTAAACTCCAATCATTGACTAGTCTTGCTGGCCTCTGGTTTTCCTGACCTTGGGTGTTAGCCTCATACTATTATTTATTTACATATACCACAAATGAATGCAGTCATTCTATATGTCCCTCTCCTTTTTAAAAAAATTATTTTATGAAATGGTTGACAAAATGGTTCACAATATTTGATTACATGTAACATTCAAACACCAATCCCACCACCATTACACCTTCCCACCACCATATTTAGGGTGTTTCCATCCCAAGCCCCAATCCCTGCCCCAAAGCAGAACAGAAATAATATAATATTTCCCTCTAAGATCAGTTGACTCCTACTTTGAATCCAATCAGATGAGGTTCAGTGAGTGCTCTTGGGCAATGTGTGTCCTGTGAAGTGTTGCGGTCCAGGAAAAGGTTCACTGGTGGGTGAGGCTTGGCCTGTGCATGTGGAGAGCAGCCGTGAGCAGGGCAGCGGTTGAATTTTGGAGGTATTCTGCTGCTCAGACTGGGTCCCTTATGGGGCGAGGGGTCTCACCCACCCCCTTTGGGGTGCCCTGAGTGAAATGTCTGTTGCGGAGTGCGGCAGCATGGTTATGGCGAGCATCATCTTGCTCCCTTCCGGGAGAGAAGGATGTATGATCTGGATGGTGGCCGATGACGAGATTATCTGGCATCAACCAGGGGTGGCTTATGGGCATGACTGCTGAGTCACTGGAGACGGGTGTCCCTCATTTCACTCAACATGATACTCTCCCTGTCCATCCACTTGTAGGCAAATTCCATTACTTCATTTTTCCTAATATCGGTGTAGTATTGCACTGTGTAGATTGACCATAGTTTCTTTAGTTGTCTGTTTGCAGGCATTTGGGTTGTTTCCACATTCTGGCTGCTGTGAGTAGGGCTGCAATGAACATAGAAGTGCAAACGGCATTTCTGCTGTATGTTTTTGCACCCCTTCTTCCCCCACCATAGTGGTATTACCATAGTATATATTACCATAGTGGTATTTCTGGGTCAAATGAGAGCTCAAATTTTAGTTTTTTGAGGAATATCCATACTGGTTTCCAAAAAGACTAGAGCATCTCATGTTCGCACCAGCAATGAATGAGAGTCCCTTTCTCCGTGCATCAATGCCAGCACTGGTTGTTCTTGTTCTTTTGGATGTGTGCCAGTCTCTGTGGTGTGAGATGATACCACATTGTTGTTTTGATTTGCATCTCCCTGGTGATTATTGATGAAGAGCACTCTTTCACGTGCCTTTTGTCCATTTGAATTTCTTATTTGAGAAGTTTCTGTTCAATTCTTCTCCCCATTTTTTGATATCACTGTCACTGTCATCCCATTGCTCATCGATTTGCTCAAGCGGGCACCAGTAATGTCTCCATTGTGAGACTTCTTGTTACTGTTTTTGGCATATTGAATATGCCACGGGTAGCTTGCCAGGCTCTGCCAAGAAGGCGGGATACTCTCGGTAGCTTGCTGGGCTCTCTGAGAGGGATGGAGGAATCGAACCCTGGTTGGCCACGTGTAAGGCAAATGCCCTACCAGCTGTGCTATCACTCCAGCGCATTTTTTGATGCGGTTGCATTCTTTTTCTTGTAAAGTTCTAGCAGTACCTTGTATATCTTTAATAATAAGCCCTTATCATATGGGTATTGAATGAATAATTTTTCCCATTCATTGGGTGGTCTTTGTATCTTGGTCACTGTTTCTTTTGAGGTGTAGAAACTTCTTAGTTTAATGTGGTTCCATTTGTTTATCTTTGCTTCCACTTGCTTGGTCAGTGGTGCTTCATCTTTGAAGATGCCTTTAGCTTCAATGTTTGCCTATGTTTTCTTCCATGTACCTTATGCATTCAGGTCTGATGTTGAAGTTTTATGATCCATTTTGATCTGGCTTTTGTGCATGGCATTAGATAGAGGTCTAAATATCTGAGAGGGAAGACTTTTAGTTTTTCCCCATTTATTCTCAATGCTTGCTGTGGGCTTGTGGTAGGTGACTTTGACTATATTGTGGAATGTTCCTTCAAATTCCATTTTTCTGAGAGTTTTTATCATAAATGGGTGCTGGATCTTGTCAAATGCTTTCTCTGCATCTACAGATATGATTATATGGTTTTCATCCTTTCTTTTTTTTAGATGGTGTATTATGTTGATTGATTGCAAATGTTAAGATATCCTTGCACCTCTTTGATGAATCCTACTTGGTCATGGTGCATGATATTTTGTGATGAGTAATTGTATTCTATTTGCTAATATTTTGTTGAGGATCTTTGCATCTGTATTCATCAGGTATATTGGCCTGTAATTTTCTTTTTTGTCCAGTGTCTCTCTCTTCTTTTGGTATCCAGGTGTCATGTGCCTCATAGAAACTGGGAGTGTTTCTATTTCTTGAATTTCCTGGGGAAGCTTGAAAAGAACTGACAATAGGTCCTCTTTAAAGGTTTGGAAAAATTCACTAGTGAACCCATCTAGACCTGGGCTTTTATTATGCTGAAGACTTTTGATTACTGTTTCAAATTCCTCAATAGTGATAGGATGTTCAGGTATTCCAAGGTCTTGGTTCAGCCTTGGGAGGTTGTACGAATCCCAGGAGGTTATACATTTCTTCTAGCTTTTCTTGTTATGTGGCATACAGACTCTCAAAGTAATCTCTGATGATCTTTTGAATTTCTGCACTTTCTATTGTGATGCCCCCCTTTTCATTTCTGATTTGGTTTATAGGGTTCTCTCTCTCTCTTTCTTTGTGAGTCTTGCTAGTGGTTTATCAGTCTTTTTTAGTTTTTCAAAGAATCAGCTCTTGGTTTCATTGACCTTTTGGATTGTTTTCTTGAGTTCCAGCTTGTGGATTTCTGCTCTAAGTTTTATGATTTCTTTCTTCCTGCTGGTCTGGGCTTCTTCTGTTGATCATTTTCTAAGATCTTAAACTGTGAAGTCAAGTTGTTTATGTAGGTTCATCCTTCTTTCCTGATGAACGCTTACAGAGCTATAAACTATCCTCATAACACTACTTTAGCTGTGTCCCACAAGTTCTGGTAGCTTCTGTCCTTATTCTCATTTGCTTTCAGGAATCTTTCGATTTCTTCTTTGATTTCCTTTCTAACTCACTGGTTTTTTCAGCAGTGAGTGCTTAATTTCCAGGTGTTTGATTTGAGTCTCTGTTTCTCTGTGTGATTAACTCTATTTCCAGTGCATCATGTTCTGAAAAGATAGTTGATACAATTTCTATCTTCTTGATTTTATTGAGGTATGTTTTGTGACCCAGCATTGTGTCTGTCTTGGAGAATGATCCATGTGCATTTATGTCGAATGTGTATTTGGCTTTGGGGAGATGAAAAGCCCTGTATATATCAACTAGAACTCTCCCATTTCTTCCTTCAGATGAGGTATTTCCTTGCTGAATTTTAGCCTCATTGATTTATCAAGAGGTGACAAGGTGGTGTTGAAGTCTCTAACTACCATTGCTTTGCTTCAATGTCCTCCTTGAACTCTATTAGCAGTTGTTTTAAGTATTTTGCTGGTCCTCACTGGTGAATAAATGTTTCGGAGTGAAATTTCTTCCTGGTGTACATATCTCTTGATTATGAATAAATAACCTCCCTCTTTCTTCAAACATTTTTTCAGTCTGAAGTCTACATTGTTGGATACTAGTATGGCCACCCAGGCCTTTTTGAATGAGTTGTTTGCTTGAAGAATTGTTTTTCAGTCTTTGTCTTGGAGTCTGTTTGCTCTGACTGTTCAAATGTGTTTCTTGTAGGCAGCAGAATGTTGGATTCATTTTATAAATCCATTTTGCCACTCGTGTCTCCTAATTGAACCAGCACCAATATATTACTCCATTTTTAAAAGAAGTTATGCAAAAGGCAGCAATATTGAAGAACCTTGAGAATAATATACTAAGTAAATAGACGAGTTGCAAAAGAAAAGTGTTCTATGATTCCAGATGTATTTCATATCTAAAATAGTCAGATTAATAGGAAAACAAAGTAAAGTACTGTTAGCAGTGGTTGGAAGAGGGGCAATTAGGGTGTTGGTTAAATACATCTCTTGGTTTTACAGAATAGAAAATTTCTGGAACTCCAATGAGAATACAATTAACATAGTAACAGCTGGAGCGATAGCACAGAGGTAGGGCATTTGCCTTGCATTCTGGATAACCCGGGTTCGATTCCCCCGCCCCTCTCGGAGAGCCGGCAAGCTACAGAGAGTATCACACCCGCAGAGCAGAACCTGGCAAGCTACCCGTGGCATATTCGATATGCCAAAAACAGTAACAAGTCTCACAATGGAGACGTTACTGGTGCCCACTTGAGGAAATCAATGAGCAAGGGGATGACAGTGACAGTGACAGTGAAAGTAAAAACTATAAATTAAAGTTATAAGTTATATTAATCATAATTAAAATTCATAAAATAAACATGAAAGGTGGAAAGACGTAGAGATATTTATCAGTCTTAGTGTTTTTTTTGTCAGTGATCAGTTTAGTAATTTCTTGCTTACCATAGCTTTTGCCATCTGCTGTTTTTATTCTGCTTTGTTTTAATTTTTGCTTTTTTAGGTATTTAATTGTTCATTCAGTAAGACATAGTAATTCATTAATATATACTATCACCATCCAAAAATGTTATTCATTCTTAAATGTTAGCTATTTGTTTTCAGATGTGTAGATTGCAAAATGTTTCCTCTTTGCAATTGGGACACTTTTATAGTCTTCTCTCCATTTTTTCCCTTTGGCCATTTTGAGAAATCTTTTATCTCACCTCTATTTTCACTCTTTTGAAACACCTTTTGCTAGAACATTGCTTTTTATAAACAGTCTATCATTAAAGACACTCAGAAAAATATCCCTCAGTGTATATTATTTTATTTACTTTTCCTTTTTCTTGATATCTCTTCTGTCTCAGAACACATATATAGCTTTTAATTCAGGAAAATCCTTAGCAGTTTATTGGATATTGCCTATTCCCTATCCTTTGTAGACTAACATTTTGCAAAGCCAATTAGATACATATTTAATCTATTTTACTTCCATAATTCTTAACTTTTGTGTTCTGGATAAATTACTCAAATTTTTTTTTACCAAGTGGGGGCCTGAGTATTTGCACATTGATGACAAAGCTTCAAGCCTTGTCACCCCTTATGGTTCCCTAAGTGACACAGGAGGGATCCCTGCATGCAGAGCCAGGTGTGGCCCAAGAACCAAAACCAAAGCAACAAAACCAAAACACTTTTGCAAAAAAAAACAAAACAACAATAAGGGTTTTGCAAATATATTCTCCCATTGTGCCTCATTTATGTTCTTGATACTTGTTTTTAGTTCCAGTGTCGGATATATAAAATGAGTAGATTAAATATTGCTAATGTCTTTTTACACTCAAGATATCAAAAGGTAGATGTATTTTTTTTAAATTTTTTATTGAGTCACCATGTGGAAAGTTACAAATTTTTCAGGTTTAAATCTCAGTTATACAATGCTCGAATACCCATCCCTTCACCAGTGCTCATATTCCACCACCAAGAATCCCAGTATAGCTCCACCCCGCCCCCTCCCACACCAAACCCCCCCACGCCCCTAGCCCCCCCACCCTAAGCCCCCCCGCCTGTGTAACTAATAAATTTCACTTTACTTTCACTTTGATTGCATACAATATTTCAACAAAACTCACTATTATTGTTTGGAGAGTCGCTCCCCTAAAGTCAGACCTGCTGAAAAGGAAGCATTAGATAATGTGTTTTCCATTGCTGAGGATGAAGAGGTATGAGTTCGAGTGACCACACTTAGCGGCCTCTCAGTTTTGGGTTTCTGTAATTTAGTATTTTAGTAACTAAGTCCAGAGAGATATCTGCCAGAAGTTGCATCGTTGCCAACTTGTACTTCTCAGTTACATTATATTCCACATATGAGTGCAATCTTTCTATGTCTGTCTCTTTCTTTCTGACTCATTTCACTCAACATGATACTTTCCATGTTGATCCACTTGTATGCAAATTTCATGACTTCATGTTTCCTGACAGCTACATAGTATTCCATTGTGTAAATATACCAGAGTTTCTTTAGCCAATCATCTGTTTTCGGGCACTCTGGTTTTTTCCATATTGTGGCTATTGTGAACAGAGCGGCAATGAACATGGAAATGCAGATGTCATCTCTACTATACCTTTTTGCCTCTCCGGGATATATTCCCAGGAGTGGTATTGCTGGGTCAAATGGGAGCTCAATTTCTAACTTTTTGAGAATCGTCCATATTGTTTTCCAAAAGGGCTGAACCAGTCGGCATTCCCACCAGCAGTGAAGGAGAGTCCCTTTCTCCCCACATCCACGCCAACACCGGTTGCTTTTGTTTTTGGGGATGTGAGCCAGTCTCTGTGGTGTGAGATGATATCTCATTGTTGTTTTGATCTGCATCTCCCTGATGATTAGTGATGTTGAACATTTTCTCATGTGCCTCTTAGCCATTCGGATTTCTTCTTTGGAAAAGTTTCTGTTCATATTTTTGTTTTTTTCTGGGGGGGAACCACATCTAGCTGTGCTCAGGGCTTACTACTAGCTCTTCACTCACTCAGGGATAATCCTGTTAGGGCTCAGGTGACCATCTGGGGTGTCAGGGATCAAACTAGGGTCAGGCACGTGCTAGGAAAATGCTTTACTTGATCAACTATGTCTCCAGCACATGTCCCTTTTCATTTTTTATACACTTTTGATTTTCATGTACCAAATTACCAAACCCTTCCTATAATGCTGTAGATCTCTCTTTCTTTAACTCTGTATAAGCACCTGAAGGTTGTGTCAGTGATGATTCCTCAGTATTTTGCAGTGAAACTTGGTAGAAAGAAAGATGTCATTTAGAGATACTGTGTGCAGTTAAAATTGGAATCCACACCAGCTAAGAATCAGATACTTGCCCACAAGAAAGCAAGTGTGTATGCTTGACTGGAGCAGAAAGTAATTGTAAGTCAAAGATAAATCATAAATGTGAAAAATAATACTTAGGGATGTTGGTAGACAGGTTTAAAGACCAATATAAAGCATTTGTATTTGATTTAAAAGAGATAACTAAAGTCAGGTAATTTTCTTGGAGACTATCAATAGATCATCCAGATTAGCTTTGAGATGAGATGAGATTCGGGCTTCTCAGTCAAAGCACTGGAGGGTAGCTTGACCAAAATATTCAAGAAAGGAGAGTCTATTGTATTAAGAGCAAACAGAAGGGGCGAGCAGCTGGCAAGAGGGACAATTTATAATATTCTAGGTGTTCTCTGATTAGAGAAGGCCCAGAGTTAAAAAGAGGAAAGAATAGGCAATGATGAAAAATGTTTCAATAATGAATTAGGAGAACTTGCCGATACACAAGTTACAGGAGGGCTGGAGGGAGTCACCTCCAACATTCGGATAGCATGCCAGCCATAAGAGGAGAATGGTAGCATGCCATTGATGGGAATGGAAAATTGGGGGAAAATGAGGGTCCTGTCTAGGTTGTAGCATGGATTTCCTTGCCACCTCTTTATTAATGCAGGTTTTATGACACAGGTGTAATAATTAATCTAAATGGCTAGCAGATGTGGCTATCTATCTTTAGGCACATTGGCTCCCATACAGTCTCCCAATCAGCAGTCTCAAATAAGGCCAAGGAAAATTAAAGAAAATAAATTCTGTTGAGATATTTATGAAGGCCACCTGGATAGAAACTTGACAGCTAAGAACTTGCCTGGATGCCAGGCAACAAAGAAAAGGTCAGAGAGCCTGGAGCCACAGAGTTTGGGGAATCAAGAAACAGAAATGGAAGGGGAGAGTGTTCAGTTTCATTGTCCCAAAAATATTAGAAGGGGAGTTTACCTTTGCGGGTTCCCTTCCCTCTATGGTCTCTCTATGTGTGCTAGAGAGCAGAGTGTCCCAATCCAGAGAACGTGCCGCACAGAGGTGCCCCAAGGTATCACGAGGCAGCTGCAGTTGGAAATTGTGTCCAGGGAGCCAGCAGCATAAGATTGGGAGGCCAATGAACATGACAGCAGAAACACAGGAAGAAACAAGTTCAGAAGAGAAGTAAGTTTGGAAAACAGCTGGGAAGCACTGCTCTATAGATATCTGCTCTGTAACTGTGGATCTCGTGGTGGTTCAATTACAAAAAGGCCCACTTTTCCTTTTTATTGCACTCTACCTGACTGAGTCTCTCTACTGGTCAGTGAGGGTTGTTACCCACCACCTCTTCTTCATTTCTGCTATGATTTCTTTGGTTTATGCTCTTAAATAGTCACCTCTGATAGAATTTTTCAATTGGTCTGCCCATTTTTAATTTATTTCCACTCTTACAGCATTGTATGAAGTGTATGATTCTTTGAAAAGTACTTGTCTTGAGGCCGGAACGATAGCACAGCGGGTAGGGCGTTTGCCTTGCACGTGGCCGACCCGGGTTCGATCCCCGGCATCCCATATGGTCCCCCAAGCACTGCCAGGAGTAATTCCTGAGTGCAAAGCCAGGAGTAACCTCTGAGCATCGCTGGGTGTGACCCAAAAAGCAAAAAAAAAAAAAAGTACTTGTCTTTTTAAAAGACAGGATGAGACCCTCATTCCTCTTACCTTTTAAAGCTTTATCATTTCATACTGCGTACTGAGTAAAATGCCTATGACTGCTATTAAGATCTGTATAAGGTAATTCAATTTATCTTTCCAGTCTGTTTTCATACAACTACACCTCAATTACACAAGCCCTTTGCTACAGAAAAACTAGCTAATCCCTGTAGCTCAGAAATAATGCTTACTTTTCTTTGACTAATTATACATTGCTTCAAGAACTTAAAAAAAACCTCTACTTTTCCCTCTACACTTGCTCAAAAGCATAATTCCACACTTTAAGGACGAATTCACAGCCCAATTGCATTAAATTTGTATTAAACTGACATGAAGTTAAAAATATGTGCTCTGAACTATCGTAAATTATGAGAATAAAGTTGTACAATGAGAGATAAATCACTGTTTTCCTGATATTTTCTATCTAATTGTAGAAATAATAGGACATATAAAAGGAGAAAGTAATGTAGTAATAGCCAGAAAAAATATACAAGTCCCCCACCACACACAAGTACACACAACCGCCTTTTTTTAGTGATCTCCCTTTTCAGCCTCTACACACTCCATGGTGAAGGAGGTTAAAAGGGGCAGGTTCATGGAAGACACACAAGACAAGCTATGGGGAAGAAACCACTGCTTCTATCCCACGGGGCTGTGATTTCTAAAGAATAGGGTCAAATTCGTTGCATGTGCTTTTCTCACTCTTTCCCTCATGCTTGCCATCTTATATAAGTATAGTTATAAAAATTCATATATGTGTATATACATATACATATATATGAAAAATGTAGCCCTAACCAACAGACAGAGCACCAAAAATGAGCAGCCCCATGTTCATGGAATTAACAAAGTGGTTGCTCACAGAGAGGAAATAGAAAAGTTATTTTTGTAAAGCTATGTCTGAATTCCAGGGCTTCCCTCCAATCCTTGTGAATTGATCCGACTGTACTGAAATACCAAAAAAATGTGAGAATTGAATGGAAAAAAACACTTTCCATGTCTTTTAGTCACTACTGGATGATGCACAAAAGAAGGACAAATCTGAATAGGGATGGATGCAATGACATTCTTAAAAACTGAATTGGCTCTAGAACAATAAGTAACAAAAAAGTGGGTTGGAAGTTTATTTTTTTTAATTTTTAATGTAGGAGTAGCACTGTTGTCCAGTGTCTCATCGTTTGCTCGAGTGGGCAACAGTAACATCTCCATTCTGAGACTTGTTACGGTTTTTGGCATATCGAATATGCCACAATTATTCTGTTTAGGTTTTCTATTTTCTCTGGATTTAATCTTGGAAATTCATATGGTTCCTGTGAATTTGTATGAATTCTTACATACCCATTTCCTCTAGGTTGTCAAATTTGGGGCATAAAATTGTTCATAGTAACCTCCTGTGATCTCTTATAACTCTGAAGTATCTTCTATAATTTCTCCCTGTCATCGCTGATTCTATTTATTTGAATTTTCTCTCTTCACTTCTTGATGAGTCTAGCTGATGGTTTGTTGATCTTATTTATTCTTTGAAAGAACCAAATCCTAGTTTTGTATTGTTTGTTTTCTATAATATTGATTTCTGCTCTAATTTTTATTATATGTGCCTTTTACTTTGTTTGGAATTAATTTATTGTTCTTTTCCTAGTTTTTATAGCTATAAGCATAGGTAATTGATGTGAGTCTTTTCTTTTTAACTGGTGTGCAAGTGCAAGTGATTAGCTATGGACTTTCCTTTTTATGCTGTGTTTGCTATGTTCGAAAGGTCCTGGTAATGTCCTCATTCCTGCTTGTCTCAAAGAAGCTTCTTTTTTTTTCGGGTCACACCCAATGATGCACAGGGGTTACTCCTGGCTCTACACTCAGGAATTACTCCTGGCAGTGCTGGGGGACCAGATGGGATGCTGGGAATCGAACCCGGGTCAGCTGCGTGCAAGGCAAACACCCTACCCGCTGTGCTATCACTCCAGCCCTCAAAGAACCTTCTTGTACGTATTTCTGGCTCTCTTTTTTGTTCTCCTGATTTGCCTATTCTTTGACCAATATTACACTCTCAACTGTTGCTTGACAAATCTTGATGTCAGGTTATACCAGATATCCAACTTGTTCTTTAATATTAAGTTGACTATTTGTGTCATTTTATTTTCCATGTAAACCTTAGAATCAGGATCCACAATGTAACTTTTGGAGAATCACATCTTGATAATATTACATTTTTTAGATCTATGAACAAAAAATCTATTTAGTTTTTAAATTAAAAAAATTAAATTAAAAATTACATCATTTATATAATCTCCAGATAATGAAACAAATAACTTGTTGGGTTTATTAATAAATATTTTCTTTTCAACTTGCTAAAGTAAATAGTGTTACATTCTTACTGTCCAAATCCATTTGTTGGTTTGTTGGAAAGTGCTTGACATCTTCTTGACATCAACCCCAAAACTCTAATCAGAAAAGACATCTGTACTCCTATGTTAATTGAAGCACTATCCACAATAGCGAAAATCTGAAAACTAGCCCAAATGTCCAAGAACAGATGACTAAATAAAGAAATTATGATTTCCCCACACAATGGTCTTCTATAGGAAAAGATAAAATCATGGAATTTGCTTCTACATGGATGAAACTAGAGGGTATTATGCTTCAGCATAATGAAGTAACCCAGAAGGAGCAAGACAGATACAGAATGACCTCTTTAGAGAGGTCATTATATGTGGAATATAAAGTAGAAAAAGGAAATAAGAGAAGGCCAAAAACAACAGCATCTTAGAAGTCTACAGAACAGAGCTTCCTGTAGCAGTGAGGGGACTAGGGAGAGTTTGGGTAATGCTAGGCTACACTGAGAGAGTGGTTGGTATAAACGGGCACTGGTTAGAGTATGGTGCTGGAATGTTGGATTCATGAAGCCTTATCATTAACAGTTTTGTAAAATTTTAAATCATGGTGACTAAAATAAAAAAATGAATTTCAAAACATTTGAAAAGTAAAACGGAACATAAATTAAAATGGTGGTGTGGTAAGTTATCTATCATGCAAAGCTGATACTACTGTATCACTCAATTCTTTGAGTCGATGGAATCATTTTTAGAGAAATGGAAAAAATACTTCAAATTCATGTGAAACCGTAAAATATTTAGTTTTAAATTGTCTTCTTGTTTTACATGAAAATTTTTAAAGGAAATAAAGAAAACATCTGACCCCTAAGCTGTTGATGTACAGCCCACTGACAAGCCAGAATTGTTCACCAATCTGCATGTTGGCAGACAGTGTAAGTGTAAGCCTTGGTAAATTCCATTTAGTCTATAGACATCTTTTTCCTACAGAAAGTGAATATAAATACTATTTAAAAGGCAATGATTTGCTTATCAGTGATATTCAGTGATAAGTGAATGGGCTCACTTATGTTTCTGTAAAGTGTCTACATGAAATTAATGAGCACAGTGGGTAGGGTGTTTGCCTTGCACTCGGCTGACTGGGTTCAATTCCTCTGGCCCTCTTGGAGAGCCCAGCAAGCTACCGAGAATATCCTGCCCACATGGCAGAGCCTGGCAAGCTACCTGTGGTGTATTCGATATGCCAAAAACAACAACAAGTCTCACAATGGAGACATTACTGGTGCCCGCTCGAGCAAATCAATGAACAACCGGATGACTGTGCTACAGTGCTTGACTTGATGAGAGAAGACGGACTTCCCAGATCCATGTCTCCAAATTGGCTATCATTGTACCAAATATGCTACAGTACCAGTATGTTAAAATGCTATATGGCAGAAGAATCATATTTCAAAATACTGCAACTAAAATCTATTCTTATCTAATTCAGAAATATATTGAGACTGTGGCAAAAAGTTAAACTGTTGAGAGTAAAACTGCTTTATAATTAAAACATAATTCATAAAAGTCTGGACAGAGAAATAATGCAGGGTAACTTGTATTTTTCCTTTCCGGCAGCCAACCCCAGTATAAAACCCAACACACATATGGTTCCCCAAGTCATGCCAGAAGTGATCCCAGAGCACAGAGTCAAAAGTGAGCTCTGAGCACCACAAGGTATAGCCCAGCCCCTTCTCTCCCAAAGTCATGAAACAACAATAAGAAAATAAACAAACCCATCAAAAATGAGAAAAGCTCAACAGATTCTTCTTTGAGAAGACATGTAAATGATCAACAAGCACATGAAAAAATGTTCATAGTTACATAGTCAGAAAATGTAAATCAAAATAAAACGGCAATGAGATATCATTTCACACCTAAGTATTTTACTCCCAGGTATCTATCAAAAAACAAAGTAAAACAAAATAAAAACCAGAAATACTAGTTCAAAAAAGAAATGCCATATTTATGTTCATTTATGTGCCATTCTTAATAGCCAAGATCTGGAAACAACTGAAATTCCTAACTTCAGATGCACAGATAAAGCTGATGTGAGCTACACACAGACACACACATGCATGTATATATTTATGTGTATATATTTATGTATATATATGTATATCCAGTGGAATATATCCAGTGGAATACTACTGAGCTATAGAAAAAATAAAATCTTGATTTTTCCTAAATCATGAAACTGCAGAGGGTTCATGCTCAGAAAAATAAATCAGAAGTAAAAAGATAATGCTGTGTGATAAGATTCACAAGTCGTTTTTTAAAAAATAAAACAAGATAGTAGACAATGTCCAATTTTAAAACGTAAGCAGACTTTTACCGCAGAATTAAGGTTACAAGTCAGGGGATGGGGAGAAAGAGTGGGCTGACAGGGTCTAATGGAATGTGGATGAGAGATATAGCGGCACCTTGATGATGGTGTGATAGGGTAACATTGGAATGCTAGACTGGCAAAACATGCACACTTTTTTAAATGAAAGCTACCTCAATAAAAAAAAACAGATTTTTTTTTTACTTGCCTTGCTTCATAGCATGCTTTAGTGTTTTAGACCATATTCTTTCCTTATTTTTCTTTTTCTTTATGTTTTTTTTAAATTTATTTATTTTTAATTAGTGAATCACCGTGAGGGCACATTTACAGATTTATACACTTTTGTGCTTATACTTCCCTCATACAAAGTTCGGGAACCTATCCCTTCACCAGTGCCCATTCTCCACCACCAGTAAACCCAGCATCCCTCCCACCCTCCCCAATCCCATCTCCCCCCACCCCACCCTGCCACTGTGGCAGGGGATTCCCTTCTGTTCTCTCTCTCTAATTAGCTGTTATGGTTTGCAATAAAGGTGTTGAGAGGCCTCTGTGCTCAGTCTCTAGCCCTCATTCAGCCAGCAACACCCTTCCCCCCGCATGGCCTTCGACTACTAATCATCAGAGAGATGCAGATCAAAACAACCATGAGATACCACCTCACACCACAGAGACTAGCACACATCCAAAAGAACAAAAGCAACCACTGTTGGAGAGGATGTGGGGAGAAAGGGACCCTTCTACACTGCTGGTGGGAATGCTGACTGGTTCAGCCCTTTTGGAAAACAATATGGACGATTCTCAAAAAACTAGAGGTTGAGCTCCCATTTGACCCAGCAATACCACTGCTGGGAATATATCCCAGAGAGGCAAAAAAGTATAGTAGAAATGACATCTGCACTTATATGTTCATTGCAGCACTGTTTACAATAGCCAGAATCTGGAAAAAACCTGAATGCCCTAGAACGGATGACTGGTTGAGGAAACTTTGGTACATCTATACAATGGAATACTATGCAGCTGTTAGAAAAAAAGGAGATCATGAATTTTGCATATAAGTGGATTGGCATGGAAAGTTTCATGCTGAGTGAAATGAGTCAAAAAGAGAGAGACAGACATAGAAAGATTGCACTCATCTGGTGTATATAGAATAACAGAGTGGGAGACTACCACCCAAGAATTGTAGAAATAAGTACCAGGAGGTTGACTCCATGGTTTGGAGGCTGGCCTCACATTCTGGGGAAAGGGAAACTCAGAGAAGGGATCACCAACCAAAAAAACAAATTTAAAACAATGATGGACTATTTACATCCAAACAGCACAATAACTTTCTATTGCTTTGTAACATATCGCCACAAAATTACTACTCCTAAAACAGTGCCCATTCATTATTTAAAGTTCTGTACATCAAGGTCAGAGTAACTGGGACCTCTGAAATGAAGGTTATCAAGTAGCTCTAAGTCCTTATCCAACACCACAAGTTTCTGTCTCTTGATGGCTACTGTTTGAGGACTAAATTCAACTTTCTGTGATTTTCAGTCATCTCCCCATGTAAATCTCTATAAAACATAGCAACTTCCTTCCTTCATGGCCATCAGAAAAGCGTCTCTCTCTAACTTTGACTTTCTTCTGTTTTGAGGGGAGGATCTACCTGGTGGTGCTCAGAGCCTCACCCAGCTGCATAATCAGAGAGCACATCTGGCGATGCTGTGTAAATCAGATGCAGTGCAGCGATTAAACCCCATTGTCAGTACTGCAGCCCCATGCAAGTAAGTGCCTTAACCTCCATACTAACACTGTCACTAACGTTGATCCTATTTTGACAAGAAAACATCAGTTTATTTTAAGTACTTTCCTGAATAAGTTAGTCCTGTAAAGAAAAGTCATTGTGATTAACTCATTCAGCAGAGCTCGGACCTTAATTAAATCTACATATTCTTTTCGCCTTTGTCATACAAAGTATTTTTAATTGTAGGAGTGAACCATACATATTCCATTCATCCTCAAGGTGAAAAGATTATCATTTACATGTACATCAGGGGACAGAAACTATGGAGACCACAAATGAAGTATGATAGGTTTAAAGATTCAGAGGAACTGAATGACAAGCTATCAAAATAACCTTAGAGATACAAACTAGATGTGCCTTTATAGAAAACTAGAAACTGATTTGCAGACCCCAAAAGCTAATAAGGAAAATACCAAGAGCTCCATCCAATATGAATTTTGGTTGAGGGGATTTTGAGATTGTTGTCATCACATTGGACTGACACAATGAATCTGTCTGATGTTAGCATGATAAAAGCACAGCTGCAAGTTAAAGTAAATTTTACATTTGTCTCTAATAAATTTTATCACCACATAAAAGAAGACAACTGTCCAAAACTCTAAATGCAATTCAAATAAATATTAGAAATGAAAACAGAAAGAGTTAAGTAGTATAGTAAACTATGGTATTTAAAAATAAACCAATCATTAGCTCAGGAAAAATAAAAAGCTGTGTTAATGTAAATAAAATATTTTTTAAGCTTGTGTGCAAATAACATTCCAATTTTTGGAATAGCAGTCAGCTGTACTGAGAGGACTTAGAAGGACAAATGTATGTGTATTAATATTCAAGAAAGGTTTGCCTTCATATTGCATTTTGAAAAGTCAGGAGAAAAACCGTAAAATGGCAGTAAGAGGGTGGACATAGGAAAGCTTTTGGTAAATATAGTAGCAGTTGAAAGAGTTGCATGTGATTTCCATTGGAAGTAGGATAGTGGAAAGTAGGGGGACAAGAATTTTTTTCTCTTAACCTTATGCTACTATTTAATTTTTTAAAAATTCATATTAGTGGTAAAGGGTAAAGAAAGGACTTAAAAACTCAGGAGAGGAATGTGTTCTTGTAGAGACACCTAACACAGAAGCAGAGATACAGTAGTTTTAGAAAGGGTAATTGCTACTTGAATGAGAGGCATTACTTCACTCAACCTTCTCAGTTCACTGATACGAGATCAAGTTCTATGATATAAGATGTATATTTCATCTCTGAGAGTTACTGTCAACAACAAAAATATAAAAATTTCAAAAGAAAGACTATAGAGGCCAAAATAACATAATTATTAAGAGCAAGAGTTTGTTTCAAATCTTTATCTTTGCAGCCAAGACTCTAGGTAAAAGGTTGGATCCAATATTTCTAGAGAAGCTGATTTTTTTTTTTTTTGCTTTTTGGGTCACACCCAGCGATGCACAGGGGTTACTCCTGGCTCTGCACTCAGGAATTACTCCTGGCGGTGCTCAGGGGACCATACGGGATGCAGGGAGTCAAACCTGGGTCGGCTGCGTGCAAGGCAAACACCCTATCCGCTGTGCTATCGCTCCAGCCTGAGAAGCTGATTTTTTATATGGAACAAAAGCATTCAAAGATTTGAGCCTATGGAAATGTGAAAAAAAGATATTCCTAACATGGAGAGCAGCTTTAGAAAACCTGACTTAAAAATAAAGTCTTGTGGGCAAAGGATATATATCATTAGAAGAATAAGATATAAAATTCAAGGCCGGGGCAGAATTTTTCAAATGTCATCAATTTAGGTCACATTATATTTTCTTTTTAATTTTAGCCTCTGGGATTTACAACAATGATAATGGTTTAATGCTGAAACATTCCAAAACCATACCCTCCACCAGAGAGTTGGCTGCCCCCACCATTGTCCCAGTTTCTACCCCCTCACACCCCTCCCCATCGCCCCTGCAGCTGCGTATGCTTTCCACTAAAGACCAGATCTCAGTTTCTGCTGTCTTTGGGCTTTTATTGTTTTCTTACTATTCCTTTATCTCACACATATGAGAGAGAGAACTCTGTGCCATTCTCTCATTCTCTGACTAACTTCATTCAGTGTGAGACTTCCCAGATCCATCTGTGCAGCAGCAAATTGCATTATTTCATCTATTCTTGTAGCTGGGTAGTATTCCATTGTGTATATGTACCATCCTTTATCCACTCATCTGCTCTTGGACACAGGTCGGTTCCAGGTTTTAGCTATAGTGAATAGTGCTCGCAATGAACATAGGAATTCAGATGTCTTTGCTTAATAGAGTTTTGGGAGTCTTCAGGTAAATAAAACTGAACAAGAGGAATTGCTAGACCATACGGAAGATAAATTCCTAGTTTTTAAAATAAGTGTCCATGTTGTTTTCCAAAAAGACTAAGCAAGACAACATTCCCATCAGCACTGTTTGTGTCCTTTGTGATGTGTGCCAATCTCGCTTGTGTGAGATGATATCTCACTGTTGTCTTATTTTCTTCTTTTCTCCATTTTTTTTAAGGTACCATGGTTATAAAGTTGTTGATTTGCATTTCCCTGATAATGAGTGAGGCAGATATTTTTTTTTAAATAAACTTTTGGTTGTATGTTTGAGGAAGTTTCTTCAAAACTTTTTTGAGGAAGTTTCTACTCATTTCTTTCCCCCATTTTTATGCTATACATATATTATTTAAGATATTATTTCATATTTTATGATCTGCATATATTTTGGACACTTAGGAATCATATTTCTGTATTTCTGTGTCAGTCCAATACCAGGCCAATGTGACAGATACAAAACAACTATCTAACTCAGTGTTTTAAATAGTCATCAAAATTAAGACTAAGAAATAGGAAAATTATATTTTGAAGTTGTCAAACATCTACTCAAGATCAAACATCTGGATGAACATTTAATTTAATTTTCCAGATGTTTTAGGATGGCTAGACATTTTTGCAACATGATTACAAAAATGTAATTAATTAAATACATTACAAATACCTAAATACTTTAAATTTCAAGCATAGTCTTAATTATGAATGTGTTATCTTTTTTCTGTATATTACATTCACCCACTCTTATAAGATTCTTAAATATGCTTAAGGCCATTGTGAATTTTCATATGTGAAAAGTATTAATTTCCCAGCTGGATGTTCATATTGCCAAAATAATAATGCATTATTCATAATAATGGAATGAACCATCCTAACATTTCATTTGTAATTACTTAATACTGGTCCACCCATTGTAAAAGTCATCTGATTTTGTTCTCTTTTTGGGGAACAGTTTCCTTTCCATCTTTCAGGTAATTATTATCTCCTAAAAATGAAATATTGTCTGTAACTTACATGTAATAAAGTACATACAAAAAAGGAGGAAGATAGACAAATCAGTGAGGTATCAAACCTCATCCTTCACTGACTTTTTGCCAATTCCTGCCTTTTTCAGGAGGGAAGCAACTTCAAGGTTACTTACTAAATTTATTTAAGGAGTTTCTTACTCTTTGACATCAATTCACTTATTTCATTAAAAATTGAATCCTAAGGAATATAACGTTGTTTCAGATCTTATTTATCAACCATAGTCAAAAGAAGCTATGTAGTCAAAAGAAGTCAAAATAACACAATGGTGTTGAGTTTATACTCTCCTACTCTCCTTAATTCAATATCCACAACACCCCAAGAGTGATAATATAATGTGTAATCAATAAAGTCACTATGCACAAAATAAGAAAATTTGAAATGGTTCTTATTTCAAATCCAGTGCTCATTTGCAACAGACAAGGTTTTCCAACATTGGGCTTGGTTAAAATCTTGGATTTAGAGATATTATGTGTCTTCAGAAAAAAAAGATTATTATAACTGAATGTATTTTCCCTAAATTTCTAAGTTGAAATTGATTCCCCATGATGATGTTGCCTGGAAGTGGGTCTTTTCGTGGTGCTTAGGTCCTCATGTCCTTCCATAGGGTGCCCCAGAGGGCTCCCTACCACATTCTACCTTTGCATACAGTGAGCAGATAGCTGAAAAGGCCATCTACAAACTAGCAAGCTGGATCTAAACAAATAATGAATTTTAAAATGATTTGAATTTAAACCTATCAGCTTGCAGACCTATGAGAAATCAAGTTTCTGCTTTAAAATAAGCCACCTCATCTGTCGTATATTTGTTAAAGAACTAGACTAAGATAAGGATATTCTTTAGTGAAATCCTTTATAGAAATTAGTTTGACTTTGCTGGATAGCATTTTCCAAACTTCTTTATAGATGAAACATTTTGTTAAAAGCACATTAAATGCCTATAGTCCTGTCATCTACACAATAATTTAGAAAATGATGTACTAAACTATTACAGACTTGTTCTCAGAGCATACAATTATTTGTGGTAGCAAATCCTCTTTTTTTTTCCCCTGCACAAATTTTCCCCTTACAAGACAGATGGCCCTGTCTAAAATGTCATTTGGTCCCTGCTAAGAGGTCCTTAAAATACAGTGCTATCAAAAACATTCGTGGGCATATTTGGTCAATGATTTGTTAGATACTTAACTTAGTTAAAATTCTATTTATGTTATTCTATTGTAATTCATGATGAGTTTCAGATTTTACATTCATTCTTATTCTTCCTCATCAAGTTCAATGGGTTAAAGTTTGAAGGTTGAAGTCTGTTTTGAATTCTACTTATTTGCCTCCTTAATGAGTTTCATTCTGGTAGTAGTAGCAGAACCTCTTCACCATGAACAACATAGACAGTTCTTCAAAGTTCCTGCAATCATGTTGCATCTAAATCTTTTGCATGCTCTTCTAGCCTATTTAGTGTTTCCCATACTTTCCCTTTGTTTTGCTTATGTTTTTTTGTCTCGTTTTGAATGATGCAAAGTTATCCCAAGAAGTGATAGATGTAACTAGGGTTGGGAAATTCTCCTCTCTTTATGTCAATACAATACTCTTTATTCTATTACAGGAATAGTAATGGTAGCAAAAAACATAATGTAATGTTGGCTTTTCTTTTTCTAAGTATACAATTTCTTCCATGTTGTACTGAGAATTTTCCAAAGTATATTATCTTGCAACAGAATGGTGATTTTAGTTTTATAGTTATCTAGAAAGGCGGGATGCTACGTGCAGAAGAACCATTTGCTTTGTTTTAATGATACCTGATTCAGCTGGTTGGATATACTGTCTGAGGACTTGGTGACCAATATTTAAAGGCAAGTAACTGTGGTAGTTCTCCCCAGTTATGACTTTTACACTGATATGATGCTTCTTACAACCCTTTGTGCTTGCTGTTTTGCACAGGGATGGGGACCATGCTGTTCACAGGCTGTATAAGGCACAGGAAATCACATGGTCTTGTCCTAGTACAAGATGAAGCAGACATGTGTGCTTCTCATCAGCTCCCTATGCATGGACCATTTGACTGTATTGTATAGCTCGTGAATGATGCTACAAATATTCAAAAAGCCTTTGGGCACCTACCTGCATTATATAAACAATGGATGATGTTATGACTATCCAAATAGCCCTTGGCAGAAAAAAATAGTTTCCCCACACTTTCGATATAGGATATTAAATCAAGAGAAATATAACCCACTAACCCTGGTTTAGAGGATGGTTGTATCACCCTGATGGCAGCTATGTCACTGATTACTATAATTAGTAACAACAAAAACTCACCTGTTATTATTCCTCTGTGAGAAAGATACTCTTGCAAGATGAAGGATACTCTGTAAGAAGAGTATCTCTGTAAAAAGACATTCTGAACAGGAAGGAAGATAATTTGTAAAGTGTTGATGTCAGTGTGCTCTCCACCTATTTGACATAGCAGTTAGTGAAGATCCTTCCAAATTCTGCCTTTAGTGGACTACCCAGCCATATTCATTTAAATCCACAATGACATATGACATATGACATGCCACTATGTAGCGTGGTATCTCAACTTCAACTTTTCATCCTCAGTGCTTTTCACTGATTGTAGAATTATCCTTCAATATACATGTGGAAGTTTGTCCTCCTAAAAAACACCCCTTATCTCCCCCACCCCTCCAGGATAGGATTTGCCCTAGGTAAGTATTACAATGCAAAGGGTTAGCAAAGAGTGCACCCAGGAAAGAATAATATAGCGGGAGAGAATAAAATATAACAAATATGCTGCAAAAATGAACCAGGCAATTATAGGGTCTTTAGCTGTAGGCACTACATGGGCAAAAATAGAACAGGAAACTGCCAGGACTTTTAAGCAGCTGTGCCTTCTAATGGCTATGTAAAATACCCCAGCCTCTGGTTTTCATGTACCTATTGAATGTTGATGCTCCTATGTCTTTAATGTCTCTGTTAACAGTGGCTCAC
This sequence comes from Sorex araneus, assembly GCF_027595985.1. Classification (NCBI taxonomy): domain Eukaryota; kingdom Metazoa; phylum Chordata; class Mammalia; order Eulipotyphla; family Soricidae; genus Sorex; species Sorex araneus. The sequence continues at coordinate 147,680,055 of NC_073304.1, read as the reverse complement.
TTGTTGGGAGCCCCAGAGAGGAAGAGAGAGCTATAATGTATTGAATAAATGCCGCCGCCCCCCCACCAGGTGTGGGACCACTGCCCAGATGACCTAAGGCTTGAACAGTTTCTGTGTATTTGTCTGTCCATTTTTTGTTTGTTTGTGATTAATAACTTATTTTATCTGTTATTTCTTGATTCTTTTCTAATGCTTTATTACTTTAAAACATGACCTGAAAACCTGTTGTGTTTTACCCATAATTGCTTGGGCATCTTTTAGAAATATGAAATCTAAGGTCCCATTTCAGGCCAGATGATCAGAAATATTCTCTCAGACAATTCTCGGGAAATTCATGAACATGAAGACTTGAAAAACCCTGTACTATCATACCATTAAGCTTTTTCTTGGCAGTTTAGCAATGGTCAGATTTCTAGTTGAAAGTACATCCCATACTAAGGAATAAATTACATACAAATTATTAAACATGTGGATGTGTACCCACACTTAAATAGCTGTAGGATAACATTGGTTTGCTGTTCTGCCTTGCCAGAAGGAGCTTAGGTTTATTGGGTTGCACCCATTCACAGTGCTCCCTAGGCACTCCCATTCCTCTGTGTTTATCTGTAACCTCTTTCTTTGTGCTCTGCTTCCCCAACTGATCAATCACCTATATCTCCTAATCAGACTGTTAACTTGTAAATATTGCTTTTCTCCATATAAATTTCAGGAGTGTTTTTTCTATTTCTTTGAAAAATGTCATGGGTATCCTGATAGGGACTGCATTAAATTTGTATAGTGCTTTGGGAAGTATTGCCATTTTGATAATGTTAATTCTCCCTATCCATGAGCAGAGGATGTGTCTCCATTTCCTAGTGTCCTCCTTTATTTCTTGAAGTAGTGTTTTGTAATTTTCCTTGCATAGGTCCTTCACCTCTTTGGTTAAGCTGATTCCAAGGTACTTGATCTTCTGAGGTACTATTGTGAACGGGATTGTTTTTTTAATGTCTCTTTCTTCTCTTTCATTATTTGTATATAAGAAAGCCATGGACTTTCAGGTGTTGATTTTGTAGCCTGCCACTTTACTATATTGACTTATTGTTTCTAGAAGCTTTTCTGTAGCGTCTTTAGGGTTTTCCAAGTATAGTATCATATTGTCTGCAAATAGTGATAACTTGACCTCTTCCTTTCCTATTTGTATGCCCTTGATATTTTTTTCTTGTCTAACTGCTATGCCAGGACTTCCAGAAATATATTGAATAAGAGTAGCGAAAGCGGGCAACCTTGCCTTGTGCCTGATCTTAGAGGGAAGGCTTTCAGTATTTCCCTATTAAGAATGATACTTGCCATGGGCTTTTGGTAGATGGCTCTGATATATTGAGGAAAGTTCCTTCGATTCCCATTCTGCTTAAATGAGTGCTGAATGTTGTCAAATGCTTTCTCTGCATCAATTGATATGATCATATGGTTTTTATTATTTCTTTTATTAATATGATGAATTATGTTGATTGACTTGTGAATGTTAAACCATCCTTGCATCCCTGGGATGAATCCTACTTGGTCATGGTGTATGATCTTTTTGATCTTTTGGATTCTATTTGCTAAAATTTTGCTGAGGATCTTTGCATCTGTGTTCATCAGGGATATAGGTCTGTAATTCTCTTTCTTTGTGGTATCTTTGTCTGTTTTTGGTATCAGGGTGATATTTGCTTCATAGAAACTGTTTGGAAGTGTTTTTGATACTTCAATTTCCTGGAAAAGCTTAAAGAGGATTGGGATTAAGTCCTCTTTAAAGGTTTGGAAGAATTCACTAGTAAATCCATCTGGGCCAGGACTTTTGTGCTTGGGGAGACTTTTTATTACCGTTTCAATTTCTTTGATGGTGATAGGTCTGTTCAGGTATTCCAGGTCTTCTTAGTTCAGCCTTGGGAGGCTATAGGAGTCTAGGAATTTATCCATTTCCTCGAGGTTTTCATGTTTCATGACATAAAGATTCTCAAAGTAATCTCTGAGGATCCCTTGAATGTCTGTAATTTCTGTTGTAATGTCCCCCTTTTCATTTCTAATTCGGCTCATTAGGGTTTTCTCACTCCCTTTTTTGTGAGTCTTGCTAAGTCTTGCTAAAGGTTTATCAATCTTGTTTATTTCCTCAAAGAACCAACTCTTGGTTTCATTGATCTTTCGGATTTTTTTTGTTTCCATCTCATTAATTTCCACTCTGAGTTTTATTATTTCCTTCCTCCTATTCGGATTGGGCTCTTTTTTGTTGGTCATTCTCCAAGCTCTTAAGCTGTGAGGTTAGGTTACTTATGTGGGCTCCCACCTTCTTCCTGAAGAATGCTTGTAGAACTATGAACTTTCCTATTAACACAGCTTTTGCTGTGTCCCATAGGTTTTGGTAACTCGTGCCCTTATTGTCGTTTATTTCCAGGAATCTTTTGATTTCCTCTTTGATTTCCTTTCTAAGCCACTCATTGTCCAATAGTGAGCTGTTTAATTTACAGGTGTTTGATTTCATTTTCTGTTTGTGTGTGTGATTTATTTCTAATTTCAGTGCATTATGGTCTGAGAAGATCGTTGATACAATATCTATCTTCTTAATTTTATGGCGGTACCCTCATGAATAGCTAAAGCAATCCTTGGAAAAAAGAAGATGAAAAAAAAAGTCACCTTCCCCAACTTCAAACTCTACTACAAAGCAGTAGTAATTAAAACAGCATGGTATTGGGCTAAAAACAGACCTGCAAACCAATGGAAAAGAGTTGACTATCATGTCACAGACCCCCAAATATATGGCCACTTAATCTTTGACAAAGGAGCAAGAAGTGCAAAGTGGAACAAGGAAAGCCTCTTCAACAAGTGGTGCTGGGAAAACTGGGTAGCTACCTGCAAAAAAATGAACTATGACCTCTGTCTAATGCCATGCACAAAAGTCAGATCAAAGTGGATTAAAGACCAGACATGAATCTATGAGGTTCATAGAAGAAAATGTAGGCAGAACTCTTCATGACATTGAAGCTAAAAGCATCTTTAAGTACGAAAAAGCACTGACCATGCAAGTGGAAGCAAACATAAACAAATGGTACTACATCAAACTAAGAAGCTTCTGCACTTCAAAAGAAACAGTGACCAAAATACAGAAAGAGCCCACAGAATGGGAAAAAATATTTACCCAATACCCATCTGATAAGGGATTAATATCCAGGATATACAAAATACTTGTAGAATTGTATAAGAAAATAACCTCCAACCCCATCAAAAAATAGGGAGAAGCTATGAACAGAAATTTCCTCAAGAAAGAAATACAAATGGCCCAAAGGCACATGAAAAAATGCTCCACATCATTAGTCATCAGGGAGATGCAAATCAAAGCAACAATGAGCTATCATCTCATACCACTGAGACTGACACACATTCAAAAGAACAAAAGCAACCAGTGCTGGCATGGATGTGGGGAAAAAGGGACGCTCCTTCATTGTTGGAGGGAATGCCAACTGGTTCAGCCTTTCTGGAAAACAATATGGACAGTCCTTCAAAAACTAGAAATTGAGCTTCCATATGACCCCACGATACCACTTCTGGGAATATATTCCAAGGATGCAAAAGACACAGTAGAAATGCTACCTGTACCTATATGTTTATTGCAGCACTGTTCCGAATAGCCAAAATATGGAAACAACCCGAGTGCCCTAAGACAGATGACTGGTTAAAGAAACTTTGGTACATCTACAGAATGGAATACTATGCAGCTGTTAGGAGAGATGAAGTCATGAAATTTGCTTATAAATGGATAGACATGGAGAGTATCATGCTAACTGGAATGAGTCAGAAAGAGAGGGACAGACACAGAGGGACTGCACTCCTTTGTGGAGTGTAGGGTAACATCACATGAGGCTGACACCCAAGGAGTAGATACAAGGGCCAGGGGGATTGCCCCATAGCTGGAAGACTGCTTCATGAGCGGAGGGGAGAAGGCAGATGGAATAGAGAAGGGATCACTGAGAAAATGACGGCTAGAGGAGCTAGTTGGGATGGGAGATGCATGCCGAAAGTAGATAATGGACCAAACACGATGACCTCTCAGTGTCTGTGTTGCAAGCTATAATACCCCAAAGTAGAGAGAGAGTATGGGGAATATTGTCTGTCTTAGAGGCAGGGAGAGGGTGGAAAAGGGAGGGTATACCCAGGATATTGGTGGTGGGGAACTTGCACTGGTGGAGGGATGGGTGTTTGATCATTGTGAGACTGTAACCCAAACATGAAAGCTTGTGACTATCTCACGGTGATTCAATAAAATTTTTAAAATTAAAAAAAAATATTGCTTTTCTCTTCTCCTATGTCCTTTGCATAATTAATTCAGAGCAGTGTCCTTTTTGTATAGACACAGGAAGACAGTTAATGCTATGCTTTTGTAACTTGGGAGTTAATTGATTTTGAATAATATTCACTCCCGGGCATCTTTTCTCATGACTTAAACCACAGTTGCTCTTACTTCCTAGCATCCCAATATCAGGATCCCAAAAAGGGACTGGATGGACCCAAAGCAAGCTGTGAGCTATCCTGGCATCGAAATGGGTCAGACCAAAGCATCATAGTACTATAATTTAAGAGCATGTTCATGGACAAATTCTGTCATGATACAAAAAGTAACAACTAGATTAGGACCCTGCTAGTATTAGGGAAGATTAATCTAGCCTGAGCACTGTAGTCTGAGATTTATAGTGAGATGCCCCTAGGAGAGCCACCCTACAAGCTTAATGTATCTCTTACTGTGGCCATACAAAATGACTAATATTATTAAGAAGTAAAATTAAGATGAATGCTTAAATGATTGTTGGACCAAGGAAAGGAGAAAAACCCCTAGGTGGTAGTTGACCCTTAAGCCAGATATCCTGGCTGTGGGTGGTCAGGAAGGGCTTTGATATGTTGATTGTGCTACCTGACCTAGATGTTGTTGCTACCCCCCAATGCTGGGAGTTGAGAGAGACTAGGGAGAGACCAAGGCCACAAGTCGGAGCACGAAGAGACAAAAGGAGACGATAATGAGGGGCTTAGTGAGATTGGAACATGCATGTGAGGAGAATGGAATGAACTGATCACCAACCAGCCTGGCCCTCGCTTCCTCTTTTGTCCGCCCATGGCATAGGACATCCTGGGTGGGGAAGTGGCATGAGACCACTGAAAGGCAGGTGGCAGAGAGCCGTGGGAGTCCTAGTCATTTGGTGTTTACACACATAGCAATAATCATATTTATTTCAAAGTTCCTCAAAAATGATCATTGCATAAAATAATACACCTCATCTAGTCTGTTTTATCTCACCATTGTTTTCACTATTATTTATGCTCCAGCCATACTGAGTTACTGCAATTTGCTAGACTCATTTTTTTCTTTCTGTTACTTTGCCCATTGACTCCCTTCTGCCTATCTTTTCAATTTCTCTTTTCTTAGTCCATGCTAAGAATTATTCCCTTACCCAAAAATCTATTCATTTTTAGTAAACACTTATATACCTATCTGCTACCAGTAGCCTTTACTGGAGCACTTGACATACTATTAAAACTGACTTATTGTTTATACTAAATCAGAAATTCCTTTCTAAAGAGAGGAATAATTTCCTTCATCCAATATTTAATGTTCAAGTTTCCTAACTATATATTCTATGAACAATGAATACACTAAGGATTTATGGTATAAAATTCCTTAAAATTTTCTTATTGAATCACCGTGAGATATATAGTTGCAAATTTATTCATGATTGAGTTTCAGTCATACATGGTTTCAACGCCCATCTCTTCACCAGTGTTTATTTCCCACCACCAATGTCCCCAATTTCCTTCCTACCCTCACATGCCCCTGCCCTCAGCCCAGGCCCTGCAGCCTGCCTCTACGGCAGACACTTCTCTCTCTCTCTCTCACTTGTGTGTGGGGGGGTTTCTCTCTCTCTCTCTCTCTCTCTCTCTCTCTCTCTCTCTCTCTCTCTCTCTCTCTTACAAAGGTATAAAGTGTCAGTTGATATTCTCAGAATACTGTTTACATGGGAAAGGTTGGAATTTGTCCTGTCTATTTTGGCGACAACTCAATTAAAACTTTATTCTATATCCTCTAAAGTTTCCTAAATTTTTACTAAAAATATAACTATATATATAATACAAAACTCTATGTTCTCATCTTAAAAATTAAATAAAAAATTAAAATTGGGGTATATTGGGCTATACTACCCAGGACTTTTTGTGAATGGAATTTGTATTTGGAAAGTCTTTGAGCAACGATATACCACCAGAAAAATATGGCTCTTGCACAAAACCTGAGGTTTCCTTTGGGGAATGATCAGGATGTTGTATGGCTCAGCTCAGGGCTTACTCCTAAGTGTGTGCCTAAGGATCACTCCTGACAGTGCTCTGGGAAGCATCCACGGTACCAGTGATTGAACTCAAACCAGCCATGTGCTAGGCAAATACTTACCCATCCTATCTTTCCCACCTGGGGTTTCTTATCATATGTTGGAGACAATATTTACCTTCTTTGAATCTTTAACAGTGCAAGAGGAAACAAGCCTTTTCTTAATTGTAGGCCACTCAGTTTATCTTAAAGTATCCGGATGAAAAACACAGATTAGCCAGCTGTAGGGTTGGAAGCAAATTGCCATTATTTTACAGACTATAGGAAATTCCAAATAAAAGAATTTCATTTGCCACTTAAATTCTTGGCTTGGGACAATAACAACAATTTTCCCAAGGATAGCAGAGAGCATTTCCATTGTTCAACTCAGCATTCCATTCAAGACTTAATGACAGAAGGCATTGCAATTCTAATTATTCTCTTCTGGGTCCCACCCAGGCCACCCTCCAGCAGCTTCTCTGAAGCCCAACCCAAACCCTGTAGAAAGGACACCGAGTCGGTGTTTATGGCTAGACTGTCTCCAATTAGTCAGAATGAGAACAATGATTGACCTTTCCTTTGGAGCCAACTGGGAAAAATCATTTCTTTTGGGTGGGATAGGGAAGGAATGTTTAGCCAAAGGATCAAATTCCGTTCATGAATCTTCAGGGATGTATACTGACCATAACCCATTCCACCCCAGCAGCCAGAAGCCTAAATTGAAGAGACTTGCGGCAGTGGCTGAGAACAGGCGAAATCACTGCTTCTCAAAGCACATAAAAAATTTACCTAGGGGTTCGCTTTCCAAAGACAAGTCCTCATTACTGAGAGAGATCCAAGCTGAAATTGAAGAATAATGCTTCCTCTCCCAAGGTCTGTCCCAAAAAATCTGCAGACCCAAATGAAGGGAAAGAAAATCTCAAAACAAATGGGCGGGGGGGTGGGGCAGGAGGAATGGTCAGTAATACTGTTCAGGCTGCTAAACAACCTGATGCCTAGATGCCATAAAACTACATTTCCAGCTAGTTAGTGATAAAATCATACCAAGACCTCAATGACTAATAACATCAAGACAAAGGAATAAGGACCAAACTGAAAGTAAAAGAGATACCAGCCTGAAGACCAATAATTGACATGGACAGCAGTCCTTGCCCCAAAGACAGTTTGTCTTTGGTTTACCTTTCACCCTTATTGATTGTAGATTTGTAGATAAGAGTTTGTCTCGGGGAGCCAGGCTTTGAGGAGATTTTCCTCTTTATTCTGATGCCTACTGGTATGAACATACTTTTCCTAAAAGTATACTACCCTATTCTCTTTGTAATATCCCTTCTTGTCACCATTTCAAAAATATGGATGCTTTGGGGACATGAGTTCTCCATCTTCCAAGTTCTCCATCTTCCAAGTGTACTGCAACAAAGCTCTTTCTCAGCCTGACACTGCATCTCTCACTGATTTGGCCCCAGAGTATCAATAGAACCATACTTTTTGCAGTTACAAAAGGTCAGATTCAAATAATAGCTTTTATGTCTAAGGAGAGGAAATAATTTTTCTATAATTTTCAATAGTCATATCTTGTTTTAATATTTATAATACAATGAGAAAAATAAAGCTTTTGAGGTACTGTATCTAATTGTGCTTCTAATTGGTAAAACACTCAATAAATATTTATTGTGGTGGTTTAATATGACTTACTCAGAACTGAGTGCATTTGAATAGTGTAAATTAAAAAATTCTAAGTTCTAAAAATAAAACCCAATTTTGAATAGTAGAATTTATAGCTACAATTAAAAAATTGATTTTAGAGCAAGTGTCTGTCTAGAATTTCAGTATATAGAATTGTGTATTATAAATATATGTAGTTATACATATACACATATGTATACAGTCATACACTTGCATTATATATGACTAATTCCCTATCTATGGAATCTGATCCTCATGCTAACTTTGGATCACTCATTATTTTCTCCTAAAATCCTTAAACCTTGATGCATAATATTTTTAAATTGTGACAACTTTTCCACTTTGTTTTATAAAACCAACCATAGATTGACTAGTAAACCTCTTCTTGAATTCTTCTTTGCTTGGAGAATTTTATAAAGCATCTCTTGGTGTTTTCTAAGTTTCTGGTTACTGCACCACTGCAAAGTTGTGAAAAGGAACAGTCTTATTATACAATTCCAGAATGCAATAGGAATCTGAAGAAATAGTGAGCCCATGTAATTGTTAGAACTGGACATTCACTAGAGTTTCTGTCTCTATTACCTTGGTACTCAAGCAAATTCAGGCAGCCTTTGACTATAGGCTAATGAGAACAGAAAATAAAAATGGACTTTAAAATTAGGGGCAAGAGAAGAAAATAGAGTAGAAAAAACTGAGCAAGAGGAGTCCCAAAGAAACGCTAGCCAAATACACTTAATAATTTTTGCATCTGGTGGGGAAATAGCCAGGAAAGAACCCCTGTGTAGGTGGTGGGTCCTGAGGGATTGTCAGGCTGATGGAGCTATCATTCACATGCTCCACAGCTGGCCCTCACTTGGCCCCATCCTCATAAGCTGGAACTTACATCAGTGGACAGTCTCCTCTGCTGGGCACCTCTGCCTTTAGAGGAGCAGAGGACTTACCTCAAAAGGTTGCTCTGGGGAAAATATTACTAATAAGCAGAAAGTCAGAGAAATGGATATTCACCCTCCCCTGTACCTGGTATATCACACCTCCCACATAGCCCAGAAGAGGCCCCCACAGAGAGTGTGGGATAGCAGAATGCCTCCACAGCAAAGCCAGATGCTGCTGAAGGTTTCCTGTGCAGTGAAGTTGAGGAGAGTTGGCAGGATTGTTAAAAAGAGGCCAGAGCAGTTTTCACTTCATTGAATGAACTGAGGCAATTTGCTCACCTCTCAAGCCTGTTGCCTTGTTTTCTTCTTCTCCAATTGAAATAGCATTGTTAGTTCAAACCATTTCTTGATTAGCAAGTAGTCAACAGCAAAGTGTTGCTGAGAATATCAAAATTCAGAGTGAAATGGCATCAGGTCCACATTTTGTAGTTTCTCTTTCCTACATGGAAGCTGAATTAAGAACAAAATTTAAAAAGAAAATCAATGGCTGAAATTAAAGTACCATTTATTATTTTTTTCTATTCTTCCCTGACAATAGTCCTCAAAATTAGCTGTTGTTAGTTGCAAAGGATAACAACTTAGCTAATTTCTTGTCTTCTTATATTAACAACCAAAAAATCCATATCGATAGAATAGAACTATGGGTTACTAACAATTTATTAAGACATAAAGGTATACAAGGAGTATGTAATGCATGTGTTGTATTAGAATTAAAAAAATCCAAGTTACCAACAAACACCAAGAACTATATTTCCTTGGAAGCCCTTTCTGATTGTCTTCCTCCCTTTTCCTGAAATCTAATCAATATGTTGTATTTGATTTTTATTATTTCTTTGGTTTTCTTTAGAGTTTTGCTAGAAAGCTGTGTTTTCAAGTAAAAGTTTTTGTTAGTTTGTTTCTTTATTAAACTATATTTAGTGGACTCATAATAATTATCTTCTTAATTACTTTTTATGAGTTATGATTATTTTGTTCCAGGGACCCAACTATATGCACATTGGACTCCTAGATATTATTGCCCGAGACCCCAGAGTTCTCCACATCTATCTTTCTTTACCTACCAATAAAACTATTTTTTTGTTATTCAACTTGGACAGTTCATCCTTAAGTTCATTGACCCTTTGCCTACAGGACAATAAGTCCATTAGTAAAATTTCATACTTCAGGTATTATAATTCTCCATTCCAGTTAGTTAATTTATTTCTTTGCTAAGGATTTCATTTGTTATGAAGATGTTCTAATTTATAGTCTTAAAAAATCATTATAATATTTGATTGAGAATCTTATCCATAAGGAATAATTACAGGTTTAGCTTTTATTGATTGTTCTATCTCTTTAGAATTGGTCAGGGAACCAGAGAGATTGTACAGGGGGTGATATCTTTTGTGTGAAGAGCCTGCCTTCAGTTACCCAAAACTGTGTATGGTCCCCCAGGCACCGCCAGGAACACCCCTGAACACAACCAGGTTTAGTCCAAAACCCCAGCCATCACCAACTTCTACGCTTTCCAGCCAAAACTCAGAATGGTGTCAGGCTTTTGTGCTGCTTCGCTTGTCTTGCAATTTAAAATTATATCATGAAAATATGTATATTAGCAGGTATTTATTTGATACACCAGAAGCTCTGTTTTTCTACAGTGAGTGGCTGCTCAAAAAAAATCTGTTTACTTTTTTTTTCTTCCATCTGGCTGCACAAAATCTGTTCTCAATTGCTTTGTCAAAGAAGTCTGACCATCTCATAGGTGGCCACGCAGTTATTAGACGTCCTGTGGTGAAATCCAGTCGGTAACAGCTCTAGTCCAGCGGTCATCTCTGAATTGCATTACATGTCTGGCCCATCTGAATTTTGATGCCTTGGCAAATGAGACAGTGTCCCTGATTCTTTATCTTCGACGGAAGTCAAACTCCAGATTCCTTCTCTCACTTGAGTGAAACATGATAGTACAAGTATAGCTCTTTCGATTCCTCTTTGGGATACCCGAATAGCATTCTTATCCTGTTTGCATAGGGCCCAGGTCTCTGAGGCGTATGTCAGTGCAGGAAGAATGGTGGAGTCGAAAAGATGTACCTAGAGCCAGAGGTTCTTCGTCCTCTTAACCACTTCTTTGACGTTCTTGAAGGCATTCCATGCTTCTCTCTTCCTCTGCACAGTTCTGGTGCCAAGTCGTTCCTCATGTTGAGTTCTCGACCCAGATGCAAATAGCTGCTGCATTTGGAGATGTTCGTTCCATTGAGAGCAAATGGAACGTCAGGGACTTGTTCATTTTTCATAAGCATTGTCTTTGTGAGATTCAGCTGCAGTCCGACCTTTCCACACTCAAGCTAGAAGTTGGCCAGCATTTGTGCTGCTTGGCTAATGTTTGGTGTTATTAGAATGATGTCATCAGCAAAGCAGAGGTGGTGTAGTTGGCAACCATCTATCTTCACTCCCATTCCTTCCCATTCTAGTCATAGCATGGTGTTCTTGAGGGTGGCACTGAAGAGTTTCAGTGAAATGGTATCGTTCTGCCGAACCCCTCTTTATGTTGATGGTCACTTGTAGAATGGTGAGATCCTGGTGGTGAATCTGTAATACAGCTCACGGAGGATCTTGATGTACTGAGTTTGAATGCTCTGTTTGGCTAGGGCTTTGATGACTGCTTCAATCTCAACAGAATCAAAGGCCTTCTTTAAATCAATGAATGTTAGACAGAGCGGCATCTTGAACTTTCTCAAAGGCCTTCTTTAAATCGATGAACGTTAGACAGAGTGGCATCTTGAACTCTTGCGAAACTTCAATGAGCTAGGTCACCGTGTGGATTCTTCAGGTGTTCAGGTCTGACCTTGTCTGTAAGTGTCTTTACAGACAAAATGGCGTGTCGGATTTCAGAAGGGAAAACATTGGGAATGACATATCCATCCTGCAGAATTGGTATGTGGGCAGGTGGATGTGGCTGTCAAAGAGATCCAAGTAGAAGTCGTGAATAATCCTCTCCATTGCCCTTCTGAAAGATGTGATAGATCCATCAGGATGTTGGAGGGCAGTTATCTTGGTCTTGTAGTTGGCGAAGGATAGGGAAGCATTGCGAATAGTTTTCCAGGCATCTGCTGCATCAGTCAACACTGCTGCTTTTCTCTCTTTGAGGTCTTCCTCTATCTCTTCTCTGCACTGCTTTGCGAGCTCGGACGTTAGCTTGTGATTGCCTGAGGCCAGTGCCAAACCATGTTGGAGAATGAACTCGAGAGTTTCCGAAGACAGGCATCTGTTTGTGTCTTTCTCACTCTAACTCAATAGACTCTTTAAATATCGTAATTTCAAGTTCTATTACATTTTAAGGAATGTAATGGGATTTAGGGTATCAAAGCATAAATATTGATGGGGTGAGACCATTCCACTCATGTCAGCTTGTATGATTTTCTCATGTATGATTCTCGTTTCTTTTTTTTTAACAAGCTTTTTTTACAGAGGCCATATCCAACAGAATTCATCAGGAAACTTCCAGAAATACTCAATTCTGAACTACAGTCTGATAGTTTTGTGCTTGGTTCAGCAATATTTGGGGGCCACCAGGGTTCTTAAGGACACCCAGTGGTTCTTAAGGACATGTATACTGGGAATGGAACTCAAGGCCTCAATTTGCTAGATATATAATCTACCATATGAGCCTCTGCTTCTTCAAACACTATTTTAACTATTTAGCATCATCTTGCCTGAAAAATTTAAATAGTCATTTAGAATTTTTACTTTGTTAGGACTTTAAGATAGTCACTGGCATATATCTATTTTGTCTTTGTACAGTTGTGTCTTCTATTCTTTATTCAATACCAGATATAATTTATATTATAAATTTTATTAAGAATCAAGGTCCCAAATTAGATATTCTTAGTCTGAAGGGCATGGCTCAAGAATAAAAATATTGAAGAACCTGGGAATCTCGAATGAGCAGAGACCTGCCACCACTGTTTCTGCCTCACCTGCATCACTAATATTGCTAAAATTCAGTAAAGGGTTAAGAAGTCATTATTTGGTAGGCAAAACCAGAAGTTAACCCTTGCTGTGGAGTCTAAGAGATAGTCCAAGACTATCCGACCCTCATTTGATCTTCTCTATGCTTCCCCAAGCACTCAGATGTGACCCTGGAGCTTTTCCTCGCCACCAGGATGGCCTGAGAGTAAACCAAGCATTGCAGAACTTCCAGCATCACTGTATCCTCCAGTCCTCACGCAGTTATCCAGCCCAACTGACTGAGGATTGCCAGGAGAGTTTCCTGAGCACCACTGGAGAGTCCCCCCTAAAAAGAACATTTGCAATATTGAATGTTGCTAGTGATGCTGAGGGAGGGCAATAATTAGACAACAAATATGATTATTTCGATTTTGAATTGTTGTGATTCAATAGTTCTTTGCTTTCTGTAGACAGATCTTTTTTTTTAATTAATTTATTTTTTATTTAGTGAGTCACAGTGAGGGTACAGTTACAACTGTAGACAGATCTTAGATTCCTTGAACTTATTAAATTCCATTGGCTTCTGAGTTAAATTATTAATTAAATTCTGTTTTCTTTTCATAGCTAGGCTTTTTTTGCAATTACTTCCATATCATTAGAATCTTTATTCAAGCAAATTTGGATTATTCATCTCTTAGATTTGCTTCTGCTATTATTTCTTTGCTCATATTATGTCTTAAATCTCTGATATTATTTTTTTGTATTCCCTATCCACTGACAGTCCTACTTCATAGTTTGAATAAAAACTTACATCGCCTGGTATGTTTCTCTGATTATTTCAGCTCACAGTTCCTTCATATGACTTCTGCAAGCCACAGATCTTCATTTGTAGAAGCCTCTTTAGGATTATTTGGGGAATCAAAGATAATGCTTTTAAAATATAACACAATATCAAATGCTTATTTGGAATTTACTTTATGCCATATATTGTCTTACAGTCAGCAGAAGACACAGGACTTCAACTCAGAAGGCTCTAGACACATTCTCACAGCAAATATACTGTTTCTGAACAAAAATAACTCTCAATTGATGGTAGCTATTATTGTTTTTACTATCTATGACTACTTAACTCTCTTGTTTGTGTTTGCGAAAACTGGAAGTGCTCTGGGTGTTCCTGGCTGTACACTCAGGGATCGATTGTGGCAATACTCAGGTCAGGGAATTTTACGGGGTTCCAGGGACTGAACCTGGCTCATCTGCTTACTGGCCCAGACTACTTAATTTTTTATGAAAGAATTTCTTATTTTGCTAATATTAGTTTTAGTTGTTTGGAAACAAAGACACTACCTCACGTCACAATTTTTTAAAATATACTTTTATAAGAGGCACTTAACTGTTAAATAAATGAAAAGATGATTGAACCAATCATAGAAGTATACTTTATCTGATCTTAAAATCACTATTTTACTTATCACTCAAACAGTTGGGATAAAAGAATATTTATAAAGTGTCTGCTTCATTTTCCCAAGAGATTGATCTTCAATATTATTATTAATTATCTCTGTGCACTCCTGGAGTTATTCTTAAGCATTATACCAGGTTTCACATTCCTTGGAGCTTTTCTCATCAGAATCTGTATTCGGTGACTTCCTGTGATGACTAAGAAATCAAAATATCAATTCTGATCAGGATAAGCAGAGACTGAGAGAAAAAAGAAATGAGTTTCTGATGCCCAAGCAAGTTTGAGACTTTGGGTTTGATTTAGACTAATTGCTGCAACAATATCCACAATGTATTGTTTAAAAAATTGCTGCAAGCTGGCTGTATGGAATTTGAGAAAACGTATTTAGACTATTGGGATGGTTAAATAAGTAAAGGGACTTATGTGTAATATTTAGCATTTCTTGTGACTTAACCATCAAAGTTGGACAACTTATTACTTTAAAAAGCTTCCTAGGGGACAGGAATAATAGTACAGTGGATAAGGTGTTTGCTTTGCATACAGCTGACCCAAGTTCAGCCCCTGGCATTCAATCCCACAAGATCCTCCAAGCACTCTCAGGAGTAATTCCTGAGTGCAAATCCAGGAGTAACATCTGAACATCACTGAGTGTAGCCCATATTCCCCTATCAACGCCCCCCCCCACCACCAAATAAAAAAAGAAAGAAAAAACTTCCTTAGGGACTCCTCTTTAGTAAAATACATTTTGCTTATATGAGCATTGGGCTGGATTCCAAACACCAAATAAAACAAAAACTAAACAAAGCAGGAAAAAAGAGTTAGTGATCTTTACTTGTTCCTGTAACTGGTCATTCTTTCTTCACAGACCTGGTGAGAGTGGGCAACTTTTTCTTATGCCTAATTTTAGCTCTAAAGCTTTCAATTTTTAACCAGGGAGTATGATGTTTGCTGTGTGCTTATGATAAGTGGCTTTAACTATGTAGAGAAAATTGATTCAACTCTCATTTTATTTATTTTTTTAAAAAATCATGAATAGGTGTTGATCTTTTTGAATGCTCTCTCTGTATTTTTATATGATCACATGATTTTTATTTTTCCTTTGATCAATGTATTATGGTGTATTATATTAATTGTATATGTAGGCATACAACTGAAACTGGGTCAAAGACCAATATTAGATATAGGCATCTGTCCTCGCCCCGAAGTCTAAAGATGGAGACAACTTGTCTTCAATTTGGATCAACCCTTGAGGAGATTTTATTGTTCATTCCTGGTGGCAACTGGTACAGCACACTCATCCTTCCCTGTTCTTTCCCTATAAGAACCTCTGTGACTGTGCGGACAAGATAGCTCCTTGGAAGACATGAGTCTTCCAATAAAGTGCTCACTCAAACTACCACTGTTTCTCTCCTTTGATTGGACTTGAGTGGCAATAAAACAGGGTTCACAGTTACATTACAATTTATTTACTCATTGACCAGGAAGCAGGTGTTTGAGACATTTCAAAAATGTTGACATTATAAACAAAGATTCAAATAACTATATAGATGGTTTTGTGTAAAGGTCTTTTTTCTTGTTTTTTGCTTTTTGAGTCACACTTGATGATGCACAGGAGTTACTCCTGGCTCATGCACTCAGAAATTACTCCTGGCAGTGCTCAGGGTACCATATGGGAGGCTGGGAATCGAACCCAGGTCGGCTGCGTGCAAGACAAATGCTCTACCTGCTGTGCTATCACTCCAGCTCCCTGTAAAGATCTTTTTGTTGTTGTTGATCTTTAACCTGGTGGTGCTCAGAGTGCTCAGGTCTTATTCCTACCTCTGTGCTTAGGAGCCATTTTTGCTGGTGCTCAGGATGGGACCTGGGTCAACCTCATAGAGGACAAGCACCTTGCCTGCCATACTATCTCTCTAAACCCGTTTGCTAATGGTTTTAGTTTAATCTTGATTTTCTTTTTAATGATGGAAACAAAACAAATCTAAAACCACAGTTTCTGGAAGAACATTTGTTCTTGTCAGTCTTGCGTCTCTCCTGAACTTGACTGTGGCCTCTCTCTGGGCTGGTGCTTAAACACGGGGTCTCTGAGACATCCTTATTGAGGTCGGTCTGTTTAAGGGATGCTCACAAAATACCTTGTGGGCATGTGGTGACTATACTTATAAACTTTTATAAAAGACTTGATCTTTGACCTTTTGGCAGTTTTCTTCTGGCCGAGGGAGGATGTCACCTCATAGAGATAGTAGTCAATCCCAGCCACCAGAGGCAAGCTACAGAGGCAGACTGAGGTGCCATCATCAATGTTCCTTACAATGACCGCTTTGCATCCTGAGTAGCATCCCTCAGTGCATCTTTGGATGAAGAAACAAACTCTGAAAATTTTATAATTCCATAAATAGATTAAGAGATCAGTTTATATCTTCCTTTCTAATTTGGGGGTATAAAAACTTTTCCCCTATTTTCCCCTATATATTAACAATTCTTTCTATAGCATTAAATGATCACTTAAAGTCAATTATGTCTTTTTTACTTATTTTAATTTAATTTAATTTTTTAAAATTTTATCAAATCATTGTGAGATAGTTACAAGCTTTCATGTTTGGTTTAATTTTATTTTCAGTGTTTTTGGTCACACCCAGCAATATTCAGAAGTTACTCCTTCCTCTGCACTCTGGAATTATTCCTGATATTGCTGAGGAGACCATATGTGATGCCGGGGATTGAAATCAGGTATAGTACATGCAAGGTACGCATATTACCAGCTGTACTATCTTCACAGCTCCAGTAATGTCTTTTTTCAGTTTCCTATTTCATGATATGCACACTTCTCTAGAAATAATCCTGAAGAAGATGGTACTTCACACATAAAGACATTACAGGGTTGAATTCTCACTTTCTCCTATACTATGCATTATCTTTAACTGATTCTAATAAGCTGACATTCTTATTTACTTAATAAGCTGACGTTCTTATCTACTACTCAGAGTTACAAGTCCCACTAAAGGGCTAGGAACATTTCAAATCATACTTTTCTTGGCTATGAAATCTTTTCCCTCTGATTAAGACATTTCAAAGAAATTCTAACATTTATGAATCAGCCTTAGGAAACTCTGGAATATTTTAGGCCGATGTTCATCATGTAAGGTTAGCTCTTGCTTCTTAATGAGGTTAGGCCAGTAGATATTTTAATGAAGGCCTAACTTGTACATTCCCATTAAAAATTAATTTTGCTGCCTTGCAACATCTGTGTCCTGCTGACTCCTATCTGTTCCCCAGGCTGCTGAGGGAACCTCATCCATCATAACAGACAGACTCTTGGAAGCCGCCCCCTTGCTGTTTCTTTCACATATCAAAGAATGAGTCAACTCAGGCTGGGGGACTCCTAGAGTGGCCATCTCAGGGGCTCTCTTGTCTCAGAAGTCCTGCTCAAGTCTCTCCACTTGTCTGCTGGGGGCTGAATCTTGTGAAGGAACCAACACAACAGTTTTTGAAAGCCTAGCAAATGGAGCATGCTGAAAGGTAGTTTTACAGTGGAATTACAGCCACCCAGAATCTGGAGACATTTTTCCCATAGCTCATGACCCAAAATAGCAATTGGTGAAACTGAACCTTAGCACTGTTGTCAAAAACAAGTGTGAGTATTTTAGTTAATGTTTGGAAGCCATCCCATCTGTGAGTAGGTTCATCCCAAAGTCCAAGGAGGTTTCAAAAGTTGGGCTGTGTCCTGCACTTCTGCCTTAAAGCCCTTCTTGTTTGTTAACAGAGTGTTGCAGGTGCACCAGGAATGACTCCAAATACACTATTAAGAGACTTTCAGAGACAGAGACTTTCAGAGACAGAACCCGAGTGTCATCAGCTACAAATGTTACAGAGAGGCTTCCACTACAGCATAAGGAGCCCCTACCTATGCAGTTCATAGGGCAAGTGAAGAAATGCAACCCAAGAAAATATACACAGCATAGAGGGGTAGAAAATTTCGTGGAAATTGAGGTATTTAAAACCCTAGGATGAGCAAGTAATTTGGAGGATTTAAGAAGCAGATTAATCATTTCAAGTGTCTGTCTTTGAGGACTCTTCCAACTCTGAGATTCCATAGTATATAAATTCTTCAATCAAAAATACAGAATTAGCTCTATCTAAATATGTACAGAACATGCAAATGTATACATCAAGCAATACAAGAATATACTACATGTATGATGATAATTCAGTTCAAGGAAATAAGCAAGAACACCGCATGTGCATTTTTATGTACGTTTGTGTGTATAAATGTGTGTACACAGCAAGGTGAACAAAACTCCTGAAAAGTTTTCATATTGTAGTTTAAGTGATTTGATTAGCTTCTAAAACAAAAAATCAAGTGTCATGCTTCACCCTGTTTGCTTTATTGTTGAATAGAATAAATGAAGATGAGCTTGAATGAAATAACTGGTGGAAATAATTATAGTAAAGTTAATTGAAAAGAAATTGGACCAAAGAAATTGTAAGATTTGGGAAGAATAGCATGCGTTATTCCTCAGAAATAATGGAGGTAGAAGGGCAGGAGGCTGAGAACAGGAAAGTGTTTATTTTAATAGTTATTAACAGGGGAGAAGAATATTGAGTTGCCACATAGACATAAGCATTCTGTCTCTGCCCCCATTCAGTCCTCTAATGCATATACTTCTGCTAGGAACCCAGTGATAGAATTTCCAGTTTTTCTCATTTAATTCCTGCCTCTTACCCTCTTTAAGTGAACCAAGGAAACTTTTCACTAATATGGACCAATGAGGGAGCTATTCATTCCTTTCCTGCATTCAGTGGGAAAGGGAAAAAGCAGAAAGCTAAAGGGATCCAGGAAGTGAACCAAATAGAAAACTCAGTGGGTGAGCAAAGTTGAAGTCTTTCTAGTATGTTCTAATTAGGAGATCAAAGGATGTTCCTCTTACCCCAGAGATTTTGGGGGGAAACTGAAAAAAAAGCAGAGTTAATGGGGTACATACTTTTGCAGATGGGGCTATGAGTACAAATTTGACTAGGAATGTATATGTCAATAGCCTTAGAATTTTTTCTGCTTTAAGATTGTATATAGACTCTGGACAAGAACTGAGAGTTGAAAGTAGGTGAAGAGACAAACATGATGACCTTTTAGTACCTGTATTGCAAACCATAATGTCCAAAAGGAAACAGAGAGAGAGAAGAAAGAGAGAGAGAGAGAGGAGAAAAGAAAATTGTCATAGAGCCATCGAGCAGTACATATATATATATATATATATATATATATATATATATATATATATATACATGGGCTGGAGCGGTAGAACAGCGGGTAGGGCTTTTGCCTTGCATGTGGCCGCCCTGGGTTTGATTCCTTCATCCCTCTCCGAGAGCCAGGCAAGCTACCGAGAGAATCCGGTAGCCTGGTAAGTTCCCCGTGGTGTATTCGATATACCAAAAACAGTAACAAAAAGTCTCACAATGGAGACGTTACTGGTGCCCACTTGAGGAAATCGATGAGCAATGGGATGACAGCGATACAGTGACAAAGAGCCATAGAGGCAATGGGTGGGGGGTGGCGGGAGAGAAACTGGGGTCATTGGTGTTGGGAAATGGACACTGGTGGAGGGATGGGTGTTGGATCATTGTATGGCTGAAACCTGATCTTGAACAGCTTTGTAACTATGTATTTCACAGTGATTCAATAAAATATAAAAATAAATAGCTAAATGGATTGATTAATCAATTAATTAAAAGACTGTGAGTAGCGAAGGGGCTGAAGTGCAAATCTACCGAAGTACAAAACTGCTCTTCCTAGTGTGATGAAACACATTCATCAGTTATAAAACAATTGCATGATAGTCAATGTTTATCACTTAACTTTTAAAGTTGCCTTTAAAACACCATATTAAATAAATAAGGCATGGTTATATAAAAAATACAAAATGTTTTTAAAGTCAATACAAGAATTTACCAATTATGTTTACTCTGGTCAAATCTATAAAGTAAATCGGTCTAAATAATGAAACAACTTCACACATAGTCCCCAGTGACTTTAAACAATTATATTAGAATGTAAATGTACTAGTAAAACACTATGTAAATACAATTAACAGCAATAAGAAGAGTCATTGTTTATTTTAGCATGCCCTTGTAAATAATACCTAATGCTTAGAAATATGCATATCGCTAATACCATTTTACAGAGAACAACATGGAAACAAAGAGATGCAAAGATTCCTTTTTTTGATCAGAGTCACAAAGTTAGTAAACTGAGTCATACCTCTTATATCATTTTTCTCAGTCCCAAGTGCAATCATTTGAATAAAAATATAATCGTTTTTTATTTTATTTTTTTACTTTTTATTGAATCACTGTGAGATAGACCCTTACAAAGCTGTTAAAAATTAGATTTCAGTAATACAGTATTCTAACACCATCCCTCCACCAGTGTACATTTCCCAGCATCAGTGTCCCAAGGTTGCTTCCCATCACCTCCACCCACTAACCCCTGCCTGCCTCTGAGGCAGGCACTTTTCTTCTCTCTCTCTCTCTCTCTCTCTCTCTCTCTCTCTCTCTCTCTCTCTCTCTCGTACTCTCTCATTCTGTCTCTCCATTTAGGCATTGTGGTTTACAATATTTATACTGAAAGGTTCTCAAGAATATCCCTTTACCTACTTTTAACATTCAGATCTTGTCCAGAATGACCATTCTCTTCTTTTATTGTCATACTGGTCTTTTCTCTATCTTACCTCCTCTCTGCCCCACACAAACTTGTGGTTAGTTCCAACCATTGACCTCCTAGCCCCTGTTTTCCTTGGCCATGGATATTATTAGTCTTATACTGTGTATATTTTTTATATACCACAAATGTATAGTCATTCTATATCTATGCCCCTCCTTTTGACTCATTTCACCAGCATGAGACTCTCCATGTCCATCCATTTATAGGCAAATTTCATGAGCAAAAAAAATATAATCTTATGAGAATTTGTGCTAAAGCACTTTTTGGTAGAGAAGGAGATATAATATATAGTACAAGCTCTGACCTTAGATAAGCTAAGGAACCTCAGACACACCATTTTGACTCAGTAAAACGTAGAAAAGGAGATAGCAGCACTTTGTCAGCTCTGTTCCCATACCCTCAATAGACACACACTGTTCTCGCACTCTCTCCTTAACTTACATTAACATTGGTCAAGGAGAAACATAGTTAAAGGAAACAAGATTCTTGGGATACTATTAATTGACCCTAGAGACTCATCAAATTTTCCACTAACAAGAAGGACCCTCCACTATTACTGCTCCAGCATAAAAGATGCTGAAATTTAGTTGTCATGGCAAATCAAGGTCACCCTTATCCCACAGCGTGTGATTTTGGATTCAAGTTGATCATAATGCTTAATCATATAAGAACCTGTTACTGAAAATGTAGTCTGTGGACAAGCACCCTTAGCTTTACTTGGGGACTTACTAGAAATGTAGTATCTCAGGTCTTACCCCAGACATTTGAGACATCTCTATTTATTTTAATAAGGTCACAAATTAACTTTCATTGCATACCAAAGTTTGAGATGTGACATTCTAAGAGACACCTTATGTGAACACTCAAATGCTAAGTCCTGAAGAGACAGGTAACCAGGCAGGAAAATGCAGGAGATAGTTTTATATAGTACACAGGTATAGCATCTCTAAAATAGGAAAAGAATCATTTTTATCATACTTATGCCCTGAAATGCATCTTTTAAAAATCAACATAAATTTATGGCCAGAGCAACAGTACAGTGGCTAAGGTGCTTACCTCACATGAAATCAACCCAGGTTTGATCCTAGCATCCCATATGGTTCCCCAAGCCCACTAGGAGTTATCCCTGAGCACAGAGTAAGCCCTGAATACATCCGGGTGCAGCACAAAAACATACTTCCCAAAATTAAATAAATTAAAACAGAGTAAACATAAACAGATTATGCATAAAATATATAAACTTAAAATATATAAACTTCATAGCCTAGATATCATCTCCAAAAAAAATTGTCAGTTGTTACAGGGCATTCCAGAGCAGGGAGGGCAGACCAGTGCCTGCCCAAAGGCCACTCACTTCCACACTCCAAAGTCTTTACCATGCCTCTGGCCAGACCCCACTGTCTCAGGACCCAACTCACAGAAAAATTAGCCTCTGAGACCTCAGGTATGTGGGTCCCTGTCACTGAAATCTTCGGGCTTTCTCAGAGTCAGGATGGGCCATACATCACCTCCCTGTACTTTCTGAAGCCCAAGCAGTCACATCCACACCCAAAGCCATCACTCTGTTAAAAATTTAACTCCAACTGTACCACCCAGTTAAAACTTCTGGATTTCCTTGAGCTGACATCTCTTTACTCTACAACAATGATAATCCTAGTAGTAGCACACCAGATTAGATGGGATGCAATGTAGAAGACAAACAATCTTTTTTAGTTTTAATTGAATCACAGTGAGATCACTGTATCACTGACATCCTGTTGATCATCTATTTGCTAGAGCAGGCAACAGTAATGTTTCCATTCATCCTAGCCTTGAGATTTTAGCAGCCTCTTTTTACTCATTCTTCCCAGCGGTGCCACATTGGAGCTCTTTCAGGGTAAGGGGAATGAGACCCATCATTGTTACTGTACTTGGCATATCAAATATGCCACGGAGAGCTTGCCAGGCTCTGCTGTGTGGGCAGGATGCTCTCAGTACCTTGCCAGTTTCTCTGAGGGAGAACTAGGCTACAAGAGGTCACTTCTAGCAGCTTTGTTTTATAGTCTCTGGATATTGTCCATTGATGGGATTACATGGTGCCAGGGACAGTCCATGGGTGTGGCTGCCAAGCTACTGGAAAATGGGGAATCTGGGAAGAGGGCCCAGTCCCGATCCGAGCAGGCTTGGAGAACTCAGCCCTGGGCCCCGCTAACCTGGGTTCCTCTGCCGGTTCCTTCATGCATGAGGCTTGTCCAAACATGTGGAGAGTGGCCTTGAGCATGGCTGTGGGATACAGTTACAAAGTTGTTCATGATTGGGTTTCCAGTCCCCAGTTTCCCTTCTGCCCCCGAATTCTGCATGCCTCTATGGCAGATATTTTCTCTCTCCTTTTGCATTGAAAGGTTATCAGTATCTCCATTGAGATACTATCAGGTATCTGTTGATACTTGATAAAGGTTATCAAGTATCTCTTTACCTATTTTCAACACGAAGTTCCTGTCCAAAATGATCATTTCCAACTATCATTGTGATACTGGTCCCTCTTTACCCTAACTGCCCTTTGCCTCCCACTGGGACTTTTAGAATTCAAGTTATAGGTGGCTTTGAAATGACCATTGTCAGAGATTTATCTGAAACAACACAGCAGATAGCAGCAGCAAGACAGATTCAGAGCTATTTCTGCTTTTAATACATCACTACCCAAGCAGCAGACTATTTTGGTGGGGCTATGGGAAGGATAGCTCTTGAGTATGTTTTTTATTCTTCTAGTCTAAGTCAGTTTGCTCATAAGTCCAAGAAGTTGGTTTACACATATTTGAAAATACTATTTAGTTAAGTATTTAAAAATGTCAAAACCTAGCCTTTTTTAAAATTTGTCTAAATAATTGACTTACCCAAAGTCAAGTATGACTTTCTGACTTTAAGGAATAGGTTTAAACTGCTTGCTTAAAAGCTTTGTTGAGTTTCTTGGCTAAGGTAGAGCTTTTTAAAAGGAGACAGACTATTTTGATGATATAAATGTAATTGAATCAGAACCATATGGACTGCATTCCCCCTTTAAAACTACAAATGAATTAAAAATTAAGTCTTCATCCTCTTCAAAGTAATTAATGATTCAACTGATTAAATATGATATAGGTCCTAATCACCATGTTTACCCCACACTGGCTACATTTTGCAGATAACTTGAGGGTTGAGAGATATGGCAGTGGGTGAAGCGGGGAGGTGAGCACAGTCCAGATTTGGGAATTCATAAATACACTGTCACAAATATTCTGTGTCAGAGATGAAATTTCTTTTGTTCTTCCTAAATGCTATACATTCTCTGATTAAAAAAAAACCAAACAGGCAACCTGTTAATAGTATAATGCCTCTCATCAAACCCCTTTCCTTTAGCAAAGTTCTAAAGTTGATAGGGCAGAAAGCAAAGGCTTTCTATTCTGACTTCTGATAGATTGCATTTGGGAAGATGAGCAGAAGACCAAACTGGAAAGCTTTATGGAGGTGCGTACACTGACTAACCTACTTCCCCATTCTTCATCTCTCTCAAGACTACTATCCTTCTCAGCCAACTTGCACTGTCTTATTTTCAGTCACATTAGCCAATCTAGCTCATGTCTTCATACTTGCCTTCTAAGAAGACTACAGAGACAAAGTGGACACTCCTCTTTTAGCTGCATTATTTCATAGTTGGCTACTTATCCTGATGAGGGCATTAATATTTACTGAGTTCTTATTTTTTCCAGGCCTCATATAAAACCTTTTTATCATAATCATTCTTAAAAACAAAATGAGTCTCATTAATATAATTAAATAATTGAGAAAACTAACACTCAAAGAACTTACAGCCACAAATTTTGTAAATGCTAGACCCCTGGTTCAGATATAGTTCCAAATGTCTTTTTTTTTTTCTTTTTGGGTCACACCTGGCGATGCACAGGGGATACTCCTGGATCTGCACTCACTCAGGAATTACCCGTGGCTGTGCTCAGGGAACCATATGGGATGCTGGGATTTGAACCCGGGTCGGCCGCATGCAAGGCAAACGCCCTACCCGCTGTGCTATCTCTCCAGCCCCAGTTCCAAATGTCTTTTAATGCTTCTCCTTCACATCACACTGCCACACTTTATTTTGGCAGAGAGACAGACTCACATAAGTTTATTGATGTAGTTGGCCACTGACTTATTTTAGGAGTACAAAGATGAACAAAGAAAATGAAATGGAGTCAGTATTGTTTAGATAGGAAAATGGCCTTCAGTTCCTACAGTCTACTCAATCTAAACCCCATGCAAAAGATGAAATGGCTATGGGAAATAATTTTCTTATTCTACTTTCTTCAGCTTCTACTTCTGTGTATATTGTTTTTCTGCAAAATTTACAATTTTTGAAAGACAAAACTAAAGATATATCTCTGTGTGTTAATGCTAGTTCAGTTATTTATTTCCACACTCTTATTGAGAATTACATGTCCACATTTAAAATAATTATAGAATTCTGTATTTTTCTATAAGTACGCTTTCAAAATATACAATAGACCACAGATAGAGCCAGTCCACCAGTCACTAACTGCATACACACACCATTCTTCAGCTGGACTGAACTACTGCACAGGAATACCACACATTTTTATACTGTTAAATCCCTCATAAACAAATGCACCCGCATAAACACATGGAAACAATATGCAGTCAAACTCATACAAAGAACTTTGCAAGTAAATTTATAAAGAATGGTCAAATCACATGTTTGGTCACACTTCTTTGTCTTTTTCCCTCTCTTCCTCCTCCTCTTCCCTTCTTCCCCCTTCTCTCTATCCTAGACACACACACACACACACACACACACACACAAACGTATGCACATGCATACACACAGCTATTAAACAAACAACTTTCAAACTAAAATATTAAGTAGGATAGCACTGTAACACTGTTGTCCCGCTGTTCATCGATTTGCTCGAGTGGACACCAGTAACATCTCCATTATGAGATTTGTTGTTACTGTTTTTGGCATATGGAATATGCCACGGGTAGCTTGCCAGGCTCTGCCGTGCGGACGGGATACTCTCAGTAGCTTGCTGGGTTCTCCAAGAGGGACGGAGGAAGCGAACCCACATCAGGTACATGCAAGGCAAATGCCTTACCCGCTGTGCTATCGTTCTTTAATTAAAAGTATATCCTCCTTAGTTCTTAAGAATGTAATTTAGATCATTTTACAAATCAAGTTTCTGATCACTCCACTAGTCTATCCTGGAGTGTCCGATTATAACTTCTGTGTTTTCTTTTTCTTTTTCTTTTCCTTTTTTTTATTGAATCACAATGTGGAAAGTTACAAAGCTTTCAGGCTTGTCTCAGTTACATAATGCTCAAACACCCATCCGTTCACCAGTGCATAAATTCCACCACCAAAAACCATGATAAACCTCCCCCCCCTTAGCCTCCTTGACCCCCAGCCCCCCAACCCGCCTATGTAGTTGATAAATTTCACTTTACTTTCTCTTTACTTTGATTACAAACAAACACAAAAACTCACTATTATTGTTTGGAGTTTACCCCCCAGAGTTGGACCTGCTGGAAAGGAAGCATTTGATAATTTGTTTTCCATTGCTGAGAATGAAGAGATATGAGGTCGTGTGGCCACAGTAGCGGCCTCGAGGTTCTAGATTTCTGTAATTTGGTATTTTAGTGACTAAGTCCAGAGGGCTTTCTGCCAGAGTTTGCATCATTGCTAGCTCATACCTCTCCGATACTTCATATTCCACATATGAGAGCAATCTTTCTGTCTCTGTCTCTTTATTTCTGACTCTTTTCACTCAACATGATACTTTCCATGTTGATCCATTTATATGCAAATTTCACGACTTCAGGCTTTCTAACAGCTGCATAGTATTCCATTGTGTAGATGTACCAAAGTGTTTTTAGCCAGTCATCTGTTCTTGGGCATTTGGGTTTTTTTTTTTCCAGATTCTGGCTATTGTAAACTCTGCTGCGATGAACATACAGGTGCAGATGTCATTTTGACTATACTTTTTGCTTTTCTGGGCTATATTCCCAGAAGTGGTATTGCTGGGTCAAATGGGAGGTCAATTTCTAAATTTTTGAGAAGTGACCATATTGTTTTCCAAAAGGGCTGAACCAGTCGGCATTCCCACCAGCAGTGTAGGAGGGTTCCTTTCTCCCCACAACCACGCCAACAGCAGTTGTTTTTGTTCTTTTGGATATGAGCCATTCTCTGTGGTGTGAGGTGGTATCTCATAGTTGTTTTGATCTGCATCTCCCTGATGATTAGTGATGAAGAGCAATTTTTCATGTGCCTTTTAGCCATTCATATTTCCTCCTTAAGAAAGTTTCTGTTCATTTCTTCGCCCCATTTTTTGGTGGGGTTGGATGTTTTCTTTTTATAGAGGTCAACCAGTGCCTTATATACCCTTGATATCAACCCTTTATCAGATGGGTATTGGGTGAATATCCTTTTCCATTCTGCAGATTGCCTTTGTATTCGGGTCACTGTGTCTTTTGCAGTGCAGAAGCTTCTTAGTTTAATATAGTCTCATTTGTTTATTTCTGTTTCTACTTGGTTGCTCAGGTCTGTGTCATCTTTGAAGATACGTTTGGCTTCAATATCATGGAGGGTTTTGCCGATCTTGTCTTCAATGTACCTTATGGTTTGTGGTCTGATGTTGAGGTCTTTAATCCATTTTGATCTGACTTTTGTGCATGGTGTTAGGTCGAGGTCTAAGGCCATTGTTTTGCATGTGGCTGTCCAGTTATGCCAGCACGATTTGTTAAAGAGGCTTTCCTTGCTCCACTTCACATTTCATGCCCCTTTATCAAGGATCAGATGATCATATATTTGGGGTTGCATGTAGGGATATTCCACCGTTTAATTGATCAGTGGCTCTGCCTTTGTTCCAGTACCATGCTGTTTTAATTGTTACTGCTTTGTAGTAAAGTTTGAAGTTGGGGAGGGTGATGCTTCCCATCGTCTTTTCCCCAAGAATTGCTTCAGCCATTTGTGGGCGTTTATTGTTCAATATGAATTTCAGGAGTGTTGGATCAATTTCTTTGAAGAATTTCATGGGTATCCTTATAGGGATCACATTCCATCTGTATAGTGCTTTGGGGAGTATTGGCATTTTGACAATGTTAAGTCTTCCTATCCATGAGCAGGGAATATGTTTCCATTTTCCCGTGTCCTCTTTAATTTCATTGAGTAGCGTTTTGTAGTTTTCCTTGTAGACATCCTTTATTTCCTTAGTTAGGCTGATTCCTAGGTACTTGATCTTCTGGGGCAAAACTGTGAATGGGATTTTTTTTTAATGTCACTTCCCTCTGATTCGCTATTTGCGTATAGGAAGGCCATGGATTTCTGGGTATTGATTTTATAGCCTGCAACTTTGCTGTACAAGGCTATTGTTTCTAGGAGTTTCTTATTGGAGGTTTTAGGATTCTCTAGGTATAGAATCATGTCATCTGCAAATAGTGAGAGTTTGATTTCTTCCTTTCCTATCTGTATACCCTTAATGTCTTTTTCTTGCCTAATTGCTATTGCAAGTATTTCCAGTACTATGTTGAACAGAAGTGGTGAGAGTGGGCATCCTTGTCTTGTCCCTGATCTTAGAGGGAAGACCCTTAGTGTTTCTCCATTGAGAATAATGCTTGCCATGGATTTGTGGTAGATGGCTTCGACTATCTTGAAGGAAGTTCCTTCTAAACCTATTTTGGTGAGAGTTTTCATCATAAATGGGTGTTGGATCTTGTCAAATGCTTTCTCTGTATCTATTGAAATGATCATATGGTTTTTATTTTTACTTTTGTTGATATGATGGATTATGTTGACTGATTTCTGAATGTTAAACCATCCTTGCATCCCCGGGATGAATCCTACTTGATCGCGATGTATGATTTTTTTATGAGTTGTTGGATTCTATTTGCTAGTATTTTGTTGAGAATCTTCACATCCGTGTTCATCAGGGATATTGGCCTGTAGTTTTCTTTCTTAGTGGTATCTTTATTTGCTTTTGGTAATAGGGAGATATGAGCTTCATAGAAACTGTTTGGTAGAGTCCCTGTTTCTTCAATTTCCTTGAATAACTTGAAGAGAACTGGCAACAGGTCCTCTTTAAATATTTGGAAGAATTCGCTAGTGAATCCATCCAGGCCTGGGCTTTTGTTTTTGAGAAGACATTTGATAACAGTTTCAATTTCCTTAATATTGATGGGTCTATTTAGGTATTCTAAGTCATCTTGTTTCCGTTTTGGGAGATTGTAGGAATCAAGGAATTTGTCGATTTCTTTTAGGTTATCTTGTTTCATGGCATAGAGATTTTCAAAGTAGTCTTTGATGATCTTTTGAATTTCACTGGTTTCTGTTGTGATATCCCCCTTTTCATTTCTGTTTTGGTTTATCAGGGTTCTCTCTCTTTCTTTCTTTGTGAGTCTTGCTAGTGGTTTATAAATCTTGTTTATTTTCTCAAAGAACCAGCTCTTTGTTTTATTGATCTTTCAGATTGTCAAAAGACAAGATAGGGTTTCCCTATCGTCAATTTCTGCTCTAAGTTTTATTATTTCTTTCCTTCAGTCTGGCTTGGGTTCCTTTTGCTGGTCCTTTTCTAAGATCTTGAGCTGTGAGGTCAAGCACTCTATGTAGTCCTTTTCCTCCCTCCTAAGGAATACTTGCAAGGCTATAAATTTTCCCCTAACACAGCTTTAGCCGAGTCCCAGAGGTTCTGGCAGTTTGTGTCTTCATTCTCATTTGTTTCAAGGTATCTTTTGATCTCTTCCTTGATTTCCTTCTTGACCCACTCGTTGTTCAACTGGGAGTTGTTTAATTTCCAGGTGTTCGATTTGGTGCTCCGTGTCTGTGTGTGCTTAGCTTCAATTTTCAGTGCATCATGATCCGAGAAGATGGTTGATACAATTTCTATCTTGCTGATTCTATTGAGGTATGTTTTGTGACTCAGCACGTGGTCTATTTTGGAGAATGTTCCGTGTGCACTAGAGAAGAATGTATATTCTTTCTTTTTGGGATGTAAAGCCTTGTATAGATCTATAAGCCCTCTGTCTTCTATTTCTTCCTTCAGGGCCATTGTTTCCTTGCTTAGTTTTGTTCTTGTTGATCTATCCAGAGGTGATAAGGTGGTGTTGAAGTCTCCCACTGCTATTGTGGTGCTAGTGATGTCCTCCTTAAAGTTTGTTAGGAGTTGTTTTAAATATTTAGCTGGTCTCTCATTCGGTGCGTATACATTTAAGAGTGTGATTTCTTCCTGTTGTACATATCTCTTTTTGAATAGAAAATGACCGTCACCATCCCTTATAATCTTTTTCATCTTGAAATCTATGTTGTTAGATTCTAGTATGGCCACCCCAGCTTTTTTGAGGGAGTTGTTTGCTGGTAGGATTGTTTTCCATCCTTTGACTTTGAGCCTGTGTTTGCTCTGACTGTTCAGGTGTGTTTCTTGTAGGCAGCAGAAAGTTGAGTTTAGTTTCCGAATCCATTTTGCTACTCTGTGTCTCTTGATTGGTGCATTTAGCCCATTGACATTGAGAGAGATTATTGTCATGGGATTATGTGCCATCTTTCTGTAGGGTTTGTTGTTCTTGTTAGGGTTTTTCTTTGTCTTACAGCAGCCCCTTTTGACCTTTTTTTAGGTTTGGTTTTGAGTCTATGAAGTTCCTGAGTTGTTTATTTGAGAAATAGTGCATGGTTCCTTCGAGTTTAAGTGAGAGTTTAGCCGGATAGAGTAATCTTGGTGAGACATTCATTTCGTTGAGCTTTTTCACTATATTCCACCATTGTCTTTGGGCTTGGAGGGTTTCTTCTGATAGGTCTGCTGCAAATCTAAGGGGTGCTCCTTTATATGTGATCTCCTTCTTTGACCTTGCTGCTTGCAGTATTGTGTCTATATCCGTGGCATCCATCATTGTGACTATGATATACCTTGGAGTTTTTTTATTGGGGTCCCTTTTAGTTGGCACTTTTTAGGCTCCTTGGATCTAGATGCCCGAATTCTCCAGCTCTGGAAATTTCTTAGCAATAATGTCTTTAACTGTGTTTTTTTCATTGGGATTAGTTCCCTGTGCTTCTGGTACTCCGATGATTCTCATGTTGTTCCTTTTGAGGTCATCCTTTAGGACTCTGATTTGTCCTAGAGCCATTTTGAGGTCTTTTGCCATTATTTGTTGTTGTTTGTAAGCTTTGTGCAGCTCATCTTCAAGCTCACTGATTCTGTCTTCTGCTGCAGTCATACTACTGTGAGGGCTATTACTGAGCTTTTTATTTCATCTACCGATTCCTTTACTTGTGTGACTTCTGTTCATAGCTGTGAAATTTCTGCTCTCATTTCTTCCTGTATTTTCTTGGTGGTCCATTCCAAGGCTGTGTTCATATCCTCTCTTAGTTTATTGATTGTTCGTTCCATGATTGTGTTCATATCCTCCCTTAGTTTATTGATTGTTTGTTCATGATTGCTTTGAGTTCATCAACCATCTTCACAATTTCTTCTATGAATTCTTTATCTGAGAGGAGGTTGTATTTGTGGGTGCCCTCTATTGAGGTTTCTGGAATCTCTTCATTTTCTCTTTGTGGTGTGTTTTTTTGATGTTTCTTCATGTTGTTATGGAACAATAGAGGTGAAAGCTCCTGATTCTATATCACTATTCCTCTTGCTCCAGGAGGGGATTCTAGGTGAGCTAAATCGATAATGGTAATCTTTTCCCCCTTCTAGAATAGTCCCTTACATTACTGTGATCTTCCTAGTTTATGTCGGGCTTCTAGTCAAGGCTTGAGGCTATCATCTGTTTATGAGAGCTTTGTGTACCTTCTTGTATCCCTGACACGTTTTCTGGAATTAGGATGGGTTAATGGCTTATTGGCATTTAGTGATCGAGATGGCCAGCTTATTCTTCAAGTACATAGATCATAGAGATTTGTGACCTAAGTGTGCAGTATAGGAGAGGGGGAAAAATAACTGTGGCCGATTGAAATTGGGCCACGCCCCTTTTTGAGGCCACACCCCCTGACGTAGAGGACACTCCCCCACCAGCCAATGGGCTGGACCCCAGGATTATCTGGGGAGGGGAGTGGTTGACTAGAACCGAATGCACAGAGGCAGGCGGCTGAGAACCCTGCCCCCGCAGTCCCCCAGGCTGGGCGGAGCCGGCCTGAGAGTTCTTTCAGAGGGGCACGAAGAAGAGAGCGTGATCTGGAGTCGAAGTTACCTGGTGAAGAGGAGTGGTTAACTTCTGTGTTTTCATTTAAAAAAAAATTCTTCAATCAAAATCTTAACCAGTCCTTCCTAAATGCTCAGATGTGTTTACCTGTTTGCCAGTGACAAATACTGCTTTGATTTCTTTGTGCCACACCCAGTAAGATTTGAGGACTACTTCTGGCTCTGAGCTTAGCACCTGCTCTTGGTGGTGCCATGGAGCGAGATCTTCACTGAGCCCACGACTTTTCTTCTAATGCTAGTTATTCTTATCTTATGATTCTTGTTTTTTAAAGCAATAATAATGGACAATCAAAGAAAATAAAATACTAAAGTGATAGCTCTTAACATGTATACAACTCTATGAAACACTCACTATAAGGTATGATGAGAATAAAATACATATAAACAATATTTTCAAGCTTCAAGTACAGTGGGAGAAAAAGATACAGATAAAATAACTTGGTATTATGTCAATTTTATTGTAAGAATTGAGAAAGGGAGGGATGGAGAGAGAGAGAGAGAGAGAACAAAGAGAGGATGTGAGGCATTATGTCTAGAGAAGGCAGGAAGATCTATGGAATATGTAGCTTCTGAACTGATTCTTAGAAGAACAGCAGCTATTACCAGGAAAAGGTAGTTATAATATATTTCCAAGTAAAATGAATAGATATAGTGGAAGAAACTTCAGACCGTGGTTGAAACATTCTGAGTAGCTCAGTGTGGCTGATGCTATGGGGTTGAAGCTTTCTAGGGCTGTGGCAAGTAAAGTAATTGGATGGCAAAAGAAGACAATTAATGAGTTTGGACTATTTTTAGTTCTGCACTCATTGAGCATTTATCTAATGCTTAATCAAATGGCAAGATTTTAATTTCGGAAAGATAAGCTTTTAGTGACTGAATGCAAGAAGACTAGTGAGAAGATTATTTCCTTGAAAATAGAGACAAAGACAGATAAAGAGAGATGGCATATGTACTGAGACAGTGACTCACTTGTCTAAGTAAGAAAGCTGAGTTCCTTTAAAATTCTTCCACCACTCCCATTATATTTACTACTAGGGATTTAATAATCCTGACTGATAAATTTCTTAAAAAACATTGCTTCAAAACCCTAGACTATTTCAACACCCCTCTGCCCCCTACCATTTAAATAAATCATCTTTCTTTTACAGACACACATCCTTTCAGACTGATTCTTCCATCTATTCCAGGTCTAAAATTAGTATATTACCTCAAACAAAGTTCTACAGCAAGACCTTGCCTACCACTCCGGTCTTATTTCCAAATAATATTATCACTGTATCACTGTCATCCCGTTGTTCATCGATTTGCTTGAGTGGGCACCAGTAATATCTCCATTTGTCCCTGTTGTGTGCTAGTATAGCCCAATGGCATACTGGGGACTCTTTCAGGATCAGGGGAATGAGGACTGTTGTTGTTACTGTTTTTGGCATAGCAAGTACATCACGAGTAGCTTGTCAGACTCTGCCATGAGGGTAGGATACTCTCGGTAGCTTGCCAGGCTCTCTGAGAGGGACAGAGGCTTTGGGGCAGCTTCTAATAGCCTTTACAGGTGATTTTCCCAGTTTACCGAATATAAGCTTTTGGTGACATGGCATGTTATGACGATCTGCACACTGATAAACACGCAACTGCCTGCATCTCTGCGCAGCGCCTGGGACATCTGCAGCTTCAGGTTGATCTCCTTGAGGTTGATTGAGTGCACCCTCCCAGCTGGCAGGGCAGGACCCTATCGAGGAGGGTCTGTGCCAGGTCGAACACCTGTGCCGAGTCCCAAGTCACCCAGTGGTTGGCTAACAGCACCCCAAAGTGGATGAGCCACTGAGTGCACTGCCACCATGGCTCTTTGTCTGACAGCACTGTGACTTGGCCCAGCTGGGGCAGGTGATGATGCTGCAGCCACCACTGCTGCA
The DNA here is from genome assembly GCF_027595985.1 of Sorex araneus. Classification (NCBI taxonomy): domain Eukaryota; kingdom Metazoa; phylum Chordata; class Mammalia; order Eulipotyphla; family Soricidae; genus Sorex; species Sorex araneus. Next base: position 147,645,858 of record NC_073304.1, on the reverse strand, counting down.
GTTTCTCCATGCCCCGCCGACACCATTCTGTCTGAATCTTGCAAAACGAATTTTGCAAATAATGTTATAATAAAACTTAATTTTTTAAATTCCACACTGTCCCCTGATTCTTTATCTAAAATATTCATTTCTTTTTTTTTTGCTTTTTTGGGGTCACACCTGGCTATGCACAGGGGTTACTTCTGGCTCTGCACTCAGGAATTACCCCTGATGGTGCTCAGGGGACCATATGGGATGCTGGGAATCGAACCTGGGTCAGCCTGGGTCAGCCTGGTGCAAGGCAAGCGCCCTACCCACTGTGCTATTGCTCCAGCCCCTAAAACATTCATTTCTTTGGCATATAAAGGTATCCCTTAGATTCTCTCTCTCCTTATACCCAAAGTACCCTGTGCATAATTCTATTATACCATCCTTCACATTGACTGAACTGCAATTAATTTATATTTATACTCTGGGCCTCACATGAGTATTAGTGATACTATATGGGTCTTATTCAAGTCCTTTGATGTTCAATAAAAATTGAACTTGGAAAAGTAAGAGAATTTCTTAGATATTTCTGATGTAGACTCCATAACTCTACCTAAATAGTACCTAAATAGATGGACCAGTATGGGGAAAAGAAAGAAGATATTCTACCTTGTAGAAACTATTGTTTGGTCTTTCCATGAATGAAAAGCAGTTTGGGCAGAAAATAAATTCCTTTCATGCATCCAAAACCGTAAATTTGCAGTGTATCTTGGTGAAATGTCTATTGGTCACTAAAGGTTTAGAATGTAGTTGAGGACATGAGAAATGTGCATTATTCCTCAGAGACATTGTGGACAATAAGAACACGGAGTTAAACATAGCCTAGGCAACTTCTAGCAAGAGAGTAATTATTTCCCTTGAATAAGATCAAATATCTTTGGGACGTTGGCTAGGATACTTGATGGAATGGGAAGGTTGTGCTTGCATATACACCAGATCTGTGTCACCTCGGAACTTACTGTCTGTACTAAGGACAAGTAGAAATATTTGAATTATATGCCCTGTGCGGTGAGTATCCAAGTCCATAAACTTCAAAAAGCCTAATACTGCTACTAATGAGTTATTCATACCCTGTATACACTTGAGAAAGCTTCCCATTTATACCTCCCAACAACCTTTAAAAGTTTGTAATGAGAGAGAGAGAGAGAGAGAGAGAGAGAGAGAGAGAGAGAGAGAGAGAGAGAGAGATTAAAAGTTTTTGTCATAGAGACAGGCGGGGGAGGCGGGGGAGGCTGAGGAGAGGGAAACTGGAAACACTAGTGGTGAGAAATGTACTCTGGTGGAGGGATGGGTGTTGGAATCCTGTATGACTGAAACCGGCCCGTGAACAGCTTTGTAACTCTGTATCTCATGGTGATTCAATTTTTCAAAAAGTGAATGTGGATGTTCCACATCAGTTATAGGATGTTCCAGTCAGTTTCTGACTGAAGAGCTTCTAGACATCTCACTGACCCTATCTCTGGGATGCAGAGTATGAATGTCAAGAGATGCAAGATGATTTCTGGCCTTTCCATGAGTCTCGGGGTGCTGGGTTCCTGGAGGCAGATACTGAGAAATTCTTAAGTGACTAGGGGAAGAACCATGCGCTTTCTAAACTTATTGCCCCAAACCTCTGAAAAAAGTAAATGACTCAAGGAACTTAGAAATTTAAGAAAAAACAAAGACCTATTCTAAATTTTAATATGTGCTATAAAGGCACATCTTAATGTAACTTTATAGCATTAAGACCTATTAAGTGCGTGAAATTGAGACCAGGATTAATATGGACAGGGCTGAATGGGGCTAGGTAAATGGGACATGTGGATTTTAAGTTTTCTGCATGTCGCCCCTCTCATCTCCAGAGTAATATTCAGAATTTCATGACAAATTTTCTGTCCAAATAACTTTTAATTCAAATATTTCTGAGGAAAGAACTCAATGGTAGGACATCCTGATCGCTATTCCTGGAGCCCAGATCCCACCCTGGAGCCCTTCCCACTTCTCCCAGCACTGTGAGGAGTAGCCGGGTGGTCTCTGAGCATCTCTGGGTGGAGCAGCATTGCTCTGCCTGGCGGAGAAAGGAGTTCCCCTGCCCCCACCTCCCGTCCCCTACTGAGCTCTGCTGGGCGCGGCCCCTGTGGAAAAAAATTAGAATATTCCAAGGATGGACTAACAATAATTAATAACAGATCACAGGATATTAGAGGCCAGTGTTTTCTAAGTTCTTTTCCTTTTTAACCTAAGGACTCTTCATTCACGTTAAAGGTTACTTTGAAGTTCAATGAGAGAAAGCAGGGAAGGAAAAATTCTAAACTAAGAAGTCTACTGTGCAGTAACAGTTAACTACTTATGAGCTCATGGAGTCTTGTTTGGGGGGGGGTTGGTTTTGTTTGCGGCCCCACCCTGTAGTGCTCAGGACTTACTCTGGCTCTGTGCTCAGGGATTTCTGGTGGTGTTTGGGGGGCCATATGTGATGCCCCAGATCAAACTGGATTTGGTTGTCTGAAAGCCAACTTGCCTAAACCACTGTACTGTTTCTCTGGCCCTGAGTCTAATTTGTAAAATCACTATTCTGTTCAAATGATTGAACTTTCAAAGGGACTCATTTGCCAGAATTAGAGTACTGGGTAAGAAATTTCATCTAATAGGCTGTGTACAGGGCTAGGCCCCCAGCCCACATGGCCTCATATCTCCTCACTCTTCTCCATTCCCGCACCAGGGTGTGTCCCTAATAATCCTGGATTCCAGGGCCTGCTGGAAGCACCACAAAGACACAGAAAGGGAGCTGATGCTTTCTTCTTTTGAATGATGCTCTTTCCACTAGATGTAGATAGTATTAATGCTCACTGAGTTTCCTATACAGAACTGAAAGAGGTGCCACCACACCACAGCATCAGGCTTTGGCCAGGTTTGGAATGTAGGTCTGGGCGTCCTTATTCATTTCTTTTCCGTCTCTCCACCCACTTTCATTTCCTTGCTTTGCTAGTGACCACATCTTTTTCTCCTATCCTGACTCCAATTTGCTGATTTTGATATTTCTCACACATACTGTTCATACTGTCACACTTACCGCTTTTCATAGCCTAGGTCATTAAAGGGATGTTATAGAATTAAATGCAGTTTCACAAAAATTAAATAGTATTCTTTATTTGTAAAATAAAAGGGCTTGGCCCAGTTTCTGGCAAGCGTTGGCTAATAAGTATATGGCTTATATGCATAAGATTAGGTGAATGAATACATGAACCAGGTGATTATGTGAATGTACCCTGTAAACCATAAACTATGAGTTCTTATACTGGTTCTGTGGTTATTTTCTACCTCTCTGAGTCTGTTTCACACTTAGAGGATTTTTGGCATTTCTAAGTAAAGCCCAGGAGGAAAACTGTGACAGGAATCTGGGAGAAGCTGTAAGGTAGCCATACAGAGATAAAACTGGGGGTGTCCAAAAACCATTGGCCTGGAACAGAGGGTTCCCTGACTGCTAACAACTCAGTTCTCACCCTTGAATTTCCAATGATCAGCGGTAAGCAAACATGAAAGTTTTAAACAGCTCATAAATCGTCCTGGAGCCTGGGTGCTGAATAAGTCCTAGGAAAGTAGTAATGGTGGAAACAGGATCTCCTCTCTGGAAGTAGTTTATTTCAGTGCCAGTTTTTGCCTCTGTTAGCAGCTAACACACATAGCCCAGCTGCCTCTGTGAGGCTCATATTCCAGAAAAATAGGGCAAATGGAAAAATAAGACCACTTCCTGTCATCCCCGACTTTACCAGTTCGGGACACATTTCAGTGAGTGATGCCACCCTCTTCAAAAGTTTTCATGTTGAATATCTGTTCCTGAGTTTTGGCAAGGCACAGGACATGGTTTCTAGACTGTGAGAATGGAACAGAGTTACTCAGAAAAAAAATGTCAAATCAGAGTGACTCAGTAACCCAAAAGGCAGAAGAGAGAATAAACAAATAGACCTCAAAGAAAGCCCAGGAAAGACTTGATTAGAATCTAACCTGAACTTTAAGATTTCTTTTAGTAAATTTTGATGAAAGAGTGAAAATATCAAATTCTTTATTTAGATATAAATATTTTCCTATTTTTTGATTGGGTCCAGGAATCAATGGTACTCACAGTAGCATGAACATCACAGTCTAAGAGCAAGACTATTTTTCTGATTCATGAATATTACTTTAGAATATATCTGTGCATTGTTATTATTTATTAATATGCATTTTCCACATTAATGGCCTTGTACCTAGTTTACCTGTCACTGAGATTAACTGAATGATTAGCTATTAGCATATAATGAGCACTAAGGAAGTATTTTTGCCAATTTTTTTTTCTTTAACATTGCTTTCATTGATTCAACAACACTATGGCCAGGCTGTAATTTTTTAGGCAGTGTAAACTTAAAGAACTCATTCTTGCTATGGATGCACCCAGAGTGGCATAAAAATAGACATGTTGGTAGGTACATTGATTAGATGTGTCACAGTGTTCAGTACTTGATGTTGCATTAACCCAACTGAAGTAAATTCCTCTCCTGAGCTAGTCATCTATAAATAAAAGGTAGGGTGAGGGTTATAAATATAACCTAAAGTGCTAGCAAGCCAGGTTCCAAAGGGGATTCAGCATGATAGACCATATCCACACAGTGACCAAACTCATTGAAGTTTTGAGAGAGTTCAAGATGCCACTCTGTCTAACGTTTATCGACTTAAAGAAGGCCTTTGATACTGTTGAGACTGAGGTGGTCATCGGAGCCCTGGCCAAACAGGGCGTTCAAACTCAGTATATCAAAATCCTCCGAGAGATGTATTGTGGATTCACCACCAGGATCTCACCATTCTACAAGGAAGTGATCATTGATGAAAAGAGAGGGGTGCGGCAAGGTGATACCATTTCACTGAAACTCTTCACTGCCGCCCTCCAAAACATCATGTGACGACTGGAATGGGAAGAAATGGGAGTGAAGATAGACGGTCGGCAATTCCACCACCTCTGCTTCGCTGATGACATTGTTCTTATAACACCAAACATTAACCAAGTGGCACAAATGCTGGCTGACTTCGACTATGAGTGTGGAAAGGTCGGATTGCAGCTGAATTTCAACAAGACAATGTTCATGAAAAACGAACTGGTCCCTGAAGCTCCATTTGCTCTCAGTGGAGTTGCTATGTGTACCTGGGTCGAGAAATCAACATGAGGAATGACTTGGTGCCAGAACTGCACAGGAGGAAGAGAGCAGCATGAAATGCATTCAAGAGCGTTGAAGAAGTGGTTAAGAGAACAAAGAACCTCTGACTCCGGGCACATCATTTCGATTCCACCGTTCTTCCTGCACTAACACATGCCTCAGAGACCTGGGCCCTTACGCAAACAGGATGAGAATGCTATTAGGGTATCCCAAAGAGGAATCGAAAGAGCTATGCTATGAATATCATGTCTCACTCAAGTGAGAGAAGGAATCTGGAGTTCTGACCTCTGTCAACGGTCTAAAATCAGGGATGCTGTCTCGTTTGCCAAGGCATCAAAAATCAGATGAGCCGGTCATGTAATGTGATTCAGAGATGAGCACTGGACTAGAGTTGTTACCGAGTGGATTCCATGGGACGTCAGAAGACCTTGTGGCCACCCATCAAGTATATGGTCAGATTTCTTTGTCAAATCCTTAAGTGAATGATTTGAGGCTTTTCTTGTTTCAGGCACAAGCAGATATCATTGGGCTGCACTAGCACGCGACAGGGACAAATGGAGACGTTACTGGCGCCCGCTCGAGCAAATTGAAGATCAATGGGACTACAAGTGATACAAGTGAAAGAGGAAGTAACAAATGCTTGTCAGAGATAGTGGAGGACTCTGCATACAATTCAGAAATATGTTTTCTCAGACACATTCAAATATGTAAGAATACGGAGGTGGACCTTTGGATTGGAAGGAGCTTAGCTGAAATTGCTTAGCTGAAGTAGGACAGGTAGCAAGGCATGCTATATTAATATTCAAGAAAAAAATTCTTTCCTCCTGTATCCAGTTCTAATTGACCAATTAGTAAATGGCAGTGAAAACATCTATTTACCCAATCATCAGCAGTAGAATGAAAACCCCCAAGTGAATCATCTTTGCTTTATCCTCTCTCTCTTATTCTCAGCTCATTGCCTTGCAAATATGATGACAAATAAAATTGAATTTTTCCCTCAAAGTCTTTATAATCTGAAGGGCAGTTCAAGTTTGTAATAAGTAAGTAAAATAAAAATTTTAAATATACATGCATTAAATTTAAGGCATAATCTAAGTGAATTAAAATAAAGAGAAGCAAATACAATGTGATTTTAGGAACGGGAAGACAGTCCAGTCTTGTTTAATCGAGGAAGGGAGGTAGTCTTTAATCTGGGTTTGAAGGAGGGGCAGGATTTCAACAGACCTGGAGCCCTTTAAGTCTGTACCAAGTTCCATTTATTTTAGCCAAGGAAACATGCTCGCCTAAGGAGTGTCCCAGCCTGTTCTGCAAGTGCCTCTATTGAGGCAATGTTACCAGTAGAAGAAACTGCCTGTTCATTAAAGGTGAATTAAACCCAGCCACCTTTCCCTAAGACCCCTGTTGGGAATCACCTTTATTTGCTGTTGCATTAAAGCGATCTTGTCAGGTTGTTTAGACCTCTACCTTGACTGTTCTTTACAGTTGTGTTTTGGGGCAGGAAATGGCCAGACCCCACCCTGAGTACTCTGTCTTTTTTAACAAAAAGCAAAATCCATCATTCCAACAATGAATCTCTTTTCCTGGTGTAAAAGAACATTTTTAACTGAAAATACATATAAGAACCAAAAAAAAATCTGGCTTTACTGAAATTATTCATAAGAAAAATAGCTCAATTCAGTCTTCAGTCAGTCCTAGAAATTAATGGAAAGCTTTATATTTATAAATAAGCAAAAGTGGAATTTAAAGCTTTATTACTAAAAACAGAAAAGAATGTTCATACTTTTATATGTGGAGCTTCTTGAATGAGAAGAGAAGCCTTTAAATATGGAAAATATTGCTACAGACCTGTGGGAAAAAACTGGAAACCTTTTTCTTTTTCATTTATGACTTCTGTTGTAGCATTCTGTTTGGATATAGATTAGAAAATTAAAACTGAAAATTTATAAAAATGTGTTTCTTATAAAAATAGGTAGATTATGAATTATCTGAGACTTTAAACCCAGAATAATCTGCCTTTTATTTTTATAGGACAATTTCAAGGCTCCCAAATAAACAGATGATTCTTCCTTACCCAATGCCTACCTTCAAGGGAATAAAAACAAGAACAAATACTCAAATTTAAAATGTATACTCACACACACACATGTCTGCATACACACACACGCCTGCATACACACAAACTCAAACATATATAAAGGCCTCACCAAGTAACCACAAATTTAGGAAAATCAAAGCCTCACATTGTCAAAACTGAGTAATGACATCAACATCTATATACCATGAGGCAAAATTTAGGTAAAATTAACTTTTAGAAATGGTTTAATCTAGCTTCCTGTATCCTGGTAGGTAGAATAGCCTCTTAGAAGGTATAGTAATCCATATGCTTATTTTTTTTCTTTTTTCTTTTTTTGCTTTTGGGGTCACACCCAGCGATGCACAGAGGTTACTCTTGGCTCATGCACTCGGGAATTACTCCTGGCAGTGCTCGAGGGACATATGGGATGCTGGGAATCAAAATCGAGTTGGCCGTGTGCAAGGCAAATGCCCTACCTGCTATGCTATCGCTCCAGCCCCCTAGTAATCCATATGCTTCACTGTCACTGTCATCCCGTTGCTCATCGATTTGTTTGAGCGGGCACCAGTAATGTCTTTCATTGAGAGACTTATTGTTACTGTTTTTGGCATATTCAATACGCACGGGTAGCTTGCCAGGCTCTGACATGCGGGCTCGATACTCTCAGTAGCTTGCTGGGCTCTCTGAGATGGGCGGAGGAATCGAACAAGGGTTGGCTGTGTGAAAGGTGAAAGCCCAACTGCTATGCTATCCCTCCAATCCATATGCTTAAACCATTTTATTTCCACTGCCATTGGGGTGAACATAAAGCAGAATGTGACGATCAGCTCAAATGAAAAAAAATTTATTATAAAAGCTGACCTAATATATCCAAGTTGTATTTGCTATTTAATTATTTATGTAATAAAAGAGCATTAAAATCAATGCAATATAAATATAAAAACGAAGTTACTTCGAAAGATTCAGTTAAGAGTTGTAAAAAAAATTCTGTGGGCAGGACATTGTAGAAGAGGTTATTTTCTAGAAAAAAGATTGTCTCTGTATTCATATTGCTTTAAAAGTATCCTTAAATTCTCACTATATTTTGTTGAAAGTGAAGGGAAATGAGAGATTTTTTCTTTCTTTGTTCACTGATGACAATGAACTGCTGATGCTTGAGGATTAGTCTTTAAAGAAAAGTCCCTGGCCCTGTTTGACTGACATATTAATGGCCAGTTATATGTTCTAAATAAAAATAAAATATCTAAGTTATATATTTATCATTTAATGATTTATCTCAATAACTGGCCTTTTTTACTAACAAACTAACCTACTAGTCTCAACTTTATTGAATATAGACAACTTTTAGTGAACTATCTACATAACAGGAGAGAGCTTCATTTTATAAAAGAGAAGCAAGCTGAACTTTGAAAATGTTGAAATAAAACCCAAATAGAACAAAAGACAACTCTAACTGGAATGAGGTATTTATGATTTAAATCTGGTTAATACAATCTTATAGAACTTTTTCTGGCAAAACAGTTCTGAATAGATGGATCATAAAAATCATTATTGTTTTCTACTTAAAATGAAGATCTCATTTTTCTCTATGTTTTTCTCCCTTCTCTCCACTCCACAATGCCTCTTATGTTGAAAAGGTTAAAATTTACATTCTGATATATGTGTTAAGTATTCTGTATTCAGCCTATAAATTCTAAAAGCCAACAAATAATATCACTGTAGATCTATAACACGTTCTCTAATAGCAGGTCTGTCAAATTTAGCAAGCAAAATTGTCCAAATAACTTTTAATTTCAGAAAACAACATTTTTTAGTGTAAGTGAATAGCACTGTAGCACTGTCCCGTTGTTCATCGATTTGCTCAAGCTGGCACCAGTAACATCTCCATTGTGACACTTGTTACTGTTTTTGGCATATCGAATACACCACGAATAGCTTGCCAGGCTCTGCCATGTGGGCGGGATACTCTCAGTAGCTTACCTGGCTCTCCGAGAGGGAGGAGGAATGATTCTATTTTATTTGTGTATCTCATGCTCTAATGCCATGAACCATGGGCCATTCAAAAGAAAATATTCCTGGATTCAAAGTCGAATGATAATGTTATCTTAAACATCATTAATCATTAAACATCATTAATTACTTAAAGTATCATTAGATTTCTTACAAAAAAAACTAAAGCACGCTGAAGGGCATGCCCACTCACAGGCTCTGGGGGTGGGGAGGGGGGCTCTGGAGCTGCTGTGTCTGTACTAGATCGGGACGGCCGTTGGCCAAGGACAGGCGAAGGAAGAACGAGGACCAAACTGGTTGCTGATTAGTTACCGTTTATTCAATCTTTCATCTTTCTCATCTCCCGCACTCCCAGCTCCACCCTCTCTCTGGATCTACTGCAGCAGCTTCTCATCTCTCTCCTCCCTTTTTCCTCTCTAGCCCTTGCCTCCAGGTTACACACTGCCAGGTAGCAAAATCAACATAAGAAAGCCCTTCCTGACTTTTTTCCTTTCCTAAGGTGCTTTTCTCCTTTCCTAAGTCCAAGCACTCATTAACATCTTAATACTAGTTATTTTTGTATGGACATAGCAAGAGATGCATTGAGGCTTGCAAGGCAGCTCTCCTGGCAACATCTTGCCACAGACTCAGACTACAGCACTCAGGCCAGATTAATCATCCCTAACCCTAGCAGGGTCCGAATCTAGTTATCACTGTTTGGATCATGACAACATTTGTCCATGATCAAGCTCTTAACTTATAGTTAAGCATTAGGCACTTTGGCCAGGCCCATCTCAATGCCAGAATAGCACACAACTCACCGTTTGCCCTGGGTCCATCTCGTCCCTCGTTGAGACCGTGCTTTTGAGGTGCTAGGAAGTAAGGGCAGCTGAGGCTTAGGTCGAGAGAAAAGGTGCCAGGAGGAAAATATCATGAAGAGTCAAATGACTCCCAGGTTACAAAAGCATGGCATTTGCTAAGTCTTCCTGTGTCCATACAAAAAGGACATGGCTCTGAATAAACTATGCAAAGGACTTAAGGAGAAGAGAAAAACAATATTTACAAGTCAACAGAACACTAAGAAAGAAGTGTTCAGAACACTAAGAAAGAACACTAAGAAATAAGCAGAGAGAAATGGGAGCACCATAACAGGAGTAACCCAATAAATCTAAACTACCTGAGGCTATGTTATTCTACAATTTCTTTCTAAAAATGAGTTCAAATACAAAATAGTTTTGTTCAGAATTTAGCAGGCTGGAGCAATAGCACAGAGGTAGGGCATTTGCCTTGCTCGCGGCCTACCTGGGTTTGATTCCTCCATCCCTCTCGGAGAGCCCAACAAGTTACCGAGAGTATCCCACCTGCACAACAGAGCCTGGCAAGCTACTCGTGGCATATTTGATATGCCCAAAACAGTAACAAGTCTCACAATGGAGACATTACTGGTGCCCGTTCGAGCAAATGATGAACAATGGGATGACAGTGCTACAGTGCTTACTGTGTGTGTGGTTAGACAGCAGCCATGTGATATGCTTTCTCACTCTTTATATTACAGATGAAAAGATCACACTATCTGTGTGCTTTTTCAAACATACCCAGAGAAAACTTGATTAAATAGCTGTTAATACAGTGTTTACATAAAGTTATCTGTATAATGATCATTTCTCTGCTGAAAATCTTCTCTGGCTTCTCATTTCATGTCAGCCAAGGTTCAGAATCCAATAAGTGGGCCACCAAAGCTACATGTGAGGGGCTTTTTCTTCTTTTTAATCTTATCTGATAATGCTATTTTCCTTTTGTTCATGCCCTTTAGACTGTATTTTTGTTCTTAGAAATTCAATTATTCTTCAGCACTAACAGAATATTTCCTCTATTCAAAAATCAGAACATCCCAATTCCATTGTCCTTCTCTTCACTCAATTAATTCCTATGCATTCTTCATATTTGAGTGCAAATTCTTCTATTTCAAGTATTCTTTTACTTCAAGGCTAAAACCCAGGTATTTTGCTCTTCAATTATATGCCTACTATGGCTTGTGGCATGTGCTAGACAAAAATTTTTATTAAATGAATAAATAACTATATTAATAAATGAAGATATGTTATAAGAATAATATTATCTTTATTATTATTTGATGAATTAAAAACAACATGATAAGAACACAACATAGAGAAGATTATAAAATATATCAAAATAAATAAAATAACGTTAGAATGAGAATATTATACTTGAAAAATTTCAAGGTTTAATAATCCCTGAATTCATTTGTTGTTGTAGTGGCATGTTTATGTTTGAGAATAGTGTAAAGGATACAAAGTCACTTAATAAGAATGAGAATGAAGAAGTGAATAGATTGATCAATGATACAAAGATATAAATGGATATAGTTATCTCAATAGATAACTGCACTGTAGCACTGTCCTCATCAATTTGCTCAAGTAATATCTCCATTGTAGACTTGTTACTGATTTTGGCATATAGAATATGCTACAGGTAGCTTGCCAGGCTCTACCGTGCAGGCGAGATACTCTCGGTAGCTTGTCAGACTCTCCGAGAGGGACAGAGGAATCGAACCTGGGTTGCATGCATGCAAGGCAAATACCTTACCCCCTGTGCTATCACTCCAGCCCAATAGATAACTAATGATATAAGTTTTCCAAGCTGGTTGTGTAAAACTATTTTATGATGAGATGATTGAAGGAGTTATAAATTTGGATTTGAAAGTAGCACTCTGGATAAACAGTCTCTTGCTAGAATCAACTTAATGTGGGAAACATCACATGACTTATCTTTAAAACTAAAATAATGCTAGAGTTAATAATAATTCCTTCATGTAATTATTGTGATGGTTGAATAAAATAATGAATATGCCTGTTTCAAAAATGGTTTGTGAGAAATTGTTTACTTACCTTTATGAGCAATAATAAAAATTGAAATTTATTCCTATTTTGTTCTACGTCTATTTCTAAAGTCCCTTTAAGTTCCCACAGCTCATAGGATGTGATTTGTAACCTTTTTCATAAGGTTGCGAATATTAATTGGTTTTCACAGAGCTATTATTTTTTCAGACATTAAGCTATGTGTCTTGGAGGAGTTGCAGAGGAGTGGAAATGGCTGCTGGTTTGGTGAGTGGGCGGGGCAGATGGGCTGCAGTCACCAGAGACAGCACCTGGTACTGAAGAGTCTTTTGCCCACACACTGAGTATCTGGCTTCCAGATGGTTCTTGGGCACAGATTTCTTTTCATAATTTCCTCCCTCTTCTCATCTCTACATTTGCCACCCTTCTTCTTCAGATGGATTTCAGGTTGGGCTTTGTGTTGCATTGCTCCCCTCTTTTTTTTCAACCCCACCCTCTCTCTCTTCCACAAAAGGGAACAGCAGATTTTTCCTGTGCTTAGAATCAAAGAGGAAACAAAATCCAACTGATCTATTCATCACCCTTCAGTCTAGACACCTAGCAGTTTCTGGAGCTTTGAAGTAGAGCCTGGTCTGGTTTGTTAGGACAATAGTGCTCAATTAATCAACTCAGATCCAGAATTACAATTCTTTGTAATGAACTATGCTTCTCTGTCCAGTGATCTCTATTCTATGTGTTTTCACTGGAACCACAACACTATGGACTAGTTTTTATTACAACAGGCCAAGGAAATCCAGCCTTATTGACAAGAGTCATCCTCTGACTTTGGAATTATGTTTTTAGACATTTGTGGTCTTCTATGAAGCCTTCTTGAGTAGCAAAAGATTTTTATATTGAGCTTTTAAAAAATACTTTAAAAAGAAGTTTTAGATTTAAAGCACTACTGAGCAGAGGGTATAGAGATTTTCTGTATATCCCTCCCTGACATACATCAGTATTATGCTTATTATTATCTCTCACCAGAGTGGTAAACGTGTTACAGCCAATAATACAATATTGATAAATAATCATCTAGAGTCAATGGTTTACATAAATTTCTTTCCTGGTGCTGAACTTTCTATGAATATAAACCAATCTCTGATAACATATATTCATCATGGTAGTATCACATGGAGATTATCATTGCCTTAATAATCCTCCAACATCTGCCTGTTAATTATTATTTCCCTAGTACCTTTCTCCAAAGGAAAACTTTCAACAACTTTTGAAAGTAACAATCTTTCCATTCATTCCTAACTAAGTTGAGGGCAGAGCTTGGGATGATCCAGGCAGGGGTTTTCTTTTTATCATCATGTTTATTCTTTTTTTTTAATTAATTAATTTATTTTTAATTAGTGAATCACCGTGAGGGCACATTTACAGATTTATACACTTTTGTGCTTATGCTTCCCTCTTACAAAGTTCGGGAACCCATCCCTTCACCAGTGCCCATTCTCCACCACCAGTAAACCCAGTATCCCTCCCACCCTCCCCAATCCCATCTCCCCCCACCCCGCCCTGCCACTGTGGCAGGGCATTCCCTTCTGTTCTCTCTCTCTAATTAGCTGTTGTGGTTTGCAATAAAGGTGTTGAGTGGCCACTGTGCTCAGTCTCTAGTCCTCATTCAGCCTGCAACTCCCTTCCCCCATATGGCCTTCGACTACATTATAGTTGGTGATCCCTTCTCTGAGTTGCCCTTTCCCCAGAATGTGAGGCCAGCCTCCAAGCCATGGACTCAACCTCCTAGTACTTATTTCTACAATTCTTGGGTGTTAGTCTCCCACTCTGTTATTCTATATACCCTAGATGAGTGCAATCTTTCTATGTCTGTCTCTCTCTTTCTGACTCATTTCACTCAGCATGAAACTTTTCATGCCCATCCACTTAAATACAAAATTCATGACCTCCTTTTTTCTGACAGCTGCATAGTATTCCATTGTATAGATGTACCAAAGTTTCCTCAACCAGTCATCCGTTCTAGGGCATTCGGGTTTTTTCCAGATTCTGGCTATTGTAAATAGTGCTGCGATGAACATACATGTGCAGATGTTGTTTCGATTATACTTTTTTGCCTCTCTGGGATATATTCCCAGCAGTGGTATTGCTGGGTCAAATGGGAGCTCAACCTCTAATTTTTTTTTTAATTTATTTATTTTTAATTAGAGAATCACCGTGAGGGTACAGTTACAGATTTATACACTTTTGTGCTTATACTTCCCTCATACAAAGTTTGGAACCCATCCCTTCACCAGTGCCCATTCTCCACCACCCGTAAACCCAGTGTCCCTCCCACCCTCCCCAATCCCATCTCCCCCCCACCCCACCCTGCCACTGTGGCAAGGCATTCCCTTCTGTTTTCTCTCTCTAATTAGCTGTTGTGGTTTGCAATAAAGGTGTTGAGTGGCCGCTGTGCTCAGTCTCTAGCCCTCATTCAGCCCGCAACACCCTTCCCCCACATGGCCTTCGACTACAATGTAGTTGGTGATCGCTTCTCTGAGTTGACCTTTCCCCGGAACGTGAGGCCAGCCTCGAAGCCATGGAGTCAACCTCCTGGTACTTATTTCTACAGTTCTTGGGTGTTAGTCTCCCACTCTGTTATTCTATATACCATAGATGAGTGCAATCTTTCTATGTCTGTCTCTCTCTTTCTGACTCATTTCACTCAGCATGAAACTTTTCATGCCCATCCACTTGACTACAAAATTCTTGACCTCCTTTTTTCTAACAGCTGCATAGTATTCCATTGTATAGATGTACCAAAGTTTCCTCAACCAGTCATCCGTTCTGGGGCATTCGGGTTTTTTCCAGATTCTGGCTATTGTAAACAGTGCTGCGATGAACATACATGTGCAGATGTTGTTTCGATTGTACTTTTTTGCCTCTCTGGGATATATTCCCAGCAGTGGTATTGCTGGGTCAAATGGGAATTCAATATCTAATTTTTTGAGAGTCGTCCAAATTGTTTTCCAGAAGGGCTGAACCAGTCGGCATTCCCACCAGCAGTGAAGAAGGGTCCCTTTCTCCCCACATCCTCTCCAACAGCGGTTGCTTTTGTTCTTTTGGATGTGTGCTAGTCTCTGTGGTGTGAGGTGGTATCTCAAAGTTGTTTTGATCTGCATCTCTCTGATGATTAGTGATGCAGAGCACTTTTTCATGTGCCTTTTGGCCATTCGTATTTCTTCCTTGGTAAAGTTTCTGTTCATTTCTTCGCCCCATTTTTTGATGGGGTTGGATGTTTTCTTCTTGTAGAGTTCAACCAGTGCTTTATATACCATTGATATCAACCCCTTATCTGATGGGTATTGTGTAAATATCCTTTCCTATTCTGTGGATAGTCTTTGTATTCTGGTCACTGTATCTCTTGCGGTGCAGAAGCTTTTTAGTTTAATGTAGTCCCATTTTCAACCTCTAATTTTTTGAGAGTCGTCCATATTGTTTTCCAGAAGGGCTGAACCAGTCGGCATTCCCACCAGCAGTGTAGAAGGGTCATGTTTATTCTTTGGAGCATAAACCTGTGCTAGTTTAGGGCCGTTCCATAAATTGATCCTAGTACATCATTAAATCACTCCAAGCTCCAGTATTCTTTTCTATCAACCAGTTGTGTTAAGGAAAACAGTGTCCATTTGAGCATCGCTGGGTGCAACCCAAAAAAGCCAAAACAGCAACAACAAGATAAACTGTAGAAGGAAAGAATATATATATGTATATGTATATATTTATATATATGTATAGAAAGAGAGAAAAAGAGAGCATTGCAATTTCTAGATCATTGATGTTGGGAATGGTTGTGTGAAATCTTATGTAGAAAAGAAATGTAAGACCAGGTTATAGTTTAGAAAGTGATCAGATTGCCAATGTTTTCTATGGGAAAAGAATATAAATGTTTATATCCCAAGTATTTTGCATTCCCAGCATTATAATAATAGATTCATTTATCAAACAAGTGGCTCTTAGCATAAAGTTAAAGAACATATACTGTCTTACTTAATTCCTTTATTTTTTCTCTCATTCAGTACAGAACACTGAGATTGATAGTCTATGATTGCTAGAATAGTCTAGTTTTGCCCAGGTGACATCAGTCAGGATAGCTTGTAAAACAGAAATTACTGAAGATAGATTATAAAGTACAGTTGAGGCAATGTCTTCATTTCTTGCAAAATGGTAGTATCTTGGTGTTACTGTTTTTTTTAAATAATAAAAACAAAAATAATGAGTACTTAAAACAAAGGAGAAAATGAAAAAATTAAAAAATACTTGTTTGTGAAAAATATCAATAAAATTAACAAATTCTTGGCTAAACTAGCCAAGAAAAAAACACATATTACTAAAATCAGTAATAAAATAAAATATTGCTACCAACATTAAAAAAAGAATTATAACTGAATAATGAGTCAATGTATTCTGACAAATAGATCAAATAGGCAATTCTGAGAGAAACACAAATGGACCAAAACTGAGAAAAAGACATTGTAACATGCTTAATAAAAATTAAAATATTTAATTAGTAATTTAACTTTTTTCCACAAAGAAAATACTAGACTTTTATCAGCTGTACTGGCAACTATTTTAAAAAGAAATAATTCATAAACTTGGTCAAAGAAAGAAGTGGAAAATATACCTCATAGCTCATTTTCTGAGGCCAATATTGTGCTGATGCTACTAACTTGTTAGATAACGCCAGGAAATAAAATTATAGGCCAGATGTTTTCAAACTTATGGCCTATTGACCTCTTTTTGTTTCAGAAAAAAAATCACTGTGTTCCCTCATATCTACCTTATTTAAGCCAACAAAATTCCCCCCACCAATGTCATCACCCCTCCTCCAACTGTTCCAGCAACCCCGGAAGGTTGTACTGCATTTTGGGAAACACTGGTATAGACAGCGTTGTCCTCATCAAAATACTAGTAAACTAAACCCAGCATCACTCAAAAAGGATTATATACAATGATTTATTCTAAAAATATATAAATCAATCAAGAAAATACATTATTTTAATGAAAAAGAATAAAAACCACATGGGCAGTTTAATAGATACAGAATAGGAATTTTACAAAGTCCAACACCTTCATTATAAAACCATTAGACAAATTAGGCATGGAAGGTAATTTATTTAAAATGACAATGAGCATTGATGAAAGATGCATAATGAAGATCAGAACAAAAGAAGAGATATTGTCTTGTAACTTATGTTCAGAAGGTTCTAGGTAATCAAGGTTTTTTGTTTTAAAAAGTCAAAAGTAGGGGGAGTAGAAGATGGAGAAAGAAAAATTAAAGATACCCAGAAAAGAAAGACAAAAAGTAAAACTATCTACCTTTGTAGATATGTACATATGTACATATGATTATATGTAGGAAATACCCTAAAGAGCTCACTTAAAAGTTTTAGAATTGGAGTCAGGAGACAGTCGAGCAGCAAGGGTGTATGCCTCACATATAGTCCAGCTATATTTGATTCCTGGTACCACCTATTCCCCCAAGCAACGCCAGGTGTGTCACTGGAAGCCTCCAGCATTGCTGGGGTGACCTCAGTATCCCCAGCGCTGCATGGCTGGCTCAGCACAGCATCCTTCGGCCTTGATCCTCTGGCTGACTGGGCCAGAATTGCTGTTGAGTCTCCCAAGTCCTCATGAGTTCAATTGGGAGGCACTTACTACCCTCCCCCCCCAAAAAAACCTAAAAAAATTAACAAAATGCTCTCTGGGCCAGAGAGATGGTACAGTGGGTAGGGTACTTGACTTCCACACAACCACCAGGGTTTAATCACAAGTAAGCCAGGAATGATCCCTGAGCATAGAGCCAGAAGTATATGCTGAGCACAGCAAGGTATGCCCCTTAAACAATAAAAAATAAACAAATAAGAAAAATACTTGCTCTTTAAGCCCTTGCTTTCCCTTGAACATGTAGCACACTTGCTCATCTCCATATATTTTTTATTGCTTGCTTTTCCATTTGGAGAAGTCCACATTCTCTCTTGTACACATACTTTTTCTTCTCTTGCCTTTTTCTAAATAAGAAAAGAAAAAGAAGGAAAAGAAGGAGGAGGAGGAAGAGGAGGAGGAAGAAGAGGAGGAGAAACATGCGCTGTAATATTGTAAAATATTAAATCCTTATATAAAATTAATTTCACATCATGCATGAGGAATTTAAACAGATAGATAACGTTTACACACACATTATAGAAGACTATAAAGCTATTAGAAAAGATGAAATCTAGGGCCAGAGAGAGTAGAGTAGTTAGGGCATTTTCCTTGCAAGCACCCAGCCTGGGCTTGATGCTGTCACCACATATGCTCCCCCAATCACTGTCAGAAATAATTCCTGAGCACAGGAGTAAGCCCTAAGCATCGCCAGGTATAACCCAAAAACAGAAAGAAAAGAAAGAAAGAAAGAAAGAAAGAAAGAAAGAAAGAAAGAAAGAAAGGAAGGAAGGAAGGAAGGAAGGAAGGAAGGAAGGAAGGAAGGAAGGAAGGAAGGAAGGAAGGAAGGAAGGAAGGAAGGAAGGAAGGAAGGAAGGAAGAAAGAAAGAAAGGAAGGAAGGAAGGAAGGAAGAAAGAAAGAAAGAAAGAAAGAAAGAAAGAAAGAAAGAAAGAAAGAAAGAAAGAAAGAAAGAAAGAAAGAAAGAAAGAAAGAAAGAAAGAAAGAAAGAAAGAAAGAATTGATGACATCCTACCTTTTACTAAAATGAGGATGTGACTAGAGGATGCCATGTTAGGGTGAAATAAGTCAGAGAAGAAGGACCAGTGCCTGACAGTCTCAGTCATATGTGGGACATAAAGAAACAAAGAAAGAGCTTGGACTCTAGCCAGTGGGAATAAACCCTTGAACTCTACAGATGAACTGTACAGATGCTGCCAAGGAAGGTGGAGGAGAATGAAGAGTAGAGACAAGGCCACCAGGGAAGTCTGGGGCAGACTGGTTGGCATAAAGAGTGGTGAATTGTGTTTTGCACACGGCTGTTAGTGGAGGTACATTAACTTTACACACCAAATGTATAAATGCTAACACTTCTATTTTAAAAAAATAAGAACTAGCTTAAATTAGCACCCTGAAAACTATAAAATATCAGTGATGACATTTTATAAACTCTAATTAAAAGGTATCCCTCCTATATCTAATTAAAAAGGTATCCCTCCTATATCTATGGATTGAAAGACTATAATATTGTTTACAGTCTAAATAAAGGACTGATATCTAGAGTGTGTAAATAATTCTTATAATTAAATGATACAAAGATAAATAATCTAATATTTAAAAGTGACAATAAATTTGTGCAAGTATCTCTCCAAAGCAAACATACAAATGACCAATGTGCACTTGAAAAGAAAGTTCAAATCACTATTAGGGAAAGCCAATTCAAAGCACAATAAGACCATCTCATATCCAACTAGAATCACGAAGACTGATAATAATTGTTGATGATGAATGGAAAAATTTGAACTTTCATACAAAACAGCTCTCAAAATGTTAAAAATATATAGAAAACTCAACTATTCACCGTCAAAGATTTGAAAACATATGTGCATACAAAATCAAGGTTCATAGCAATATTGTTTGTAATGAAAAAAAGAAGAAACACAAATGAGCATTAGCTGATGAAATAATAAAATGCAGTATATCCATAGACCCCCCTCATGGTTCACCACCGCACCATGGTGAGGGGGTGGCACAGTGTCAACCGGCGAAGAGCAAACCAACAGGTGCTGCCTAGAGATGCAGGCAGGTCAGGGTTGGACTCCTTGCATCAACTGTGTCAATCTGGCCAGTACTTTCTGTACGTGAGTGTACAGTACTTTCTGCACTTTCTGTATATGCCACCTGCATGGCAGAGCCTGGCAAGCTACTGCCAAAAACAGTAACAAAATGGGCCTCATTCTCCTGACCCCAATACGGCAGCATTGGGAAGGACGAGCAAAGAGAGGCTGCTAAAATCTCAGGGCAGAATTAGGCTGTCAAGACGAAGAAGGACTAAAATGACTGTCTGCACTTTTAATGCACACACACTGGCATCGAAAGCATCCATCAAGGACCTGATGGTGCAAGCGCAGAAGATCAAGTACAATGTCATTGGATTGACTGAGATGAGAAGGCATCGATCACATCACGCCGTTTTCGACACTGGAGAACTGTTTGTTCAAATGCCTAACAATCCAAATTGGACTCCTATGTTTGAATAGATGTGGCACATTGCTGGCAGTTTCTATCTTCATCGTCTACACACCAACATCCAACTACAACAAAGAAGAAATTGAGAAGTTCTACATGGAGCTGAAGAAGTTCTATACAGAAGACCACACCTTCTACAAGGTCACTGTTTATGATTTTATTTATTTATTTATTTATATTTTAATTTTTATAATACAAATAAAGGTTTATTGTATAAAACTAAGGCCTTACACATTTTCTCTAAAGGCTAGGTAATTTTAACTCCACAAAAGTTTCACTTTTCCTTCCTTCTCCTATCTCTAATTATCACAAAGCCCAGACCAAATGTTATAAAAAAAAAACACTATAAATAACACCAAATCCTTTAAATACAGCAGTCTCAAATGTTATTTCTTGGCATAGGTAATCTTCATGGCATGGGATGGTGTGATCTTAAAACCCTGTCAAGCATCCCTGGCAGGTCAAGCCTGACCATCATTTTCAAATTCAACAAAAGCAATGTCATGTCTTTCAGGCACCAAGCATACTTCTTTAAAACCAGAGAATTGATTAAACAGCATGGATAACATCATCTGATTAGTCTCTTCTGGTAAATTATTAAGGAATAAAATATAGTTTGGAGGGTAATCAGGAACGTGAGGATTTTGGCAGAATTTCCTTGGATATTAGATGAATTTGGTGTTTGCAGACCAGGCTTCTTGTGTGCAACTGCTGCAGTCTGCCCCACAGTTTTGGCTTTTTTCTTTTCTTCTTTTCTTTGTCAGCAAAAGTGCCACGCCCCTTGGATTTTATCAGAATCTTTTTGTGCATACTGGATTCACATTGGTTTATCATAAAATAGAAATCCTTGTAACTGCCTTAAGGCATTAGTGGATGAACCAAGTTCCTTAAATAAAACAAAAGCTTGTCCCTCATCCTCATGGTCTTTAGAGCCACAATATCTTCCACATGGCCAAACTGAGAAAGCAGGGCATATAGGGACCTCTTGAGTTCTTTTTTAATTTTGTCATTCATATTATTGATATAAATTGTGTGATTTGGTCTTATATCCACGTTTTCAGTCAAACTTTTCAAACACCCAGGAGACGGCAAGGCAGCATGTGGGGCTTGGTGATTTTAACGCCAAGATAGGACCGAGAAGTTCGCCCGAAGAACTCCACATTGGGACCCATGGCCTAGAATGGAAAGAACAGGGTGAGAGGCTGTCTGAGTTCATCAGGTCGACCAAGACCATCCATGGTAACTCACAGTTCCAGAAGGCCAAATCTAAATGCTGGACATAAGAGTCTCCCAGTGGACAGTTTCACAACGAAATTGACCACATCATATTCAATCGATAGTTTTGCCTGACCGATGTCGCTGTTGTCCCAAAATTCCAAGTGGGATCAGACCACTGTCTCCTTTGTGCGAAATTCTACTTCACAGTGCAGGGAGAAAGGGCTGCAAAGTTTAAGTTTAAGAAGAGAACTCCCAGAATGACCACTGGGAGCTCTTTGGCACTATTGTGGCAATATGGGAAGATGCCATCGTTAACAAGGTCGGCAAGGAATATGATCGACTGGTTCAGCACCTCCATGGTTGTGTGAGGACGACAGAAAGACACAAACAGATGCCTGTCTTTGGAAACTCTCGAGCTCATTTGCCAATGTGGTTTGGCATGATCTTCAGACAATCACAAGCTAACATCCGAGCTTGCAAAGCTGTGCAGAAAAGCGATAAAGGAAGACCCCAAGGAGAGTAGAGCAGCAGTGTTGGCCGATGCGGCAGAAGCAGGAAAAAGTATTCGCAGCGCCCCCCTGTCCTTCATCAACTATAATACCAACATGACTGCCCTCTGACATCCTGATGGATCTATCCCATCTTCCAGAAGGGCAATGGAAAAGGTTATCCATGACTTCTACTCAGATCTCTTTGATAGCCATGTCCACCTGCCCACATACCAAATTCTGCAGGATGGACCTCTTGTTCCCAGCTTTCTCTCTTCCAAAATCCAACAAGCCATTTTGTCAGTAAAGAAGCATAAAGCACGCGGTCCAGACAAAGTCAGTCCCGAATACCTGAAGAATCTGTCGCCAGTACTCTTAAATACACTGGCTCAGCTCTTCACATGCTACCTGTCTGAATGCAAGGTTCCATCCCAGTGGAAAACCAGGAGGACCGTTCTGTTGTACAAGAAGAGAGACATCCATGACATGGGCAACTGTCATCCAATCTGCCTGTTGTCCATCGTCTACAAGTTGTTCACTCGAGTCATCCTGAATAGGATTGGCAGAACACTAGACGAAGGACAACCATGCGAGCAAGCCAGGTTCCGAAAAGGATTCAGCATGATTGACCATATCCACACAGTGACCAAGCTCATTGAGGTTTCTCGAGAGTTCAAGGTGCCGCTCTGTCTAACATTCATTGATTTAAAGAAGGCCTTTGATTCTGTTGAGACTGAAGCAGTCATTGAAGCCCTAGCCAAACAGGGCATTCAAACTCATTGTACATCAGGATCCTCCATGAGACGTATTATGGATTCACCACCAGGATCTCACCATTCTACAAGGAAGTGATCATTAATGTAAAGAGAGGGGTTCAGCAGGGCGGTACCATTTCACTGAAACTCTTCAGTGCCATACTTTAGAACGTCATGAGATGATTAGAATGGGAAGGAATGGGAGTGAAGATGGATGGTCGGCAACTATACCACCTTCGCTTCGCTGATGACATCGTTCTCATAACGCCAAACATTAGCTAAGTGGCACGAATGCTGGCCAACTTCAACTGTGAATGTGGAAAGGTCAGACTGCAGCTGAATCTCACAAAGACAATGTTCATGAGAAATGGACTAGTTCCTGATGTTTCATTTGCTCTCAATGGAACGAACATCTCCAAATGCAGCAGTTATGTGTACCTAGGTTGAGAACTCAACATGCCAAATGACCTGGCACCTGAGCTGCTCAGGAGGAAGAGAGTGGCATGGAATGGCTTCAAGAGCATCAAAGAAGTTGTTAAGAGGACAAAGAAACTCTGACTCCAGGCACATCCTTTTTATGGTGGAAGACAGTGTTCTACTAGCACAACTCTGTGGGTAGCCTAAAGCCATTTAATTAATGTATGAATTTTAGCATATGTGAATCAAATTTCAAAATTTGTTCCTAAAGGGTTTTTAATAAATGTGAACAAGGGAGCCAGAGAGAATACAGCAGTTTAGGGAGCTTTCCTTGCACGCAGCTAACATGACTTTGATTCCCAGAACTCCATGTGGCCCATCAAGCCTGTCAGGAGTGATCCCTGAATTCAGAGCCAAGAGTATGCCCTGACAAAGAGGATTAGTCTATGGTCGGAAGACTACTTCAAGTTCTGGGGAAGAAGGCAATTGGAATAGAGAAGGGACCATTTTGACAGAGATAGTTGAAAATGATCACTGTAGGAAGGAACTGTGAGCTGAAAGGCAAAGGAACAAACACGATAACCAGTATCTGTGTTGCAAACCATAGTGCCCAGGGCACAGGGAGAGAGAGAGAGACACAGAGACAGAGACAGACAGAGAGACAGAGAGAGACTGAGAGAGACAGAGACAGAGAAGAAAAAATGAAATTGTCTGCCACAGAGCCATTAGAGCCATAGAGGCGGGGGGGGCGGTGGCAGGAGAAAAACTGGGGTCATTGTTGGTGGGAAATGGATGCTGGTGGGGGGATGGGTGTTGGATCATTCTATGGCTGAAATCTGATCTTTAACAGCTTTGTAACTGTATCCCAAAGTGACTGTTAAAATTTTAGTTAATTAATTAAAATGATAAGAATAAAAGAAAAGAGTAAATCCTGAGTATCACTGGGTGTGGCTCCAAACCAAAATAAATAAATAGGTGAACAAGATATCTGTGCAGAAGAGAAACAAAAGTGCAAGCACAGATAAAGGTGGAGGCATCTATATTTTGTGCTAGAAAATTTACTTGAAAAGTGGAGTTGCATGGTTTCCAAGAGTGGTATGAAGTGGGGCGGGTCTTCAGTAAAGAGGGACAGATGTGTAGGATAAGTGCATTTTTCACTAAGTGTAAATTGAATTCTTGTACTCAGCTGTAAGATTCCTAAAGTGCTAAGGAGTTTTTAAAATTATTTTTATAAAGAACTACATAAATAAGTAGTCCTCTACCAAATCTTCCAGGGCTGCAACGGGCAGACTGGGCCAAGATGCTTCTACAGCCTTCAGAAAGGCCGTCTCTCTACTCCCTGCCACTTACAGCATCCAGGAGCTGCCGGCTCTTCCTGGTCCCACAGTTCTGGTCTATACATTAGCCAGGCCCCAACCAGCTTCCCGGTTTGAGCAGATTCCATTACACCTAATGGAATCTGATTTTAATTAGAGAAGCATTGGGGGAAATCAGAAAAAAGGGTCTGTGTCTTCAGAAGATGCTGAAGTTGAAGGCAGCAAGGTGAAAATACTGTTTCCACACTACTCTGAAAAGAAGTTTCCACTCCTCTTCCTCCTCCCTCTCTACTCCCTGTCCCTTATTTTCTTTCATATTTTGGCCTGAAACACCTTGTTAATTTCTAAAGATTAACAGATCACTTAGTAGGAGACAAGCCGTGGCACAGATTTTAGGTTGATAAATTGATACCAAAACTTCACACTGAGACGAAAATCAAAGCTGTCTTTTTTATTGCTTAAAGTATCTGTTAGTATCTGGCAGGAGGAAATTGGTATCTCATTAAAAAATGAGAGAGTGGGGTAGAGAGGAAACTGAGAGCTCGTTAAGAGTGGTGGAAAAGCCCTTCTTAATTGTGCTTTTCCATTTACTCACAAGAGGACATTTGTTATGAGTTCAAGACACTTTATCCCAAGCAAAACAAACAAAGTTAACGACACTATTTTTGTCTTTTTAGTCAGTGGTGGCTCTGGAGTTCTGTTTCAAAATAAAGGTTTCACTCCGGGGAAGTCAATTAGACCAGAGAAGGCTGGCAAAGGGTCAGCTGCTTTTGCTTTCAATGATTGATTTGAGAGCTGTTACTCAACCTTTCACCTTGCCCCCATGTACGGGGGATGGAGGACCAGGGTTCCTTATTAGTAGAATCATGTCTGGAGAAGTAGTTAAAGACCATTCTGAGAGTTTCTCAGTCAGAAACATTTACCACGTGTCTTTTGCCGTGATACAGCACCATTTTCTCTCCTGGAAAATGAAGCTATTGATTACTTCACCATCGTTGTGGTGATTAATTAAGATGCTACATGAGAAAATACTTCTGAGGATTTTTACAATAACGTCTGCCGCTTACTGATACTTACTCTGCATCTTGGACATTATCTTCTTTAATTTCCACAAATATTATATGTAATGTTGTACTCTTGATGAATGGAAAATGTTTCTCAAAGTTTTATGACTTCATACAAGGTCAACTAGTGAGAGTGGGATTTGAATCCAAGTCCGTTTTACAATTGCTCAGATATGGCCTCTGAGTCCAGGGTCTGTAGGGGAATAGAAACACATTTCAGTAATTAAGCAGAGTATGATTAATGGCCAAAAGAATTTAATGTGCTGGGGGATTTAAAGAAGAGAGAGATTACTTTTGGCTGGAAAGTTATGCCAAGCAGCAGTAGCAGAATATCCAAGAGTATATACAAAATACTTGGTTCAAATCCCAGATTCCTTCATTTCTAAGCTGTGTAACACTAAGTATGTTATTTCTTCTTCTCTAAACTGCATTCACTTTATCATGAGGAATGAAAAATTCCTTCCTTTTAGGTTGCAATGATTTTTTTAGGTCAGTTAAACACTTATCAGTGCCTGGTGAATAACTTTTTATACCCCAAAATCGGTATGAAGGAGGCTATTTCAATGAGAAAGTTACTTCACTGAAACTATTTCAATGAAAAAAATATGAAGAATAGCAGTAAGGTTGCAACAGCAATACATATGTTTGAAAGAATGTCTGAAATACAGCCAACATTAAATATGGTGCAATAAAATTGCTATTTTACCTACTGAATTTATTGAAAAATTTACTAGAAACATGTCATTTTCTAAGCATGTCAAGTATAAGAAGTGATTTAGGTTCAAGCAATGGTGAAATAACTTGCTCAGATGAACCTGCCCACTAATAACAATGATGAACTGCATTTCATAATTTTCATATTCATAAACTATGAAAATCAACTTTTATGAAGACCAGGCATGGAACACCCAAATAGAGCTCAACAATCTTATTAAAGAAAGAGAGGTCCAAGTTCAAGAATATCAGAGAAGACAGAACTGGAGGAAGACTACTCAACAGAGGTTCTAGTCTGGGAAAAGTTTTTTAAATCCTCACAGGGATTCCTTGCATAATTTGGTTGTCTATCACTTGGTGTTTGCATAGGCCAAAATGTTGTAAGTCCAGTAAGAGCACCATATGCTGAAAGAAAATATACTTGATAACTTTAAGACTAACAGTTTCTGGACCTGGAGAGAGAGTACAGGGGAAAACGTACTTGCTTTCCTTTTGGCTGATCTTGGTTTGATCCTAGGCTTTGCATATGATCTCCTGAGCACCACTAGGAGAGATCACCAGAGCCAGGAGTAATCTCTGAGCACCACTGGTATGGCCCCAAACAACAACGACTAACAGTTCCTGAACTGCTTCAGAACTGGTAACTATTTGAGTTTCCTCAACCCAGTAATTGTGAAAAATCACATTGAATATTAGGTTATTATATTCTATTATATCTATTATATTATACTCTATTACAGTAGAGGCCAAAGAAAAGAAACCCATATTATAAAGTTTGCCTTCAGAAAGGCTACTCTAGATCTTCCATGAAAGATCTTAAAGTAAAAACCTAAAAAGTCAACTTTTTATTTAATTTCTGCGATATATAGTGATTATTTGTTAATTTAAATATGGTTTATAAGTGGTTTTCCTTATTTTCTTTTATTAGTTTAACAAAAATTTGTATTTCTATTAACTTTTTAAAGAACTGACTTAGTCTTTATTTAATGGTATCTTTGCTTTTTTGATACAGAAATAGATTTCTTTTTAAAAAATTTTTATTTATTTTTTTGCATTTTTTATTTTAATTAATTTATTTTTTAATTAGTGAGTCACAGTGAGGGTACAGCTACAGATTTACACATTTTTGTGCTTGTTTTTCCCTCATGCATTGTTCGAGAGCCCATCCCTCCACCAGCATCCATTCTCCACCACCAATGAACCCAGTATTCCTCCCACCCCCCAATCCCATCCACTGCACCCCACCCCAATTCTGTGACAGGGCATTTCAATCTGTTCTCTCACTCTCCATTTGGGTGTTGTGATTTGCAATAGGGGCACTGAGTGGCCATCATGTTCAGTCTCTAGTCAACTTTCAGCACGCATCTCCCTCCCCGCTCGGGATTTCCAATCACATTTTACTTGGTGTTCCGTTCTCTATCTGGGATGACTTTCCCCCAGTGTGTGAGGCCAGCCAGCTTTCAAGCTATGGAGCCAACCTCCTGGTATCATATACTACTATTCTTGGGTATTAGTCTCCTACTCTGTTGTTTTATATTCCACAGATGAGTGCAATGTTTCTATGCCTGTCCCTCTCTTTCTGGCTCAGTTCATTTAGCATGATACTTTCCATGTTAATCCACTTACATGCAAAGTTCATGACTTCATCTTTTCTAACAGCTGCATAGTATTCCATTGTATACATGTACCAAAGTTTCTTCAACCAGTCATCTGTCCTTGGGCACACGGGTTTTTTCCAGACTCTTGCTATTGTAAGCAGTGCTGTGATGAACATATAAGTGCAGATGTCATTTCGACTATACTTTTTTGCCTCTCTGGGATATATTCCCAGCAGTGGTATTGCTGGATCAAATGGAAGCTCAATTTTTAATTTTTTGAGAAGTGTCCATATTGTTTTACAAAGGCGCTGGGCCAGTCGGCATACCCACCAGCAGTGTAGAAGGATCCCTTTCTCCCCACATCCTCTCCAACAGCGGTTGCTTTTGTTCTTTTGGATGTGTGGCAGTCTCTGTGGTGTGAGGTGGTATCTCAT
Organism: Sorex araneus; assembly: GCF_027595985.1. Taxonomy (NCBI): domain Eukaryota; kingdom Metazoa; phylum Chordata; class Mammalia; order Eulipotyphla; family Soricidae; genus Sorex; species Sorex araneus. The sequence continues at coordinate 147,617,538 of NC_073304.1, read as the reverse complement.
GGTTTTTTTGATCTGCATCTCCCTGATGATTAATGATGCAGAGCATTTTTTCATGTACCTTTTAGTTATTCGTATCTCTTTCTTGGAAAAGTTTCTGTTCATTTCTTTGGCCCATTTTCTGATGGGGTTGGATATTTTCTTCTTGTAGAGTTCAACCAGTGCTTTATATACCCTTGATATCAATCCTTTATCAGATGGGTATTGGGTGAATATCCTTTCCCAGTCTGTAGATTGCCTTTGTATTCTGGTCACTGTGTCTTTTGTGGTGCAGAAGCTTCTTAGTTTAATATAGTCCCATTTGTTTATCTCTGTTTCTACTTGATTGCTTAGTTCTGTGTCATCTTTGAAGATACCTTTAGCTTCAATATCGTGGAGGGTTTTGCCAACCTTGTCTTCGATGTACCTTGTGGATTGTAGTCTGATGTTGAGATCTTTAATCCATTTTGATCTGATTTTTGTACATGGTGTCAGGTCGAGGTCTAAACCCATTCTTTTGCATGTGGTTGTTCAGTTATGCCAGCACCATTTTTTGAAGAGGCTTTCCTTGCTCCAATTCACATTTCTTGCCCCCTTATCAAAGATTAGATGATTATACATTTGGGGTTGTGTGTAGGGATATTCTACTTTGTTCCATTGGTCTGCAGCTCTGCCTTTGTTCAAGTAGCATGCTGTTTAAATTGTTACCACTTTGTAGTAAAGTTTAAGGTTGTGGAGGGTGATGCCTTCCATCATCTTTTTCCCAAGAATTGTTTTAGCTATCCGTGGGCGTTTATTGTTCCATATGAATTTCAGGATTGCTTGATCCATTTCTTTGAATAATGTCATGGGTATCCTTATAGGAATCTTGTTGAATCTGCATAATGCTTTGGGGAGTATTGCCATTTTGACAATGTTGATTCTCCCTATCTATGAGCAAGGGATATGTTTCCATTTCCTCATGTCCTCTTTTATTTCATGGAGCAGCATTTTATAGTTTTCTTTGCGCATGATATGATACTATATCTAGAGAAGCCTCAAAGCTCTACTAAGAAACTCTTAGAAACAATTGACCTGTACAGTAAAGTCACAGGCTATAAAATCAATACCCAAAAAACCACGGCCTTCCTATCTGCAAACAATGAGACAGAGTAAAGGGACATGAAAAAAGCAATCCCATTCACAATCGTGCCCCAGAAAATCAAATACCTTGGATTCAGCTTAACTAAAGCAGTGAACGACCTCTACACAGAAATAGATTTCTGTATTTTCGTTATATCTACTCTGATTTTATTCTATCATTCCTTATTTACTTCTAAAGTTGTATGTTACATATTACTTTTCAGTTCTTTTAATTTTCTGACATAGGCACTAATACTAAAGCTATAAATTTCTAAATGCTGTTTTAATTGTATTTCAAAAGCTTTCTCAGGTAGTAATATCATTTCTCTTTAGTTTTACTTAATAGATGTCTGCTAATCTGTTATTTTGAAATTGCTTTTAGTGCTTTAATTTTGGTCATTGATTTCTGTATTATTTGAATATGTTTTTGGTGTGTGGTTCATATCAGAATTTCTCAACTTTTGGCCATATGCTCCCCACCCCATACAGCCCAGGATATCCCAAGGGAGTCACAGGTAAAATTAGTATAAAGGGGTGGGGGGTGGCAAGGCACAAGACTAAGATGGGGGGGTCACAAAAAGAAAGCAAGGTTGGAAGGAGTCCAACATCCAAGTCATTGATAAATACTGATCTATATAACATTAACTCATGGAAATGATTGAGACTTGCTTTATGGAATACCATTGGCTATTTCTTTTTCTGTGGGATTGAGGGGGGGGTGCTGCAGTCAAGGTGCAGAGAAATCTTTGAAAGGAGTTACTTCAGATCAGGTTGTTTATTGGGATGTTATGAAAAGGTACTTAAGAGCAAAAGATATGTGATTAACACCTATTTGTCGTAAAGAAGAAACCATGCCTGTTCATTAGACAGAAGTCTTATTCTTGGTTTGGATTATTTAGCCTTAGTTGAAGCTGAAATGTTTCTTGTCTATGGCTCAAGTACTCATTCTGATACTCAGTTATACATTTTTCTATTTAGTATGAATTTTTAAATCACGAGTCAACTGATACTTCCATGAATATAAACTTGAAGCCTAAGAGTATACAGTTGGGGAAGGACACAAGTTAGTGAAGGGAACTCTAAGACAATGGTGGAAGACGAGTGGGGTGGAAGTAAGGATGGGGACGTTGGTAGAGGGCAGAGGACACTAGTAAAGGGATTGATGTTGGGACACTGTATACCTGAGACTCAATCATAAATATCTTTGTAATTCACGGTAATTCAATTACATTTTTAAAAGTAGACAAAACCTCAGGGTTTTAGCAAACTAACTCTTTTATCACCCTTATATATAAGTGCTAGAGACACAATAAAATATGGCATCTTTTTTAGGTTGATAACTTAGCTATTTTTTCTGGTCTTTGACTTGTAGGCTAAAGTTCTGTTACATTTTCTTTAAAAAATTTTTTTGTGCTTCTTAAGCATGACAGAACTGGAAATACTTAAAGGGAGTGTGTAAATTCAATAATGATATACAATTAGGAAGTAAAGAAAAGGCTCTGTCGGTGTTAGTGCCATTGTTCTTTCATGTCAATAATTTTAAAAGGACCCAGGACCAGAGAGATAATACAGCGTGCACAGTGCTTACCTTGTTATGGGAACAGTGCAGTTCCAATACTGCATGCAATGACCCAAGTTTGAGCCCCAGAACTACATATGTGGCCCCAGATGTGAGCCCTGAACACAGAGTGAGGAGTAAATCCTGAACACATCTGCTACTACCTTATTTGCATTATGATTACCATTTCCATTTGACTAATGATAACCTGTTAAAGGATCACTTCTGTACCTCATTTTGTGAAATGCTTGTTCAAATTACTTTATCCATTTTTAGTGTAATTTCCTTTTTTTCTTTGAATAAGGGCTTTTATAATATACATTCATTGAAAACATTTTCCTAGCTTTTGACTTGCCTATCATTTTTCAGTGGTAACTCATCTTGATTATTTTTGTTTTAAGGTTTTAAGGATTATTTTGTTTTAAGGTTATATTAATGTCATGAACGTATAACCTTAATACAACTCATTGTACATGTGTGTGTGTGTGTGGTGTGTGTGTGTGTGTACGGGGGTTGTCACTAAACATTGCCCAGAATAACATACAAGTTGTGCTTAACAAACATGCTTATGTCATTTCATAGACCATTTGAGTTCTGCTTAGTATCATCAGGATGTGCATGCCGGGAGGTCAGAGGGATAGCACAGGGATGAAGGCGTATTTTTTGCATGTGGCCCAATGTGGTCTCAGATGCAGACATAAGAGGCCCTATGCTCCACAGGAGTCAAGTAGGTAATTCCAGGTACTCCCAGGCCCAGGAAGCACCAAATCCTTTGGCTCTCCATTGAATCACCAGCCTGGTTGGATAGGAATCATCAGTGGGGCTTCCAGACTTCTTGAGTACCACTCGGAGGTCCTGAATAGAATTTATATATTTTGAGACTTTTGAAGCTTTATTTATAAATCACACCATTATTATGACTTAATTTTACCATACTTTTACTTCTTCCAAGTGTATTTTACTTCTTCCAATATATATTTTATTTCTATTTTCACCTTCTTATGGGATGTGAATGTCTTAATACAAAGATAAATTTGAGGGTGGTGAATCTAGTCTCCGAAGGAAACAACTATGAAGATGGATTTGATCAGAATGATATTTGAATGCCATCAATCTTTACTTCATTGAATTATAATAGTCTGAGTGTATTTGGGGCTGTCCTGGCCTCTAGTGTTTTACTTTAGTTGACTATATGAATCTCCAAAACTTTTAAGTACCAAAATCTTACCAGATCTATAAAACCTGCTATAATGGTTTTGAATATTGTTTTTAGATCTTGTGTTATTCTTTTTACATTTTATTTTCTATTTTGAATTTGGGGCCACACCAAATGTAGAGCATTTTTTGATGTGCCTTTTGGCCATTTCAAATTCTTTTTGGAGGAAGTTTCTGTTCATTTCTTCTCCCCATTGTGTGAAGGGGTTGGAAGTTTTATCTTGTAAAGTTCCACCAGTGTCTTGTATATCCTGGACATTAAACCCCTATCTGATGGGTATTGGGTAAATAATTTTTCCCATTCCATGGGCTCTTCTTGTATTTTTGTCACTGTTTCTTTTGAGGTGCATAAGCTTAGTTTGATGTAGTCCCATTTGTTTATGTTTGCTTCCACTTGCTTGGTCAATGGTATTTCATCCTTAAAAATGCTTTTAGCTTCAATGTCATGGAGGGTTCTGCCTACATTTCCCTCCATGTACCTTATGGATTCAGGTATCATATTGAGGTCTTTAATCCACTTTATTTTTTTAAATTAATTTATTCCTTTATTGAATCACCATGTGGAAAGTTACAAAGCTTTCAGGTTTAAGTCTCAGTTATACAATGCTCGAACACCCATCTCTTCACCAGTGCACATATTCCACCACCAAGAATCACGGTATACCTCCCCCGCCCCCCCCCACCTCCTCAGGCCCCCACCCCTCCCGTGTAACTGATAAATTTCACTTTACTTTCACTTTTCTTTGATTACATTCAATATTTCAACAAAAAACTCACTGTTATTGTTTGGATTTTCTCCCCCCTAAAGTCAGACCTGCTGAAAAGGAAGCATTTGATCATTTGTTTTCCATTGCTGAGAATGAAGAGATATGAAGTCGAGTGGCCACACTAGCGGCTGCATGGTTTTGGATTTCTGTATTTTAGTATTTAAGTAACTAAGTCCAAAGAAATATCTGCCAGATTGCAAGCTTGTACCTCTCAGCTACTTTATATTCCACATATGAGTGCAATCTTTCTATGTCTGTCTCTTTCTTTTTGACTCATTTCACTCAGCATGATACTTTCCATGTTGATCCACTTATATGCAAACATGAAGTCATGAAATTTGCATTTAGTCCACTTTGATCTGACTTTTGTGCCTGGCATTAGACAGAGGTCAGAGTTTATCATTTTGCAGGTAGCTATCCAGTTTTCCCAGCACCACATGTTGAAGAGGCTTTTCTTGTTCCACTTCATATTTCTTGCTCCTTTACAAAGATGAAGTGATCATATATTTGAGAGTCTGTGTCAGAATATTTAACTCTGCTCCATTGGTCTGCAGGTTTGTTTCTTTTCCAATACCATGCTGTTTTAATTACTACTGCTTTATAGTACAGTTTAAGATTGGGGAAGGTAATGCCACCCATCTTCTTTTTCCCAAGGATTTCTTTGGCTATTCATGGGGGTTTATTACTTCATATGAATTTCAGGAGTGTTTTGTCTATTTCTTTGAAAAATGTCATGGGTATCCTTATAGAAACTGCATTGAATCTGTATAATGCTTGGGGGAATATTGCCATTTTGATGATATAAATCACCATGAGATAGATACACAGTTAAACAAAGCTGTTCATGATTTGGTTTCAGTCATATAATGTTCCAACACTCATCCTTCACCAATGTATATTTCCCACCACCAATGTCCCCAGTTTCTCTCCTGTCACGCCCTCCACCCTCACCTTCATTCCCCAAGCCACCTCTGTGGCAAACACTTTACTTCTTTATTTTTTATTCAAACAATCATAAAAGGGACTGCAGCACTTGCACAGCTCAAAGGGTGCTTGCCTTGCATGTGGCCAACCAGGATTTGATCTTTGGCAAATCACAGGTGTCCCTGGAGGCCCCAGGAGTGATTCCTGAGTGCAGAACCTGAAGTAAGCCCTGAAGACAGCTGAGTATGGCCCCAAGACTAAAGCAAAACCTAAGGATGAGAAAAAGTGGAACACTTTTTTTCTTACCTTCTTATCAAAGAAGAAAACTAAGGAAAGAAGAAAAAAAATTTCTTCCACTGTGAGATTGTTCTTAGAGCATGAGAAAAATGAGAAATGTGAGAGACTGGCTTATTCCCTCAGTCCTTAAGATAAATTAATTAAAAAACATACAACTACCGACGCTCAAAATATAATTTCTAAAAATGGTAGTCAGTACCTCATAGCTCTCCTAGGAGTGGAATCCTAACTTGGAAAACAAAGCAGGATCTCAGAACGAAGGAGCCTTCTGTTTGTTCTGCAGTTTTGACTAAGAGACTACTAAGCTAAATAAAAATTAAGTCTACAAAATGAACTCAGAAAGATTGAAGATTTACCTTTGAACTCAATTTCAAGAAGAATGCAGATTGTGAGAAATAGCTGCTGGTCTTCAGAGATGTTTAATGTCTTAGGAGTGTTGGCAATAAGAAGCAGAAGAAAGCTCACTGCTCTTCTTGTCTGTGAGGGTCTCTAGAAAACAGACACTGGGGTAAAATATCACATTCAACAACAAAATACTGAAACCTGTCTTCTAATAACAGGCACACAGCCTGCAAATCACATGCCCATTTATACTCAGTGTAATATTGGCACTCCTAACCATAGGAATTAAGCAAGAAAAATCAATTAAAGTCAAATTTTAAAAGGTTACAGTATCTCTATTTAGGGATTACATAATGATATACACAGAAAATTTAAAAAACTCCACCAAAAATATATAACTAGATAAATCAATATAATAATGTACAAGCTATAAAATCTATTGTATTTTCATAAGAAAATTCTATGTAAGAAATTTTCTAGAGTCTCATTATAATTTTGTACAAAGCAATAAGTACCCAGAAATCAACTTTTCTTTTTTTTAATGCAGGAGTACTGCTATTTATTCAGCCATTGGTTATGCTGATTGAATTGGGCATGAACTCCACATTACTGTTTAAATTCTTTTAAAACAATTTAATTGAATATCCATGAGATAGACCATTACAAAGCTGTTTCATAATTTGGTTTCAGTCATACAATGATCCAGCACCCATCCCTCCACCAGTGTAAATTTCCCACCATCACTGTCCCCTGTTTCCCTACCACCATCTCCCAACACCCCACACTCCCACCCCCATCCTCCCTCTATGGGAGGCACTCTCCTTCTTGCTCTCTCTCTCTCCTTTTCCTTTTTGTGCATTATGGTTTGCAATACAGGTGCAAAGAGGTCATGGTGTTTGTTCAGAGCATTCAGTATTTTTATCAGGACGCTAAGGCTGGAGTAGCTTTTCAACTGGCTGACTGCTTTGAGGTGTGGATGTGACTGCTGAGGCTTCCAGAAGTACAGGGAGGTGGGGGAGGTAGCCCATCCTGACTCTGAGAAAGCCTGGAGATTTCGTCACAAAACCCGCATACCAGAACTTTGAGCACATTATATTTTGCTGAGGTCCATCCTGTGATGGTGGAGTCTGGTCAGGGAAATGGAGGCAATTTTGGATTGTGAAAGCAAGTGGCGCCAAGGGTTCTGCTTGGGTGGGCCCCAGGCCAAACCACCCTCCTCTAATTTACCTCAGTCTGTTCAGTCATGCTCGGGTCCAAGCTTAACTGCACCTTTTTATCTCTTTTGAGATTTATTTATGGGTCTCTGAAGCAAGACTGATAGTAGAGCTTACATGGTGGTGCTGGAGTTAGTTTGTGGGAGTGACTGCCAGTGCTTCCAGGAGTATTGGGAGGGGAGGGGAGGTATCCCATCCCAACCCCAAGAAAGCCTGGAGATTTCAGTCACAAAACCCACATACCCAGACTTTCAGCAGATTATATCTTGGTGAGATTATATCTTCCTGAGACGGTGAAATCCGCCAGGGGTATGATGGCAATTTTGGACTGCAGAAGCAAGCAGCTGCAAGGGGCTTTGCTTGGATGGGCACCAGCCTAACCCATGCCCCTTCGATTTACCCCCGTCTGTTCAACTCTGTGCGGGTCTGAGATTAACTGTGGTTTTTGATCTCTTTTGAGATTTATTTATGGGTCTCTGAAATGAGGCCAATAAATGAGCATCTATAGCTGAGCCGGAGGTGCTTTGTGGGTGTGGCTCCCACAACCCTAACTTTTGGCCATTTAATTTTTTGGTAAATTGGCCCCAAGTTTTTGGGGTCTGACCAAAGGCACAGCAGCAATTTGGGGTATCAGGAAGCCTGAAGGCAACATCAGGCTGCTGATGCACTAACCCCGCAGGTACAGGGTGACCTGCTGGTGGCACCATACCCCCAGAATCAACTTTTCAAATTAGGTGTAAAATATATACATTGAAATTATAATTTTGTATTAAAAGAAATAGTAGAAGATCAGAAAATGGAAAGATAATACATGTTCATGGATTGGAAGATTTAGTATTGTCAAAATAACCGTTCTTTCAAGAGCAGCATAAAGATTTAATACAACCCCAATCAATATTCCCATGATATTCTTCAAGGGCTAATAACAAACTCTACTAAAATTTGTGTGGATAATTCAAACTCTTTGAATGACCAAAGCAATTCTGAGTGCCCCCTCCACACAAAAAAAAAAGGTAGGAAGAATTGCACACCCTGATTTTTAACTACAACACCTATAGAGGCCAGAGAGATTATTCAAGGGCTAAAATACCTAGAATGCAACTGACCATGGTTCAATCCCCAGCACATATATGATCTCCTGAGCACCACCAGGAGTGACTCCTAAACACAGAGCCAGAGTGAATTCTGAGCACTTCTGAGTATGGCCGAAAAATAAAATAAAATATAATAAACCAGACTTTTTAGTTCTAGCTATCAAAACAGTGTGGTACTTAAATAAGGATGGATTCTCAGATCAATAGAACTGTGAACACAAAGATGTGGACTTTTACTTTAGATGTTCTCCAACATATGGGCATTAATCTATGACAGAAGATGTATCAGGGGGAACAAAAAATAACTTCTTCAAGAACAAGAGCAACAACAAAACAGAATTCATTGCTTATGTCATATTAAAAATTCATTCAAAGTGAATTAAAGATCCTGAGATGAGATCAGATCAAAATCCATAAAATACATTGAGGAAAACAGGCAGGATTCTGCAGAATATAGACCTCAGACAGACTTTCAATAAGTTGATATCATTATCAACGACAACAAAAACAAACATAAACAAATAACATCTCATAAAATGAAAAGATTTTTGCATAAAAAAGCTAACATGGAAAGATACTGTACTGGATGAGAGAAAATATTTTCATACCACACATCTAATAGAAATCTAAGACAAGATAGATAAAGCACTAAGAAAGCTCAATGATAAAGAAATTAATAACCCCATCAAAAAAATGAGGAAGAAAATAAATACACTCTTCCTTGAACTGAACATGCATCTGGTCTGGTCAGTAGGAGTATGAAAAAGTGCTGTCACCTATTATCAGGGACATAATCAAAACAATGGGATATCATATCACCCCAGTGACACATGCTGCTGATGACTTCTCCAACCCTGCTAAGTGATGCGGGGCCCTTTGAAGTCATCCTCTGAACAACCCATCCAAACCACTTTCCTCACACTTTTCTGAGCTGCTATCTGAGCACTATATTTTTCTATATCATTAAGATAAATAAATACTCCTCTTTGCCTTAGGACTTGAGAAATATTATCTGTCTGTGTTCAGAGAAATATTAGAACTATTACTTTTCCTGCAAATATCAAAAGTTTCCCCACAAATTTTTTAGATATTATTCCTGCAAAGATTCCCCCAGCCCCCAGGGCTCATATCTATAGGGAGGAGAAAGCAAATAAGACTTTTATCTAAATGCTTGTTTTTCTCTCTACTCTTGTCAGCCATCATGGGAAAATTAACTCCCTCTATATATTATTGAATATGGCAAAAAGTAAGCTTTCTAGACTCTACGATTTATTTTGGAGTTATCCATGTAGTATTTGAAATTTCCAACCTTCCCTTAAGAAATTCTCACTCTAGATCACTCACTCCCCCAACCTGTCAGCTTTGAGATTGTGAGGCAATGGGTGTCCTACTTGTTTGCTGCTGGCTGGTAAAGGAATTACCATGAGCAAAAAAGTGGAGGATACTCCCGCCTACTGACTGGGATCCTGAGGTCTCCTAAGCCATTTTGGCACCAGAGCAGATTCTTGCAGCCATGCATTTTGACTGTGAACTGAACTACAACCTCGTGCAGCCCGGGGAGGGATTTTTTTCCCTCCCCACCCCATTTTTCTGAGCGAAAATGGCGGCAGCGGCAGCAGCCACGCGGTGAGAGCCACCCTCTAAGACCCCTACACCAGGAGGTAGGACTTTCTTTAGTGACATAGCCTGTAGGTGATCCTGGGAGGGGAGGTGTTCCCGGCGCGCCTTCCGCCCAGAGATGAACCAAGAGCCGCGGCACGAGAAGCAGAGCCTCCCGCCTACTGACTGTGATCCTGAGGTCTCCTAACCCATTTTGGCACCAGAGCAGATTCTTGCAGCCATCCATTTTGACTGTGAACTGAGCTAAAATATTAGAAACCCAAAACCGAATCAGAATCTTCACTTTTACCAAGGAAGAGAAATTATTAGATGATGATTATTCAGCAGGCCTGATTGTTGGGGAAAATTTCCAATCAACAATAGTGAATTCTGTATGGAAATATGAAATGTACTCAATATATAGAGAGAATAATGGGAATATCATCAGCTACTTAGATGGGGGGTGGGGTGGGAGGGGGGTGTATTGGGGTTCTTGGTGGTGGAACGGGTGCACTGGTGAAGGGATGGTGATTTAATCAGTATTTGACTGTGACTTAAACCTGAAAGCTTTGTATTTTTTTTCTTGTTTTCATGGTGGTTCAATAAAATATTTCTTTAAAAAAAATAAATTAAAAAAAAGTGGAGGATAAAGATCTCATTAGTGATATATTATCATTATATAGTTTGTCCTTCTACACTGCTCTGTCCCAAAAGAGTAGGCTCACATCTCTTTTTTTTTGATATGATAAAATTTTTATTTTATTTATTTTATTTTATTTTTTAATTTATTTATTTTTAATTAGTGAATCACCGTGAGGGTACAGTTACAGATTTATACACTTTTGTGCTCATTTTCCCCTCATACAAAGTTTGGGAACCCATCCCTTCACCAGTGTCCATTCTCCACCACCAGTAAACCCAGCATCCCTCCCACCCTCCACAATCCCATCTCCTCCCACCCCACCCTGCCACTGTGGCAGGGCATTCCCTTCTGTTCTCTCTCTCTAATTAGCTGTTGTGGTTTGCAATAAAGGTGTTGAGTGGCCACTGTGCTCAGTCTCTAGCCCACATCCAGCCCGCAACACCCTTCCCCCACATGGTCTTCGACCACATTATAGTTGGTGATCCCTTCTCTGAGTTGCCCTTTCTCCAGAATGTGAGGCCAGCCTCCAAACCATGGAGTCAACCTCCTGGTACTTATTTCTACAATTCTTGGGTGTTAGTCTCCCACTCTGTTATTCTATATACCACAGATGAGTGCAATCTTTCTATGTCTGTCTCTCTCTTTCTGACTCATTTCACTCAGCATGAAACTTTCCATGCCGATCCACTTATATGCAAAATTCATGATCTCCTTTTTTCTAACAGCTGCATAGTATTCCGTTGTATAGATGTACCAAAGTTTCTTCAACCAGTCATCCATTCTAGGGCATTCAGTTTTTTTCCAGATTCTGGCTATTGTAAACAGTGCTGCGATGAACATATAAGTGCAGATGTCATTTCGACTATACTTTTTTGCCTCTCTGGGATATATTCCCAGCAGTGGTATTGCTGGGTCAAATCTTGCCCTGAACTCCTTTACCTGTACAATTTGTGGGTGGCATGAAAAAAAATTACTGCTGGAGAGGTTCTCCCAGCTGTCTCACTAGCTCTGCTAAAGACTGCAGCCCTGTTTAGCTGTCCTCTTACACAATCACAGGTCCTGTTCACCATTCAAGTAATTTCTTTATCCCCTTTTATCTTTGCTTGAGTATCTTTTTTGTGTGTGTTTATTTTTTTTCTTATTGGGCCACATCCTGTAGTGCTCAGTGACCAACCCTGACTTGGCAGTTGTTTCTGGTGATGCTGGAGATTGAACCCTGTCTTCCTGCATATAAGACAACTACTCCAGACCTTAAACTATCTCTTCAGGCCTCCCTTACATTTTTGAATCAAGGAATGATAACATGTCTGATCTCTTGCTAACTATCCAGTGATATGTCATGCCTTGTTTCTCTTTCTTAAATTTTATAATTAATCCTATAATCAAACTCTTTTTAATCGGACCATTGACAATTTACTTACATAGAGATCACAACAGAAAGAAAGGTTTGTTATGGCTGAATGACTTTATATCTCCATAATTAATTTTTTTATTTTAGGATTTTAATTAAATTTTTTTCTGTTTCAGTGCTGCTCATAGCTTACTTCTAGTTCTGCAATTAGGGATCACTTCTTGAGGGGCTTGGAGAAACATATGGGATCTTGGGGGTCAAACCCCAGAACATTGGTCAGCTATATCCAAGGCAGATCGCCTACCTGCTATTTTATCTCTCTAGTCCCCATAATTTAAATTTCATTATGAATATTAGAATTCTTTTAAAATAAGATTCTAATTACTAAGGGTTTTTTATTCCTTTTGCCCAACACTGAGAATCCTTGTATCTGCTTAAGAGGATGAGTGCCAAGTGTTTTACTAAAGTATTTAATGCATTAGGCATTATATACAGGGCACTATTGTAGTCACTGTGGATATGATGATGAATAAAATGGCCTAGTTTTTTTGTCTTGGGACAATATTCTCCTCAGTCTTCAATGATTTAGCTATTATTAGCTGCCATTTTTATTGAACAGTGTGTACTAGTCACAAGCTTCTTTGAACTCTGAGTATCTACGTCTTGTGGTGCTGGTATGGGAGATCACTGGGACAACTGAAGTTTAAGGACCCTAAAGCTATAAATACTCAGTCACAGTTAATTTACATAATAACAGATAAGAATATAGGAAGATTGAAGCATGGAAAGAACTATGAATACAGTGATGATGTTAGAGATCATTTGCTTTGTTTTTATGAAGTTGCTGTGAAGCTGGATTTTACAGTATTTTCTCTTCTTCACATCTAGGAAGTTCATGGTGAAGCTTTGTAAGGAAACCTCAATGCTCTGAGTAACTAAATGAGTGTGAAGAAACTTGTTTCTATACAAAGGAGAGAAAGTAACGGAAAAGTCTTCCATGGATACTGAGTCTGGTGTTGACTTCCTAAGCATCAGGGCAGTTCTAGTTTCCTTATTGTGTCCAGTAAAGACTGCACTGGCCCTTCAGCAAGACTTCTCGCAATCTTGCTCATGAGTCTTAGCCCTACAACTTGTTTTTCTTTCTCTGACCCTCATGCTCCACATCCTTCTCTCATCAGTAATCAGTGGGGTTTTTTGGTTTGTATTTTAGATGATAAAACATTGCCAGCTGGATCCCTTGCTTTGCTTGATCCCTGGATCATCTATACACCTGCTCCACCTGCTGGTACTTGCCACTGGGATTCCATCTCTAAGCTGGCTGTCAAACTGCATTTGTCATACTATGGCTCATTATCACAGAAATTAAAGGAAGGCCTATGGCCTAAACACAATGATTGAAAGGACCCATGCAAGTCCTATTGAGCTGGGGCTGGAGGATAGCAGTTAGGATGTATGCTTAGCATGCATCAGACCTGGGTTCAATTTCCAGCACCACAGAGTCCCAACATTGCAAGTCAAAGCCCTGGATGCCCCGGCACACTGCAGATTTGGTTCTGAAGGTCCCTGGCACCAAACAGCACAGTATCCTGGGATCTTGTATGGGATTGCTGACCTGGTTGGCTAAGACTTGTTGGTGGGGCCCCTGGACCTCCTGAACACTACTTGGAAGGCTGTGCCCATCCCACCACCAATATTTTTTTAAAACTGAGTCCTGTATTCTCAGAAAACTAGAAATTGAGCGTCCATGTGACCCAGCAATATCACTTCTGGGAATATATCCTGGGGGTACAAAAAACACAGTAGAAATGGCATCTGCACTTGTATTTTTCTTGGAACACTGTCATAATAGCCAGAATCTGGAAACAACTGAGGACCCAAGAACGGATGACTGGTTAAAGAAACTATGGTACATCTACACAATGGAATACTAAGCAACTGTTAGAAAAGATGAAATCATGAAATTTGCTTTATAAGTGGATAGACACATAGAGTACCATACTAAAAAAATGAAATGAGTCAAAAAAAGATGGACAGACATAGAATGACTGTACTTGTTTGTGGAATATAAAATAACATAATATGTGACTAATACCCAAGGACAGTAGAGACAAAGGCCAGGAGGACTGCTCCACAGTTGGAAGCCTGCCTCATATGCTAGGGGAGGAAGCAGTTGGGCATCAATGATGGTTGGAGGGATCACTCAGAATGGGAGATGTGTGCTGAAAGTAGACTAAGGACCAAACATGATGACCTCTCAGGATCTATATTGCAAACTATATTGCCCCCAAGTAGAGAGAGAGAGTAAGGAAAGTGCCTGCCACAGAGGTGGTGGGAGAGACACTGGTGACAATGATGGTGGAAAATACACACTGGTGGAGGGATGGGTATTTGATCATTGTATGACTGAAAATCAATCATGAAAGGTTTATAACTGTATCTCATGGTGATTCAATTAAAAAACAAAATTAAATAAATAAAAATGAGTCCTGAGTCAAGAATCCTGGCTGGCGGGCACCACAAAGCCAGAGAATGCTCTGGACCCCAGACCAGGCCACCAACACCAGGGTTCCCCAGAGAAGGTGCAGAGTTCCCACCTTCTCCAGATGGAATCCCACCGACACTGAGCTCCTACTAACATGGCTCCGGTATGCAGGACTATTTCTAGACTATTTCTCCAAACTGCGCAGCCACTTACGCGGCCACGCGTCCTTTCTTGATATACAAAAAACCTCTCAGGAATGGCTCCTCTGGCCCTGAGTGGCCATGATCCCAGAGGCACACAAACCAATCTCAGAATGCAGCAGCTGCTGGCAGAAATACTTATGAGGGAAGCATAAGCACAAAAGTGTATAAATCTGTAACTGTGCCCTTACGGTGATTCACTAATTAAAAATAAATAAATTAAAAAAAAAGAGATTGAACTCATATGTGGATTATAAAGTAGCAGAATGGGATACTAACACTCAAGAGTAGTAGAGATAAGAACTAGGAAGTCTACCCCACAGCTTGGAAACTGGTCTCACATGCTGGGGGAAAATGCAGCAGAGATAGAGAAGGGAACACCCAGTAGAGAATGTTGGGAGGACCCACTCGGGTTGAAAGCTGTGTACCAAAAGTAGACTATAGGCTGAACATAATGGCTACTTAATACCTCTATTGCAAACAACAACATCCAACAGGAGAGAGAACAAAAGGTAATGCCCTGCCAAAGAGGCAGGATGGGGTGGGGGGGTTGGGATGGGGGTGGTGGGAGGGATACTGGGATCATTGGTGGAGGTGAATGGGCACTGGTAGAGGGATGCAAGCTAAATACAAACATGAAAGTTCATAAGTTTGTAACTGTACCCCACGGTGAATCACTAATAAAAATTTTTTAAAAAAATTTAAAAAATACCAGAATTCTAAAACCACGCGGCTGCTTTCTCAGCTGTGCAACATGTTATGTTCTTCATTATCAGCAATAGAAAACAAATGATCTAATGATGCCTTTTTGGCAGATCTGATTATTGGGGGGAAAATTCCAAATAATCATAGTGGGTTTTCTGTCAAAAATTGAATGTAATCAAAGTAAAGAGAGAGTAAAGTGAAAATCATCTGCCACAGAGGCAGGGTGGGGAGTGGGAGGGTGGTATACTTATACTGGGGTTCTTGGTGGTGGAACATGTGCACTGGTAAAGGGATGGGTGTTAGATCATTGTACGATTGAGACTTAATCCTGAAAGCTTTGCAACTGTTCTCACAGTGATTCAATAATAAAAAAAAATGAGTCCTGTGAAGCTAAAAAAAAAAGAAAACAGCGTATGAAATCTGTCCATATAATGACATTGCAAGAATTCATAGAGATGTACTGGTGCCTCTTTCTTCAATTCTCCAAGCTCATTGCTGAGAACTCTTTCTTGGACTCTTCAAGTCCTAACAAAACTTCTTTTTTCTCTGCAACCAGTCTTATCAAAGGCAAGTAGAGTGTATGTGAGTTGAAGACACTCAGCCCTAGTGTTTTCAATCCTTGTAGTCCAATTCAAGTAACTTGGTTTCTGCTTTGGGCAAAGACCCAATGTCCACCAGGAGTCTCTAAGCCAGGCATAAGTGGCTAAGTAAACATCAGAGCCACTTCTGACTTTGCTCTCCTGGACCTTCTGGTGCTTTTGCATTTCTTATATTGCTTTGTCCTCCATTATTCTCATTTAACTGTCAAAATAATCTCATTGGTATCAAGCTACTTCATATTTAAAAACTCTATTTATAATGAAACCAGGACAAGAATAAAGATAACTTTGATCAGTGCCCTTTAATTTTAAGCAACATTAATTTCTATCTTTGACATACACCTGCTCTGGAAACATAGAAAAAATAATCTAAAGAAGATCTAAGTTGTTTATGATCTTCCTATTCAACAATATCACTGTATCACTGTTACCGTCATCCCACTGTTCATCGATTTACTCGAGTGGGCACCAGTAAAGTCTCTATTCCTCCCAGCCCTGAGATTTTAGCAGCCTCTCCTTACTTGTCTTTCCCAACGACTGGAGGCTCTTTCAATAATAATTATTGCCAATATTTAGGAATATTAATTTAAGTGTAAATTTTTACAATGATGAAGCTGGTTATTTTTAGCACTTTATTTGTTACATATATATTTTTAATGAATCACCATGAGAAACAATTACAGACTTACAAACTTTTGTGATTACATTTCAGTCATACAATGATCGAGTACCCATCCCTCTACCTGTGCACATTCTCCACCACCAAGTTCCCAGTATCCCTCCTGCCACCCACCAACCCTCCACCCCTTCTGTGGCAGGCACATTCCCTTTTACTCTCTCTTTCCTTTGGGGTGTTATGTTTGCAATACAGGTAGTAAGTGGCCATCATGTTTGTTCTATGGTACACTTTCAGCATGCATCTCCCATCCTGATTGAGCCCTCCAAGCAACATTCAAACATGGAGAGTACCATGCTAAGTGAAATGAGTCACAGAGAGAGGGACAGACGTAAAATGACTGCAACTTATTTGTGGGATGAAGCTGTTTTTATATAAAACTTTGTAATGTGAAATTTTGCATCCAATGAATTTTGAAGGTTTGTTTCCCCACATTGTCTTAATTTGTATTTTCTTTTTTCTTATTATTTTGGTATGGAATTCTTCTTATGGAGTAAAGTGTTTTTTAAAAAAAATTGTTATGCAAATGTATTGAGTAAACCCTTAGTCACTTAAAGATCAGGACCTGTCATTTAAATCTAAAAACATAACCCCGCACCAGAGTGGAAGCCAGAATGGAAAGGAACAGAGGGTGTGTATTCTGGGAAGCTCTACTCCAGGGTGTTCTGGGAAGGGGTCTGGGACAGCAAGTATTCTCTGGGTACCCCAGACGGCTGGAACAGCCTAGGAACATTGTAAAGGCGGCGTGACACTCAGAACAGTCCTCACCATTGTGAATTCTGCAGAATAAGAATGGAGTTCATGGACCTGCGAGGAGCCAGGCTGTTCATGCTTAGAAAAATATTAGTAAATATTTATTCTTGACATACAACAGTTTTATATGTAGGTAACACAGAGAGCTTTCCCTGGGTGCAGCTGTAAGGTTTGATTGTGGCCCAGGGCCCAGACCACTGGGCAGAGGCCCTTCCTGTTGTGAAAAGGAGTCAAATTCCCCAGTTTTTTGTGACAGCCTCAGGACCCACAGGCTGCCTGCAATGTGCAGACTGCATAATTCAGCATGAACCAGGCCAACAATTCTTGGCCTCAGATTTTTAACTGGTTTTCATTTAGCAACAATTTCAGATTTTTCTAGGGGCACTTCATGTTTTAATGAAGAAAGATTAAGTGACCTTTAGTCAACTTGGCAAAAGAAAGATGGGTGATAGTGGTCCAGAAGAGTAATTACAGGGCTTACTGTCCCCATTTAAAATCCCAGAGCAGCCATCAAAGACTCATTCTCATGTGGTTTGAAAGAGAAGAACGTTCTGTCCTTAAGAAATGACAGTTGTTCGTACTCATCAAGTCATGAAGCTATGCAACCATTTGTGAATTTAGAACAAGGCTTCTGACAGTGACAGAAGCAGAAGCATTATCCAGTGAGTGAATTGGAGCCAAGAACTGGAGGTTAGTCCCTACTGTGCCACACAACTTCCAACACAATCTTTCACAGGCCACAAAAATATCAGGTAGAACTAAAGCATAAATATATGTAATCAAGTAACTGGAGAAACTGGAAATTGATTTGAAGTATCTCATTACATCCTTGACAAAACCCAAACTTTCTTACCTTAGATAGCACTGCCCCAAACTTTTATCTTCTACCATCCCACACTTCTTGCAGAAAATTCAGACCAAACTTTGAGGAAAGCTGTACAAGAAGAATGTTCTGTTGGACTACAGTTGAAAATGTGGCTGCCCCACTTTGGGAGCTTGAGACAATAATTATCACAGAGTACACCCAGGTCTATGTGTAGCTCTGATCTGAATCAGCAAAAACATCGTTTAAGACATTGTTCAGATTTTGTTCCCTATGGTTCCATGGAGATATGGTCCCCTCTCCTTCTGTTTGATCCTGTGGAAAGGATATTCAAGCCAGTTCCCTGCTCATGTGAGAATCTGGGGACCACCCTGCAAGACAGCACAGATTTTACCCCATTATACGCATCTGTCAGAAATGGATTTCTTGGCTCATGGCATTTTCTGCTCCCTACATTTAATGTGTATAATTATGACTCAAATCTCTTTGCTCTACAGTTTGGTCTGCTTTTTTTTAAGCAAATACTTTTACATTTCGTTTACAACTTAATTTATATCCTGGTGCTTTCAACTGCTTTGAAAATATGCACAATGCTTTTGGATCATATGTTATGTACCATTATTAAAGACAAAATGATAATCAAGGCCTATAATCTTAGCAGATGGCACAATATTAACCCAATAGTGGCTTTCAAGAAATTGTTTTAATACATATGTGGTTAATATTGACTAGAAATAAAATTAATTTAATTGAAATTAGTCTAAGTGTGGAAAAGACTATAATTATGAATCATTGCTAAAAACCAAGTATTTCTGGTTACTCTTTTAGCGCATAGAAACTTTGACTCATAAAATTTGAATAGAATAATGTTACTTCTGGGAGGACTTTTAAGAGCTCAGTGCAGTATCCTCTTCTGTCTTCCCCCCCTCACATGAGTGAAAAGCTCAAGAGGGAGATTGCAATGAGTTCTTACCAATGCATGGCAGATGTAGTGTGAGCAAGAGATCAACCCTTGTAAGTCATTGGGATTTTAAAGTTGTTACTACAGTGTAAGCTAGCTTGTCCAGATGGATGGTTACTTAAATTCTATTTTGCATGTTCTGTGTTCAGGTAGCTGAAAAAAGCAGTTACCTGTATTTGAAATTGAATTCTTACAGCAGTGTGTTTTCAGTAAAACACATGGTGGTCCGCTCACACTTTCCTAACTCAGCAGCCAACTCATAAAATTACTTAAGCTAAGCTGGCTGTGACAGTGACCAAGGAAAAGGAGTGATTCAGCAGATTTATTATTTCCTGTTGTCATTGTTTTGGTGAGATATCAAGTGGCTTCATGTGTGGGAGAGAAAGAAAGGACAATATATTAGATTGTTCTGAATGTTGTGTCATAATAAATTAGCTTTATAGTGAAAAAAAAGCACTTTCATCCGAAACACCAAAAATACTAAGTATTATGTGAAAGACAATTGAGGGATTTTAATTGTCTTTTGGGAAGTGGTTATTACAATAAACCCGAGAGAAGAATAAAGAAAAGAGCAGTTAATCAAAACCTTCCTCACAGTGATAGTCATGCTTGTATCTCAGTGGACATTTCCTCAGGCATGTCTCTCTATGAACTTATATGTCCACATGTTTAATGAAAAGAAAATTACACTATTAGATCTGTATCCATTTGATTGACCATAACATATACAGGTATAAGAACTGAGTTTCAACAACATTGTATGCATGGAATCCTATCACTGACAGCATTGTCAACCACCATGACTAAAATACAAATAAATCCTAAGGAAAACTGAGATGCAGTTACAAGAAATTCTTGTCTTTGAGATTGTTTGAGAGGTTTAAATATAAAATATTCAACAAGCATGTTCAAGAGAAATTAAGTTCTGAGAATTGATCTTCAGTAGGAAGCTCAGTGTGGCAAGTTGGGGAGATAAGAATGGAGGTAGGACACAGGGCCAGTGGCAGAGGAAGCAGAATTCTGGGAAAGGGCACCATGCTGATGTTTTATGTGCTAAGACCCATCATTAACAGTGCTGTAGATCACAGTACCTAAAATAAAGTAAAATTTCAAATTATCGAAAGAGAAGTTAATTTTAAAACATTTAAGTTCCAGAGTCCTATGCATATTGCAAGGAATTTTTTCTTAACATAAGAAATCAGGGATGGCTTCTTTAAAAAGCTCTTATTTTATGAAATATTTTTGCATTTACTCTATATTATTCACCGTAATTTTGAATTTTGATCTAATACTATTTCATTGGACTGGAGTGATAGCACAGCGGGTAGGGCATTTGCCTTGCATGTGGCCAACCCAGGTTTGATTCCTCTCAGAGAGTCCAGCAAGCTACCGAGAGCCTGGCAGAGCCTGGCAAGATACCTGTATTCCATATGCCACAAATAGTAACAAGTCTCACAATGAAGACGTTACTGGTGCCCGTTCGAGCAAATCAATGAGCAACGGAATGACAGTGATACAGTGATATACTCTTTATGATAAAGACAGAAATAAGATCACTGGACACAAAGTTATATTTTATATTTATGTCTTACATACACATACATTATACACATATGTATGTGTCATATATTGATACATAATATTACATGTTCATATAAGTGTCTATGCATTATAGACATTGCTATAATGTTGGTCAATAGATACAAGTACAAGTTAGTCAGTAGATATTGCTATACTGTGTCTAGAACTGTACCAATTTATAGTCTAACCATCAACGTTTAGGAGGAACAATATTCCAAATGGAAAGCTCACGAATGTAAATCATTAAACTGTTTCCTAAGCTTGGCCAACAGTATAAGTTTTAAAACTCTTTTTTGCACTTCATTAACTATTGTGAAACTGAATGCTGATGAGGTAAGCAGAAAGAACATGCCTAATTAGATTCATATAAGCCAGAGGACTGGAGCCATCTGAAGATTTTCATCTTTGCAAATAATAGGGAAGTTTAATATATATTCTTAGAATAAAACCTTAATGTTTCACCTTGATGAAATGATTTCAGTGTTTCTAGAAGAAAAAATAAAGAATCAAATATACAAAGATATAAATGATCACAAAAATCAATGAGCATGGAAGGTATTGGGTATGATGTGGCATCCTTTTTTATGGTTAAGTGCAAACTATTGCATCTTAAAGCCTCCACCACTGGGATAGAGGCACAGCACTTGGTAATCTTTCACATTGGAAGGTGAAATATGCATAATAATTGGAAATGATCAGGTGACTCAACAAGATGGTAAGCAAGAAAAGGCTGAGCAAGAAAAGGCTTGTCAAAGCAGTTCTTCTGTTAGGTTAGGGCATGTAGCTAACTTGACAGGAACATTAGTGAGGTGGTAAGGGTACTGACTAAGAGTTCTATGTAGGTTTTTTAACAATTTATGCAGGAAATAGTCATGTAAGACTCCTAATATTCCAAAAATAAATTATATCTCTGAAGAATGCATTCTCTTTTGAGAGAATGGCAGAGAATGCTAAACTACAGGTCTTAGTTGAGACTAAAAACCTGACTACAAGACAGCAAGTGAATATGTGACCAGAACTGTTTGTATGAAGTAGCTATCTTCAGATTTATCAAGTTGGTCAAAAGAGAGCAGCAGTATTATAAATCCCAATGCCTAAAGTTTTTAAAAAATAAATAAAACAGGGCAAAAGTATCTCTTATTGAATGGAAATGGAACATTGAGACTGAGATGGTTAGGAAGGTACACACAAATGACACAAGCTAGTGAGTTTTATGCCACAAGAATTCAAAGACTCCTTTCCCTCAAGAGCGACCTCATTTAGTAATTATGCAAGCTTGTATAACCAATTGGAAAGGAAGAGAAAAATCTCAAGCCCACTTGGCATAATACGAAAAAGAAATTACTGAGACACCACAGCTTCTCTCAGGAGAATCTCTCAAAAGCAGTGATGAAGTTTACAATCACCAGACTAAAATGTCCCTGTCAAGGTGTGTTTGTGTGGGTTTGGGGGGATGGAAGTGGGGGTGATAGTGCCAGGAGTGGAAGAGTCAGGGCTAGGGAGGAAACAGGAGGGAACCTGGGAACTCTGCTGTTGGGAAGTTGACACTCGTGGTGAGATTGGTGCTGGAATATTGTATGCCTAAGATTCATCTATCAATAATAAATTGTGGCTCTTTAATAACATTTTTAAGTGATGTTAATAAAAGATTCTACATAAAATGAAAAAATAAAAACAGTGATGAAGCAGTGATGAGAATTAATTCTGAGAAAGACTGAAAACTTCATTTGATGGTTCAATTTAAAAATATTATCTTCATTGATTGAAGTACTGTGATTTATAATACTGTTTATTTTTATGGAAAAAGTGGTCAAAACTCTTCATGAACTTTGTATTGTGACAAGGGACTTCAGCAGTTTATCTAGTCTAAAAGAAGCAGAATTGGAGATATGAGACAAAGAATTCTAGGAAAGAAAAATTTATTTAGACCTATGGGAGTAGACCTCAGAAGCCCTTCTGGGAAGGCAGTAGTTTCCTCAGCCATTACCCATTAAGTCCTGAAGGTTCCCAAAGAGGAGAGTAAACAAACAAGTGTTACTCATCAGTAGTATTACTAATAGAGCTTACTTACGGAGCAAAGCTTCAGCATTTCTGTGTTCTTGGCACTGAGCTGAACTTGGCTCAGAATTGATGGGGTCATTGGGCTCCCACCCCTGCCAGGAAAACGGCCCAGCCTCACTACTGATCTTGGAGAGATTCTGGCAGCTGAGTTATCCTGAATAAGCCTAACCTCTATCGGGTCCAGAACTCTGGAGCTACAGCAGGATGGGCTTGAGCTCCACCCTGCCCAAGGTCTAGCACTCCCCACACCCACATCGGGCTCCCACAGTCTCCAAAGAAATGGCCCGACTACGTGACTCAGAGATGCCAGTGAGACACCGCCAGCCCCTAGTCCCAGCTCCATAGTTCCTGAAGAGTGCAGCTGCACCATGGCCATACATTTCCTCCGAACTTCACAGACCTGACAGTACAGTAGAAGCACAGAAAATTAGATGGGAAAATTGAGTCGAAGCCCACTCAATGAGTGAAAACAATAACATAGAAGGCTCAACTTGCATATAACAGCTCAATAAATCCTCAGGCCATGATTTTAGCAACACCATTGCAAGATATATGTTGCAACAAGTAATATAAAGTAATGATTTTGTGCCTGCTAAGGGAGCAGGTTTGAGGGGGGTGTAGGAAACTGGGGACCGGTAGGGGAGGGAAAGGCACATTGGTGGGGGGAATTGATGTTGGAATATTGAATTCATGAAACAACTGTATTGTGAATAACTTTATAAATCATAGTATTTAAATAAGTTTCATTCAAGGCGAAAAGAAAGTTTATGGGGTCAGAAAGAAGGAGGCAGATATCCTTTGAATTATCAAGCAATATTGGGGAGATAAAGAAATTGATCAATTCCCTTATGCTCTTTTCATGGTCCCCAGGGATTTAAAAATGTTGCTTTAAATCTATTTTATTGTAAACAAGACAGCAATAGTTACAATGTAATATTTTAGTTACAATATTATTGCATTATCCCCCAAGCACTCATGGTCCTCATAAGATAACATTGGGTTTGTCCTTTCAGCCTTACTGCAGGGAACTTAGTTTACCTTAAAGCAATGTCCTTTCTGTATGGGCAAAGGAAGAAAGTTAATATTATGCTTTGTAACTTGGGATTTGATTGACTCCAATAATATTTATTCTGGGGCATCTGCTTTCTCGACTCAGTTGCCCTTAGTTCCTAGCACCCCAAAACCAGGGTCCCGACGAGGGATGGAATGGACCCAGGGCAAGCTGTGAGCTACCCTGGCATCAAAATGGGCCAGGCCAAAGCGCCACAATACTCAACTATAAGTTGAGAGCATGGTAGACAAATGCTGTCATGATCCAAAAGTAACAACGAGACTAGGACCCTGATGGTGTTAGACTAACCTGACCTGAGGACTGTGGTCTAGAAAATATAGCAAGATGTCCTCAGGAAGAACCAAACTTTAAGCTTAATATATCTCTTACTATGCTCATACAGAATGACACTGCTAGAAATATTAGAAGTAAGTTTATTATAACTATTTAAGTGGATTACTAGCTGAGGAAAGAAGAAAGCGACACACCCTGGATGGGATCCCTCCTTTAAGCAGATCTCCTAGTAATCTGGAGTAATCTCTTTAGATGAGATTTGGTCTTTGATTAATCACCTGGAGGAGTGGTTTTACACCTCTTTGTTGATTTGTTAATGTTCAACCCACCTTTGTATCACCACCCTATGTGATTGCTATATAAACTAAGACTGTAAGAGCAAAACGAGTGAGAATCAGAGGCAGAAGAGTGAGAAAGAATCGGGTCAGAGTCAGAAGTAAGTGTCAGAGTCACAAGTGAGAGTGAGTGGGGCTCCAGAAAGAAAAGCAGGAGAGAACCGGAAGAGAGATTGGTAGAGAGATCGGAAGACCAGAGGAGAGACTACAGAGACAGAGTCAGAGTTAGAGAGACAGACAGAAGAGAGCACAGTGGCACAGACAGAAACAGAGCACAAAGGAGAAGCCATCCCGATCTGGTTTATACACAGGGGCTTGAGAGCACCGAAAGCGAGCAGTGAGAGAGAGAGCTGCCCTGAGAGCTCATGAACACTCATCACCCTTCCACACGTTTGTATTTTTCACAGTCCTCTACCACTGCACGTTCAAAATTTTACTTATTATAGTTAGGCCATATGTTTAAAATAGGCTTGGGATTGGTGTTTTTCTGCTTCCTTTCACCACTGCCGGGCTCCAGATGAAAACCCTTGTGCCCTGGGACTCTGAAGACTTCTCCCTCGTGGACCCTAACTCTCAATATCAGTTCTAGTGCTTCAGACTCTGTGCTTCTGGGCACTGGGCCTCTTCCCACCTGCTTCCTTCTTGCCATGGCCAGGCTCCAGAAGTGATGCCTTGTGTCCAGGACCCTTGCAGGCTTCTCCCTCCAGATCAGGGAGTCAATCTGTCTGATATCAGTGCTAATTCTCAAAACCAAAAACTGCACAGATGCTCTAGAGGATATTATTCCTGAACACACTTGTCGTATTAAGTCAATGGATTCGATAATACTTCACTAAACTCATACAGTCATATATGTCAGTCAACTAAACCATGTCACTAGCTCAAAAGCCCCTCATCATAGTCTAATAGCATTGAATAGTAAGGACAAAATATATGAACAGCAGAGGCATTATCAGTAGCCCTCTGGTCTAAACAATTGAATATAACAGTTTTTAAGTAACTTGGGATCTAAGCCTCCACTATTAACCCACATAAAACTCAAAGAACAATGGAGAAATGAAGGAGTCCAACTCTTGTGTCAGACAGAAATGTAGAAACCCAGGTAAATCCTCAATTCATTAAAACTCTCAAACCTGGTTGATGAGTACCTGAAATCCACACTTACTACATTGTCAATCAAAATTAAGCAAACACTGGCCAGTGAAATTAAGAAATAACTAGATAAGAAATTCAGCCAACTTAAAGAAGAACTGATTCAGAAGATGACATATTTCATACAAAATGAACTGAAAGAACTAAAGAACACATTAGCAAGTCATAGTATCTGAATTGCACAGGTAGAAAGCTATATAGCTGAACTTGAAGACAAAATACAAGCCAGCATTTATAAGGAATTGGCAAAAGAGAAGAGAAGCACTGAGTGGTAGAGAATATAGGGCACTTAATGGATGACAGCAAGACCAGTCTCTGAATTATAGAAATATCAGAAGGAGAGGAAAATGGGAACAGAGAAAATGGGAAAGGGAGATCATAGGTGATAACTTCCCTACTCTCTGAAGGAAGGCTGATATAAAGATTCAAGAGGCCCAAAGTACCAAGCAAATTAAACCCAAGAATAACAACATGAAGACATATAGTAATGAAAATGGCAAAATCCAAAGAGAAAGACAGATTTTGTAAAGGTTCTAGAGAGAAAGGAAACCTTAAATATAAAAAGCCTTAAATATAAGAATTATAACAGATATCTCATATAAAATGGTAAAGGAAAGAAAAGTGTGGAATGACATATTCAAATTACTCTCTAAAAACACCTTTCAACCTAGTCTGCTACCCTGCAAAACTCTCATTTATATGGGAAGGAAGGATAAGATCATTTTCAGACAAACAAGAACTGACAACATTTGCTATAACTAAATCTGCCCTGAGTGAAATACTGAAAGAACAAATAAACTATAAAACACATTGTTAACTGTAGAAGCAACAACCCCACACCATAAAAATGTCAACACAGCCCTTAATATAATATCAATAATTTCTCTGAATATCAATGGATTGAACTCCCCCATCAAAAGATATAGTGTAGCAAAATGGATTAGGAAGCAAAATCTATCCATTTTCTGCTTAGAGGAAACACATAAAATCATAAGATAAACCAGGTTCAGAGTGGAAATGTGGCAAACAATTACACAAGCTAATGGTAGACAGGGGCTGGAGCGATACCACAGCAGTTAGGGTGTTTGCCTTGCTCAAGGCTGACCCAAGTTCAATTCCCCTGCCCCTCTTGGAGAGCCCAGCAAGCTACCAAGAGTATTTCACCCGCACAGCAGAGCCTGGCAAGCTACCTGGCGTATTTGATATGTCAAAAACAGTAACAACAAGTCTCACAATGGAGACATTACTGGTGCCCACTCGAGCAAATCGATGAGCAGCGGGATGACAGTGACAATGACAATGGTAGAAAAAAAAGCTGCTACAGTAGCCATATTTATATCAGACCAAAAAGCATTCAATCTAAGGAAAGTAACTTGAGATAGACATGGACACTGCTTATTGGGTAAAGGAACAATAGATTATGAAGTATTAACTGTAATACGCCCGCACCAAATGTAGGATCAGCAAAGTTTATAAGGCTTTTGCTCACATCTAAAGAAATATGGGTGGAAGCACAATAGTAGTGGGGGGACTTCAACACTCCACTGTCACCTCTGGGTTAATCAACTGACAGAATGTCAGTAAAGATGTAAGAGCACTTAAATGAAGAATTAGAAGTGCTGGGATTAGTGCGTATATAAAAGGTCTTATATCCTCAAAGAGCCAAATCCACATTCTTCATTAGTGTACATGAAACATTTTTCAGGACAGATCACATATTAAGCTGTAAGACAAAACTACAAAAATTCACAAACATAAAAATTGTACTAAGTATCCTATTAGACCCCAATGCCACAGATACAGAAATTAATCAAAAAGATGTGGAGATGTTGTTGTGTTGTTTCCTTCATATTTAAAGTTTCTTTTCTCTCTAAAACCATTAAGAAATCTGTCCCTCTCTTTGGATTTTGCCATTCTCAACCAGGCTTGAGAGTTTTCATGGGTTGAGGATTTATCTGAGGATTTACCTACATCTCTGTCTGACACAAGAATTGGGTTTCTTAGTTTCTCCATTGTTCTTTGGATTTTACATGGGTTAATATGTTGGAGACTTAAGTTCTAAGTTACTTAGGAACTGTAGATCAAACAACACACTACTAAATAACAGCTGTACCAAAGCAGAAATCAAGAAAGGGATAAAAAAAATCCTCTAAATATAGAGAACCTAGACATAAAGAAACAAGTTATCAAAACCTATGGAACATATTCAAAGCTATACTTAAGAGAAACTCATAGCAGTACAAGCCTACATTTGGAAAAGAAGAAAAAAATAGAATCAATAACCTAAATCATCATCTCAAGTATCTGAAGAACCAACAACAAATTAATCCAAAGACCAGTAGAAGTAAGGAAATAATAAAAAACTGTGAAGAAATGAATAATTGCTAGGGAAGCAATACCCCCCCAAAATCAATGAAACCAGAAACTGGTTCTTCTAAAGAATAAATAAGATAGACAAACCTTTGGCTAAACTCATGAGGAAACAAAGGGAATGTACTAAAATAAATCAGAAATAAAACAGGAGAAATTACAACAGAACCTTCAGAAGTCCAAGACATCATGAGAGCTTACTATCAACAACTCTACTCATTTAAGTATGAGAACCTGGAAGAAATGGACATATTCTTAATGGTGAATAAGAATTCTTAAGTTATTCTTAATGGTGAATAACTGAAGGCATTCTCCCTAGATCAGGAACAAGGCAAAAATGTCCACTGTCTCCTCGTAAGCAACAGGAATCAGGAAATAAAATGAAATCAAAGGAGTAAAAATTGATAAAATAAGGACCCCAATTCTACTTGCAGATGACATGATTTTATACATAGAAAACCCAAAAGATGAGTGAAATGAGTCAGAAAGAGAGAGACTGACATAGAAAGATTGCACTCATCTGTGTAATATAGAATAACAGAGTTGGAGACTAACACCAAAGAATAGTAGAAATAAGTACCAGGAGGTTTACTCCATGGCTTGGAGGCTGGTCTCTCATTCTGGGCAACTCAGAGAAGGGAACACCAAGTAAAATGTGGTCGGAGGTCATGCGGGGGAAGGGTGATGCGTGCCGAATGTAGACTAGAAACTGAACACAATGGCCACTCAACACCTTTATTGCAAACCACAACACCTAATTAGAGAGAGAGAACAAAAGGGAATACCCTGCCACAGGGGCAGTGTGGGGTGGGGGGAGATGGGATTGGGGAGGGTGGGAGGGATGCTGGGTTTACTGGTGGTAGAGAATGGGCAGTGGTGAAGGGATGGGTTCTCGAACTTTGTATGGGGGAAACATGAGCACGAAAATGTATAAATATGTAACTGCACCCTCATGGTGATTCACTAATTAAAAATAAATAAATTTTAAAAAAAAAGAAAACCCAAAAGAGTCCATAAAAAACACTTCTATAAACAAGAACCCAATACAGAAAATTGTACCACTACAAAGTCAATACACAAAAACCAGTCACATTCAATACACAAAACTGGTTACACACAAATAATGAATCAGAGAAGAAAGAGATTAGAGGGTCTATCCCATTAAAAATAGTGTCCAAGAACATGAAAGTACCTAGGAATTGACTTAACAAGAGAGGTGAGCGATCTATACCATGAAACCTTAAAAACACTTAAGAAAGAAATAAAAGACTCTATAAAATGAAAAAACATTCCATATTACTGAATTAGAAGAAGAAATATTGTCAAAATGACCATCACCTAAACTACTATATAAATTCACTGCAATCCCTATTCAAATTCAGATGACATTCTTCAAGGTCTTAGAACAGTCAATAACAAATTTTGTATGCAATCATAAAAGAATATCCAAAATCACATTGAAAAGTAAAAAAATGGAGGGTATCTCAGTACCTGTATCACTGTATCACTGTCATCCTGTTGTTCGTCGATTTACTCAAGTGGGCACCAGAAACATCTCTATTACACTCAGCCCCGAGATTTTAGCAGCCTCTCCTTACTCGTATTTCCCAATGATTGGAGGCTCTTTAAGGGTCAGGGGAATGAGACCTATCGTTACTGTGTTTGGCATATTGAATACGCCACAGGTAGCTTGCCAGACTCTGCCGTGTGGGCAGGATACTCTTGGTAGCTTGCTGGGCTCTCCAAGAGGTATGTATATATCTTTTACTGTGATTGGGATATGAATAAGCCATGGGGAGCTTGCAAGGCTCTCCTGTGCGGGCAATACACTCTTGGTAGCTTGTCAGGTCCTCCAAGAGGAAGAACATGGGTAGTAGATGTTGCTGCTGCGTGCTTCCAGGAGCTTGGTCTTACAGTCTCTGGATGTTGGCCGTTGGTGGATTAATGGCACCGGGGACAGTTTGTGGGTGTGGCTGCCAAGCTACTGGAAAATGAGTGTCTGGGTGGAGAAGGCCCAGTCCCAATCCAAGCAGACTTGGAGATCTCAGCGCCAGGTCCCACACGCCTGGGTTCCTCTGCTGGTCCCTTCTTGAAAGGACCTAACTTAAAATTATACTATAAAGCCATAGTGATCAAAACACCATGGTACTTGTATAAGGACAGACACGCTAACCAATGGGACAGAATAGAATATCCAAGGACAAATCCCCACCTATCTGGTCAGCTAATTTTTGACAAAGTTGCTGAGCACATGAAATGGAGTAAAGATAATAGTCTCTCCAACAAATGGTACTGGCAAAACTGAATATCAACATGAGAAAAATTAAAATTGGATTCATATCTCACACTTTACACAGAAGTCAATTCAATGTAGTCAAAGTCCTAGGAATCAGACCAGAATCTATAAAATACATCTAGAAAAATATAGGGAGAATGTTCCAAAGGTATCTTCAATCATACAATGCCACTGGCAAAGGTGACAGAATCAAAAATAAACAAATGGATTACATCAGATTAAAGTGTTTCTGCATGGCAAAAGAAATGTGGGCTAAAGCTAAAAGACAGCTAACTAAATGGGAGAAAATATTTGCTGTCAACACATAAAAGACAGATAAAGGTTGATATCCAGGATACATAAAGAACTCATAAAGATCAGCAAGAACTACAAAACTATCAAAAATGGTGAGAGTAAATAAACAGGGACTTCTCTGAGGAAGACAAACATATGACCAACAGGTACATAAGAAAAAGCTCATCATCCCTTATTATTAGGGAATTCCAAATCAAAATGAGATAACCTCTTACATCA
Source organism: Sorex araneus (assembly GCF_027595985.1). NCBI lineage: Eukaryota > Metazoa > Chordata > Mammalia > Eulipotyphla > Soricidae > Sorex > Sorex araneus. The sequence continues at coordinate 147,586,584 of NC_073304.1, read as the reverse complement.
GTGAGAATGGCGCATATAAGAAATAATGGGAGGGGCTGGAGTGATAGCACAGCGGGTAGGGTGTTTGCCTTGCACGCGGCCGACCCGGGTTCGAATCCCAGCATCCCATATGGTCCCCTGAGCATCGCCAGGGGTAATTCCTGAGTGCATGAGCCAGGAATGATCCCTGTGCATTGCTGGGTGTGACCCAGAAAGCAAAATAATAATAATAATAATGGGAACAATCAGTTGGTGGGGGTGGTGAAAAAGAACTCTCATCCACTGCTGGAGGGAATGTTTTCTGGTTCAACCCCTATAGGAAACCGTATAGTATAGTAAGTTCTCAGTAAACTTAAAATTGAGGTATATTTTGATCCAGCAATTCAACTTTTGGGTACCTCCCCCCAGGACAAAAAAAACATTCATTGAAAAGGATGTATGCACATCACAATTTATTACAGCACTCAGTAAAATAGCTAAGATTTGGAATCAACCTAGATGTCCAACAACAGATCAGTGAATTATGACAATATGGTATATGTGTATAATGTGTATACCCAATAGAATACTATGCAGCTGTAAGTAATAATAAAAGCATGAGATTTGCTCCAACATGGATGGAACTGGAAGATATCATATTAAATGAAGGAAACCAAACCACATTGTTAACAGCACTGAAATTGCTAGACCCAAACTTTAGTCACCAAATTTAAAAGGTGACTATCAAGATGCAAGCAGAGACTGGGGTGGGGGTGGTGGGTGGGAGAGGGAACCTGGGGACACTGGTGCAGGGAATGACCCTTCATCAGTCACCTTTATGACTTCCATTCCATCTCATCATTACCTAACCACTTCCCACTTAACCTAGTACTCTCACTTCTAAAATACAGGGCCAAGGGGTTCTTATCAATTGATATTGGGTCCATTTTTTGTTTGTTTCTCTGCACAGTAGTAGATGAGTGGGATCATCTGAGTACTTCTTCCTCTGATTTCTTTCACTCAACATAGTATTCTCCAGTTCTGTCTAAATTGCAGTAAACTGCATGATCTAGTTTTTTCTTGTGGCTTTGTTATATACAGCTTCTTTATCCATTCGTCTGTATTGTTAGACATCTGTATTGTTTCCATGTCTTAGCTGTTGTTTTACATTCTGATAAGAAGATAGGTACGCATCAAAATACTTTTAAATTATTGCTTTTGTTTGGGAGTAGGGTGCATGCCAAAATGTGAAATCTTTGGGTCATAAGGGAGTTTGTCTTTTTTGAGAAATATTTATAATATTTTTCATAGAGGCTGAATCAGATGATATTCCCACCAACAATGAATAAGGTTCCATTTTTACCACATTCTCACCAACACTGGTTATTTCTCATCCTTTTTATATATGTCACTCTCACTGATATGATACCCAGCTTTTTTATATTTTTCTAACAATAAGTAGCAATGAACACTTTTTTCAAGTGCCTATTGGCTATCCATATGTTCTCTGTGAAAGTGTCTGTTAAGAACCTCTCCCTCTTTACATATATATATATATATATATATATATTATTTTAGGCACCATGATTTACAGCACTGATAATGGAGGGGTTTTCTACAAAAAACAGACAAACAAAAAAACATTTCAACACCACATCCTACACTAAAGTATCTGCTTCTCTCCACCATTGTCCCTGAGTTCTCTCTGCATCTCATCCCCTCCCAACCCCCTACAATGATATGCTTTTTACTAAAGATAGGTTCTCTGTCTCTGTTGCTTTCAGGCATTTGTTTTCTTACCGTGTTTCTTTATATCCCAGATATAAGGGAGATCATTCTGTATCTCTCCCTCTCCTTTTGACTAACTTCACTCAGTATGATACACTTCAAATAGATCCAGATAAGTAGCAAAGTTCATGGTTTCATCTTTTTTTTTATAGCCAATCTTATCTATTGTGTATATATACTATAGTTTCTTTATCCAGTAGTCTGTTCTTAGCATTTAATTTGTTTCCAGATTTTGCCTATTGTGAATGGTCAAATATACATAGAAGTGCAATTGTCTTTTCTGAATAAAGTTTTTGGGCCCTTGAGGTACATGCAGAAAAGTAGAAACACTGTTTTGTTGAATACAATGAGTGTTCTATTTTGTGTATTAGTCTTTCATCTGTTGTATTGTAATCAAAAATATTCTTCCATTTGGTACAATGTGAGTTCACAAAGCAGTGTGCGACAACATGTGTGCGTTCGATGGTCGAGAGCAGCCTCCCATCTTCCCCAACAGAGAGACAGAGAGACAGATGGGGACCACAGCTTGATGATGAAAATGACCCGTTTAATGCAGTGGTGCTACTGTACTTATAGAAAATCAGAAGGGATCAGAAGTGTAGGACTGTATGTCTATGTAATTTACAGAGGAAAAACGTTCCAGCAGAGGCAATTCTCTGGAAGAGATAAACTCAGAGATGCTCTATCTCCAAGGGATATCTATATTGCTTCTCTCTTTCCCTCTAGTCATATATATTTGAATATATATATGTATATATATATGATTAGACATATTGTTTGACCACTAGTTTGACTTACTTCTTACTTGTTTGATATAAGTCAAACAATTGGTCAAACAATTAATTCTACTTCTTACCAATACTTGTAGTCATTTAGATAAACACAGATAAATCCCAAAACTTAGTTCTCTGAGCTCTGAGACAAGTGAGTCTTTTACTGTAAATCCCAGACTATTCAGCTTGTCCTCAGGCCAATTCAGCTTGTCCTTCCCCATGGGGGTCCTGTCTCTTAAGTCATAACAGCTTGCATCAAGAATGCATTTATGCTTTCTAGACTGTCCCATTTTGATGCCTGGGTAGCTTTTCCACTTGCCCTTAGTCCATCCAAGTTCCACAGTGGGACCTCCCTTTTGGGGTGTTATACTGAAACCAGAGCCTGAGTCAAGTAATTATGATAGATGCCTAGGAGTAGATATATTTCAGAGTCAATCAACTCCCGAATATTATGATCTTAACATTAAGGTCTTTCTGTGTTTAAGCAAATAACATTTCTCTATAGTAAAATATGAAAAGGCCATAGGAGAAATAGAAAAGCAAGTAATTCATACAAATACAAAATCCAGATTTACCAGAAATTTTTGGCTTATAAGTAACCAAGATTGACTTGGGCACTGTGACAATAAGGTGTAAAACACAAAGGAAGGGTTAAAGATAAACTCAGGGGATTAGGGATGCTTACAAGAGCACTGTGAGCTTCTTTGTGAGGATGAAAAGAGGAAATTCACTGATGAAGCCTAAAGCACCTCAGGTTAATATCCAACAGTACAGTGCAGGGATGAAGCAATAGCACATTGGGTAGGGTGTTTGCCTTGCACACGGCCGACCCGGGTTTGATGATTCCTCCTCCCCTCTTGGAGAGCCCGGCAAGCTACAGAGAGTATCCCGTCCGCACGGCAGAGCCTGGCAAGCTACCCGTGGCGTATTCAATATGCCAAAAATAGTAACAAGTCTCACAATAGAGATGTTACTGGTGCCCACCCAAGCAAATTGATGAACAATGGGACAACAGTACAATAGTGCTACAGTGTCTTTTTATTTTAACTGGTTGTTCGTTCATTTACTTTTCAGTACAAACCTTTCCAATTTAATGTAGTCCAATTTGTTAATACTTTTGGTTTTATTATATTTGCAGTGGAATCAGATTTTTGAAAAAAAAAGAAAAACCAAGATTTAATCCAGGAGAGTCCTCAGTATATTTTCTTCAATGTATTTTATGGATTCTGGTCACATCTCAAGGTCTTAAGTCCATTTTAGTGAACTTTTTTGTATGTTGTAAGACTCTCCCATCAGCCACCAGGGTTTCAGGGGGGTTGGTCCCAGGCCACTCGCCCAGCTGGGGTGGCCCAGGCCATAGGGCAGACAGAAGAGGAAAGGAGGGCCAAGCCGGTTGATTGATCAGTTGTCGTTTATTCTATTCTTTCCACGCGCCTTTTCCAATCTCTCTAAGCTCCCCATTTCTCCTCTTTCCTCTTTCTCCCCCAGCACTCTTCCTCCCTAGCTCCTCATTCCTGGATCCCAGCTCTCTGGATTCTCTCCTTCTTCACTAGTCTCTCTCCTTACTTGTCCTTCTGGGCCCTAGTCATACCCTGCAAAATCACCATAAGAAAGCCCTTCCTGAGGGCCCACCAGGTTCAAAGGAAACACCACCTAGTGGCATTTCCATCCTCCTAGCATCTTAATTTACATCTCAATATTAGTTATTTTTTAATGGACACAGTAAGATACTTGAGGCTTGTAAGGCAGCTCTCCTGGCAACATCTTGCCACAGACTCAGACTACAGCCGCGTGTAAGGCAAACAACCCTACCTGCTGTGCTACCACTGGCCTGGGCCTGTGCTCAGGGTATTGAAATTGAATGTGAGTTAGCTGCGTGCAAGGCATGCAGCTACCCACTACAGTATCTCACTACATTTTCTCTCCAATTTCTCTATTTTATTGAGGTTTTTATTATCATGAATGAAAGTTGAATTTTTGTAAAAGGTTTGCTTTTTGCATCAATTGACATAATCATATGATTCTTATATTTTCTGTTATTGATAGGGCATATTGCATTAATTGATTGGCCAATACGAGACAAGTTTTACAACCCTGTAATGAATCCTATTTGATAGTAAAAAGAGATATGGATGGACATTACATTTTCATTGAGGAACATATATGCACCAAATGATAGGGCAACAAAGTTTACACAGCAACTTCTAATAGATCTGAATAGATATGTCAAGGGTAGCACAACAGTAGTTGGAACCCCACTTTCAACAATTAACATATCAACCAGACAGAAAAGTAGTAAGGAAACAATAGCTCTGAGTGAGAAATTGGGAGAATTTATATTAACATACACATTCAGGTCTCACCACCTACCAAAAAAAGTAGCATATGCATTCTCCTCCCAAGTACATGGAACATTCTGTAGCATAGATGCTTCAGCATAATTTTAGTAGCACTGTAGCACTGTTGTCCCCTTGCTCATTGATTTTGCTCAAGCGGGCATCAGTAACGTCTCCATTGTGAGACTTGTTGTTACTGTTTTTGACATATCAAATATGCCACGGAGAGCTTACCAGGCTCTGCCATGTGGGGAGCATACTCTCAGTAGCTTGCTGGGCTCTCCAAGAGGCACGGAGTAATAGATCACGGGTTGGCTGCATGCAAGGTTAATGTCCTACCTGCTGTTCTATTGCTCAGGTAGGGCATTTGCCTTGCACGCAGCTGACCCAGGTTCGATTTCCAGAATCCCATATGGTCCCCCGAACACCACCAGGAGTAATTCCTGAGATGCAGAGCCAGGAGTAACCCCTGAGCATCGCCGGGTGTGACCCAAAAAACAAAAAGAGATCATTTTAGTACCCATAAAATAACAAAAGTAACTCGTATCAAGTTTTTTCTCAAAATACAGTGCCGCAAAGATAAAAAATTAATAAAAAGAGAGTGAGGAGAAACTACAATATTTGGAAACTAAAAAACATATTGCTAATCTAAACTAACCTAAATATACTAATATAAACTAATATATTTAAACATATACTAAACTAACATATCAGAAAGAAAATCAAAGAAGAAATAAAAAAGATTCCTCAAAACAAATAAGAATGAAAACACAAACTATCAAAACCTATGGGACACAGCAAAAGCAGTACTAAGAAGACCGTCCATGGCAACCCAGATGTACACCAGGAACAGAACAAGAAGTTCACATAAATAACCTAACCACACATCTTGCACACCTAGAAAAAATACAAATAAATTGCAAAATTATTTGAAAGAAGGAAATGTTTAAAAATAGATAAATCAATAATACACAAGTCAAGAAAACAATGCAAAGTATTGATGAGACCAGGAGCTGCTTTTTTTAAAAAAAAAATAATAAACAACATAGATAAACCCTAAGCTAGACCCAGGAGATAAAAAGGCAAAAAAAACTTACAAAACTGTTATCAGAGATGAAAGGAGAGAAATTATAACACATCATTAAATACTAAAGATTCTAAGAGGTTCCTACAAACTACTTTATGCCACTAAAATAAATTTTTAGAATCATACAACCTCTCAAGTTTGAACCAAAAGAAAGTGTAAAGCCTAATAATATCAATAAATGTGTTGGGGACGGTCCTAGGCACCCCCTGCCTCTGTCCCTGTAAACAGGGACTGGGTGAGGAGAAGGCCTAGGCACTCCCTACCTTAGTTCCTGTAAACAGGAATGAGTACGGAGAAACTTGGCGTGAGGGCGAGTCATCTCCTAACAGCCGACCTGGACAGGCGGACGAAGGGCCACCATGCTCTAGCGGCCAGCCTGGAAAGGGGGTTGAAGGGCCACCATGCTCTGATGACCTACCTGGAAAGGGGGTCGAAGGGCCACCATGCTCTGGCAGCTGGACTCGAGAGGAGGCTGAAGGGAGGATTGACTCGCGTCTCCCTTGGCCATCCTCAAGGCCACATCTGCTTTCCCATGTTTCTCAAGGCTGAGAGAAGGAACCGAAAAACAAGTAATATTGGCAAAAATAAAGTTGCTTGCACCACTTGATTAATAATGTTTATGCCACTTATGTAACCTGCTGATCATTGCTAAAATAAGACTATATAAACCCGCTTGGATTTCAATAAACTTGCTTTATGCCTTATATTGCATGCAGTCCTCCCTAGCCCACTCAACTCTCATTCCCTCTCTCCAGCCAAGGTTCAAGTTGGTTGTGCGGGCTGCAGCATAAATGTATTCAGAAATCCAAACAGTAATTAAAAGCCTTCCCATACACAGTTATATTTTTAAAAAGTATAAAACCTAGGCCAAGATGGGTTCATTTGTGAGCTCTATCAAACCTTCAAGGAAGTGCTATCAAAACTTCAAAAGAAGTTTACTCCTCAAACTTTTAAAAAATACTGGTAAAACAATAGTTTATCCTAACATTCTATGAAGCTAGATAATCCCTAGGCTAGATAATCCCTAATGCCATAAACAAACAGATGTTACTTTAAAAATATTACATATCAATATTTCTAATTAACATTAATGATAAAATCATCAACAGAAACCTTAATTAGCCACATCTAACAACTTATCTGAAACTAGTTAAGTCAGTTCTATGTGGTTTCTGTGATTTCTATAGGGTATTTTGGAATAAAGAGCTAGTTTACTACTCACTGTCTGCTTAGCAATGGACTTGGGGTGAAAGGAAGTGCAGAAAAATATTAAATAAAACAAAACAAATAAAATGTGAAGACTGTGGGGAAAATAAAAGAATGCTGAAAGGAGAGAACACACACACACACACACACACACACACACACATACAGTTCTAAAACTTTTCATGTATTTGTGGCTCTATTTCAAGTCATTACTTGAGTTCATTAGAAAAAAATAGGTTCAGTTCCCCAAACCCAGTCTCCATGGTCTTGTGAATGACAGGTAATCACTGGATCATTTCTTCCACAACCACTGAGGCGTTAATCTTGAAATCAGAGGCCAGACTCAAATGTGTGTGAAACAGTTGAGGAGTCTCTACACAATTCTGAGATTTCCCAGAAGTCACAGAAGGCACTCTTTCTTCTATTACCATAGCTTAAAAATCATATTTTAAGATATTTTTGATAAGTAGAACCTCAGTCATTGTCATAAAATTAGATATTTAAACTATTTTGTTTTCCCTGCCATCCTTTCTTATATGTAGTCATGGGAGGCTCACACCAGGCCAGTGTTTTGATTTCATTGTCAGTGTGCAGGATTTCAGTGTTGTCATTACTGTGTTTATCACATTCCTCCTGGTCACGGACCATTAGCATTTCACTAAAAAATATAAATTTTGAAATATAAGCTAATTCAGTGGGCTAGATATCCTCATGCCTTTGTCCCCATCTAGGCACCCCTGGGAGACCTCTTCCATCTGGTCAGACCTGGCGGCTGAAACAAACCCCTGGGTCTCTTTGCTCCTGTCAATCACAGCATCATGCTGTGAACACTACCTAGACATTTATTGAACACCTCCTCTCCAGCTGAAGAACAAGGAACCAAGTGGGCTGTTGTCCACAGTGCTAAGGCCCATGACACTCTTAGAGATAGCAGTGAATCAATACACATCACCACTTCAGCACGTATGCTCTGCCAGAGTCCTTCATCCTACACGGTCCCCAAATATTTTGCAAGCTGATACCTTGTCCAAGCTGTGCCTAAGCCTCTTACTTCATCCACAACCAGAATCCACACACAGCACCTCTGTGGTGGGTGGTATGCAGCAGCTGTTCAGCCTGTACAACAATCCCATGGACCTCAGATTGGGACAGGAAGCACAGAGGAATACCATATCCAATTGAAAGTACAAGGGACAATTTAGAAGGTAAACTTCATTCAGCCAACCTTGGGAGCTAGCCAGAACACCTGGTAAATACCTTTCCTCTCCCCATAAGACATGGATCTTTGTGACCACCAACAGCCAGACCCTAAGGTCCACTGGCCTGCACAGATCAAATTTTCTCCCCCTAATGCTAAACTATAAATAATAAATTCTAAATAACATGAGGAACTAACAGTAAAGTTAATCTCATCTTGCACCTGGTGAGCCTACCTAATGTCACCTACAAAGACATAGATCACTGAAATAGAGTAAAAGCATGAAAAACTTGTAAAGTGTCTATTCTTATTTCATACATGACATTAATGCAGAAGTTCCCAGACTGTTTTGACCTACCTCTCTCATTTTTAGAAATAAAATCAGTCAGCAACGTCTCCCACCCCTGGAATCTAAATTTTGAAAATCAAATAAACAGCAGAGATTCCTCAATTGTACCTGAGATTACTACATCCACCAAGGATCATTCCAGAAACCCATGATGTGGCAATATAGCTCACTTTGGGAAACACTGCATTAGAAGAATGTAGAAATCAAAGGGAGCATCTGATGCTTGGAATTGAATTTATGGGTGAAAAGGCAAAAGATGGTCATAGGTAACGATGTCAGCTTTCAAGACTTTATGTGAGGTAGGACAAGTCAATAAACCTACTATTTTATTAAAGAGTAATGAGTTGATTGCTGAAGAAACAATTCAACACAATAATATCCCCCATTTTACTACTATTGAAAGACATCATTGGCCATCATGATTATTATTCTTCATAAGATGGTCTAACAAACTTTTCACATAAATTACCATGTATATCTCCCAGTAAGTTCCTAAATAATTACTATCACTATCCTCATTTTGAAGGGAAGGAAATAGAAGTAATTTGGGCAGGATAACACAGAAATTGTGAACTGAAGCATGCCAGCTACTACACTATTCTCACCACTTGATATTTTTAAAAGCCAGATGACAATCACCGTAGTGTTTTTCACTTTCCAACTTTTGCCATAATGTTCACACCATTGCAAATATTTTGAACAAATCCTCCCCATTGCTCCTCACCTCTTGTCTTTTTTGATTTCCCTTCTTCATCTAGACACACACACACACATACATCTATAGATCCTATTTCTTTGAAGAAGCTCAATATATATCTTTTATTTTTTATTTTAAGTATATATTTTATTCAATCACCATGAAATACAGATACAAACTTTAATGATTAAGTTTCAGTCATACAATGATAGCTGATCCATCTCTGCACCACTGCATATCTTCCACCACCAGTGTTCCCAATATCCCTCAGGCACATCCACCTCATCCCACCCCTGCCTTTGTAGTAGGTACATTATTTCTTACTCTCTCTCTCTAATTTGGGGCATTATGGTTTGCAATGCAGATACTAAGAGGTCATCCAGTGTGGTCCTTAGTCTACTCTCGGCACCCATCTACCAACCCAAGCGATCCCTTTAACCATCATTTACTTAGTGGTCCCTTATCCATCCCAGCTGCCAAACTCCAACATGTGAGGCCAGCTTTCAAATCGTGGATCAATCCTCCTGGCCTTTATCTCTACTGTCCTTAGGTGTTAGTCTTGTGTTATGTTATTTTATATTCCACAAATGAGTGCAGTCATTCTATGTCTCTTCCTCCCTTTCTGACTCATTTCACTTAGCATATACCCACCGTGTCCATCCACATATATAAAAAATTTCATGACTTCATCTCTTCTAACAGCTGCATAGAACTCCATTGTGTAGATCTACCACAGTTTCTTTAAGGAGTCATCTGTTCTTGGGCACTCGGATTTTTTTCAGTATTCTAGCTATTGTGGAGTACTGCAATAAACATACAAGTGCAGATGTCATTTCTACTGTTTTTGTGCATCTTCGGGATATATTCCCAGTAGTATTGCTGGGTCATATGGGAGCTCAATTTCTAGTTTTTGGAGGAATATCCATACTGTTTTCCCAAAAAGTCTATGTCAGTCAGCAGTGCCACCAACAATGAATGAGAGTCCCTTTATCCCCATATCCGAGCTAGCACTGGTTATTCTTATTCTTTTTTGATATGTGGCAGTTTCTTTGGTGTAAAATGATATCTCATTGTTGTTTTGATTTGCATCTCCTTGATGATTAGTGATGTAGAGCATTTTTTTCCATTTGCCTTTTGGCCATTTCAAGCTCTTTTTGGAGGAAGTTTCTGTTCATTTCTTCTCCCCATTTTGTGAAGGGGTTGGAAGTTTTATCTTGTAAAGTTCTACCAGTGTATCCTGGATATTATGCCCCTATCTGATGGATATTGGGTAAATATTTTTTCCAATTCCATTGGCTCTTTTTGTATTTTGGTCACTGTTTATTTTGAGGTGCAGAAGCTTCTTAGTTTAATGTAGTCTCATTTGTTTATATTTGTTTCCACTTGCTTGGTCAGTGGTGTTTCATCCTTAAAGATGCTTTTAGCTGCAATGTCACGGAGGGTTCTTCCTACATTTTCCTCCATGTACCTTATGAGATCTGGTCTGATTGAGGTATTTAATCCACTTTGATCAGACTTTTGTGCCTGGCGTTAGACAGAAGTCAGAGTTAATTTTTTTTGTTTTTGGGTCACACTCGGCGATGCACAGGGGTCACTCCTGGCTCTTCACTCAGGAATCACCCCTGGCGGTGCTCAGGGGACCATATGGGATGCTGGGATTCGAACCCGGGTTGGCCAAGTGCAAGGCAAACGCCCTACCCGCTTTGCTATCTCTCCAGCCCCCCACTTTTTTTTTTGCAGGTAGCTGTCCAGTATTCCCAGCACCACTTCTTGAAGTGGCTTTCCTTATTTCGCCTCACATTTCTTGCTCCTTTATCAACTATGAAGTGATCATTTATTTGAGAGTCCACGTAAGAATATTCAACTCTGCTCCATTGATCTGATGTTCTGTTTTTATTCCAATACCATGCTGTTTCAATTACTATTGCTTTATAGTACTGTTTGAGATTGAGGAAGGTGATGCCAACTATCTTCTTTATCCCAAGGATTTCTTTAGCTATTCATGGGGGTTTATTACTCTATATGAATTTCAGGAGTAATTGTCTATTTCTTTGAAAAATGTCATGAGTATCCTTATAGGAACTGCATTGAATCTGTATAATACTTTGGGGAGTATTGCCATTTTGACAATGTTAGTCCTTCTGATCCATGAGCAGGGGTTGTATTTACAATCCTAGGGTCGTCTTTTAGTTCTTGAAGTAGTGTTTTGTAGTTTACTTTGTATAGGTCCTTCACCTCTATAATTAAGCTGATTCTAAGGTACTTGATTTTCTGAGGGACTATTGTGAACGGGATTGTTTTCTTAATAATTCTCTCTTCTCTTTCATTATTTGTATATAGGAAAGTGATGAACTTTTGGGTATTGATTTGTAACCTGCCACTTTACTATATAAACCAATTGTTTCCAGGAGCTTTTCTGTAGAGTCCTTAGAATTTTCTAAGTATAGTATCATGTCATCCTCAAATAATGATAGCTTGACTTCTTCCTTTCCTCTTTGGATGCCCTTGATATCTTTTTCCTGCCTAAGTACTATTGCAAGTACTTTCAGTACTATATTGAATAGAAAAGGTGAGAGTGAGCAACCATTTCTTGTTCCTGATCTTAGAAGGAAAGCTCTTAGTTTTTCTCCAATGAGAATAATACTTGCTGTGGGTTTGTGGTAGATGACTTTGACTACATTGAGGAAAGTTCCTTCGACTCCCATTTTGCTGAGAGGGTTTTTTTTATATCATAAATGGATGCTGGATCTTGTCCAATGCGGCCTCTGCATCTATTGACATAATCATTTGGTTTTGTTTTTTCCTTTTATTGATATGGTGTATTATATCAATTGACTTGAGAATGTTAAACCATCCTTGCATCCCTGGGATGAATCCTACTTGGACGTGGTGGATGATCTTTTTTGATGAGTAATTGATTTCATTTGCTAGTATTTTATTGAGGATCTTTGTGTCTATATTTTCAGGAATATTGGCATCTAATTCTCTTTTTTTTGTGGTGTCTGTCTGCTTTTGATATAAGGTGATATTTGCCTCATAGAAATTGTTTGGGCCCCTCCGGACTGCCAGCCGAGTGGCCGGCACGCCGACCCCAAGCGCCGCCGCCGTCCTGTCTTCCGGCAAAGGTCTGTGACGCTCCCTCGACCCGCCCTTCCGGACCCAGCCTGCTCTGCGGCCCTGAGCACCCCGGGCTTCCCTCCCCTCCGGACTGCCGGCCGAGTGGCCGGCTCGCCACCCCCAGCACGTTGACCGTTGTCGGGTTGTGGGAAAGGGGTGTGGCCTAACCACCAGGGGGCGTGGCCTAAGAAAAGTGGGCGTGGCCTCATTGCCGGCGGCCAAAGCTCACGCGGCGGCAAGTAGTTTCCTCAACATCCTATCCAAGACTAACATCCTAGCTATTCGCAAGCAGTAGGACAATAAAACATAAGACTTCACATAAGAACATCTCAGTAGGAGACCAGGTTCTACAACCGGCAAGTAAAAAGCCAACCACTATTAACTGAGCCTATCCACAATCCTTTTTCGCAACAAAAGGACACAGGGACACTCATCATCAAGGGCCCTCTTTCATATCACCACAAACAACATGAAGAAACAGCGAAAATCCCCATTGCAACCAGAGGACGATCAAAGGAGTCCGGAAACCTCAATGGGTGCTTCCTACAAACTTGACCTCTCTGAGAAAGAATTCAGACTTGAAATCCTCAACATGTTCAATGAACTCAATGCAAAGATGGACAACTTCAAGGAAGACCTGGCGGAAACAATACAACAGACAGCCGACAAAATACGGGAAGAAATGAGAGCAGAAATAAAAACCCTTCAAAAAGAAATGAAGGATTCCGTACATGAAATCAAAAACTCTCTGGCTTTCCTCAACAATAGGATGACTGCAGCCGAAGACAGAATCAGTATGCTTGAAGATGAGCTGCAAGAGGCCTACAGGCAACATCAAACCATGGCAAGAGACCTCAAAATAGCTCTAGCCAGAATCAGAGTCCTAGGGGATGAATTCAAGAGGAACAACATTAGAATCATTGGACTACCAGAGCCACAGGGAACCAACCCCAACGAAAAAGACACAGTCAAACAAATCATTGCGGAAAACTTCCCACAGCTGGACAATGCGGGCATCCAGATTCAAGGCGCCCGAAGAGTGCCAGCTAAAAGAGATCCAAACAGAAAAACCCCAAGACATATCATAGTTACAACGATGGACATCTTCCAGAGAGACACAATACTCCAAGCGACAAGGTCCAAGAAGGAAATCGCATACAAAGGAGCACCCCTTAGGCTCACAGCAGATCTATCAGAGGAAACCCTCCAAACTCGAAGGCAATGGTGGGATATAGTGAAAAAACTCAATGAAATCAACGCTTCACCAAGAATACTTTATCCGGCTAAACTCTCATTCAAACTAGAAGGAATCATACACTACTTTGGGGATAAACAACAGCTCAGGAACTTCATAGACTCAAAACCAAACCTAAAAGAAGCACTAAAGGGGCTATTGTAAGACAAGAACAACCCCTACAAGCACAACAAACCCTTGCACAAAGATGGCACAAAATCCCATAACAATAATCTCCCTTAATGTCAATGGTCTGAATTCACCAATTAAGAGACACAGACTGGCAAAATGGATTCAGAGACTCAACCCAACATTCTGTTGCCTGCAAGAAACACATCTGAATAGCCAGAACAAACACAGACTCAAAGTCAAAGGATGGAAAACAATCCTGCAAGCAAACAACTCCCTCAAGAAAGCCGGGGTGGCTTTACTAGTATCGGACAACATAGACTTCAGGTTGAAAAAGATTAGAAGGGATAGTGAAGGCCACTTTTTATTAATCAAGGGATGTGTACATCAGGAAGAAATCACACTCCTAAATGTCTACGCACCCAATGAGGGACCAGCTAAATACCTACAACAGCTGCTAAGAGACCTCGAGAAGCAACACAATAGTAGTTGGAGACTTCAACACGGCACTGTCTCCTCTGGACAGATCTAGAAGATTAAAACTCACCAATGAAATACTGGCTTTGAAGGAAGAAATAGAAGAGAGAGGGCTAATAGATCTATACAGGGCTTTATATCCCCCAAAAAAGGAATACACATTCTTTTCCAGTGCACATGGAACATTTTCCAGAATAGACCATGCGCTGGGCCACAGAACATACCTCAACAGAATCAACAAGATAGACATTGTACAAGCTATCTTTTCAGACCATGATGCACTGAAGATAAAACTTAACTGTGGACAGATGCAGAAAACCAAATCAAACACCTGGAAATTAAATAGCTCGATATTGAACAATGAGTGGGTCAGGAAGGAAATCAAGGAAGAAATCAAAAGGTACCTAGAAACAAATGAGAATGAAGACACGAGCTACCAGAACCTGTGGGACGCAGCTAAAGCCGTTTTAAGGGGAAAATTTATAGCTCTGCAAACATATCTCAGGAAGGAAGAAAGGGCCCACATAAATAATTTGACTTCACAGCTCAAGACCTTAGAAAAGGACCAACAAAAGGAGCCAAAACCAGGCAGAAGGAAAGAGATAATAAAACTTAGAGCAGAAATTAATGACATGGAAACCCAAAAGACAATCCAGAAGATCAATGAAACCAAGAGCTGGTTCTTCGAGAAAATAAACAAGATTGATAAAACACTAGCAAGACTCACAAAGAAAGAGAGAGCGAGAACCCTTATAAGCCGAATCAGCAATGAAAAGGGGGACATCACAACAGAAACCAATGAAATTCAAAAGATCATCAGAGACTACTTTGAAAATCTCTATGCCACGAAACAAGAGAACCTAGAAGAAATGGATAAATTCCTCGACTCCTATAATCTCCCAAGGCTGAACCAAGAAGACCTGGAGTACCTGAATAGTCCAATTAACATCAAGGAAATTGAAATGGTAATCAAAAGTCTCCCCAAAAACAAAAGCCCAGGTCCAGACGGATTCACTAGTGAGTTCTTCCAAACATTTAAAGAGGACCTTTTGTCAGTCCTTCCCAAGCTCTTCCAGGAAATTGAAGAAACAGAAACCCTCCCTAAGAGTTTCTATGAGGCGCATATCTCCCTAATACCAAAAGCAAACAAAGACACCACAAAAAAAGAAAACTACAGGCCAATATCCCTGATGAACACAGATGCAAAAATTCTCAACAAAATATTAGCAAATAGAATTCAACAACTCATCTAAAAGATCATACACCACTACCAAGTGGGATTCATCCCGTGGATGCAAGGATGGTTTAACATCCGGAAATCAATCAACATAATCCACCATATCAACAAAAGAAAAGATAAAAATCATATAATCATATCAATAGATGCAGAGAAAGCATTTGACAAGATCCAGCATCCGTTTATGATGAAAACACTAGCCAAAATGGGTATAGAAGGGACCTTCCTCAATATAGTCAAAGCCATTTATCACAAGCCTATGGCAAGCATTGTCCTCAATGGGGAAAAACTAAGAGCCTTCCCTCTGAGAACAGGGACGAGACAAGGATGCCCACTCTCTCCACTTCTGTTCAATATAGTACTGGAAGTACTTGCAATAGCAATTAGGCAAGAAAAAGACATTAAGGGCATTCAGGTAGGAAAGGAAGAAATCAAGCTCTCACTATTCACAGATGATATGATACTATACTTAGAGAACCCTAAAACCTCTACCAAGAAACTCCTAGAAACAATAGACTCGTACAGTAAAGTTGCAGGCTATAGAATCAATACCCAAAAGTCCATGGCTTTCCTATATGCAAATAATGAGAGAGAAGAAAGTGACCTGAGAAAAGCAATCCCATTCACAATTGCGCCTCAAAAAATCAAATACCTCGGAATCAGCTTAACAAAGGAGGTAAAGGACTTGTATAATGAAAACTATAAAACACTACTTCAGGAAATAAAAGAGGACACGAGGAAATGGAAAGACATCCCCTGCTCATGGATTGGAAGAATTAATATTGTCAAAATGGCAATTCTCCCCAAAGCATTGTACAAATTCAATGCGATCCCTATAGGGATACCCTTGACATTCTTCAAAGAAATGGAGCAAGCGCTCCTGAAATTCATATGGAACAATAAGCCCCCACGAATAGCTAAAGCAATCCTTGGGAAAAAGAAAATGGGAGGAATCAACCTCCCCAACTTCCAACTCTACTACAAAGCGGTAGTCATTAAAACAGCATGGTACTGGAACAAAGGCAGAGCGGCAGACCAATGGAACAGGGTTGAATACTCTGACATACACTCCCAAATATATGATCATCTAATCTTTGATAAGGGAGCAAGAAATGTGAAGTGGAGCAAGGAAAGCATGTTTAACAAATTGTGCTGGCAAAACTGGACAGCTACATGCAAAAAAATGGGCTTAGACCTCCATCTATCACCATGTACAAAAATCAGATCAAACTGGATTAAAGACCTCAACATCAGACCAGAATCCATAAGGTACATTGAAGATAAGGTCGGCAAAACCCTCCACGACATTGAAGCCAAAGGTATCTTCAAAGCTGACACGCCATTGGCTAAGCTAGTGAAAACAAAGATAAATAAATGGGACTATCTCAAACTAAGAAGCTTCTGCAACTCAAAAGAAACAGTGACCAAAATACAAAGACAGTCTACAGAATGGGAAAGGATATTTATGCAGTACCCATCCGATAAAGGGTTGATAACAAGGATATACAATGCACTGGTTGAACTCCACAAGAAGAAAACTGCCAACCCGATCAAAAAATGGGCTGATGAAATGAACAGAAACTTTTCCAAAGAAGAAATCCGAATGGCTAAGAGGCACATGAGAAAATGTTCAACATCACTAATCATCAGGGAGATGCAGATCAAAACAACAATGAGGTATCATCTCACACCACAGAGACTGGCCCACATCCCCAAAAACAAAAGCAACCGGTGTTGGCGTGGATGTGGGGAGAAAGGGACTCTCCTTCACTGCTGGTGGGAATGCCGACTGGTTCAGCCCTTTTGGAAAACAATATGGACGATTCTCAAAAAGTTAGAAATTGAGCTCCCATTTGACCCAGCAATACCACTCCTGAGAATATATCCCGGAGAGGCAAAAAGGTATAGTAGAGATGACATCTGCATTTCCATGTTCATTGCCGCTCTGTTCACAATAGCCACAATATGGAAAAAACCAGAGTGCCCGAAAACAGATGATTGCCTAAAGAAACTTTGGTATATTTACACAATGGAATACTATGTAGCTGTCAGGAAACATGAAGTCATGAAATTTGCATACAAGTGGATCAACATGGAAAGTATCATGTTGAGTGAAATGAGTCAGAAAGAAAGAGACAGACATAGAAAGATTGCACTCATATGTGGAATATTATGTAACTGAGAAGTACAAGTTGGCAACGATGCAACTTCTGGCAGATATCTCTCTGGACTTAGTTACTAAAATACTAAATTACAGAAACCCAAAACTGAGAGGCCGCTAAGTGTGGTCACTCGACCTCATACTTCTTCATCCTCAGCAATGGAAAACAAATTATCTAATGCTTCCTTTTCAGCAGGTCTGACTTTAGGGGAGAGACTCTCCAAACAATAATAGTGAGTTTTGTTGAAATATTGTATGCAATCAAAGTGAAAGTAAAGTGAAATTTGTTAGTTACACAGGCGGGGGGGGCTTAGGGTGGGGGGGCTAGGGGTGTGGGGGGGTTGGGGTGTGAGGGGGCGGGGTGGAGCTATACTGGGATTCTTGGTGGTGGAATATGAGCACTGGTGAAGGGATGGGTATTCGAGCATTGTATAACTGAGATTTAAACCTGAAAACTTTGTAACTTTGTAACTTTCCACAATAAAAAAAAAACTTGAAAAAAAAAGAAATTGTTTGGAAGTGTTTCTCTTTCTTCAATTTCTTGGAAAACCTTGAACAGAATTGGGAGTAGGTCCTCCTTAAAGGTTTGGAATAATTCACTATTGAATCTAGTGAAAAGGACCAGTGCTTTTGTTTTTCCAGAGAATTTTCATTACTATTTCAATTTTCTTACTAGTGATAGGTCTGTTCAGATATTCCAAGTCTTCTTGAGTCAGCTTTGGGAGATTGTAAGAGTCTGGGAATTTATCCATTTCTTCAAGGTTTTCTTATTTCGTGGCATAAAGCTTCTCAAAGTAATCTCTGATCATCCTTTGAATTTCTGTGGTTTCTTCTCTAATGTCCCCCTTTTCATTTCTGATTCTGTATATTAGGGCGTCTCTCTCTCTCTCTTTCCTTGTGAGTCTTGCTAGTGGTTTATCAATCTTGTTGATTTTCTCAAAGGATAAGCTTTTGCTTTATTTGATCTTTTGCATGGGGGGGTCCATATCATTATTTCTGCTCTAAGTTTTATGATTTTTTTCCTCCTACCTGGTTTTGTCTCCTCATGTGGGTCATTCTCTAAGATTGTGAGGTTAAATTACTTATGTGGGCTCATTCTTCCTTCCCAGAGAATGCTTATAGAGCTATAAACTTTTCTCTTAACATTACTTTTGCCATGTCCCATAGATTCTGGTAACTCGTGTCTCATTCTCATTCATTTCTAGAAAGTTTTTGATTTCCTCTCTAAGTCAATGGTTGTTCAGTAGTGAGCTGTTTAATTTCCAAGTGGTTGATTTGAATTTTTGATTGTGTGTGGGATTAGCTTCTATATTCATTGCATTGTGGTCTGAAAAGATTATTGATACAATTTCTATCCTCTTAATTTTATGGAGGTATGTTTTGTGGCCCAGCATGTGGTCTATCTTGGAGAATGTCCCATGTGCACTTGAGAAGAATGTGTATTCAGCTTCTGGGGGATGAAATGTCCTGTATATATCTACTAAACCCCTGTCTTCCATTTTTGCCACAGATAAAGTATGTCCTTACTGAGCTTAACTCTGTTTGGTCTATCAAGAGGTGATAAAGCACTGTTGAAATCTCCAACTAGTATTGTTTTGTCATCAATGTCTTTCTTCAAGTCTATGTGCAGTCATTTTAAGTATTTTGCTGGCTCCTCTTTAGGTGCATATATTTTTAGGAGTGTGATTTCTTCCTGGTGTACTGATCCTTTGATCATTAAGAAATGACCTTCACTGTCTCTTGTAACTTTCTTCAGTCTGAAGTCTATGTGCTCTGATACTAGTATGGCCACTCCAGCATTTTTGAGGGATTTATTTTCTTGTAAAATTGTTTTCCATCTTTGACTTTGAGTCTGTGTTTTCTCTGACAGTTCAGATGTGTTTCTTTAAGACAGCAGAATGTTGGATTAAATTTTCAAATCTATCCTGTCACTCTGGTATATGAACACAATGGAATACTATGTAGCTGTCAGAAAACATGAAGTCATGAAATTTGCATATAGGTGGATCAACATGGAAAGTATCATGCTGAGTGAATGAGTCAGAAAGAAAGAGACAGACATAGAGAGATTGCACTCATATGTGGAATATAAAGTAGCTGAGAGGTACAAGCTTACAATGATGCAATTTCTGCCAGTATTTCTCTGGACTTAGTTACTAAAATACAGAAATCCAAAACCATGCGGCTGATAGTGCAGCCACTTGACCTCATATCTCTTCATTCTCAGCAATGGAAAACAAATTATCAAATGCTTTCTTTTCAGCAGGTTGATTTTCGGGGGGAGACTCTCCAAACAATAATAGTGAGTTTTTTGTTGAAATATTGAATGTAATCAAAGTAAAGTGAAAGTAAAGTGAAATTTACCAGTTACACATGTGGGGTGGGGGGCTGGGGAAGTGAGGGAGGGGGGGAGGAATACTGTGATTCTTGGTGGTGGAATATGTGCACTGGTGAAGGGATGGGTGTTTGAGCATTGTATAACTGAGACTTAAACCTGAAAGCTTTGTGATTTTCCACATGGTGATTCAGTAAGAGAATAAATTAAAAAAAAGAAAAGACAGGAACCCTCCCGAACAGTTTCTATGAGGCACATATCTCCCAAATACCAAAAGCAAACAAAGACACCAGTAAGAAAGAAAATTATAGAGCAATATCCCTGATGAACCCCGACGTGAAGATCCTCAAAAAATACTAGCAAATAAGATCCAACAACTCATAAAAAAGATCATACACCACTACCAAGTGGGATTCATCCCGGGGATGCAAGGATGGTTTAACATTTGGAAATCAATCAACATCATCCATCATATCAACAAAAGTAAAGATAAAAACCATATGATCATATCAATAGATGCAGAGAAAGCATTTGACAAGATCCAGCTTCCGTTTATCATGAAAACTCTCGCCAAAATGGGTATAGAAGGGACTTTCCTCAAGATAGTCAAAGCCATCTACCACGAACCTATGGCAAGCATCATCATCAATAGGGAAAAACTAAGGGCCTTTCCTCTAAGATCGGGGACAAGACAAGGATGCCCATTCTCACCACTTCTCTTCAATATAGTACTGGAAGTACTAACAGTAGCCATTAGGCAAGAAAAAGAGATTAAGGGCATTCGGATAGGAAAGGAAGAAATCAAACTCTCACTATTTGCAGACGATATGATACTATATCTAGAGAAGCCTAAAAGCTCTACTAAGAAACTCTGAGAAACAATTGACCTGTGCAGTACAGTCGCAGGCTACAAAATCAATACCCAAAAAACCACAGCCTTCCTATATGCAAACAATGAGACAGAGGAAAGGGACATGAAAAAAGCAATCCCATTCACAATCGAGCCCAGAAAATCAAATACCTCGGAATCAGCTTAACCAAGGAAGTAAAGGACCTCTACAAAGAAAACTATACAACGCTGCTCCATGAAATGAAAGAGGACATGAGAAAATGGAAATATATCCCCTGCTCATGGATAGGGAGAATCAACATTGTCAAAATGGCAATATTCCCCAAAGCATTATACAGATTCAACGCATTCCCTATAGGATACCCATGACATTCTTCAAAGAAATGGATCAAGCAATCTTGAAATTCATATGGAACAATAAAGGCCCACGGATAACTAAAACAATTCTTGGGAAAAAGATGATTGGAGGCATCACCCTCCCAACCTTAAACTTTACTATAAAGTGGTAACAATTAAAACAGCATGGTACTTGAACAAAGGCAGAGCCAAGGATCAATGGAACAGAGTGGAATATCCCAACACACAACCCCAAATGTATGATCATCTAGTCTTTGATAAGGAGGCAAGAAATGTGAAGTAGAGCAAAGAAAGCCTCTTCAACAAATGGTGCTGGCATAACTAGACAACCCAATGCAAAAGAATGGGATTAGACCTCGACCTGACAGCATGCACAAAAATCAGATCAAAATGGATTAAAGACCTCAACATCAGACCACAATCCATAAGGTAGATCGAAGACAAGGTCGGCAAAACCCTTCACGATACTGAAGCCAAAGGTATCTTCAAAGATGACACAGAACTAAGCAATCAAGTAAAAAGGGTTAAACAGATGGGACTACATTAAACTAAAAAGCTTCTGCACCACAAAAGACACAGTGACCAGAATACAAAGGCAATCTACAGAATGGGAAAGGATATTCACCCAATACCCATCCAATAAAGGATTAATATCAAGGGTATACAAAGCACTGGTTGAACTCTACAAGAAGTAAACATCCAACCCCATCAGAAAATGGGCCAAAGAAACGAACAGAAATTTTTCCAAGAAAGAGATATGAATGGCTAAAAGGTACATGAAAAAATGCTCTGCATCACTAATCATCAGGGAGATGCAGATCAAAACTACCATGAGATACCAGCTAACACCACAGAGAATTGCACACATCCAAAAGAACAAAAGCAACCACTGTTGGAAAGGATGTGGAGAGAAAGGGACCCTTCTACACTGCTGGTGGGAATGCCACTGGTCCAGCCCCTTTGGAAAACAATATGGACGATTCTCAAAAAATTAGAAATTGAGCTTCCATTTGATCCAGCAATACCACTTCTGGGAATATATCCCGGAGGAACAAAAAAGTATAGTCGAAATGACAACTGCACTTATATGTTCATTGCCGCACTGTTTACAATAGCCAGAATCTGGAAAAATACCCAAGTGCCCAAGAACAGATGACCGGTTAAAGAAACTTTGGTACATTTATACAATGGAATACTATGCAGCTGTTAGGAAAGATTAAGTCATGTACTTTGCATTTAAGTGGATTAACATGGAAAGTATCATGCTAGGTGAAATGAGCCAGAAAGAAAGGGACAGGCATAGAAAGATTGTACTCTTCTGTGGAATATAAAACAACAGATTAGGAGACTATTACCCAAGAATTGTAGTATATAATACCAGGAGGTTTGCTCCATAGCTTGGAAGCTGGCTGGCCTCACACACTGGGGGAAAGTCATCCCATATAGAGAAGGAAAACCAAGTAAAATGTGATTGGATATCCTGCTCAGGGAGGGAGATGCATGTTGAAAGTAGACTAGAGACTGAACATGATGGCCACTCAGTGCCTCTACTGCAAACCACAACACTCAAAAGGAGAGAGAGAGAGAGAGAACAAATTGGAATGCCCCGCCACAGAAACGGGCTGGGGTGGGGAGGATGGGATGGGCGGGGAGGGATACTGGGTTCATTGGTGGTGGAGAATGAACACTGGTGAAGGGATGGGCTCTTGAACATTGCATGAGGGTAAAACAAGCACGAAAAAGTGTGAATCTGTAACTGTACCCTTACTGTGACTCACTATAAAAAAATTAAAAAATAAAAAAGTGTGCTTAGTAGCCAAGTAAATAATGAAGTATGCAAAAAAAAATAAATAAAATAGTGTGCCAAAGAATCAAATATCTAGGAATAAGTTTAACAAATGACATATAAGACTTATACCTTTGAAAGAATCAAAAAGACCAGAAAATATAAAAAATATTTCATGGTCTACAGTCACTGCCATGTTGACTCACCCATGAGCCTTGGGTTACTAATTCCCAAGCAACATTCAGAGGAGATGAACTCCAAGGAGTTAAAACTCATGAAAAGTCTGGTCCTCACAGCTGAAAACTCTGGGGCAGAGTACTCACCCTGCCGAAGTCCTGGCTGCAATAACCACACCCCACTGTTGCAGCCATGGCAAAAGCTCATCTCCATCCTTCACAAATATTCTATGCAGAGATGCTAAATTGTGAATTTCAGGTACCTTGTGCCCAGGCTGAGAACTTTGGGGTGTTCTTGGGGCCTAGGTGGAAATCACACCCACCTCTCACAGCCTTATCAACTCATGGCCCAGATCCTAAATCCTGAAGTCTCTGGACACTTATGTGGCCTAACAATACCTCCTAATTTCTCAATACTAAAATTCTAGTAGGCGCACACCAAGTCAGAAGGGAAAATAACAGAGATGTCAACTAAACTCAACAATAATACTAGGGCTCAATTAGCAACAAACAGCTTAATAAATTCTTTTTTTTTAAAAAAAAGAAATATTTTATTGAACCACCGTGAAAACAAGAAAAAAAATACAAAGCTTTCAGGTTTAAGTCACAGTCAAATACTGATTAAACCACCATCCCTTCACCAGTGCACCCGTTCCACCACCAAGAACCCCAATACACCCCCCTCCCACCCCACCCTGCATCTAAGTAGCTAATGATATTCCCATTATTCTCTCTATATATTGAGTACATTTCATATTTCCATACAGAACTCACTATTGTTGATTGGAAATTTTCCCCAACAATCAGGCCTGCTGAATAAGCATCATCTAATAATTTCTCTTCCTTGGTAAAAGTGAAGACTTTGAGTCCGCGCGGCCGCTATTGCGGCCGCGCGGTTTTGGGTTTCTAATATTTTAGCTCAGTTCACAGTCAAAATGGATGGCTGCAAGAATCTGCTCTGGTGCCAAAATGGGTTAGGAGACCTCAGGATCACAGTCAGTAGGCGCGGAGGCTCTGCTTCTCGTGTCGCGGCTCTTGGTTCATCTCTGGGCGGAAGGCGCGCCGGGAACACCTCCCCTCCCAGGATCACCTACAGGCTACGTCACTAAAGAGAGTCCTACCTCCTGGTGGAGGGGTCTTAGAGGGTGGCTCTCACCGCGTGGCTGCTGCCGCTGCCGCCATTTTCGCTCAGAAAAATGGGGTGGAGAGGGAAAAAAATCCCTCCCCGGGCTGCACGAGGTTGTAGCTCAGTTCACAGTCAAAATGCATGGCTGCAAGAATCTGCTCTGGTGCCAAAATGGGTTAGGAGACCTCAGGATCACAGTCAGTAGGCGCGGAGGCTCTGCTTCTCGTGCCGCGGCTCTTGGTTCATCAAACAGCTTAATAAATTCTTAGACTAGACCTTAACAACCTCGTGATCAGATATGACAATTTTTACATAAAATTGATCTTTATACTTATCAATTTTAATATTGAAGCTTTGCTATCTAATCAATTTCAACTGTAGAATTGTATCAGCAATGGTGTTTTTGTCTACATTAAAATAAACTTAATTTTTTTTACATTTTATGTTCAAGGTTGGAAACATTAACATTGCCAAAATAAACTTTCTACTAAAAGCATTTACAGATTTTTATGTAATCCAAATAAAATATCAATGATGTTTTTCAAGAACTTAGATTAAATGCTACTAAAATTTGCATAAAATCATAAAATAATCTCACTGGCTACTTAAACAACTTTGAGAAAACAAAAAATAAAGATGGGAGATATTACATTTTCTGATTTTAAATAATATTATGAAGTTGTAATAATCAAAATGTTGTGGTATTGGGCTAAACCCTCTCAGACCAATAAGATAGAATTGAGAGCCCAGAGAAAGGTTCTCAGATCTCTGGACAGTTAATAACAAACGAGGTGGGTACATGAAGTAAAGCAAGGAAAACCTCTTCAGTAAATGCTTTTGGGAATATTTGATAGACACTTGCAAAAATGAAACCAGGAACAGAGAGATGGTGAAGCAAGCAAGATGTTTTCCTCGCCTGTATCTGACTATGTCTGATTTCTGGTTGTTTCAGACATACAATATCACAACACTAGTCCTACCACCAGTGTCTCTAGGTAGTTAATTTTCTGAATAGGTATTTGACCTAATAAGTATCCTCTTGCACTAAATATTAAATAATTAAATAAATAACTATTGTAATGGGGAAAAAGAGATATGAGTGACTGGTGCTAATTATTTTCTACAAGGTTTAAGTAAGCTAATTATGTATTTTAAAAAGTAAAATCTCTGTTCCCATTACTTATGTTCATTTCTGTTTTCATCTTTTAGATCGGCTTATTGATCTCAAACCAGTTTTTCTTAAATTCTGCATCTACAGGTACACATGTATGTGATTTAGACATTATTAACACATATTTTTCCTGCAATATTTACTTAAATAATGGTCAGTCTTCCAGAAAGAGTTTAGAAACTTTCCTTTTTATTCATTCACTCATTTGTCAGAATCAGGAAGAATCTTATTTTGGAATTTGCTCTATGGTTATGATTTTCATAATTTCCTCATGTGTCCAACAATTCCATAAGAATTTGTAAATGCCACTTTGTGTTATGCACTATGCAAAACTGTTGGCATACATAAGTGAATAATGTCCCTTTTATGCACTGAGAAATACCGAAGATTAAATAATTTAAAAATAACTATTGTAATGGGGAAAAAGAGACATATGAGTGACTGGTGCTAATTATTTTCTACAAGGTTTAAGTAAGTTAATTGTGTATTTTAAAAGATAAAATATCTATTCCCATTACTTATGTTCATTTATTTGTTGTAATAGTCCCAGGTTGGGCCAGGGGT
The DNA here is from genome assembly GCF_027595985.1 of Sorex araneus. NCBI lineage: Eukaryota > Metazoa > Chordata > Mammalia > Eulipotyphla > Soricidae > Sorex > Sorex araneus. Next base: position 147,560,472 of record NC_073304.1, on the reverse strand, counting down.
AAGTCCAAAGAATGCCAGATCCTCATAAAATTGCCTCCTGAAACTTAATGTTTCAAAATGATGCCATCTTCTAAATTCTTTAAACAATACATATCTTCTTATATCAGAAGATCTAACTAGTGACATTTGACATATATCGCATCTCTCTGGTTCCAAATTTCACTTTACCTCACAAGGATGTTTTTACTTTGTGCCTAATGGTTCCTCCATGTAGTACTTGCTACATAATGTTAGAAACCTGTGGGTATGGGTCAGAGATCAGAGCAAGATGGGATCAAGGACGGGGACACCTAAAAGTAGTTTTAGACTTGATTTCAATATTAGTACTTCCCTTTCTGTAACCAAAACTTGCTTGTGTTAATTTATTAAAATAACTTGGATAAGTTATTCTTTGAAAGTCAAGGTAGTTATAACCCACTTTGAAATGAGATCCCCAAGACTTCAAAGGAAAGACACAAGAAGCCCAACGAGTCTGCCGACATTGTTCATAATCTAAGAAAAATGAAAAGATCACACAAAACTATGCTGCCAGCTTTGAGGTTTACATCCAAACTAGGCACAATAAGCTAGCACACAGTTATTGAAACATACTCCCGATCCCTCTGGGACAAACCCCAGTTCCTTCTTTCAAAAGGAAAAGTCAGCTGTCAAATGCCCTACCAGCATGAGCATTCTTACTTCAGACAACCCTGGAAAAATAATATAGGCACAGAAAGGTGGAACTGATTTTAGACTGTATTTACCATATCAAAGAAATTTTCTCCTTCTTGAAGAACATCATACCAAAAATATTTTAGACACATCAACCAGGGGCTTAGGACATGGTAGTGTACAGTAGTCTTGATCCCATAGCCTGGCATATTTTAAAAATTTACCGAAGAGCACAAAAATAGGAAAGATGCAAAAATATTCCAACCTTTAAAAATGAGTAAAATATGATTTTCAAATTGAATTTCATTCACATATGAAGATTAGGTTTACTGGGAGCAATGCTACTACTGCTAACTCAGCAGTATTCTTATGGAATTCCAGTTGAAACCCACACAAAGCATGCATGCAAGTACAAGCACACTGATAATATCTGGTGACAATTTATAGCTATTTCACAAAATGTAGTTTAATGTGCATAGATGGAACATATTATGGTGGGCAGGGAGGGAAACAGATGATTTGGTACAGCAGCAAAGGTGCTAGGACAAAGAGCATAGCAGAAGGAGATGTGGAAGGACAGCTACAGGACAACCAGGGGAAATTTTTAAGTCTAGAAAAAAACATATTTTTTTCTTTTTGTTTGTTTTTGTTTTAGGGCCATACCCAGCTGTGCACAGATCTTCCTTCTGGCTCTGTGCTCAAGGATCATTCTGAGTAGTATTTGGAGAGCTGTTTGCAGTTGGCTGTGTGCAAGAAAAGTGCCTTAGCCCCTTATACTCTCTCTCCAGCTTCAAGAAATACATATTTTCTAGGCAGGTTAAAAGCCTATGTAAATTTCTAGTTGCTTAGAACAGAAATAAAAACACATAAAACTGGAGAGGTCTTAAGTGAACCTACAAAAAATTATTTTCTTCAAACATTTTAACCTACCATTTCATGGATACTAAAGAATGTAGTATCTCATAGGGCCATGATACAAAAGTTAGACTTTATCCATGAGAAATGGGGAACAGATTAAGTTTTTAAGTCAAAGTGAGGAGCATAGAATTGTTTTATAGTAAAACGACTCTGGAGTAAATATGGAACTGGGTCTACGGTAAGAAGAAGCAGATTCCAAGAAGATCAGTGAAAAGACTGTTTAAATAATCTATGAACAGGGAAAGACATACAAAGTGGAACTGATGAGCTCAAGGTGGCAACCCCTTGACTGTCCCTATTAAAGAGAGCTAATAGCACACATAGAGTTCTGCTCTATTGTAAGAAACTAATTTTCCTTCCTGGTCTCATTTGTTCTGCAATTTCCATATAGTATGACCAAGAAGAGGCACTAGAGGAAAACTGAGACTGAGAGAAGGGAGGAAGGCAAAGTTTTTCTATTGTCCTTTTCGCCCTAGGAGTAATAATGCTTCTTGCTATTAACAAATGTCTCTCTGCTCTTCTTCTCAGTTCATCTGTTACCTACTTAAATCAATTTTCTAAATTACAGCATCTGTTAGATACACCTGGAGTAATGCTTTCCTGACTATACTGGACCATAGAAGGATTGACACAAAAGAGAAAATCAATAGAAAGAAAAATGTATAAGAATAAATGACCATGGTAAGGAGGCACAGATAATGGTGACAGTGAGGACAGCTCCTGACATCTTAATGTAATGGTATTAAGTAAAAAAATAATAATAATAATAGCAAATTCTCAAGGGTTAGAATGTTCCATGAGCCAGTTAACTACTTTATATAGATTAATGAATTTAACCCTTGCAAGAGCTCTATGAAATAGAAAACATGCAGTTTTACAGGTCAGAAAAGCTAAAACCTGGAACGTTTAAGTAATTTATCCATGGTTGCAGAGTATTAAATGATTTGGAGTTACTGGGAGAAATGCTGCCACTACTAACTCAGCAGTTATGGAATTCCAGTTAAAACCCACACACAGTGTTCATGCAAGTACAAGCACACTGATGATATCTGGTGACAATTTATAGCTAATTCACAAAATGTAGTCTTATGTGCATAGATGAAGGATAGAACCAGAGAGAATAAGCTCAACCTGCGCATATGCCATAGAAAGTATCACAGCCATCTAGGAGTAGACGGGCTCTAGAGCTGCATCTAGTCTAGTTTAACAGACCAATTAAAGCTGGAGGAATAAGTTTTTGTATAACTCATTATTGAAGCTATAGGATATCAGATTGAAAACAATAATGATGTTTAAAAGGACAAAACGAATTTAGTAGTGATTATTGTGTAAATGAGGCCAATGAGCTGTCCCATTCTCTTGGATGTGTAGACCATAGACAAGATGAACACCAATAAGATACTTCCTGAATTGCTATTCTACACTGCTATGATATAATCCCCAAATTTCCCTGTTGCATCACTAACTTATCATCACCTAATAAATTAAATTGGGAGTTTCTTGGAAGCACTGACTGCCTATATTTCAACCAGTCAATCAAATAACAAGTATTTACTAAGCTCTTGGTAAATGCCTACCCATATATTAGGTTCTGTAAGGGATTTAAAAGAAACCCAAGCTTCTCTCTCTTCCCTAAAGTACTCTATACAAGCAGATCTGTCAAATATTTCCTGTCTCTCTTCTGTGTGGGAAAGTCATGGTATATGAAGCACCACACACACTGATAACTTCAGGAAATCCTTACTGAACAGGTATTTAAGGATGAGGAGTTTATTGAAATTTCTATATGCTATTGAAATCAATTTGCTAATAATTTAGAGAACTTTAAAATGCCTATAATTTCTCACACTGCTCTTTAAAATAATTTTATCCAAGTATCATTGCAACATTATATGTTTTACGTGTGTCTCATTAAAAACCAACTTAATCCTTCACCATATTACCCACTATTACTCACCATAGTTAATCCCTTTTATCTGATCTAAACATCCCCTTTCCTTCTTGAATCAATAGTTTGATTTCATTGTTTAAAAGGTTTTTAAAAAAAATTTTAGTGAGTTAATTTGCTTTTTTTTTTCTGCTACAAGTCATTTAAACATTTGTCTTTCTCTGAATTATTTATTTAACCGTAATAACTTCTAAGTCCAGTCGTGTTACAAATGAGATGATGCTTTTACACCGTGTATATATTATAAACGTATTTATCTGATAATCATTGATGGATACTGTGGTTGATTCTTAGTTATTATAGAATAATGCTCCAACAAATGTTGGAATACATATTTAAATGTTTGCATTTTAAAATAAATGAACAACTTTAATGAACAAGATTGCCTTTTCACTATTGTTGAACCAATTACATTCTCAACAACAGTATTTCCTTCTTTCCAAGGTTCAATCCTTATTGTTTCTTGTCTATTAGGCAGCCAGCAACAATTCTCACATGTATAATCTCACAGATTATAATCTCATTGGTGTCTTGATCTTAGGATGTTCTTTCCCTAAGAGATATTGAACATCCTTTCCTGTGTCTAATGAACAGCTATATATCTTCTTTAGAGATTGTCTGCCCACCTTTTAAATTACTGTTAAATCCTATGTATTTAGGATATTAACTACTTCTTGGACATCTGATGTGCAAATATCTTCCCTCATTCATTTTATATCTTTTGCTTTGATAGCAGACTTTTTGTGTGTGTAGGTTTTAGGTTACTATAATCCCAATTACTTATTTTTCCCTTTGTTTCCTATTGTTCTTCCCCTTTCATTGCCATTGGAGTCAAGTCCCCATAGACATCACTAAGGATAATGTCAAGGAAGATTTACTACATTTTTCCTTATGTATTTTACAGTTTCAAATATGACATCCAAGTCTTTGATCAGTTTTGCATTATGAAACTTCTTTCTTGCTAAAGAATAGACATCATAAGATGAAGCCATTCACTTAACATTTATTGAGCATTCAGTAAATTAGGACAAGGTAATAAATACTGGGAATACCAAAAAAAATGGTTTAAACTTGCTTAATTCCCCAGTGCTATCCTCTGAGAACAACACAGATAACAGAAAATGGTTGTAAAGCCCTACATAAATATCACAGCAGATCTGCACACTGGCTGCTATCAGAAAATAATTAAGGTGTCATGTCATCCTCAGAGGGGATGGACTAGAAGAGAATATGGAACTGAAGTTAAGTCTTGAAGTTAACTTAAGTCTTAACTGGAGAAGAGGTGGCCTTGTCAAAGTAAGCAGCTTAGTAGCAAGGACTATCAGAGTTCATAGAACAAGCAGAAACTGTGTTTAAGTCAGAGCAGCTAGACAGAAAGGCATATGTAGTTATGCCACACATGGTTGCAAAGTTGCAGAGTGCAATCACTTAAGTGCAGTGGCTTAAGGGCCACATTAGCTGTTCACCAGGGATTTAATTCTCTCCCACATAAGTGAGACAAGCCACTTAAAGATTTTAATTAGGGGAATGAAAGGATTACACTTACTTCTGAGTAAAATTGTTTCTAAGGTAGATGGAGAATGTATTTGCTGGTAGTTGTGACAAGTAGGAATCAGTGGAACACAAAACTGATACATCACAAGGTGGGGAACAGTTGCAGTAATCTAGGCAAGAAATTTAAGAGAATAGATAATGTCTTTCTCCACTCACCAAAAATTCCTGTCCATAATGACCTTTAGTGTGGATGTATAAGCAGAAGGATTTTATTCTTCTTTATTTTTTAATGATTATTATTTAATGTAGGTTATAACTCTTCCTGGAACAGTTTACTAAGACCCCCGGAAAGAGGTAGCCATTAAAATTAAGCTGAGTGAGATGGAAAGTGAGGCTGTAAAAACTCTACCGCAGCCACCTGGAAGTAGAAAATGTTAAGTTTGTGAGTACTGGCAGACTTTGTGGGAAGGAACTCTACTTAGCGTTAAGGAGAAGGGACTCTGAACTGGACTCATTGGAGTTGAAGTTTTCTATTTTAACCTTAAAATGAGAGGACTGAAAGGAGTCTACAAAGGGTTAACATTTGTGTCCTTGGTGTTGGAGAATAAATTTATTTCTTTGCATTAAATAAAAATATTGAATAGTAATTGAGTTGTGGAGAAGTTCTCAAATCCAGTATTTAGAACATATTTTTTGAAAACACCAAATCATGAATCTCAGGCAATATATGAAATAAACATATGTCAAATATATTATTTAGCTCAGTAATTAGTGAAGGAATAAGATCCTAGTAATGGTCTTGTTTCATAGGGAAGCTGAGTTATAGGATATTTAATAAATTAATGGGTTAAATACAAAATTGATGAATGTCCAACAGGTCTCTAAATCCCTCAGTTATGTTCTACCAGATGGTAATTATTAGCAGCTCTACTTACTAGACAAAAACTTTTCATTTTCTCATAGGTATAAAATGAACAAGCAATAGAATGAAAGTTCATACCCTGCACTGGATGAAAGAACATCCTATAATTGAAGTCTATTTCCAGTTATTGGTTGATTTTCTTGACAGCAGATAGAGGTTTTAGTGAGAATGAAACCTCATGCCCTGCATGTAGAAAACTGCCAAGAATAACAAGACAAAATGTGGACATAGGATTATCAAGACCAATGGGTGGAAAATAAATGGATTCAGGGGTATGGTGCCACCAACAGATTAGCCTGTACCTGCGGGGCGACTGCATCAGGAACCTGATGGTATCTTCAGGCTTTCTGACATCCCAAAATTACCACTGTGCCTTTGACTGGACCCCAACAACTTGGGGCCAAGTTTACCAAGAAAGTAAACTGCCAAAAGTTAGGTATACGAGAGCCATGCCCACAAACCACCTCAGGTTCAGCTATACAAGCTCATTTATAGGTCTTGCTTCAGGGAGCCATAAATCTCAAAAGAGATCAAAAGACGCAGTTAATCTCGAATTCTGCATGGCTGAAGAGAGTGGGGTAAATCGAACGCGGGGCAGGTTGGCCTGTGCCCACCCAAGCAGAGCCCCTGCAGCTGTGTGCTTCCAGAATCCAAAATCACTGCTATATCCCCAGCCTGACTCCACCTTCTTAGGATGTACCTTACCAAGATATAATCTGTTGAAAATTTTGGTTTGCAGGTTTTGTGACTAAAATCTCCAGGCTTTCTCAGAGTTAGAGTGGGCTACCTCCCCCCACTTCTCAATATACATGAAAGCACTGGCAGTCACCCCCATGAACCAATTCCAGCACCACCCTGTAAGCTCTACTACCATCCTTGCTTCATCATCATCATCATCATGATCATCATGTCGTTGATCGTCAAATTTCTTGAGCAGTCTCAGTACCGTCTCCATTCATCCTAGCCCTGAGATTTCAGAAGCCTCTCTTTATTCATCCTTTCCAATGGTGCCACATTGGAGGCTCTTTCAGGGTCAGGGGAATGAGACCCATCATTGTTACTGATTTTGGTATATGAATATGACATGGGGGAGTTTTCGAGGCTCTCCCATGTGGGCAGGACACTTGGTAGATAGCCAGGTTCTCCCAGAGGGAGAACTAGGCTATAAGATGTTGCGCAACCGCTTTGTGGCCACTCACTTCCAGGAACTTGGTTTTATAGTCTCTGGATGTTGTCCATTGGTGGGATTACACGGCGCTGGACCTGGGAAGTCCCTGGGTGTGACCGCCTAGCTACTGGAAAATGGGGGATCTGGGTGAAAGAGGCCCAGCCCCGATCCAAGCAGGCTTGGAGATCTCAGCCCCAGGTCCCACACACCCTCTGCCAGTTCCTTCATGCGTGAGGCTTGTCCAGGCCTTGAGCATGGCTGTGGCCGGGCTCCAGAGGTCTTCAGCTACCAGGGCTCTACTCAGGGCAGAGAGGGAAACTGAAGCCCACCTGCTCTGAGGGGCCCTGGTGAAGACAGCCAGGTATGGGCCCAAGAGACTCTCTGCTGCTTTTTTGAAACCTTGCTTCAGAGACCCATAAATAAATATCAAAAGAGATCAAAAGCCACAGATAAACTCATACCCAAGCATGGCTGAACAGACCGGGGTAAATCAGAGTTGGGCAGGTTGGGCTGGGGCCCGCCTAAACAGAACCCCCAGCAGCCACTTGCTTCCACAATTCAAAATTGCTACCATACCCCTGGCCTAATTCCACCTTCTCAGGACAAACCTCATCAAGATAAAATCTGCTGAAAATTATGGCATGCAAGTTTTGTGACTGAAATCTCCAAGCTTTCTTGGGATCAGGATGAGCTAACTCCCCCCACCTCTCTGTACTTCTGGAAGCTTCAGCAGTCATGTCCACACCCCAAAGCTGTCACCCAATTTAAAAACTACTCCAGGCTTACTGTCCCAATAAAAATACCAAATACACTAAGCAACCATCATGTTTGGTCCGTAGTCTACTTTCAGCATGCAACCATCATTTACTTAGTGATCTCCATCCCACCTGCCTTTTTCCCCCTAGCACATGAGATCGGCTTCCAAGCCATAAAGCCACCCTTTATTTGGCCTGCTATCCTTAGGTGTTATTCTCCTATTATGTTACTTTATATTCCACAAATGGGTGCCGTTGTTCTGTGTTTGTTCTGCTTTTTCTGACTCATTTCGCTTAGCATTATACTCTCCATGTTGATCCACTTATATGCAAATTCCATGGTTTCATCTTTTCTAATCTCACAAAATCTTGCACGGCAGAACCTGGTAAGCTACCTGTGGCATATTTGATATGCCAAAAACTGTAACAATAATGGACCTCATCCCTCTGACCCTGAACATGACAGGGATGAATGGAGACGTCACTGGTGCCCACTTGAGAAAATCGATGAGCAAAGGGAGGACAGTGACACAGTGATACGGTGATACATCTTTTCTAACCGCTGCATAGTATTCCATTGTGTAGATATACCAAAGTTTCTTTAACCAGTCATCTGTTCTTGGGCACTTGGGTTTTTTCTAGATTCTGGCTATTGTAAATAGTGATACAATAAACATACAAGTGCAGAGGTCATTTCTACTGTGCGTTTTTGCATCTCCCTGATATATTCACAGAAGTGGTATTGCTGGGTCAAATGGGAGCTAATTTCTAGTTTTTTTGAGAAATGTCCATATTGTTTTTAAGTGCCTATATTGCAAACCATAACACCCAAAAGGAGGGAGAGAGTAAGAGGGAATGTGTCTGCCACAGAGGCAGGGGGTGGGAGAGGGTAGGAGTGGCGGGAGGGACACTGGGAACTTTGGTGGTAGAGAATGGGCACTGGTGGAGGGCTAGGTATTCGAACATCGTTTGATTTAAACGTAATCATGAAAATTTGTATGTAACTGTATCTCACAATGGTTCATTAAAAAAAATACTGAATGCCCTGAGCAAACACCATGACCTCTTAGCACTAGTATTGCAAACCATACTGCGTAAAAAGAAAAGGAGAGAGAGGGAGCAAGAAGAAAAGTACCTCCCATAGAGGGAAACTGGGAGTAGGGAGTAGGGGATTGGGGAATTGTGTTGGGGAAGTGGGGACATTGCTGATAGGAAGTGTGCACTGGTGGAGGGATGGGTGCTGGATCATTCATAATTGGAAACCCAATTATGAACAGCTTTGTAATGGTCTATCTCATGGATATCCAATTAAAAAAATTAAAAAGAAAGTAATGTGGAGCTCATGCCCAGCTTAATCAATGGCTTAATAAATAACAGCACTCCTACATTAAAAATGGACTCAGCATACAAATTGACAAGTTAAGAAAGAAGAAATAAAAATAAAATAAAAACTAAAAAAATTCACTCTCCCCAAAGGAATTAAAGAAATTTCTCCAACAAGTTAATATAAATAGGTTCAGTGTTAACAGAACTGTAGAGAAATGACTGTTCCCTAATCCTCTCCCAGGCACATAAACCAAGAGCAGTGTGTGGCTCATGACCCAGTCTCTGTTGTATATTGTTCTGTACATCCCTGCTAATAATAGAAAAGTAGCCAGGGCTGAACCGTGTCTTAAACCTGTGTCTTCTACCCTCTGCTCATTGCAGAGCTTCCATTATTTTATTCCCAACTCCAGTTACTCAGTGTGTTACCCAGGCTAATCGGCTTTCAATAAAGAAACACCACCCAGCTGACCCATTCTATGGAACCACTGTTGAAAATAAATCACAGCAGGATGTTGCCTTAGCAGCCTTGATATGGTAAAGTCATAAGCTACTGTCTGATGCTACTGTAGACAATGACTAATGCTACTGTCTATGCCTTGATTCTCTTCACTGTTTTGTGCACTTTTGCTTACTGTGACCTTAGCCACCCCATGTCTTTCCTCGAATTTATCCTACTCACCACAGCTCTTTTTCTCTGTTTCCTCTTTCTCTTTCCGTTTCTTCCTTTCCTTCCTTCTTTCCTCCCTCCCTCCCTCCCTCCCTCCCTCCCTCCCTCCCTTCCTTCCTTCCTTCCTTCCTTCCTTCCTTCCTTCCTTCCTTCCTTCCTTCCTTCCTTCCTTCCTTCCTTCCTTCCTTCCTTCCTCCCTCCCTCCCTCCCTCCCTCCCTCCCTCCCTCCCTCCCTCCCTCCCTCCCTTCCTTCCTTCCTTCCTTCCTTCCTTCCTTCCTTCTCCTCCTTCCTTCCTCCCTCCCTCCCTCCCTCCCTCCCTCCCTCCCTCCCTCCCTTCCTCCCTTCCTTCCTTCCTTCCTTCCTTCCTTCCTTCCTTCCTTCCTTCCTTCCTTCCTTCTTCCTTCCTTCCTTCCTTCCTTCCTTCTTTTTTCTTTCCTCCTTTCTTTCCTCCTTTCTTTCCTCCTTCCTTCCTTTCCTCCTTTCTTTCCTCCTTCCTTCCTTTCTTTCTTTCTTTCTTTCTTTCTTTCTTTCTTTCTTTCTTTCTTTCTTTCTTTCTTTCTTTCTTTCTTTCTTTCTTTCTTTCTTTCTTTCTTTCTTTCTTTCTTCTTTCTTTCTTCCTCTCTCTTTCATTCTTTCTCTCTTGTTTTTCTTTGGCCACACCCAGCAGCAATCAGGACTTATCACCTGGCTCTGTACTCAAGAATCATCCTGTTGAGCTCAGGGGCCCATTTGGGGTCCCAGATGAAACCCACATCAACCTGATGCGAGGTAAAACCTTGCCCACTGAACTATCACTCCAGACTTCTTTGTCTCTCTTTCTTGTGTTCTTTCTCCCTGTCTCCCTGCCTCTCCCTTACCTCCACCTTGGCCACCTCACACACAGAATTATGTTTTCTTAGCATCTCCCTTCTAGCTAGAAAATAGATCTGAAAAATTCATTTACATTATACCTCTGGATTTGAGATACTATTTTGCCAGGTTATCTACATTTCAAAGAAAATTTTCATTTAATTCATATATGGGAAACACTAACTCAAATATCTACTTATAGAATTATAAATTTCTTTGACTGAGGAAGAAAAATATCAGAGTCACAGTGCATTGAAGAGGTAAGAACACAAGTGTTTATTTTCAAAAATACGGGATATAGTTGAATATAGAATTGAACTGCTGTCTTTAGGATGCCTTCTTCTTTGACTCTGGAGATAATATTTGCATGACCAAACTGTGAAAAAAAATTACCTTTGGCAAACACTATGAGTTAAGCATACAATTAGGGAGCAACTTATTTTCCCATTATCACATTGAGTATTGAGTACAAGAGTACATTGAGTACATGAGTACAAGAGTGCATGAGTCTTTTAACCTCAGAGTACTATGAGATATGTAAGCTTCAATGAATTAAAAATAAGGGTCTGGGAAGATTTTCAGAGACTCTGAATGCATGCTTTGCATGTAGGAGTCTAAGGCTCAATACCTGCTACCAAATCGTTTTCTTGAGCAACACAAGAAGCAACCCAGATGCAGGAATATCACCTGAATAGTGTCAGACGTGGTTCCGTAACCAAAAGGAAAAAAGACAAATATAACAGTGGTAAAATTCACTAAGTGTTCACTATGTTTTAGAGTAGAGGTTCCTAAATTGATGTACTGCCCCCTTTCAGGATAGAAGAACTATTGGTGCCTTTCTAGAAATATACGGGATTTTATTTTTTTTTTTTTGCTTTTTGGGTCACACCTGGCGATGCACAAGGGTTACTCCTGGCTCTGAACTCAGGAATCACCCCTAGTGGTGCTCAGGGGACCATATGGGATGGGATGACTGGGAATTGAACCCGGGTCAGCCGCGTGCAAGGCAAATGCCCTTGCCACTGTGCTATCACTCCAGCCCCCTAGAAATATACGGGATTTTTTTTGTCTGTTTTTGTTTCATTTTGTTTTGCTTTTGTTCTTACCCAGCAGTGTTCAGGCTTACACCTAGCTCTGTCCTCAGGTATCACTCATGTTGGAAGAAATCAGGGAACCATATATGATTCTGGGAGACAGCGCCCCAGTCAGTCATGTACAAGGAAAAAACACCTTCTCCACTATGCTATCTCTTCAGCCCTGATAGAAATGAAAGTCCTTCTACACTCACCCCTCACCTCACAGACATACTTTCACCTGAAGCTGCTCCTGCCCATCCAGATGGCCACTGTGTCCCCCAAAGGACATTATCACCCACTTTGAGAACCACTTTCAGATACTCTTCTAGATTGTTTGAACTGAAGAAAAACGACATTGCAAATAAGATACTAAAATGATTATTAAAGTTAAACCGTGAGTAAATTATATATGGCAATTGAAATCTACAGATTCATGAATCACTATTTTTCTATCTATTTATATATCCCCCTGCCATCCTTTTATACCTGGCCTAGCACATGGAGAGAGATGTTTCAGATTTGGTGCTGCAAGAGAGTCTACAGACAACAATGCTATGTTACATAAGACACATAATAAAAAACAAAGCATTTCTGCTACAGTTTGTCTCCCCTCCCCTTGCCGCAAATGCTTGGAACAAATATGTTGCCATTTCTGTGTTTACTTTTGTTTTCCACTTGCCAACAACTGCCAATAGAGCTTTGGTAGAGCACACCTGGCTTTATTTCTGAGCCGCTTCAGGACTCCAGACCAGGGCAAAGAGTACAAATATCACCAATCTTGCCACCAGCCTCTTCAGACGCAGCATTTCAAAAATGTGATCCAGTGGCTGGCAAACGTCCCGGGAGCATCCTGCCAGACTCCCCAGCAATAAACGATGGCCCTCTGACAAAACCAGATGATTGCCAGACTGGCTGGAGAGTGAGGGAAGACAAAAATTGTTTACTCTTTTGGACTGAAAAAAGGGAAATTCTGATTCATCGACAGACAGACTTTGGAAAGGACCGGTTGTCATGGTTGATACTTCCTGGTGTTCTGTAGTTGTAAAATGTTATATTCCTAGAACTAGAATCTCTTCAAATAAGACATATGCCTACACATGTGCACAGTGCGTGTGCCCACACAGAGGCGTATAGCCTAGTCATGTGGATTTCTATTGACTCCAAAGTCCAGAACTCTGAAAGAATAACTTGTACATTTACAACAACACGAACAACAAATGATGTTTCAGAGGCAACTTGCTGCAATTTCTTCAAGAGAAGAGAATAGTTGCTTAACTTTAATTCTTAAAGATTTTGACAATAAAGTGACAAGGGAAAGCAGAGAGAGGGTGGCTTTCTAAGAATGTTTTCATGCCAATCAACATAAAATAAATTTGATTACTTTGAAGTGTTTAGACAAATGCAAGTTTGTTTTATGTGATGGCATTGTTCTCTTGTTTGCCTCATCCCTCAAACACTAAATGAGTTGAGAGTTATAACACCAGAGATTATTGTAGATAGGCTGGAAGTGGATGGGGGCAGGGTAGACTGGTCTCAATACTATAATGAGCCAAAAATAAAGGTTTTCAGATTTTTTTTATCAAGATAAAAAGAAAGGATCATCTACTTTAATGACTTAGACATTTATTTGAGTCAGATTTTCTCCAATATACTCGTGAGTTTTTATTCTGCAATTCTAGGGATAAAAAAATTCAAATTCTATTGGCTATTTGATAATATGTTTCTTTTCTTGCAAAAAAAAAGCTAACAAAACAAAAAAACATATACTCTGGTTTTGAGTTCTCATTTCCACATCAAAATATTACATCCTGAGGATTGGTTTATAGACATGAGTATACTAAGGGCAGGGTCAGAGTCTGAGAGAAGTGGGGTTAGGAGGGCCCCGTGGACCAGTGATGGAGGAAAGTGGACATGCTGCTGGACGGTGGTGTTAGAAAACTGTCCAAGTGAAACCCAAGCAGTAACAGTTTTTTTAAATCATGGTGAGTGGTGTTTCAAATTTTAAAAATTTATACCATTACTCTAGAAACTTAATAATTTTACATTTCACCTCTAGCAAACTATTCTACCTCTTTCTTAGAATACATAGATATATCCCTGGAGTTTGTTTTCTCTGTATTTTTCTTGGGAAGGAATAAGACCTTTTCTAATGTTATTAGTCTACAAATTTGTCTCAATTTAAAACAAGGTGACTATAACTCATTTGTTTTATTCTTTGTAATCTCTTGAAAGAAAGATCCTTGTATTTTTTTGTAATCTATTTTATGCTACTTTGTGTATTCAAGAAATGCAACTGATAAAAGTATTCATCATCATTATCAGTTGCATTTCTTGAATACACAAAGTAGCATAGAAAGTATTAAAAGTATTCATCATCATTAAGAAGCTTATATAAATCAATAAAATCTAACAAAAACATAAGCATTTGCTTTCCAGCATCAAAAACTTCTAAGTGATTAATAGAAAGCAGTGTGTTCTAATCAATGTACTGATTAAATGAACTTACATACCACATAGCTCAGTGATATTTGGGAAGTTTAAATGCAACACAACATTTTTAATATCAAAACTTTACTAAAAAAAATGGGCCAGAGCAATAGTACAGGAGGCAGGCAGTTTGCCTTACATGCAGCTAACCTGAGTTCAGTCCCCAGCATCCCATATGGTTCCCTGAGCACCACTAGGAGTGATTCATTGTAAAAAACTAAAGCTCGCCGACGGGCGAGTGCTCTCTGGGTGGCTGTCTCACCACCCGAGTTCGGTGCTCTGAAACCACTGTGTATGGGCTGGATCGAGCCAGAAATAACTCCTGAGCATCACCAGGTGTGATCCAAAAAGCCAAAACCAAAAATAATTTATTGAGAATAAAGTTATTGGTTGTAATGGTAAAGGTACCTTGGAATCTTGTGATTATCTTAAGTCATTATTGTGAGTTTTGTTACCATCCCTCTAACTAGATGAGTACCACCAGTTAGACCAGAGTTCTCGACCTATCTTGACTTGCTAGTAGTGTGATGAGATAAGCTACTCCCCCCACCTCAGCCTTCAGGTTCTGAATTATAAAATGTGTTGTTTCTATGATGATTCCTTGGGTCTATTATATCTCGAATCATCTTTGCATCTCTTATAACTTACTAGAAGAGAGAAGTATTTCTTCTATTTCCAACTATTGGAAAGTAATTTTTTAATAGCCATACAGTTTTATTGCATCTCATTATCACAAGTAGGTGTGAAGAATCATCCTTTATATCCTGTTTTCTGTAAGCAGAAAACTTAGCTCTTATTCATCAGCCTGCTTTTTCAGAAACATAGATACCTGTAGCATAACATAGCCTCAGGTAGTTTAGGTTTATTGGGTTATTCCCATCACAGTGCTCCCATTCCCCTGTGTTTATTTGTAACTTCTCTCTTTGTGTTCTGTTGACTTGTAAATATTGTTTTCCTCTCCTTGAGTCCTTTGCTTAGTTTATTCAGAGCCATGTCCTTTTCTATAGGCACAGGAAGACAGTAGCAAATGCTATGCTCTTGTAACCTGGGAGTCATTTGACTACATATTTTCCTCCTGGGCATCTGTTCTCTCGAACTAAGCCTCAGCTGCCCTTACTTCCTAGCACCCCAAAAGCAGGGTCCCAACAAGGGACAGACCCAGGGCAAGCAGTGAACCATGTGCTACCCTTGGCATCGAGATGGGCCTGGCCAAAGCGCCTAATGCTTAACTATAAATTCAGAGCTTGGTCATGGACAAATGCTGTCATGATCCAAAAAGTAAAAACTAGATTCGGACCCTGCTAGGGTTAGGAATGATTAATCTGGCCTGAGCACTGTAGTCTGAGTCTGTGGCAAGATGTTGCCAGGAGAGCTGCCCTACAAGCCTGAATGTATCTCTTACTGTGTCCATACAAAAATAACTAGTATTAAAATGTTGATGGAGTTCTTGGATTGAAGAAAGGAGAAAAATACCTTAAGAGGTATTTTGACTGCAGGGGGTCAGGAAGGGCTTTGGAATGCACCTAGGTGGTTTTTCCTGGTGGGCCCTCAGGAAGGGCTTTCTTATGTTGATTTTGCTACCAGACTGGGTGTGGCTCAGAGGGCAAGGTGGAGAGAGACAAGTGGGGGGAGAAACTAGTGAAGAGGAAGCAGAATCCAGAGAGTAGAGGAGAATCCAGAGAGCAGGAATGGAGGAGTGAGGAGCTAGGAAGAGTGTGTGAGATGAAAGAGACGAAAGATTGAATAAACAGTAACTAATCAGCAACCAGTTTTGTCTTCGTTCTTCCTTCGCCTATCCTTGGCCAACAGCCATTCAGATCCAGCCCACACACAGTGGCTCGAGAGCACCGAAAGCAGGCAAATACCATCCAAAAACTTTCAATATCCTTGTTTTTCACTGTTGTGGCTTGCTGAATCAAAGCAGCTGAATTTGATGCAAGTTGAATGTCATTTCCTTCAAGAATCAACTCATCTTTCTGGGTCTGAGAGACAGAACAAGCAACACAAGCCTCTTCTTGCTGAGGAGGCTGACCTCCACATTGATGTGACCCAAGTCCCTCCACAGGTGCCTCAGGGACCCTTCACGAGGACCATGCGCCCCTTGAGGCAGACGTGAGCTTCTCGGGAATGTCCGTGTCTGTTTGCTGGGCATAGTCTTCATTCTCGCAGTGCATGCGGCAAAGAGAGAACGTTTGGAAATTAATTTTTAACCTTCAATTATGATTAAAGTTCACAGCATAAAGATCATAATACATATAGTCTCTTAAAAATAATTGACAGTTGTAGTAGAAAAACAGCCCAGTACTTGAAAACTAAATACTTTGGGGAAATGCTTCAAATAAAAGAGTGTGTCTATGTGATATCTAGGCTTCTGTTTGAAAAAAAAATCTTCCCCACATCTAGTATTTATATGCAATTAAAAAGTAAATTTCTAAAAAAAAAAAAAGTAAATTTCTAATTTGATAACCCATAGAAAACTAGGCCACTAGAAAACTATAGCATATCAATTAGGGGTGCTATTATGATCTCTTCTGGAGAGGTAGGCAGTCAGAGCAGACAAGCGTTCAGACCAGTTAGGGTGCTGAGAAAATCACTAAAATGCATTAAGTCTAAAGGGAGTCCAAGGAAAACACCAAATTAAGCCTTACTTTCAACAAATGTTTGCAGCTAAGATCTATAAATGTTAGATTTTTATATCTATTATTATAGATTTAATATTTATTATTATAGTATAGATTTTAAATTTCTTTTATTTAATAAACATAAACAGGAAGCATCTACTGTTTTAGAAACACTGTAATCTTATACACAGATGCTGGTACTACAATCTCCCTTGTACAGTGAGAAAATGGAGTTATAGAAAGATATACAACATGATCAAGGTCACGTGCCTAGCAAGTGGCAGAGCCAGGCTATGAATATTGTAATAGAATTTAGCTTATGATCATGGAAATTCAATGTGATGAGAGAAAATAAAGTTACCAATCACTTTCCAATATATATGACTGTTAAGAAGCTGTGGGAGTATCTCAATATGTCTATTATAAATGAATTTGTGAAATCATTATCAAAGAAAGCTTATATTATAATAGAATGTATGGCATAATCATATTGAAGATGAAATATATTAGTGGGAAAAGTGGGAAATGACATAATTATAAAATCTCTCAAGAAGATCTGGAACATGATTGGTCCAATGAGAATTAAATTTAGGACTTAAACCTAAGTTTTGTGTCCAATGACTGGTTTTTCTATTAACAAAAAGTTTTATAAAACACAGACCAATAGAAGGTTCTCTGTGAAGCCCACTATGTGGACTCTGATTAATTTCTTTGCCCAAATCAAATAATATTTAGCAATTGAGATCACGGGGCTGTTATAAAGAATCTTTCAGCACTGAGATGCACTACAGTTATTGTAAATATTAAATAAAAATAAAATTTCTTATACCCTTGCTAGGGTTGGCAAATCCAGATGTATATTGCACTTTTCACATATTTTAAAATATTTTCAAATGTTTTGGTTTGGGTTCAATAAAAACCTCAAGCACATTTTGCCAAGTGCTTTTTCCATTAATTATTCAATCCATTTGTATTTCAAGGGAAATTCAGTCCACATGTTTCTAATTCATTTAGCACTAACTCATCAAAATATTGTTTCTCCCAGTGCTATTTTCTGTCCAAAGGAGTTTTCAAGCCCTCTCTTCCTTTTTACATTTCTTAGAAACAAAAGGATGTAGTTTGCCAAGGGCAAAACTTAGTAAACTACCAAAAAGGTTTACTAAACACTGACAGTATCTAGAATTCTTTGAGTTTTCATCTTCTGCCAATTGACCTTGCTCCATGTTGCCTCTCTCAATTACTATGTACTTTTCTTGTTTTTTTGTTTTTGAAAATCAGGTTCTGTTTTGGTCACAGTGACCCAATACAGGTTTCAGGATTTCCTCTTGTTGAGGTTCTCTCCTTTAATAAAACCCCTATAAGTCTGGAGTCAGTGAAATAATGGATTTGTGTTGCCTTCCAAAATATCTCATAGGAACTGTCATCAGTCTTAAAAATAGATACATTTTTAAAAATCATATTTTTATATAAGCACTTTGTGTGCATGTATGTAATATCATATGTGTGATTAATGTCTTAAAAAAGGCTTAACCTGACTCTCATCACAAGGAGATTGTGATCCATTCTGCAAGACAACATCTCAGGATTCTTTGAAAACTGTTAATGTTATAAAAGACAAATAAGAACTATCAGGTAAGTCTACTAGTAAAGGAAATGAAAAAAATTACAACTGAATGCAATATGTTATCTTGAATCGAGTCTGGAATTTAGAAAAATATCTCCAAGAACTTCTGAGATAATTGGAGAAACCTAAATGTTTGATTTACTTAGTATGATATAAATATATAAAGGTATTAGCGCATATATTACATGTAGGAGAAATTGGTTAGCAAAATGTTAACACTTGGAAAATCTATGTATACCTATGCTTCCCTCCACACACACACATACATACTTACCAACATTCACACATAGAGCAGATGTATCAGAGATTCCGCTCTGCAAATTTGTACAAATCTCTCAAAATAGAAGTCAGTCTGTCATGTTTTAAAATACAAATATTTAGATATTTTGAGAATGATGATTTCATCACATGACACCAAGTTTAAATATGCACAAACACTAGGCATTGGTAATAATATTGCAAATGAGTATTGTTCCTGTGTCTACAATTCCTATTGTAAAATGACAGTTCAGAACAGTGAGGAAGTATGCAAGATTTTCTTAGAGGTCTAAAATTCAGTAGAAAATCTTGTTACAAAATTTAAAAAATGAAAAAACAGAAAAGAAGACTAACACCCAAGGACAGTAGAGAAGAGCCAGGAAGATTGATCCATGATTGGAAGCCTGTCTCACAAGCTGGTAGAGAAGAAACTGGGACAGAGAAGTGATCACTAAGTCAATGATTGTTGGAGGGATTGCTTGGAATGGGAGATGCGTGCTGAAAGTAGACAAAGGACCAAACATGATGACCTCTCAGTATCTGTATTGCAAACCATAATGCCCCAAAGCAGAGAGAGAGTAAGAAAGAAATTGTCTGCCATAGAGGCAGGATTTGGGGTTGGGTGGGGGTGGCGGGAGGGATACTGGGTACATGTACACTGGTGGAGAGGTGGGTGTTCGATCACTTTATGACTAAAACTCAATCATTAATACTTTGTAATTGCATCTCACAGTGACCCAATAAAAAAAGAAAGAAAATCTTGTTACATATTTTGATATATTTTAGAGTTTATATAGATTTCATCAAGTGTGTAAAGTAAATTTTGAAAGGTAATCAAGGTCTCTTTAAAAGTTTCCACTTCACGGTTTGGGAATAGGGTAGTAGTAGATGGCCTGCCTTGAGAACATAAAGCCCTGAGAGGGAAGGAGGAAGCAGATTCTATTTGTGTATTTTGTTCTTTAAGAGGAACCTCAAAGTTCTAATTTGGGCATTGCAAATAATGCCTGTATTATAAAGAGAAATTCACAGTATCTAGTAGAAGTCCACCAGTAAAACTGAAACCTTTTCACCAGTTACACACAGGTGTCAGCATGCAAAACTACAGCTCTTTGAGAAACATACCACATTGCTAAGACATTTAAATAATCATTTTACAAGCCAGAGAAAAAGATGGAAAGATAGTAGAACCATTACTGGTTAGCCAAGCAGTGGCTGGGCTTGTACATTTAGAGTGCAGCATGAAGCTCCCAGAGTATGGGAAAAAATACTGACTGTGTCTTCTAATTAAAGAAGAATTAACCTCAGCAATATGACTTTTGTTTTGGAAGAGGATTGGGGACATCTCCGGTTTATTGTGCACCAGGTGGTCCTAGTTAGGTGAGAGACTTTATGTAAAAAATAATCCTTCTTTGGCTTTATTCAGCACAATAAAACCACTAAGATATTTTCCCATATGAAGTATTTCTACAGGCACATTCAAAATGTTAATCCCATTTTTATATGCATTTTTCATGACTCCTAAGAAGTTTACCAGGTTGGGAAATTTGCAAAAAATCTAGTCCCTTGACAAAATCACTGGATGCTTTTTACCACAGCAGGATTGTTTTGCTTTCACATGAACTCAAAGTATTTTCATAATATCCTTGACTGTAAATGTCACAAATAGGATCAAATATTGATACCCTAACCTTACAAAAGAAAGCAAAGGTCTCATGCTGACGTTTTACAAGCCATTAAATTCTGCGTTAATATTGCACCTTTCTGCATTAGTACTGCTCTGGAGTGAAAAATCCAGACTTTTATCCACACTGAAAAATTTTTATAATACAAATTTCTGTTAATGAAACCAATATTTTTATGTAAATGATTGCTTTATTCTGCAAATAAAACAATGCAGATTATAAACACGTAACTCAATGTGGATACATTTGTAATATCATACATAATGTTTGCAATAGTCTTCTGAAGCCCTGAGAATTTCTGAAATGCCTATAAAGTTTTCACCAAAAAATAACATCACTTTCGAGTTTTGTTGAAATATTGAATGCAATCAAAGTGAAAGTAAAGTGAAATTTATTAGTTACACAGGTGGGGTGGGCTAAGGGTGGGGGGCTAGGGATGTGGGGGGGCTAGGGGTGTGGGGGTGTGGGGTGGAGCTATACTGTGATTCTTGGTGGTGGAATATGTGCACTGGTGAAGGGATGGGTGTTCGAGCATTGTATAACTGAGACTTAAACCTGAAAACTTTGTAACTTTCCACATGGTGACTCAATAAAAAAAATTTTAAAAAAAGAGTTTTAAGCAGATTGAGGTAATTGAAGTCATTTTAGGAAGGATAAATATAGACTCACACTGTGAGGGCAACAGTGCTAGTAGGTTAAGGCAGTTTAATTATGTAAATATCTTGAGAATAGAACTAACAGATTTACTGGTGAATGTTATAAAAAAGGGAGGAAATTTTTTTATCTGATCAATATAAAACCGGACATAGTTTATTTCATAACATGAGTGTTTATGAAGTAAATCATTAATTGGTTTAAGTATATGAAGCGAAGTGTTTTGTAAATGCAGAGAAAATGGTTGAATAAACTGTTGTGAGAAGTTGGTAGGTCAGAATACAAGTTTGAGATATACATATCATCAGGAATATGATTTTTATAGGCAAGAGATTAAATGACAAAACATATGCTCATGTAAGTAAAGATGAAAATGGTATCTAAATAAGTCTAGAATAGTGAAATTTTGGAAGGTGATGATGTGAGTTGTTACGACTTCAGAGAAATGTATCAAGATTGTATGGTAATACAAAAAATGAATTCTTTTGAATTTGAGATAAATAAAAGTTCATTAAGTTAGTGCTTTTTAGAATTTTCTAGTCACTTACAACTTACCTACAAAAAAAAGACATCACTTTCACTAAAAAATATTTAAAAAGTAAAGCTGTTCATAACAGCCTTAGTTTTACACAGCTTGGTATAGTGGGAAGAATTCAAACATAAATTTGAATTCTAAAATAAGCTTTGCTATTTGCCTGACTTAGGACAATGTTATTTAGTTGCACAGAGTTTTGCGTGTTTCTTCATCTGTGAAATGCTGAGCATCATGACCTTATCGTATTTTATGAAGAATAAGTAAGATGTCTTGGGATTGTTTCCATTTAATTAGATGACTCAATTAATCCTTTTCAAACTTTCTTCCTAATGAAGTTCACCTATATATCCCACCCATTTGAAAAAGAGAAATATGTACTCTTTTCTCTATTTCAAGTGCCAATCATCCATATGAGTATGTATGGGTATTTTTGGCACCGTAGAAAGAGTGAAACTACAGCTTTTGTCCATGTTCTATACCACATTAGTAAAAGTGTCAGGAAACAGTACATATGATTAATGCTGCTAAAATAGGCAGGAAATTATTCAGGTGGCTTCAATCAGCCCAGCCAAACATATAGGTAGCTTATTAAAATTTAGACAAAAGTCTACGGGCACTTAATACATAACCATGACTCTAGACCTAAATTAAGAGACCTCCCCTCCCCCACATACTGCCAGCTCCATTAACTTACTGCCTAAAAGCAACCTCACTTCTTACAGCTAAAGTTATGGACCTGTTTTTCAGCAATTTTTTTGCCCTTTCCTAAAGTAAGACGTGTGACCTTTCTAAGCCCCTACCACAAAGTCCTTGCTGAAACACTGTGCCATTGACTTTGCCCTGAAGGCTGGTTCTGTCCACAGCGAAGGCAACGTGATACTGACAAGCTGCCCGTTCTCAGCTGCCCTGAGCTCTTCCAACACAGACTGGGACTTTGAAGAAAAGGAGGAATACTGGATTTCAAGGAACTGGAAAAGGATTGTTTTCTAGAGGAAAGATTGCACACATGGATGTGGATAGACAGCCTAAGGAGTTTAAATTACCTGAGATAACACCAAATAAAACTGCTTTCTTTCCCCCAAGGGGAAACATTTCAGTTGATGAAAAAAATTTCTTTTTTTCAGCAGAAGGAATGTTTTCTTCCCTTCCTACTCCTTAGAGTCACTCCACCTAGGTTTAGGAGAAAAGATTCCTCCACAGGCGAATTCTAGCCTGAAATTCTCTTAATTCCCACTAAGGGTTTCACTCCTTTTAAAGTCATCCTCAGGAAGACAGTTTAATGATGTAGTAAAAGGTCTTTCTCAAGTCCCAGTTCTATGATTTACCAGACTTAAGACCTTATTAACAATAAAATGACCTGGCTATATAATGCACCTCATATTTTAAGAGTGAGAATTGTGGAATCTAGATCATTGAGAAAGTCAGAGACTAGTGATTTTAGCTGGAAAAATTACTAATGATTATTTTAGCTGAAAAATTAAATACAAGAATATATTAATGACTGCAGATGGCATAGTCTGATGCAGTGAGAAAATGTAGTAAAGTTAATTCTAGGACCAGTACTTTGAAGGAGTTTGTCTGACAAAAATAACATACTATTTAATAAAGTGTTGTAGGCACAAATGGTGATTCTGGAGGGATGCTGGAAGTGGGAATTTCTGGCTGGTACATTAGCATCAATGAGATGCTCTTGGGCAAGGTAGTAGAATTCCTGCATTTCCATCTCTATTTTCTTCTTTTGTAAAATGGGACAATGAGACAGATCACTGGTCTCCAGGGTGTGTTCCCCTCCCTGGGGGATAGTCTGTACTGTGTTGCCACATTCCATTCACTCTCACCTCTTCAAAATGAACTTCCTGTGATGACAGGCATTTAGAAGCAGCTTTGACTGTATAAAAGTATGTAGTTAACATCTAAATATGGCATTTCTTTAGCATTTTTCAATATTACTTTTCCACAGAAAAATGTTCTGAACAAGGAGGAAGAAAGTATCTAATTGGCAGTATGCTCATAGTTGCCCACTGTGGCAGCAATCTTTTGTTGCTAGATACACTGAAAAAAGAAAAGAGTTTTGTCCAATGCCTTAGTTGTTCTCTCCTCAGTTCATAGCAGGTTCTAGTCCTCAGAGCTGCCACTTGGTTTCAGAGGCTTTCCTGAGTCATTCACCAATTGTCTCGGTTAAAAATAGGACCTTGTCATGTGGGAGAGATCATCAAAATGGGAGCATGACCTTACTTAACATCACACACTTGTCACATATGTTTGTTGCATCTTTCTCCTTGATGTGTTTGGAAAAATCCATCAAGATGGAGACATTAATCTGGATAGTACAGATAGGGAGTTATTTTCAATAATGTAGGAAAAGAACTCTTCAAAAAAATCAGAGAAACCATAATACATAAGAGAAGGCCTGTGGAAAACAGCGAAGACAGAGAATAGTCTCCTCTAGGGACACATTTTTTGTTTAATTTGGTTATTTTATGCTGCATAGATTTTAAATGCTGAAGATGTTTCTATATCATTATTTCATAAAATACTGTGGTCCAGGAGGGAACAAAGAATGAGATTATATCCTGAGGGTTTTTCTAAATTATTTTTATTACAGGAAATGGTGGTGGCACCGCATCAAGGGGTGCCTAGCCTTAATCTTGTGTTATCACTCCAGTTTCATCTTTCTAGATTCTTGCTAATCTAATTTTACTACTGGCTCATGGAATGGTTATGAACCCATCACCCTCCTTAGTATGTGTTTGTATATGTATATGTTATTTTTCACTGTTAAATTCCACAGTCTCAACTTGCAAAGTTTTTGGATATGTTATACTTCCATCATCTAAACAGGAATTGTATTTTTAAGGAGGCACAATCCAGCAGTAATCAGAGGGCACCAGGGCTATATCCATCAAAGGGCTCTGTGGAATCAGGGATCAGTCTCAGGACCTTGCATATGGCTAGCCTTAAGCACTACCACTTGAGCTATAAATTACTGTTATGCCTGTCTCTCCTGTCTGTTATAAATAGGCTCATTATGCATGCAGTTAGATTACTAATGCGTAAAAATATCCATTTACATTATATCATAAGCTTTTTTCCATGATAACTGCAAAACACATTTTTAATGGCTATCTCTAATGTCATCAATTTATTAGCTTTATTGTAGAACTTTCAGTTGCTTCAAATTTATAAGTTACTCTGCAATTAACATCTTTGTGCATTTTTGTTTGTTCATGTTTTGGATAATTTTACAGGTAATTTCTGGCCGTGAAATCACAGAGAAAAGTGAACTGCACGATTGAAAGATCTTGGTAAAATACACAACATTAGTCTCCAGAAGGGTTTCTACAATCTTCTCACAGCGTTAACATAAGTCTAGTTTTAACATTTAAAAAAACATCCTTACTGACTTAAAAGTATGTTATAATTTCTACTTCTTTGTTAACTAATATGAGGATATAAATTTTGGAAATCAGGCTCCAATCCCCTCAATGTATAAATGAAGTCCTCTGATAATACCTGCTTTCTCCTTAATAATTTTAAAAAATAATTTGCAAGTTGGTACACCCACTGCTCTGACCCACAGGTCAAAGTCAAATCTCAAGTTACAGAGCAATCAATCAAGGCCATCACTCCTCTAGGTTTCCAGGCCTGCCCCCTGCCAGAACAGAAGCAGAAATTGTTCTTTTAAGAGATTGCCTGGATTCCCAGCTAGGCATTGTACCAGTTTTACTTCTGTAGTTCATTACCAATCTCTGTGTTTGTTATGACACTTGAGTTTTGTGTGGCAAATATTCAGGGGACAACTATTTTGAGCTGGATGATGTGATGGGCCCTGTAGATTCAAAAATGGGTAATGCACAGGCTTACTCAGCAAGTTTAAATCTAGCACAGTGCTTCTGGAATGTAGCTGATTGTAGAGTCATGGGGGGAAGAGTCCAAATAAAGCTTCCTGGATTCACCTCAGATTCCCCAAATCACAATTCAAAGACCCAGTGTCAGCTGCATAGGGGTGTTCTAAGGATGTCAGAGCAACCAAGCATAACTGTTGTCAAGCATCTGTCAGTGGGAGGAGAGGTGAAGGGAACAATAGGAGTCATTTTACCCCTGGTGGAAAGATTGGTCCTATCAGAATAAAGAGCAAATTGCATATCCTGCAAATTGTTACCTTCTGAGGAGACCCTTTCAAGTCCACCTTGATGCTTCTTACTCTGCTGCATAGAGAAATCCTGGGAATGTCAAAATTTTCTTCTTTGCATTTTTTCCCTTTATGTATAATCCAGCCTCCCTGTAACAAAAGTAATCCACTCAACATGGATGGATCCCATTTCTAGCCAAATAATTCCTTACCTTAACATGACCACCCATGTCCTTCAGCAATATTCCCCTGATAGAGATATAAAAATGACAAAAGTCAGATAGACTAACATTGGATAAGTTTTTCTTGTAGGCAAATCATGTCCCAACATTCCTGCCCCTCAGGCTAAGTCTCCATTTCTAAGTATGCACAGCACTCTCTCATCCCATTCTATATCAACAATGCCCCTTTCCCATGATTGGTCATCCTCAAATTTTACATTTCTACAAAGCCAAGTACCTTCCTACCATCATCACCCTTTAATTTAGTCTACCATGATCTATCCTTAACTGAGTCTTCACTGTGATATGCACTTTACTAAAATGTTATATATGCTACTACTTAAAGCTATCTATTAGACATGGCTTCTTTTCAGATAAGACAAAGTCCATGAAGATTAAATACAGTGATTAATTTTATTCATCTAAGGATCCAGAGCAAGTACAGCAGATAAGACTCTTGCTTTCTTGTGCCCAAGCTGGTTTCAATACTCAGTATACCATATGGTCCCTAGAGATCCACCAGGAGTGATCTCCAAGCACAGAGCCAGGAGTAAGCCCTGAGCATGGTTCCCAAACAAAACAACCGCCCCGACAATTTTTTTACTCAGCTAATAAGGCACAGAGCATAGAACTAAAGCCAAATCTAATAAAATTACTGAACTCTAATCTTCTCTGCCACTTCAGACTCCTTAAATCTCCCGTTGTGATGCTATTTCCTTAAAGATCATTATATTGTATCTTGTGTTCCTGCTAATTCTAAATGGATCAGGCTTCATTCCTGGGTTGCAATTTCTCAAGAGTTTAAATTCCAATAGGTGATTAGTGCTTTATTCCCCAGAATGTTTGAGTTTTGCATTTTTTTAAGTCCTTAATGGATATATGCCAAAACAAAATGAATATAGTTGTATCTCACTGATAAACTTTCAATATATAAAGTTTGTTATTTTTCCTATAGAATCTCATTATTGTATATCTTGTGAATTACTCAAGAAATTCTTGATATATTTGTTCTTAAAATATGAGAAATCCAAAAGGCAAAGCCTGACACCAGAGTCAGCTTGCAAGCGGTTGTTAGATTTATCCCTCAACACCAGCATTATAAAAGGTTCCACTGGATTAGCACTTAAAATGTCATGCATTTAAAGCACTTTAATAATTTTCAAAAGGAGACTTTGCCTAAGATACCACATGTATTATGATTGATAAATTGGACCATAACGATTAAATGTTGTGTGAATATTATGCACTATGAAAACTGGAATTAATTTTGGCAAAATAAATTGTGCTCTTGCTTCCAAATTAAGGACCCATATCTCATTTTAAACCTTTGAAGGTGCAAATTGATAGAATCCTGGAGTATTTCAAGGCCATCTCATTCTCCAGTAGGCTCTCCCCTCTGTATTCTCCTAGGTACAATGCTTTGATATGTTTTGAAACAATGTAGGGTATATTTCTGAAAGTTCAACATTTCATTGCTTCACAATGATTGAAAGAGTTATATTATAAAACCAAATAAAATATCTCAAAGGCTAAGAAAATTACATTATTACAAAGGGAATAGTGTTGGGAGCAAGAATGGGTTAATCCTGAGTCACTCTCTTCTCCAGGCCTCCAAGATACCATACAGCTGTTGAAAAGTATCTGTCAACAAAACTATTACTGTCTTTCCTGGGATCAACACTATGTCCTGGACCCTCAAGGTCAGCAAAGCCACTTCCTAGCAAGGAGAGACTACTAGCAGAGAGCTTGGAAGATCAGTGAAACTCCGGCAAGCTGGCAGGTGAAGGGCCTTCCCCAAATGCTGCAAATTCTAGAGAGGTAGGTAGGTAGGCAGTGTAGAAGCTGCCCAACTAGTTGAAGACATATTTCCCCACCTTGAAAACAGTTTTCTGGAGTAATCCTTCATCTTCTTTTGTCCCATCGTGTTCCCCCTCTTTCTTCCTTCTACTCAGAGTTAGGGAAACAGTGTGGCTAGACATGAAAGATGAGGCAGAATATACTAAAAAAAATTTAATGGTTGAAAAACTGCTCTATGTACTTGAGGCTATTGGTGCAAACCATCCCTATGATAAACAAAGCATAACTAAACTGCATGAAGCAACCTGTGGTTATGTAGACTCTTGGCATTGTACAGAGGAAGCAGCCAGTTAGACGTTGAGTAATGCACTCCAAGTTGTCAAACTGAAAGAAATTTGGTTCAAATTCTCACTAACTCCTGACTGGTACATTTAATGAGTATGCTTCTTTCTTCCTTTAATTCACTCCTACTTCAGAACAGAGACTGTCCTCATCCAAGAGACTAGGCAACCCCAAATCTCCTGGGTATTCTCATGTGGCAGAGTTTTTTTTTTTCACTAGAAAATTATAACTGAAAGAGGACTTACAAAGTTATGGCAGATTTCTGGTAGGATAAAAAGTATATAATCTCTCTGAAATGCAATCTCTCAATAACCATTAAAATTCTGAAATAGGGAGGCACTCTTTAGCTTTACTGCTGATTTGAATAAGGACGTTTATAAAAATGTTGCTAGTTATTCATTGATATTGCTTAACTGAAAAATTAAGGATAAATATATGCTTAAAATCAGGGTATTGGTTAATTATGAAATAATTAGAATAATTTTCTGTAATTCCAGTATAGAACCCTGTGACCTGAAATACACAAAATAGAAAAATTTGCCAGATTTTAAAAGATTTTAATCAAGCAGATGAATAAGAGTTTATCTCTGAAGTATTTAGTTAAACTCCCATTCATTGAGGCAAGGAGTAAAAGAGTCTTTCTAGAGTCTAGCCAAGGGCTGGTCACTTCTGCTGACTCCTGCCGGAAGATGACACCTGCCTTAACAGGCAGCACAAGCCAGATCATGCTCAGGGCAGGAATTCATCTCCAGCTTTCACTGTGTCCACAAGCCCACCTTCCCTGACCGCCTGACCCTCCCTTGCCTTTCCATGGTTTTGGTCAGAAAATATAAAACTCATGTCGTTTCCCAGTGACCTGACCCTGGCGAACAAGACCCATTGCACTCATGAGTGTCTTTTTTTTTTTTCTTGCTCATTTGCTCCTTTTTTTTGGCTCAGCAACCTTCCCCCTCTGGTAAGACGGGGATGAGCTTTCTGAATTGTGTTTATTTGTTGGCACTCTGGTGTGAAAGCGTTCCTCGTCAACTGCATATTAATCTTGTCAGCAGCAGTCTGTATCTGTTTTCCTCTCCCTCCCTCCCCAGGCCTAATTTATGACTTTCCTGTCCCTCACTAGCTCTCTATTGTCACCACAGCAGGGAGCACTCTCAGATTGGTGCTTAGTCGGACAGCAGCAGGACCCATTCACTAAGATGAGTTGTAGAGTGATGCAAAATCCTGCAATTTGTGTGGCCTGGCTAAATTTAGGCCAGGCCTCCCTCATTCATTAACATCCTATCACATGTTCCATGACACACTTGGTATTTACAGTAAAGGGACGAACTAGAACAGCAGGCAAAGAATGGGACCACCAGGTATAGTTTTACCCAATACACGGATTCAGAAGCATGAACTTGAATTCAGACACACTGGGTTCAAATCCTAGTTCAGACTCTCTGCTTGTGGGACTTCTTGTGTGTCTGACTTTAATGAATGTGTTAGGAATCTTCCTGGACCCTGTTTCCTCATCTCAAAATCAGAGAAATAACACCTACTCCATCAAGTACTTGTGTCACACCCTGATCCGTGCATCTTTGTTATATAGTGTTTGGTTTAAGAGCTCTTGTTACAATGTGCAGTAAATACTAAGCATTTATCTGGCGAGATATATTTTATGTATTAAAAAGGAGAAGGCTGGTTGGAAAAGGAAGAGGAGGAAGAAAAAAATCATGATAATGGTGAACTTGAATGCGTAGGAAAAAATTTTGTGTATTTATTTCTTATTGAGATATATTTGACAACCAAAAGTAGTTTTTATACATATTTAAAGTACATAATTTTATAAGTATTTTAAAATAATTAAAGACGAGCAAGGAGAGGCTGCTAAAATATCAGGGCTGAATGTAATAGAGACGTTACTGGTGCCTGCTTGAGTAAACCTACGAACAACAGGATGACAGTGATACAGTGATAGTTTAAAATAATTACCACAGTAAAGTCAAGTAATTATCCATAAACTCAAACATTTGATTTTTAAAATATTTTTTATTTATACATCATGATTTACAAAGATGTTTATAATAAGGTTTCTGGCATAACGTTCCAATCACCTTATGACCCCATCCCTCCCCAGCGACCCCACCCTGGCTCTTGACTGATATATTTTCAAGTTAAGTTGTTGCAATTCTTCATGATGCTTACAGCCATACTGGGTCCAGTGGTTTACATCACCACAGATATATCAGCTTCATGCCATTAAAAATCCCAATACTTTACTTCCAGATCTCCTCTTTTACTTTCCCCCTCCATCTCCCCTTCATTAACATTTTTGTTGATGTAATCTAGAGCCAATGTTTTGTCCACCTTTAGACATGTTATTCTATGTGCCACAGATTAGTGAGAAAATATGCTATTTTTCCTCATCCTTCTGATTTACTTCACATAATCTGAGCTCCCCAACTTCATCCACATTGCAGCAAATTGCACAATTTCATCATTCTTTGTGGCTATGCAGTATAGGAAAGAAGTTTTAATTGTAAAAATGAATTTTGAAGCCCTTCCTCTTAACTATTAACTTTTTTGTCACTATTGAAGTTCTTGTATGATTACATCACAAATGGCTGTGGGCTGAGTCATCATGACATGGTCCCTGAAATTAGACCGAGGATCAAACATTTAGTGTGTATAAATGGTATAAATGGTCAGGTGTTGTCCCTGAACACTGTATATCCTGAACTGGTATTTTTTAAAATCATATCAAGTGTTTAAATAAGATGTCATGAGCTAAATCTGATTCCACGTCTGAATTGTTGCTGCTCTTAGCATCAAGGTCAACTACAGCTATTTTTCGAGTTCCCTTCTAGTACAGAGGTCAGACTCAAAGCCCGGAGTGAGGCTTGGCCCACACATTGTGTGTGATTCGATTTTCTTGCAGAAAAAAGAGAATCCGTGATCTCAGAATCACTTCATTCCACAGGCCCTCCCTCAGTGTCCCCTATGTCCGTTCCCTCCAAAAACCTGATATTCCATTTCTTCCAACTGGCATTTCTAAACTGAGGTCTGTAATTTCTCTGTGGATTTACCCCTTGTTTCAGTGTCGCTGTGAGATTCCTAGAGATTTAGAATTCTTATACTTCCTGGGGTCAGAGAAAGGACAGCACGTAGGGTGTTTGCCTTGCACGTCGCCAACTCAGGTTCAATGCCCAGCATGCCAGGAGTGATCCCTGAGTCTCCAAGAGTAAACCCTAAGCACCACTGGGTATTACAAAAACAAATAAAAATTTTCTGATACTTCTTAATTTCTTAAATTAAGTGATCCTTCTGAACTCAGGGATCACTCCCTGTAGTAATATGGAGTGCCGGGGATCAATTAATTCAGCTGTGTGCATGGCAAACACCCTATCACTATCATTCCTGCACCCAATTTAATTTTCTTCAAATAAGCCCCTTGATGAATTAATGCACAAGACAACAAACTTTATTTTCACACATTCCACCTCCACCTGTAAGGTCAACTAATTATTTTCAAATCTTACAGGAATTTTTGTTCAAATATTCCTTATTGTTTATTTGTTATTATTGTTGCTTGGGGCCCAAACTCAGCAGTGCACAGGGCTCACTCCTGGCTCTGTACTCAGAGACCATCACTCCTGACAGTGCCTGGGGGACCATATGCACTCTCAGGGATCAAACCCAGGTCAACCACATACAAAGCAAAATGCCTAACCTACTGTAATAAGTAAATAGGTTCCAGAAAAAAAGGTGTTGTTAAGAACTACTCAAACTTAAAAATTAATCCCTGACCAAAAATGAGACTAAAATAAGTTTTTTCTGTGTCTCTCTCACACCTCATGAACACACAGGAACACACGGTGTGAAAGAGAAAGCTGAAAGCAAGGATAGATGCAACCACACAGTATAAAGTTTGTGAGTTGTGTGCCTCTAGACAAGTTATTTGATCACACTGTATCTCTATTTCATCATCTACAAATCTGGGGTAAAATATGATTATCTCTTGCAGGAGCCTCAAGTTCAGTTCCCTGCCCTGTGTGGTCCTCCAAGACCTCAGGAAGTATCCCTCTCCACACCACCCCCCCCAAGAAAAAGCCCATTTCATTGGTTTGTTAGAAGGTTAAAGAAGCATTTGTAAAACAAGTCACATATGGTAGGCACTCAATAAAATTCAATAATGATGCTTTCTTTTTTCTGTTTCATGAGAGAACAGTACACAACATTCTCTGGAAAACCAAACTCATTGCATTTTACAGGAAACTCCTGCACTGGAATTGAGATCAATAAAAGCTATGGATTCCTAGCACAAAATCATGTAACAGCCAAGAACATGTCTGATCACAGGACTCAGTGCTGATTTTTGGAACTGAAAGACAGGCCAGAATCTGAGGGCCACCTCCAATTCAGCAATTACCTGGTTGGTGGAAGTCTCTGCATGGTAACATTTCATAAAGTAAATCTGCTCTGGATATTTCATTGCAAGTGGACTTCCCTCAGATGTTCCAGAGGACTCCTGGCTTCCACCAGACACTTAGATCTGCTCCATTATATCAACTTGTGTATTAAAAACTGGAGCAAAAAACTCCTGATGCAGTTTTCCCTTCAAAAATGTTCAATTCAAAAGATTGTTAACCTCTCAAAGTTCTGAGCCATAAAAATAGTCTCTGCCCTTTTTCTCCCTAGCTGAAGTCTTTAGTCTTTAGAGTCCTTACATCAACACATCTCATTAATGAGAAATCTCCCCATTTCTTATGCTCTTTTGGAAAAATCTAGTAGGCACAATTGATTTTAATTTTTCTCACTGCTGGTCAGTTTACATGAATACTTGCGTTGAATTTGGAGAGCATGCAAAAATTTGGATTCTACCTACTTCATGCAATATGGTAAACATTCAACTCTTTAAAACATTTTTGTATATTTTATTTCTGTAATTTCATACTATTTCAACTATTAAGGGTCAAAAATTGCTCTGTGTTTGGGGCCAGAGAGATAATACATGGATTTAAGTGTTTGCTCTACATGTGGCTAACCCTGGTTTGACCCTCCGGCACCATATATGGTCCCTCAAACACTCCCAGGAGTAATCCTGACATAGAGCAGAGTCTAGGATAACATTGGTTTGTCCATTCTCCCTTGTCACAGGGAGCTTAGGTTTATTGGATTACCCCGTCACAGTGCTCCTGGGACACTCCCACTCCTCTTCTTTATCTTTAACCTCTTCTCTGTGCTCTGCTTCCCCTAAAATCACCATTATCCCAAAATCAGATCCTATTATGACTTGTAAGGTCAGATTCTTCTAAGGACTCTGAATTTTGTATTTGTAAGTGAAATATTGACTTTCTCTTTCCCTTATGTCCTTTGCATAGTTTACTTTAGAGCTATTTCCTTTATGTATAGACACAGGAAGAGAGTTAATGCTATGCTTTTGTAACTTGGGAGTTAATTGACTCACAGTAATATTTACTACTGGGCGTCTGTCATATTTACTTAACTTAAGCCTCAGTTGCCTTAGTTCCTAGCATGCCAAAAGCAGGGTCCCAATGAAGGGACTGGATGGACCCAGGGCAAGCTGCAAGCTACACTGACATTGAAACAGGACAGGCCAAGAACTATATGAACAAGTTCTGTCAGGATCCAAAGAGAAACAACTGGATAAAGACCCTGTTAGGGTTAGGAAAGACTGTCTGGCTTGAGCACTGTAGTCTGAGATCTATAGCCAGATGTCCCCAGGAAAGTCACCCTGCAAGCTTAATGTATCTCTTACTGTGTGCATACAAAATTACTAGAAAGATTATTAAGAAATATGCATACAAAATTACTAGAAAGATTATTAAGAAATAAGCAAATCTAAGATGATTGTTTATGGACTAAGGAAAAGAGAAGTATGTCCTTAGACGATACCCTTGAGCTGATCTCCTAGCAGGAGATCTTTGTCTTAGAAGAGCTTCCCTGGAGGAAGGGGAGGGAGCTGATTGTGCTGTCTGACCTACGTGTAGCTGCCACACTCCATACTTGGAAGCTGGGCTCTAGACTAAGGCTCCAAGACTGGGCATGGAGAGAGTAGCATGGGAGGAAGTAGGAGAGGGGAATGAGGGCAGAGTGAGACCGGAATGGAGTGCTCTGTGAGATTGGAACAGGTGCGCGGAGAGAATGGAATAAACAGCGGGGCCGAGATTGGAATACATGGCCACTGATCACCTACCAGTCTGGTAGCACTGTTCCATCCTTCATGCATCTGTTGGCGGTGGCTGCAGGCCAGGTTGGGGACGTGGCTCATGGCCACCAAATGCACGTGGCTGGGAGAGAGCACACACCACACATTTATTTTGTGATTACACAGCAGGAGGAAGTCCTGGCCACCACCAAGAATGACCCCCAAGTCCACCAACCAGTACAAATAGCTGGGGGCTGGAGTGATAGCACAACAGGTAAGGTGTTTGCCTTACACACGGCCAACCTGGGTTAGATTCCCACCCTCCCCTATGGTCCCCTGAGAACCGTCAGAGGTAATTCCTGAGTGCAGAGCCAGAAGTGACCTCTGTGCATCACCAGGTGTGACCCAAAAGGCAAAAACATAAACAAAAAACTCAAAAATAACTGTATTTATTTTAAATTACTTAGTGATTTTCTGCTACTAAATAGCAAAGTTGTTTCCCTTTCCTCCCTCCCATATATTTAACAAAATGTTTAAATCACTTGAGAAAAGGTTCTTGGGTACTTGTCTCTGTCAGAATGTGGGCACCATTCGCTCACAGTATTCACATGGTAGGGAAATGTTTCCCTACCATGTGTGTTTCCTGATCACAGAAAATAAATGGAAGGCCCTGACAGGGTATGAAGCTCTGCAGAGGTTCTTTCTGCTCAGATGCCTGATGATGAAAAACTTTCTGGTTTCAGTTTTCCAAGTGAAAGTACTAATCACTTTAATCAATTACTGTAACTCTCACTGCAATTCTAATCAGCTTTGTCTCTTTATACACATTGGAAATGCCATTCTAGTTCCACTCCTACCTCTCTGCATTGTAGTATATGCTCCTGGTTTCTGTCTGAAGCAACTTTTACTGTACTCACTGTCTAGTTATTCTGAAATTTCTAAAGTTTTCTCTATGAATCTTCCTTAAAGTATAAAATCAAAATTTAATATTCAGTTGCCCTGTGCACTCTACATATAGATTATCTTTCTTTTCCACTTAAGGTACAAGAGTCATGAAGTAAAGAAGTTCACCTTAATTTCTTTTTGTAAACTTCATAGGGATAGTGGCGTTATACCATATCTGGAGAGTCAATATGTTCCAAAGACCTCATATGCTAGTGAGTCTTAAGATGTGTGAGTCGGGACATTCAGGGATTCACACATGAGAAACTAACTCACAGTACATGGAGATGGGGGGAGGGGTGGAAAGATAGTACAGGGGGTTAGGCTCTTGCCTTGCTTGTGGCTGACCTCAGTTTGAACCCCAGAATTGCATATGGTCTCCACAAGCATCATTAGGAGCAACACAGGGTCAAGAATAAGCCCTGAGTTTGAGTGAAGTGAGTAACTTGGCTCACACTAAGCTGTGAGTCAAAAAACAGGAAAGACAAAAGGGGAGGAGAAACGAAGGGAAGGGAAAGGAAGGGAAGGGGAGGGGAGGGGAAGGGAGGGGAGGGGAGGGGAGAGGAGGGGAGGGGAGGGGAGGGGAGGGGAGGGAATGGAATGGAAGGGAAGGGAAGGGAAGGGAAGGGGAGGGGAGGGGAGGGGAGGGGAGGGGAGGGGAGGGAAGGGAAGGGAAGGGAAGGGAAGGGGAGGGGAGGGGAGGGGAGGGGAGGGGAGGGGAGGGATCTCTGTAAAAGTCAGCAAGCACAGGCAATATGGAAGGGAAGGTAGGTGAACAACCAGGTGCTATTTGGGAGATTTGGTAGAAGTGATCAGGGAACTTGAGAAATACATCAAATATTTCCATGGCCTTATCCAATAAGGGGATCAAGACACCAGACCCTGGATACCTGAGAGATAATGACAGGAAGTGGTCAAACACTTGAGTTCAGAAGCTGTGAAGTGCCCTGACTTACTGGGGGATAGTTACCCAGCAGCAGCTTTTACACTAGAGGATAAATATTTCTTTCCCCTGCTTAATGTTCTAAAGCAAACTTTAGTTTCCACTCCACCCTTGGTTAAAACTTACTCCAAAGGAGATGGGAAGATGATGCCAGGATGAAGGCAGTTATGTAGCATGTAGCTGTGGCAACAACCCTGGTTCAAATCCCAGTACTGCCAGATATTGCTCATGATCACAGACCAAGATATAGCCCCTAAGCACAGGGGCATAGCTAGCCCCTGAGCACTGCCTGGGGTGTCCCTCTCCACCCTCCAGCCCCCACACACAACAAAAAGAAATGATTCCAAGTATAAAGCAAAAGATGGAGTGATAGCACAGTGGGTAAGGCATTTGCCTTGCACATGGCTGACCCGGGTTCAATTCCTCTGTCCCTTTCAGAGAGCCCGGCAAGCTACCAAGAGTATCCACCCACACAGTATCCCGCCCTCACAGCAGAGCCTGGCAAGCTCCCTATGGCATATTCAATATGCCAAAAACAGTAACAACAAGTCTCACAATGGAGATGTTACTGGTGCCCACTTGAGCAACTCGATGAGCACCGGGATGACAGTGATGACAGTGATCCAGTGATAAAGCAAGGGTTTGGTGTGGTGTTTTGTTCATTTGCTTGGTTTTGACTTCTGTTTTAGTTGCAAGTTCACAGGATAAATTTAATGACTATTTTCCTAAATTGCTGAAACCATGACATCAAGGTAGGAAATTCTGATATCATGAAATTATAATAGGTTTGAAAAAAAGAAGACAGTTGAAAAAAAGACAGATAAAGTTTAAATCAGAGCTAAACTACTGTCTAAGAGTACTCTCCGGGGTATGGTGTTGCCATCAGGTCAACCTATACATGTGGGGCAAGTGCATCAGCAGCCTGATGCTGATGCACTTGCCAAAACTACCTCTGTGCCTTTAGCTGAACACCAACAACTTGGGGCCAAGTTTACCAAGAAATTAAATGGTTGAAAGTTACGTATGTGGGAGTCCTACCCACAAACCACCTCTGGCTCAGCTATATAAGCTCAT
Source organism: Sorex araneus (assembly GCF_027595985.1). NCBI lineage: Eukaryota > Metazoa > Chordata > Mammalia > Eulipotyphla > Soricidae > Sorex > Sorex araneus. The sequence goes on along the minus strand of NC_073304.1, from coordinate 147,523,240 downwards.
TTATTGGCCTTATTTCAGAAATCCATAAATAAATCTCGAGAGAGATCAAAAGCCACAGTTAATATCAGACCTGTGCATGGCTGAACAGAACAAAACAAATCAGAGGGGGGAGAGTTATGTGGGTGCCTGCCCAAGCAGAGCCCCCAGCAGCCACTTGCTTTCAGAATCCAAAATCGCCGCCATACCCCTGGCCTGACTCCACCGTCTCAGGACAGACCTCACCAAGACATAATCTGCTGAAAATTCTGGCATGTGGGTTTGTGACTAAAATCTCCAGGTTTTCTCGGAGTTGGGGTGGGCTATCTTGCCCCACTTCCCAATACTCCTGGAAGCACTGGCAGTCACCCCCACGGACCAACTCCAGCACCATCATGTAAGTTCTACTTGAAGCCTTGCTTCAGAGACCCAAAATAAATCTTTAAAGAGATAAAATTTCGCAGTTAATCTCAGACCCACACAAGACTGAACAGATTGGAGTAAATTGGAGGGGAGCAGATGAGCCTGGTGCCTGGCCAAGTGGAGTCCCCAGAAGCCGCTTGCTCCCACAATCCAAAATTGCTGCCAGACCTTCAGCCCAACTCCACCATCTCAGGAGGAATCTTATCAAGCCATAATCTGCTGAAAATTCTGGTATGTGTGTTTTGCGACTGAAATTTCCAGGCTTTCTTGGGGGTCAGGATGGACTACCTCCCCCCACCTCCCTGTACTTCTGGAAACCTCAACAGTCGCATCCACACCCCTAAGTTGTCACCCAATTTAAAAGCTACTCCAGCCTTACCAACCCGTTAAAAATATCGAGTGACTTGAACAAACACCATGACCTCTTGACACCTGTATTGCAAACCATAATGCACAAAAAGAAAAGGAGAGAGAGCAAGAAGGAAAGTGCCTCCCTCTATGACAGTGGTGGGGATACAGGGGATATTGGTGGTGGGAAATGTAACTGGTGGAGGGATGGGTGCTGGATTGTGTGACTGAAGCTCAATCATGAACAGCTTTGTAATGGTCTATCCCACAGATATCCAATTTTTAAATATTTTTGAAAAGGTAATGTGGAGTTAATGCCCAATTTAATCAGCTTAATCAATGGCTGAATAAATAGCAGTACTCCTGCATTAAAACTTAAAAAAATAAAATAAAAGTACTTTCCTATGAGAAATCTTACTCTCATAGTGTAATAAATTGCACAAGCAGTAGTATGGCAGGTCAGTTTCTATGATCTCTTGAGAGAGTCTAATCTTCTGAATAATAACTGTATAAATGAGAGAGTGGCATTAGTAAGGGTGACATTAACTTGCCAGATCTGAGGTTGCAATATCAAAATCCTGCCCCCTAGCCCAGAGTTTCTAAGCTGGTCACAATGTCTCTGCAGAGGGCCTAGGGGCTGTTAAATAAACAGATAGAATTTCTCAAGGAAGCAAGTGATTTGATGAAAGAAAGAAAGAAAGAAAGAAAGAAAGAAAGAAAGAAAGAAAGAAAGAAAGAAAGAAAGAAAGAAAGAAAGAAAGAAAGAAAAGAGAAAGAGAAAGAGAGAAAGAGAGAAAGAAAGAAAGAAAGAAAGAAAGAAAGAAAGAAAGAAAGAAAGAAAGAAAGAAAGAAAGAAAGAAGGAAAAAAAAGAAAAGAAAGAAAGAAAGAAAGAAAGAAAGGAAGGAAGGAAGAAAGAAAGAAAGAAAGAAAGAAAGAAAGAAAGAAAGAAAGAAAGAAAGAAAGAAAGAAAGAAAGAAAGAAAAAGAAGAAAGAAAGAAAGAAAGAAAGAAAGAAAGGAAGGAAGGAAGAAAGAAAGAAAGAAAGAAAGAAAGAAAGAAAGAAAGAAAGAAAGAAAGAAAGAAAAAGAAGAAAGAAAGAAAGAAAGAAAGAAAGAAAGAAAGAAAGAAAGAAAGAAAGAAAGAAAGAAAGAAAGAAAGAAAGAAAGAAAGAAAGAAAAAAGAAAGAAGGAAAGAAGAAAGAAAGAAAGAAAGAAAGAAAGAAAGAAAGAAAAAAGAAAGAAGGAAAGAAGAAAGAAAGAAAGAGAGAGAGAAAGAAAGAAAGAAAGAAAGAAAGAAAGAAAGAAAGAAAGAAAGAAAGAAAGAAAGAAAGAAAGAAAGAAAGAAAGAAAGAAAGAAAGAAAGAAAGAAAGAAAGAAAGAAAGAAAGAAAGAAATTCAACATAAAGTTTGAATACCCTAGATTTATCACCTGGTGAATAAAATGGAGGGTTATTTGATGAAGTGAAGAGACCTAAAAGTCAAATAAATTTAAAGAACTAAATTTAAAAAGTCAAACCAGTTGGAGTCAGCTGGTGTGATTTGCTGCCACAGGGGAAGTCCAATTCAAACACTGTACTAGAGTTTAAAAACAACGGGGTCATTTGAAGACCATTCCTTGCATTCATCTCAGGTCAAAAGAGGATAAAGATCCAAGTAATCAGGGCTGAAGTTTCAGAACATGATGTGATTACGATGGTGTTCACTCTGTCATGTACAGCCTTCCCAGCTGGCACTGGGTCTGGTGAAATTCCCTTCCCCAGGCATTTGGAACCTTTGCCACGTGAGAGATTGATGGGGACATCCCCACAGCTTGACCTATTACTTTGTGTTCTCATAAAATCATCATTGAGTTCAGTAGATTCTTTCTTGTCAGCAAAAGAAAGATTCCTCTGCCACCATGGGAGTGTGAAGGTGCAAAAACATAGGTCTGGTGTTTTCCTGGTGTTCTCCTACCAAATTCTTTAAACAAATGAGTGGTTCTAGCCCACATATTCTTTCTTTCTTTTTTTTTCCAGTGTGAGTAGAAAGAGACAATTTTAAAAAGTAATCCCGTTAATCCTACCCAGAACTGCCCAAGACTACTTTGAGCTAGGAACACAAATGCTCAGCCTTCAGAGATGCATATGGGTGCATTTTGTTAATCCCCATCACTGCGTGTCAGGGATAAGTGATCTATGACTAAAAATAGTGTGAGGACAGTGATACCAGTCATTTGGGGCTGAGCTGAGGACACAGTGGAAAACTTGACAGCAGCACAGTAGAACCTTCCTGGCTCAAGGCCACTTGCTCAAGGGCAAATGTCCTGGGTTCATCTGTTTAGGAAGCTTGATTGAGAGGCTTGCCTCTCAAGATCCAGTGCTTGTCCTTTGAGTTTACTGAGTACCTTCTGAATGAGGTCTTAGGTACTGAAGATGTAATGACATAAAATATGGCTCTTCACTGGGAAAAAAAAACAAACAAACCAAAAAGCCTGACAACTATTATTTCAGAAGAACATGTCAAATAAGATTAAAGAAATACTTCTGTTTCACTTCACTGACTTTGGTATGAGACTTCACTTCCCAATACCTACCCTAAGAGAAATAAATTATGAAAGGAAGAAGTTTAAGTTCCTTCTTGTCCCTGGTATGATTCTTTAGGTGGGAGGGAAAGCAGAGAGTTAGAAAGAGTTTTAAGGTCACATCAACTATTTAATTCAAAATAAATACATGTAGTTAGTATTATGCACTACTCTTCATGCTTTCAGTGTCCTAAGAATATGTTTGCTGCTAAATGTTAACTTTTTAATTTATATAATTTTTTAAAAATTATATAATAATTGATTTACAGGATTTCCCCTCCATACTTAGTTTTAAGCAAGATAATGTGAAAAGAATTCTTTTAATTGTCTTAAATATTGTTACTGTGATCTTGCCTCAACAACATTTCATAGAAGAATACCTCTAGGGGAAACTGCTAAATATTCTCAATAGAGTTCCATGCTATATGCCATTAGCATGGCTATTGCCAACTATAACAGAAATTTCATCCAGACATTTTTTACACTCTTTAGTATTCCAAAGAGAATGATAGTTACTAAGGCTTTTGTTTCTTTTTTTAAGTACACAAATGCTGAATTATTGAATAGGCATCCATGAACTTTTACCTTTTACTGCCTTGAGGCTGCAGTACAATAATAAAGGTCTCATATAGAAAAATCATAGCTTACTTAAACAACTTCAAATTCAATTAAATTTTAAAAAGTCACATTTCAATTGTCACTCAAATTTCAGGTATGAAAAATACTAAAGATTATGACTATTTAGTGATATGTAAGTGCAAACAGCTTTTAATCTATATTCCTGCAACCCTACCCCACCTTCTCTATATAATACATCTGTGCAAGTGTGAAGAAAAATTAAACTGGATGCTTTCTCCTGTGGAACAAATGGGAAGCTCAAGTTAGACAACTCCTTTCCTGAATTCAGGAACTCTAGTCTGAGTCAACTCTATACCTACCTATTTTGTTTGTGAGATTTTGCCCAAGAAAAAATACTAACACAGCTCCTGGCACATAGTGCTATCCATGTACTATGGAGATTGCTATCATTATTGTTAGTGGTGTGATTGACAGAGAAATGGACCGATACACCTGCGCTTGTGGCTTTCCCAGGACTCTGTCATTCCTTGGAAGGACTCAAGAGTGATTTACCTTCCTGACCTCTACTTTTTCCTAAACATAGTTTCTTGATATTAAGCATTACCTGTTAGTTATTCTTTTTTAAAATTTTTGGGACACACCTAGCAATGCTCAGGGCTTACTCCTGGCTGTGCACTTAGGAATTACTCCTGTCAGTGCTCGAGGGACCGCAGATATGGATTGCCAGAGATTGAACTGCAATTGGCTGCTTACAAGGCAAATGCCCTACCTGCTGTACTATAGCTCTGGGCCCTCTTGAAAACAATAAATTCCTAAACTCATATGAAACTCTTTTTAATTTTCTCTCTAATTTCTCAAGTTCACCACAAGCTGACTTTGCATGTAGATTTACAGCCCTATAGCATTAGAACATTTACCAAATTGCGCTAAGGTCTCTACGTACTTATCTCTCTGTCCTTACTTACACTATGTTCCCACCAACCCATAAGCACCTTATGGCTAGCAACTGTGAGTGCTCATTTCTGGATGTCCTTCCTTCTTTTCACTGTGGATGAAAAGCAAAGGATATTTTCTTTTAATGCATGTTGAAATCAAAAGTTACAAAAACTATAACTTCAATGTTAGCTTCAATTTATATACATGAGATTATCCACCAGACAGATGTAAATCAGCTAGAGTTTAGAGAAAGCTAGAGCTAAAGATTTAGTGATCATATGTGCACACTATTGCATTTGAGATGATGAGAATGGGAAAAGGTGACTGGAGATGATAATTTAGAGAGAAAAGAGGGGGCCAACAAAAAAGTGTGAAGAACTATTTTTCTAATTTTTGTCATTTTTGTCCAAAGATGGAAACAATTGCTTATCCCATCCATTTTCCATAAGCTTAGTCCCTTTTTAAGTTCTGGGGCCAGTTTTGACGTAGTGAAATTAAAGGAGCTTTGGGTCTTTTCCTTCTCCTTAGAGAATCCAAGATATAAACCCAAACTGGGTTGTGGGTCCCTGTTTTGTCCCCGAGACCTTAGCCGTTATGATAACTTTCCCAGAAACTCATTTCTACTCTCTTGGGTTTTCGCTATTGTTTTCTTTGGGGGCCACCCCTGGCAGTGCTCAGGATTTACTCTTGGATCTTCACTAGAAGACACAAGTTTACATGTAAGTGCATAGAAACTTTCAAAGTCAAGTACCAGCAGAATTTACCAGCATTATTAAAAAATAGAGAAACTCTTAAAATATTCCTAGATATTCTAATCTATTCCTAGAAGAAGCACATATTGGTATATAGGATATTTAGAGGAGCATTTGAAAATAAATTTTGAAAGTCTTTAATATGTATATAATCTTTGATGCTGTTATTTATCTCCAATCATTTAAATCAAGGCAATAGGAATCTTTAGCATGGATATTGAATTCACAGGAATGATGAAACAGAAGATAAGATGGAAAGGAAATTTTAGCCCTCCTATTAATATCCTTCGAAAAGTACATGCACATGTAAATGATGAGTCAGTCTGAGGCTAACATTTGTTAAATATTAGTAAATAATTATTGGGGCATTATAGAATAAACTCTACAATCAATATAAGAAATATTCCCTATTTAAGAAAAGCCTTATTGGTTGGTCATTTCAGGCTTTTCTGTTGTGTTTTGTATTCAGTAGAAGGTATAAAGAACTCTGAGATAGTTGTTGACAGATTTGAAAGGAGCAGAGGGCTATAGAGTTCAGTTGCTTTTGAATGTCCAAAAAACTGAAAGGCATACTTTCCAATAGACTTAACCAAGCCATGGCTGACTCATCCAGTTTAAATATCATATGAGTAAAATAACCACCCCTTAAACTATGTTAACCATCTCACTAGTAAACGTATATAAACCATCCGTTAATTCATTGCTCTGTGGTTGCTCATCACGGAAAATTTGTAAAACACTCTTATTTACTTATCTGGGGTTAAGTCATGACTCACTGTAAGTGTTATAATAGATTCCATTTTATGTAAATGACATCAATAATACATTCTAAAAACTTGGTTTATCTGCCATGTTTCCAAAATATTAAATTATATAGTGGAGCTAAAAGGATCAGCTCAATGTGTATGGAACATGGAAAGAAAATTTGTAGGAGTAGGTTCACAGCTCCTAATGATGTCAAATTATATTTGCCTGTCATTAAAATTGGTCCCAGAGTAAAGCCATCAGAATATGTCAGCACTTTGAGTATGAGGACTGCCAGCTGCCCAAAATAGAGTGAAAAGATAAGAGTTTCTCCTGGGATGGTGCTTTGCACCTTTTTGGCATTTCCATCTGGAAAATTTCAAAACATTTGATGAATTTAATTATATATCTGTAATTATGTTTTACACTAGGTTCCATAGAGAGGAAATGAACTTTTATTGAGTGTTTCCTTTATGCCAAACACTGTACTAACTCTTTGACAAGTGTAACAGGATGCTAAAATGGAACTTAATGCTAAGACAAGAAGAATCAATCTGTTCCAATTTACACAACTGGAAAAGATGTTCAAATACTCTTGTAAGACTTAATTAATCACCTATGTCAAGGACACTAGAAAAATGGTCAAGCATAATGTACCTGAACCAATTTTGAATTTCTCCAAAGATTTGAAAGAATTGATTTCTAATTTGAATGAGTTGTACAGTGTATCTCCCATCTTGCCCTTTCAAAGGAGAAAGGGGTGAGGTACCACATCCTAAAAACAAATCTGGAGCCAGAAGGAGTCCCTGAACTTGGGGAGTAAGATGTTTGCTTTACGTGTGACCAATCCTGCTTTGATTTCTAGCACAGTGTATAGTCCTCCAAGCATTGCTAACAGAGATCCCTGAAAACAGAGCCAAGAGTAGCCCGTGATCACCACTGGTTGTAATCTAAAATTCAAAAAGCCAAAACAACCCACCATATCCAGAATGGTACTTTGATGACACAAATATGGTCTTAACATAAGTCCTATGAACTTAGGAGGACATAATGGCCGGGGTGTTTGAGTCACATGAGAAATATAAACAAGTAGAGTTGATGTGTAAAATATAAACAAGTAGAGGTAGAATAACAAGAACAAAGGGATGATAATATGGCCGACCATTGACTACCCTCTGAGTCTGGGCAGGATTTTTATTGAGGCAAAGTGTTTTACTTTGTAAGATACTTGCTTTTCATTTCTCAGGTAAACTGGGGAAGAAGGCACAGGTGAGGAGAATTAAAAATCTTAAGCCGGAGCAATAGCACAGCATGTAAGGCGTTTGCCTTACACGCGGCCGACCCAAGTTTGACTCCCAGCATCCCATATGTACCTCAAGCACCGCCAGGAGTAACTCCTGTGCACCGCCGAGTGTGACACAAAAAAGAAAAAAAAAGGAAATTAGAGATTTATATTACAGTTTTAACAACCTTCTTTTTAACAGAGTAAATGGAAACTTTGGGAGTGATGAATATATCCATGATTTTGGTTATAGGGATAATTTTATGAGTTTATACATGCATCAAAACTGACTGAACATTTCAAATACATGTAGTTTCATATGTCAGTTAAACCTCAAGAAATCTTAAAAATTAAAAAAGAAAAACCCAACCTGGAGGTGCTTTTAACACAAGTCACTCTGTCTTCTTCTTTCTCTGCTTTATCGTGTCGCATGAGGAAAGAACTGGGCACAGCTCCCTGCTTGAGTCTTTCTGTACAAGAGGATTCCTTTAATTAACCAACTCCCTTTAGCTACAGCTGCAGGGACCTGGTCAGGAAAAAACAAAAAGAAAATTCCTCAGCATGCTGCTTTGAATTCAAAATTCAAATGATAAAAATAACTTTACAAAAAATTTCAAAAGCCATAATTAATGACTATAAACATAAGTTGTTTTTAAAGAGAAAATAAACGTACTTAATTAACAATCATTTGAAAAAAATCATTTGACAGATTGGTCCTCAGAGAATTGTCTTTTGGTGAACTGGCAGGAGGCTGCCTGACATCAACATTATTCAGAAAAAAACAGAAGGACTAAAAAGAATATTGTTCTTTATGTAATATACAATAAGAATTTGTGTGCCCCTTCCAGAAGGCAGACTATGCATTTGCAATAGAGGAAGAATATGTAATTTTAACATTTTCTTGATTAGAGATTATGTATTCTCCTTCTTTAAGGTTTCTGTCTCTTGTGACTTAAAGACCAAATACCAGAATTTATAATTCAGTGTGGTGGTAGAGCTCTGTCTAGGACGGATTGAAAAGATATTAAGACATCCTCAGAATGATTGATAGGTCAAGGAGAAGAAAAGAATACAAAATGCAGGAGCTGGAGATAGTAACAACTACCCAAGTTTGATTCCTAACACCACATAATCCTTTGAGCATCACTGGGTATAGCCCTGGAGACCTCTAGCCACGGTAGCAGGTCTATCTGCTTATTCCTGGCACAAAAGAGCTTGAGCACTGTCACATCTTGCCAAGGAGTGGTGCTTCTGCAATTCTCAGGAAGTCCTTGCATTGAAATCCTGACTGTAAGCCAAAAATTTCCAGTGAGAACCTCAGGCCTCCTGAGCATCACTTAAGAGCACCCCCCAAGAAATGCATAATTCAGGGGCTGGAGCTATAGCACAGTGGGTAGGGGATTTGCCTTGCACGCAGCTGACCCGGGTTTGATTCCCAGCATCCCGTATGGTCCCCTGAGCACCGCCAGGGGTAATTCCTGGTTCCCTGAGCACCGCCAGGGGTAATTCCTGAGAGCAGAACCAGGAGTGACCCCTGTGCATTGCCAGGTGTGACCACCCCCCAAAAAAATGCATAATTCAAATAAACTTTAATTAATTTAATTAATTAAATTGTTTGGGTGAGAATTTAAAATTCTGACTACCTAAGTCAGGTAATATATTTTGAATATTTTTACAGAAGCACCAGGGAGAAACTAAGTTGAACCTAAAGATGTATCCATATGAGCATCCCTCCCACCCCTCCAATCCCATCTCCCCCCACCCCACACTGCCCCTGTGGCAGCGTATTCCCTTTTGTTCTCTCTCTCTAATTAGGTATTGCGGTTTGCAGTAAAGGTGTTGAGTGGCCATTGTGTTCAGTCTCTAGTCTACATTCAGCACACATCACCCTTCCCCCGCGTGGCCTCCAACCACATTTTACTTGGTGTTCCCTTCTCTATCTGAGCTGCCCTCTCCCCAGAATGTGAGGCCAACTTCCAGGCCATGGAGTCAACCTCCTGGTACTTATTTTTACTATTTTTATGTGTTAGTCTCCTACTCTGTTATTCTATAATCCACAGATGAGTTGCAATATTTCTGTCTGTCTCTCTCTTTCTGACTAATTTCACTTAGCATGATATTTTCCATGCTGATCCACTTATATGCAAAGTTCATGAACTCATTTTTTCTAACAGCTGCATAGTATTCCATTGTATAGATGTACCAAAGTTTCTTCAACCAGTCATCTGTTCTAGGGCACTCAGGTTTTTTCCAGATTCTGGCTATTATAAACAGTGCGGCAATGAACATATAAGTGCAGATGTCATTTCGACTATACTTTTTTTGCTTCTCTGGGATATATTCCCAGCAGTGGTAGTGCTGGGTCAAATGGGAGCTCAATATCTAATTTTTTGAGAATCGTCCATATTGTTTTCCAAAAGGGTTGAACCAGTCAACATTCCCACCAGCAGTGTAGAAGAGTCCCTTTCTCACCACATCCTCTCCAACAATGGTTGCTTTTGTTCTTTTGGATGTGTGCCAGTCTCTGTGGTGTGAAGTGGTATCTCATGGTTGTTTTGATCTGCAACTCTCTGATGATTAGTGATGTAGAGAACTTTTTCATGTGCCTTTTGGCCATTCGTATATCTTCCTTGGGAAAGTTTCTGTTCATTTGTTCGCCCCATTTTCTGAATGGGTTGGATGTTTTCTTCTTGTAGAGTTCAACCAGTCCTTTATATACCCTTGATATCAACCCCTTATCTGATGGGTATTGGGTAAATATCCTTTCCCATTCTGTAGATTGTCTTTGTATTCTGGTCACTGAACCTTTTGCGGTGCAGAAGCTTTTTAGTTTAATGTAGTCCCATTTGTTGATCTCTGTTTCCACTTGGTTGTCCAGTTGCATGTCATCTTTGAACATACCTTTATCTTCAATATCGTGGAGAGTTTTACCAACCTTGTCTTCAATGTACCTTATGGTTTGTGGTCTGATGTTGAAGTCTTTAATGCCTTTTGATCTGATTTTTGTGCATGGTGTCAGGTCGAGGTCTAAGCCCATTCTTTTGCATGTGGTTGTCCAGTTGTGCCAGCACCATTTGTTAAAGAGGCTTTCCTTGCTCCACTTCACATCTCTTGCTCCCTTATCAAAGATTAGATGATCATACATTTGGAGTTGTGTGTAGGGATATTCCACCCTGTTGCATTGGTATGCGGCTCTGCCTTTGTTCCAGTGCCATGCTGTTTTAATTGTTACTGCTTTGTAGTAAAGTTTGAGGTTGGGGAGGATGATGCCTCCCATCGTCTTTTTCCCAAGAATTGTTTTAGCTGTCCGTGGGCATTTATTGTTCCATATGAATTTTAGGATTGCTTGATCCATCTCTTTGAAGAATGTCATGGGTATCCTTATAGGGATCGCGCTGAATCTGTATAATGCTTTGGGGAGTATTGCCATTTTGAAAATATTGATTCTCCCTATCCATGAGCAGGTTATATGTTTCCATTTCCTCCTGTCCTCTTCTATTTCATGGAGTAGCATTTTATAGTTTTCTTTGTAGAGGTCTTTTACTTCCTTGGTTAAGCTGATTCCGAGGCACTTGATTTTCTTGGCTCGATTGTGAATGGGATTGCTTTTTTCATGTCCCTTTCCTGTGCCTCATTGTTTGTATATAGGAAGGCCATGGATTTTTGGGTATTGATTTTGTAGTCTGAAACTTTACTGTACAGGTCTATTTTTTCTAAGAGTTTCTTAGTAGAGCCTTTAGGCTTCTCTAGATATAGTATTATATCGTCTGCGAATAGTGAGAGTTTGATTTCTTCCTTTCCTATCTGGATGTCCTTAATCTCTTTTTCTTGTCTAACAGCTATCACAAGTACTTCCAACAAATCTTTTGAATTTCGTTGGTTTCTATATTGAAGAGAAGTGCTGAGAGTGGGCATCCTTGTCTTGTGCCTGATCTTAGAGAAAAGGCCCTTAGTTTTTCCCCATTGTGGATAATGCTTGCTGTAGGCTTGTGGTAGATGGCTTCGACTATCTTGAGGAAAGTTCCTCCAAACCCCATTTTGGTGAGGGTTTTCATCATGAACCGATGTTGGATCATGTCAAATGCTTTCTCTGCATCTATTGATATGATCATATGGTTTTATCTTTACTTTTGTTGATATGATGGATGATGTTGATTGATTTCCGAATGTTAAACCATCCTTCCATCCTTAGGATGAATTCCACTTGGTCATGGTGTATGATCTTTTTGATGAGTTGTTCGATCCTATTTGCTAATATTTTGTTGAGGATCTTGCATCGGTGTTCATCAGGGATATTGGTCTATAATTTTCTTTCTTAGTGGTGTCTTTGTTTGCTTTTGGTATTTGGGAGATGTGTGCTTCACAGAAACTGTTCGGGAGAGTTCCTGTTTTTGCAATTTCCTGGAAAAGCTTGAGGAGAACTGGCAACAGGTCTTCTTTAATTGTTTGGAAGAATTTGCCAGTGAATCCATCTGGACCTGGGCTTTTGCTTTTGGGGAGATTTTTTATTACAGTTTCAATTTCCTTAATATTAATGGGTCTATTCAGGTATTCCAAGTCTTCTATGTTCAGTCTTGGGAGATTGTAGGAATCAAGGAATTCATCTGTTTCTTTTAGGTTCTCTTGTTTCGTGGCATACAGGCTTTCGAAGTAGTCTCTGACGATCTTTTGAATTTCGTGGTTTCTGTTGTGATGTCCCCCTTTTCATTCCTGATTTGGTTTATTAGGGTTCTCTCTCTCTCTCTTTCTTTGTGAGTCTTGCTAGTGGTTTCTCAATCTTGTTTATTTTCTCAAGGAACCAGCTCTTGGTTTCATTGACCTTTCGGGTTGTTTTCTGGGTTTCCATGTCGTTAATTTCTGCTCTGATTTTTATTATTTCTTTCCTTCTGCCTGGTTTGGGTTCCTTTTTCTGGTCCTTTTCTAAGGCCTTGAGCTGTGAAGTCAAGCTATTTATGTAGGCCCTTTCTTCCTTCCTAAGTAATGCTTGCAGAGCTATAAATTTTCCCCTTAACACAGCTTTAGCTGCATCCCATAGGTTTTGGTAGCTTGTGTCTTCATTGCTATTTGTTTCGAGGTATCTCTTGATTTCTTCCTTGATTTCCTTCCTGACCCACTTATTGTTCAACATTGAGCTGTTTAGTTTCCAGGTATTTGTTTTGATTCTTTGCATCTGTGTGTGATTAGCTTCTATCTTCAGTGCATCATGGTCTGAGAAGATAGTTGATACAATTTCTATTTTTATGCTTTTATTGAGGTATCTTTTGTGGCCCGGTACATGGTGTATTTTGAAGAATGTTCCATGTGCACTGGAAAAGAATGTGTATTCTTTCTTTATGGGGTGTAAATTCCTGTATAGGTCTATTAGGCCTCTCTCTTCTATTTCTTCCTTCAGAGTCCGTGTTTCCTTGTTTAGTTTTGTTCTTGTCAATCTATCCAGAGGTGATAGGGCAGTGTTGAAGTCTCTGACTACTATTGTGCTGTCAGTGATGTCCTCTTTAAAGTCTTTTGGGAGTTGATTTAAGTATTTAGACATTCTCTCATTAGGTGCATATACGTTTAAGAGTGTGATTTCTTCCTGTTGCATATATCCCTTGATAAATAGGAAGTGACCTTCGTTGTCCCTCCTAATCTTTTTCAATCTGAAATCTATGTTTTTGGATATTAGTATTGCCACCCCAGCTTTTTTAAGGGAGTTGTTTGCTTGCAGGATTGTTTTTCACCCTTTGACTTTGAGTCTGTGTTTGCCCTAACTCTTCAGGTGTGTTTCTTGCAGGCAGCAGAAAGTTGGGTTTAGTTTCCGAATCCATTTTGCCACTCTATGTCTCTTAATTGGTGCATTTAGGCCATTGACATTGAGAGAGATTATTGACATGGTGTTTTGTGTCATCTTTCTGTGGGGTTTGTTGTTCTTGTGGGGCTCTTCCTTGACTTACAATAGCCCCTTTAGTCCTTTTATGTTTGGTTTTGAGTCTATGAAGTTCCTGAGTTGTTGTTTATCTGAGAAATAGTGTATGGTTCCTTTGAGTTTGAGTGAGATTTTAGCCAGATAAAGTATTCTTGGTGAGGCATTCATTTTGTTGAGTTTTCTCACTATGTCCCACCATTGTCTTCGGGCTTGGAGGGTTTCCTCTGATAGGTCTGCTGTGAATCTGAGGGGGGCTCCTTTGTATGTGATTTCCTTCTTTGACCTTGCTGCTTGCAGAATTGTGTCTCTATCCACTGCATCCATCATTCTGACTATAATATGCCTTGGAGTCTTTTTATTCGGGTCTCTTTTTGCTGGTACTCTTCGGACTCCTTGGATCTGGATGCCTGCCTTCTCCAGCTCTGGGAATTTCTTGGCAATGATGTCTTTCACTGTGTTTTTTTCATTTGGATTACTTCCCTGTGCTTCTGGTACTCCAATGATTTTCTATGTTGTTCCTCTTGAAGTCATCCCCAATGACTCTGATTTGCTCTATAGCCATTTTGAGGTCTTTTGCCATCATTTGTTTTTGTCTGTAAGCTTTCTGCTGCTCATCTTCAAGCTCACTGATTCTCTCTTCGGCTGTAGTCATTCTACTGTTGCGGGTACTCACTGAGATTTTTAATTCATCTACCAACTCCTTTATTTGTGTGACTTCTGTTTGTAGCTTTGTGACATCTGTTGTAGCTTTGAAATTTCTGATCTCATTTCTTCTTGCATTTTCTTGGTTGACCGTTCCAAAGCATCATTCATCTCCTCCCTTAATTTATTGGATATCTTTTCCATGGTTGCTTTGAGTACATCGACTCTCTTCAAGATTTCTTCTCTGAATTCTTTTTCTGAGAGGTCCAGTATGTGGGTAGACCCTGTGGAGATTTCTGGAATCTTTTCTTCATCTTCTCTTCGTGAAGAGGATTTTTGCTGTTTCTTCATATTGTTATGGAAGTCTAGAGTTGTATCCTTCTAGTTGTCTATCCCTATTCCCTCTTTCTGCGGTGGGATTCTGTTTGTGCTAAGTTGATGATGGTGGCTTTGTTCCAATTCCAGAATACTTCCTTATTCTCAGGCTCTCCTCTTGGTTTATGTGGGGCGTTTAGTGATGACTTAAGGCTTTACGAGGAGTTTGTGCAGATTCTATTGTTCACTGACAGCTTTTGTGAAGTTCAAGTCAGCTAAGGGACTATATTGCAAAAAATGATTTAGATGGCCAGGGTAATTTTCGAAGAAATAGGTTATAGAGTACATAACGTAAGAAAAGTTACAACTGTGCCCAGCAAGTGGCCACGCCCCCTTTTGAGGCCACGCCCCCTGAACTACAGGCTATGCCCCCAGAAATCTCTTGGGGGACAGGGCGGGGTAGGTGGGTGAAAGATTGTCCCTCGGGTCGGTAGGCAGAGTCCCGATCCTCTTTGTGAGTACCTGATTGGGAGTTCAGGCGTTACAGAGGAGCGGAGAGGCGTGTCCATGCAGCACAGAGAGTTGCGGTATTCCCTCATTTCTTTCTGATATGCTACAGTGTTATGTAGTTTTGTCCAATCACTGCCAATCCTCAAAGGTGGTAAGGTGGTGTACTGTAGATATTCATGATTCTCTATGGCAAGTGGAGTCATCTCAGATGTTCACAGTCCCAGGTCCCTTATTTCTATCTTGACATTCACACAAATATGAAACCTCAGCTTGATTAAGATAGGAAAGTTATTTCTTAGCATAGATTAAAGATGATTAAACTATGCTATTGATTTAATCTTTAGCCTGGAGAATTTTCTCAGGCTGTTAGTAATAAAGTATATCTAACTGAAGAAATGCTTATAGCTTGGAAGTGTCATACAATTTTCATCATCGTACACATTTTAACTGGATATTCAAAAAGAAAGTCTAACATAACAAAATATAATATATACAAATTTACATGCTCACAAAGACAGTAGACCATTGCTATCAGCAAACTAACTTGATAAACATCTTATAACATTAAAAATGGTCGAATAGTGATCAAATATGAAATCACAGCTAGTACAAGTTAAAAGGATACCTCAAGAACAACAAAAAGCTTGAGCTTTGTAATTTGTAAATTATTATACTCACAGAGCAATTCAGCTACTTGGTAAGTAAGAAGTGATTGTTTTCCACATATCTCTCTGACAAATGTAATACTCTCACTTTCTTGCAGGTGTGTGTGCACTAATAATTTGTTAAATAGATTATAGTAATTTAATTTTTTTCCTCTCTCAATTTTATCATGGTAACATTCAGCTTAAGTATAGATTTGAACCAGTTGTGTGGCATTTTAAATTTTAATCTCAGGTCCTTTGACACTGTCAAAGTATGCGTTCAGTATAGTTCTGCTTTCTCTGGACTCTCATGTGTGTAGTTTCAGCAATGATTTTGCCTGTTGTCTTTCCTTTATTACTAGAAAAATTAAGGAGTGTTCCTCCTTGTTCCAGTTGCTAGTAAGACTTAGTTCACACCATCAGCTTTAAGAATGGGTCTTACATATTTTTAAGCAGTTCCATAGTTTTTACCAGTGAGGACATTTTCCTCTGTATAAAATAATAAAGATCATTCTCTCTCTGTCTCTAGATTAGAGTTAGGGTTAGGGAAATATACCTAACTACTCACCAGAACCCAAATGATTTGTCTGAAAGAAAGTAGACTTGAGATAAAACTGAC
This sequence comes from Sorex araneus, assembly GCF_027595985.1. NCBI lineage: Eukaryota > Metazoa > Chordata > Mammalia > Eulipotyphla > Soricidae > Sorex > Sorex araneus. The sequence goes on along the minus strand of NC_073304.1, from coordinate 147,507,006 downwards.
ATGAGAACAGAGGTGAATGAAACATCTCAATAAAATATTATTAATCTAAATACCATTATCAAGTGAGATTTATTCCAGGGATGCAACATTCACTAATTAATGTGTTTATACAACAATAACAACACAAAAATAAAGGAATCTATTATCTCACAAGTGCACAAAAGGCATACAGAAAAAATTTAACATCAATTTATAATTTTAGAAATCTCTCATTAAATTACATACAGGAGGAACAACATAGCAATTATCACAGCTACTGTCATAGTCAATAATGAAAAGAAGAACTCTGAAGGCCTCTCCTTTAAGATAAGCAAAACAAGGAACCCCACTCTCACTACCTTTATTCAAGATATTATGAGAAATGTTAGTAGAGAAAGTAGGCAAGTAACAGAAATTAAAATCATCCATTGGGAGTCCAGGAGTTGATGAGAGAATAGAAGGAAGTCTGAGGACTCAACAACGTAAGCCCTTAGTGTTTCCTGGAATACCTGTTTTACAGACATTTTCATGGATTTTTCCCTTTTTACTTCTGGAAGGAAAAAACTGAGACCAACATCATTTCCCTTAATACAGGTAAAACCAGTGAATGATTTTCATCTGTCCTATTTTCAAACACTGAAATAATGATAGATCATCTCTTTTTTTTTCTATGTAAAATTAAATAAAAATAGATTGCTCTTAAATGTGGGGTCCCATCCTGTTCAGCAAGGAGGACCCCATGTGGGGCTGAGAAGGGGACGCAGCCAAATGAACAGACACAGAGCCAGAAAGCAAGAAGGAGGAGGAGAGAGAGTTTATTCTACTAGCAGCTACTACTTATACCTTTTGCTGGGAGGAAATGGTGTCTGGACCCACATACAAATGCAGATTGACATGTCCTTTTGTTACAGGCATAGGCTATTGAGAAACAAATGGTGACCATAGTGGCAACCTTGCTACAAGCCCCTGTTTGAATCAGAGAGCCAGGCTGTCTGACTAGGAAATAAGAGCCAGGCTTGTAAAGCGGCTCCCTACACTTAAGAAAATTTGATTATTCCAAACAATCATTACAGAGTCTTAACTCTTTATGGAGTGATATGTTTTGTCCTGTATATATCCTGGATTCCAAAGTCCTTTGATATTTAATATTAACCCATTCTCACTTGCTCTTTAGAATAAGTCAATTTCTATTATGATAACTTATCTTTAATTGCAACATCTTTTCTCAACAAGTAATATTCCCTATTCATGATTCATGTAATCAAATGATGTTGGCACCCACTTTGGGGTTCATTTTTAACTTAGGACAGGTCTAGAAATCTAGAAAGAACCAAGTGTAAGCAAGTATATTGTAGGAAGGAAGGAATGACTGGGACGAATTTCTTGGTGAACATGAAGACCTGACTGATTAGGAACTTTAATCTATAGCCAGTATCTTTATGGTCCCGTAGGATTAAAATGACCTTCTGAACTCAAGAGTTAAGTAGAGATGAGAAAATGTAGGTAAAGTAATAAATTCTGCAACTGTGACAAACACAGTGTTAGACATTTTCAAGCATTTATCAAGGTCTCAAAATCCATTCTAGTTAAGACTGATGAAACTGGAAATTTCAGAGCCAAAGCCTTCTGACGCTAAAATTACCTCTAAATGCACCAATTGGCCTTCTCAAAGCACACCTCTGTGTGTTTATCCTCTTTCTGAACCTCAGGCAGCCAAGTTTCTCCAGATCCTGCAAGTGTAAAATTGATGACATAATCATCTGATGGTGTCTATGGGACTATTACAGGAGGATTAGGCTATTATCAACAAATCAGAAACTAGTATTGTTTTATCAGCATGGGAGTGTTTCCAATTAATTTGTAATTAAATAAAGGAAGCAATTTACTGGGGCTTGGAGGAGTCAGGGCGGGGGAAGGCTTATCTCATCAGTCTCAGCTGTGCATTCCTCCTGTACCGGCTCATTGTTTAGATCACAGTGTGATACATGATCTGACCTATAGGAGTAATTCAATAAGATATCAATATTTTCCTTCCTTTAACCCATGATGCTGTGATGACTGGTTAAATCTGCCTGGAATGACTTCCACTATGAGCCCCATGGAGGCCTACACCTCAAGTCTTACTGCTGTCTCAGTTCTTTCTGCCAAAGATCCTGGCCATGTCAGAAATGACCCGGCTTATTTTGACTAAGAAAAAGATAAGTGAATTTAATAAATTGAAATGTGTTTTCAATGTCTTTGCACCTGTATTTTCTTGACACTGTGTTGCCATGTTTACAAACAGAATCTTGGCAGAGACAGAGAAGTGATCCCGCAGGAGGAGAACCCTGTCCTTAAAAGAGGTAGCAAGCATTTGGTCATGGAGAGGCCTCATCCCCTACTGCTACAACAGAAAGGAGATAGGAGGCCAAGCAAAAGGATTGCTAATGAAAGACCCAACCTTGTGTAGTTTACAAAACTCTTAGTTCTAGCTACAATAAAACTCGTTAACTCACATCAAACCCTAGAGCCCCAACTGCCCTTACCTTCAGAATACTGTCCTTTAACCTCCAGCGGCATTAGGTGACAATGACAATGTCATGACAGAGTAGAAAAAGGCACAATACCAGGTAAAATGGTTATGCTTCTTAAGGAGAGCCTACCTAGAAGTAGAAAGGTACTATAAAAGACCTGTACCAAATGGATGGTTTTATTGTCATCTCTTTCCCTCACTTTTTCGAGGGTTAGTTTTTTCTTATAAAGTTCTACTGGTACTTTATATATAGTTGATATTAACCCTTTTCAGATGAATGGTGAAAAAATATTTTCTCCTAGTCAGTGGAGTGTCTTTATATTATGGTCATCATTTCTTTTGCATCCAGAAGCTTCTTAATTTGATGTAGTCCCATGTATTTATCATTGCTTTCATTTTCTTGACCATTGGCATTGGATCATTGAAGATACCTCCAGCTTCAATGTTATGAAGTGTTCTAACTGTGTTTTTTATAATATACTTTTTGATTCAGGTCTGATATCAAGATCTTTAATCCATTTTGATTTGGCTTTCATGAATGGTATTAGGCAGGAGTCTGAATTCATAGTTGTTATGCAACTTACAGGTTTTCCCAGCACCATTTCTGAAAAGGCTTTCCTTGCTACACATCATACTTTTTGCCCCATTATTAAAGGAGAATACAATTGTCCATATATATAACTTGGGATCTTCCTGTGTACTTTCAATTCTATTCCATTGGTCTAAGAGTCTGTCCTTAGTACAGTACCACATTGCTTTGATTACTGTAGCTTTATAGTAGTTTTAAGCTGGAGCATAAGAAGCCTCCCATCTTTTCCCCTGGGACTGCTTTTGCTCTTCAGGTGGTAACATATGTTCCACATAAATTTCAGCAGCATTTTTATCTATGACTTAAAAAATTTCCATGGGTATTATATAGGAACTGAAACCTGAATTTTTTGTACATACTTCAATAATACCTTAATAATAAATTTTCATTTTCCACTGATTTGACTCCAGATGACTTTCTACCATTTTATTTTCTATTAGTCTTAAATTTCTTGTTTGTTACTCACCGTACACCAACACTATACCAGGCAGGCTATCTTAGAAAAGAGAATATCTAACTTCTACCAGTATATTTAGCAAAAATAGTTTCAGACAATCACTAATATCTTCAGAAATTTGACATGTATTAAAAGAAAACACTCTTTTCATTAGCCATGTTCCCACATCCAAAACTAAAAGAGAATAAAATATGGAACTCGACTAAATTTATTCTAGATTACTTAAAGTGATATATCATTTTAAAAAAGATAAATATGGGATGAATTCTAATCCAAATAGGATGCTAAACAAGTATCAAGTAAGTCTACCCCCAGAAAATCAATATAGTCACATTTCCTCTAAAGTCTCTTCCTGATCCAAGTAACCCCAATCTGATGATAGCACATTCTGATAAAAATTATTGTTCAACTCGCTGCAATTCAGCAATCTGTTGTCTAAGGTTGCTGATTCCTGAAATCACCTGAATCTTTCTCATTAGCAGCAAACTTCCATCTATACTTTCAATAGTTATCAAACTCATGATAAATAAGAGATATAATACTAATATAATATGATACTAATTTGTAATCCTTAAACAGCTATGCTGTGGGGGAGTCAAGGAAGACAATCAATGACCATAGTATAGCTCCTATCTCACTGATATTCTGACATGTTATTAGATTCATTTGCCGTTGGTGGGGAGCAACGAGGGTGGGTTTTCCCAGCAGTGTTTTGGGACATGGAGCACCTCTCCAGTTGATATGCAGCTTAGTGGTGCACACCAAATGGTTCAATGGATTGAGGCAGTGGTTTTAAAGGCCACCAACACTATACCAGGCAGTACTCAGGAGTCCATATAGAGTTAACTATTGAGCTCAAGGTGTCACACACAAAAGGTATGTGCTCTAGTCTTTAGTTATCATCCAAGCCAATCACCATTTCTAATGTATATACCTGTATATGTATATATAGAATCTCCTGTCCCCATGCCAGGCTATCTTCACCAGGGCCCCCTTGGAGTGGGGTGGGTTGTTTCTCTCCCCACCCCAAGCAGAGGCCCAGCAGCTGATAACCTCCAGAACCCAGCCACAGCCATGCTCAAGGCCACTCTCCACACGCTCAAATGAGCCTCACTCAAGCAGGAACTGGCAGAAGAACCCAGGTACGCAGGACCAGTGGCTGAGATCTCTAAGCCTGTTCGGATCAGGACTGGGCCTCCTCTACCCAGATCCCCAGTTTTCCAGTAGCTTGGCAGTCACACACACAAACTGCCCCGGCACTACATAATCTTATCAATGGCCAAGATCCAGAGACTATAAAATAAAGCTCCCAGAAGAGAGTGATGCAATATTTGGTTGGTTGACAACATGCCAGTCGACCAAAAGCTTGCATTCAGTGGACTGGGAGCATCTGCAAGGGTGATTAGAGGCCGCTCCAAAAGCCTCCATCCCTCCCAGAGAGCCTGGCAAGCTACCAACGGTATCCTGCCTACACGGCAGAGCCTGGCAAGCCTCCCGTGGCATATTCTATATGCCTAAAACAATAATAATAATGACCATCATTCCCCTGAACCTGAAAGAGCCCCCAATACAGCAGTGTTGGGAAGGACGAGTAAGGAGAGGCTGATAAAAGCACATGACAGGGACAAATGAAGATGTTACTGGTGCATGCTCGAGCAAATTGATGATTAATGGGATGACAGGTGATACAGACAATGTATATACCAGTTACCTCCATGTTTATAGGACACAAAACCGTAGCTATTATCTCAATACTAATAATATTTTAATAAATGAATTAATAAAGTGCTGCAATAGAGGTAAACTGGGATGACTTGGGATAATAAATGACATAATTTGAAGTGAGACAGAAGGTCAGAAAGACTTCTCAAGAAAGGAACACATAAGATGAACCCAAAGACGAAGTACTCAGAGAATTGGGAAGGGTGAGAAAGGGTCTTCTAGACTTGAGAATTACATGAGCAAGCACATGCATGAGAAATAGCATGTACTTAGGGAAATTCAAGTTATTATGCACGGTTGAGGACTAGGGGAGAAGCATGGCAGGAAAATAAAATCATGGGCTTGCTCAAGCTTGGGAATCTGGGTCAACCTTAGCCAGGGGGAAGTTCGGAGTGCCTAGAGGCTGCACATAGATCTTTAAACTGCTTTTCTGAAACTCCAGCTACACCCAAGACTCCTGGGTCAGCAAAGTAGTGATGAAACAGAGAAAAAGGAACCTATCTAATAACATAGTTATTACCTCTTAGAAAGAAAAAGAACTAATCCTATCCCAGGTATCAGCCTGGATCCATGTCCAGCTCAGCACTGCCTGCTGCATCTGGCCAAGTATAGGAGAGAATTTGCTCTCAAGCACTCACTGTCTGTAAAAAATTAAAGAGTTAAAGCAGTTAAATAAGAAAAATTCAAATTGATCTGGATCATTTAATGTTTCTTCTCTGAACAAACTTTGCATTTAATTGTCTTGACTGAAAAGATTTATCTTTTCCAAGGAAGAAAATTTGACAGCTTGGGAGCAAATAGCTTCACTAGTGATTACAAACTCTAAGAATTATTTAAAAGTTTTGCCTGAATGTACGTGTGGGTATAGAAAAGAAGTAGGGAGTGGCATAAAGCAAAGAATAAAACTATAATTTTGTCAGTATCTTTGACCACACTATCTCTGAAAATACCTCTAACATTTTGCCCACAGTGTTTCCTCTCACTTAAAATATTATGATAGTTTTCATTTTCAAATTCACGTATCTGATTTCTAACCGTAGGGTTAATTCTTGTAAAGCCCAGTACTTTTTCCAGTCTTATGTTAGCCTCATTTCCCATCAGTAATCTTCACTCCACAGTGCCCCTTCCAGACTGACTGAATCACTGCTCTCCACGCATGCCTGCGCTTAAAATTTTCACGTGTTTGATCTTGGAGTTCTACTGGCTTGCAATGTCCAATGTTTTTTATCCACTTCAGGGAGCAATTGGTTATTTGAATGTTTTTCTTCCCTTTTAGCTAAAAGAAACCCTACTATCTTTCCAAATCTTATGACCACTGATCTCTCTGACACTTTGTACTTTTCACCTTTAATAGATGATATGTATAAATAAACATATGTGTATATATGTGTGTGTATCTATATTTCTCCCAAGCTGATTTTGCTTAGTTTTTCTTGAATTCTGTTCATTGCCCATGTTTGCATTCCATAGACTTCCTATAATAATGCCTGACTCGTAATGGGAAACTAGTAAAGAAAGGAATGAGGCCAAGGTGTCCGAAGATCTCCTTTTGCCAAAGAGATGCTTAACTGAGGGCATCTCTGAACAAAACCAGTCACGCTGCGGTGCCTCTTTCTCCCCAGCTGGCGTAGGTGGTGCTAAAGTTCCCAGCTGGAAGCAGCTGTGCCAGCGGAGCAGCTAGCTATACCACAGAGTGAAAACACCCAGGCAGAGGTATGCCTTGTTCCACTGACTGCTAACTCTATCTTAAGTAGATAGAGTTCTCTGGGACGCCTATCCGTACTTCTCAGGCTTCTGGGTGGGCTTGTGGGCATTAGTATCACTTGTTAACTAAAGTCCAGGGAAGTGTTTTGTTCTTGTTTCTTTGTCTCCTTGGTAAGGGAAGACTTACATCCCCAGCTCCCTGGGTTTTCTAGATTTCTCCACAGTGACTCATGTCATGATGAACAAACTGGGAACTCCTGCTATAGCAAATGATTACTATTTACTTAAATGTATCCATTTTCTAAAAGGATTTTAGTAAGACAAACAAAGACATGAAGTGCAGAGGTAATTTTAAAATGAGAAAAAGGAGGTCAGAGGGATAGTAGAGCAGGTAGGGCAATTACCTCGCATGCAGCCAACCTGGGTTTGATCCCCAGCACCTCATATAGTCCTCAGAGCCCTGGCAGAGTGATCCCTGAATATAGAGCTAGGAATAAGCTTTGAGCACTGTCAGGGTCAAGAAGCAAAATAAATTAAAAATCTAAAGAGAAAACTAATGAAAGATAAAAAGTAGGTATATGGTAAATAAGATGAGTAATGATCAATACAGAAAATGACTGAACATCAAGAACATAAGATCTTGTATATTTGATGCAGTTGATCTGCACATCTCACTCTAAACTTTCTAGAAAGCATTAACAAAAGAGAAAGATCATCAAGGGCAAACCTAGTTTCTCAGAAGGAGCATCTATCTATACCTTAAAATTTTTTTCTCTTTGTATTGTATAGGCACAGAGGGTAGGGTGTTTGCTTTGCACGTGGCTGATGCAGGTTCGATTCATTCGTCCCTCTGAGAGAGCTTGGCAAGCGACCGTGGTGTATTCAATATGCCAAAAACAGTAACAAGTCTTGCAATGGAGACGTTACTGTGGCCCACTCGAACAAATTGATGAACAATGGGATGACAGTGCTACAGTGCTATTTTATGGACAAGTATCCCATATGATGCAGACAATATTGTCCTTAAGAACACCGATGCACCTGAGCACCATCCCTTCTGCCCCTTAGCCACCTTCCAGCCCTGCTCCCTGTTTTCTCCCTTTCCCAGGTCAGTAATCGAACCCGGGATGTCACTTCTCCCACGCCCATGCCTCCAGTGTCTCCTCCGACCCTGAGCCACCCCACCTCCCCGAGCACCATCCCATTCACCCCTGAGCCACGCTCCAACACCGCTCCCGGTTTTCTCCCTCTCCCAGGTTTCTGCTCCCCCTGCACCCCACCCACATCGTGGTAGTGAGCATGGCCTCTGCAGAAGTGAACATAGCCTATTTGGGGGCAGGCGGCCACTCATTTGGCCGCAGTTATTTTCCCCTTTCCTGGCACTCAGAAATTACATCTTCATTTTCATCATCTAATTCTATGAAGATTGTCCTGGCCATCTCGAACACATTAGGACAATAGTCCAATAGCATATTCCAACTGCACCATAATACTGGCGTCAGTAGAAGCTCTACAAATCCAATATAAAAAAACATTCTCCGAAGCTTCACTAGAGACCTCACCTAAGCCGCTGAGGAGCACCTGAGAGGAAGAGGGCAATATTGATAGTGAACTGGAAGTTCCACCAGCACACTACTACAAAAACATGAAGAAACAATGAAAATCCCCACCACAAGGAAAGATGATGAAAAGGACCCAGGCACTTTAATAAGCATTACCCACAAATATGATCTCTCTGACAAAGAACTCAGAGATGAAATATTGAACATGTTCAATGAACTCAAAGAGATGGCTCAACAGACATCCAGAAAATTAAAGGACATGAAAAAAACAATGGAACGGACAGCTTAGAAAATACAGGAAAAAATGAGAGCAGAAATTAAAAACCTGCAAAATGAAGTGTCACGACTCAAGGATTCTATAGATGAAATTAAAAACTCAATGGGTGCCCTCAATAGTAGAATGGCTACAGCCAAAGATCAGTGAGCTTGAAGATGAGCTGCAGGAAGCTTACGGGCAACAACAAGCAATGGGAAAAGACCTCAAAATAGCTCTCGGTGAATCGGAGACCTAGGGGATGATTTCATTAGAATCATCAGAGTACCAGAAGGACAGAGAGAGAACCCCAATGAAAAAGCCACAGTTAAAAATATCATTGCTGAAAAGTTCTCAGAACTGGAGAATGCAGGCATCCGGATCCAAGGAGCCTGAAGAGTGGCAGCGAAAAGAGACCCTAGTAAAAAGACTCCAAGACATATAGTAGTCAGAATAATGGATGCCACGAGTAGAGACACAATACTGCAAGCAGCAAGGTCAAAGAAGGAAATCACATACAAAGGAGCACCCCTTAGATTTACGGCAGACCTACCAGAGGAAACTATCTAAGCCCCAATACAATGGGGGGGATATAGTGAAACATCTCAATGAAATGAATGCCTCAACAAGAATACTTTATCTGGCTAAACTCTCACTCAAACTCGAAGGAACAGTACACTATTTTGTGGATAAACAACAGCTCAGGAACTTCATAGACTCAAAACCAAACTTAAAAGAAGGACTAAAGGGGCTACTGTAAGACAAGAGAAAACCCTACAAGCACAACAAACCCCTACTGAAAGATGGCACAAAACCCATGACAATAATCTCTCTCAATGTCAATGGTCTAAATGCACTAATTAAGAGATACAGAGTGGCAAAATTGATTCAGAAACTGAACCCAACATTCTGCTGTCTACAAGAAACACATCTGAACAGTCAGAGCAAACACAGACTCAAAGTCAAAGGATGGAAAACAATCCTGCAAGCAAAAAACTCCCTCAAAAAAGCTAGGGTGGCCATACTAGTATCCAACAACATAGATTTCAGGTTGAAAAAGACTAGAAGAGACAGCGAAGGCCAATTTTTACTAGTTTAGGGATATGTACAGCAGGAAGAAATCATGCTCCTAAACATGTATGTACCTAATGAGCGACCAGCTAAATACTTAAAACAACTGCTAACAGATTTTAAGAAAGACATTGCTAACAACAAAATAGAAGTTGGAGACTTCAGCAGTGCCCTATCACCTCTAGATAGATATACAAGATTAAAACTCAGCAAGGAAACACGGCTTTGAAGGAAGAGGTAGAAGAAAGAGGGCTAATAGAACTATACAGGGCTTGTGGGGGGGTGTGGGGAGGGATTCAGGGACCATTGGTGGTGGAAAATAGGCACTGGTGGAGTGATGGGTACTCAATCATTGTATACTGAAACACAAGCACGAAAGTTTATAAGTCTGTAACGGTACCCCCACAGTGATTCACTAATTAAAAAATTAAAAATAAAGACTGTGGAAGAAACACAGTGTTGCCAAAAATTTGACTCAAGCTGATTGAGACTAACTTAGGCATCTGACCTACATAACTTTAAATTAATAAATTTGTGTTATTCAGAAAAAAAATGAAACATAGCAGAAGTCTGGAGCTGGCATAAATGTTATATGAAACAAAATATCCATATTATAAGAAACTGTTATAGTGACCAGTGATTTTTTCCTCCTCATTCTTAGCTTTTCCAGCCCAATAACATTTATATAGCTATTAATTCACATTAGCAAGGAATAAAACTTCAGAAAATTAGACAGCAGGTATCCTTACTATAAGTAATCTGTAGCCCTTATCCATCTGATACTGAAGCGGAAGCCAGTGTAGTCGATTTTGACTTTATCACTGGAACCAAAATGTCAGTGAAATCCAAGTGTACATACAACTTGAACAAGAAGGAAATCCTCTAAGTTGATCCATAAACTCCAAATCAATGCAGATATGTCTCTTGTTAGTGGTCCAGTCCCTTAAAGTTATTCTGGGGTCCCAAAACTCAGATTTAGCCAATAATTCTTGACTCCAACACAATCCAAATACATAGTGCAACCAGGTATTAATAGGAATAAACTAGCAATAGTTTCTGTTCTTCGAAACACATTCAATAGTTTCTAAATGGTAGCATCCAGAATAAAGTTAAGAAAGGTTCATGTTAAAAGGAAATTGCATTTTGAATTGCATTCCCAGAGAGGAAGTTACAGCTCCCTGGACAAATTATAGAAAAAACAACATTATTTGAGTCTTGCTATGCACTAGTACTTATATACATCTATACATATGTTCCATTACACAACCTAAGAGTATATCATTTTGGATCTAAGTACTAGACATGAATTATAGAAAATAGGTTTGGATTTAGCCATAGAAGTATTAAAGTAAAATTTTAATTGCCCCGAGGATTTCTTACATAGAGAAGATATTTGGAAAGATTGATCACCAAGCACCTACATTTGAATCACCTTCAGCACTTTATAAAGTACAGCTTCCTGGATCCCCAACCTGTTCAACAGTTTTAGAAACTCCCCAGATCCTTTACGAGGTCCTCACTCCATTATTCTTTTTATTTTATTGGTTAGGGGGCCACCCCAGTGGCGCTCAGGGCTTTCTCCTGGCTCTGAGCTCAGGGATTACTTCTGTTGGTGCTCAGAGGACTTTATGGAATGCCAAGTATAGAACCCAAGTCAGTCGCATGCAAGACAAGCACCCTGTCCACTGTACTATGCTCGAGCCCCTAGGCTATTCTTTTTAATACCAAAGTTTGGGAATGTGGAAAATTGAAATTCTTAGAATTGAAAATCAAGAGCGGCTATTGATGCAAATTTCATGTGCAATGAGAACACATGATATTATTTCTTTTTTGTCTTTATTTATTTTTTAATTTAATTAATTTAATTTTATTTTTTTATTCATGAATGACCGTGAGGGTACAGTTACAGAGTTTCATGCCTGTGTTACAGTTATACAATACTCAAATACCCATCCCTTCACCAGTGCCCATTCTCCTCCACCAATGGCCCCAAGGTCCCTCTCCCCCTTTCCCCGTACTGATCCCCCTCTCCACCATGACAGAGAATTCCTTATTGTTCTCTCTCTCTTTTGGGTGTTAAGGTTTGCAGTGGAGATACTGGGTGGCTATCGTGTTCAATCTATAGTCTGCTTTCAACCCACCTCTCCCATCCTGAGTGGATCCTCCACTACACTTTTGTTGGTGTTCCCTTCTCTATCTGAGCTGCCCTCTCCCCCACCATGTGAGGTCAGCTACCAAGCCATGGAGCAGACCTCCTGGTACTTACTGCTACTATTCTTGGGTGTTAGTCTCCCATTCTGTTGTTTTATATTCCGCAAATGAGTGCATTTTTTTTCTGTCTGTCTCTTTCTTTCTGACTCATTTCACTTAGCATAGTACTTTCCATGTTGGTCCACTTACATGCAAAGTTCATGACTTCATCCTTTCTGACAGCTGCATAGTATTCCATTGTGTAGATGTACCAAAGTTTCTCTAACCAGTCATCTGTTCTCAGGCACTTGGTTTTTTTCCAAATTCTGGCTATTGTAAACAGTGCTGCGATGTACATACAGGTGCAGATGTCATTTCGACTGTACTTTTTTGCCTCTCTGGGATATATTCCCAGAAGCAGTATTGCTGGGTCAAATGGGAGCTCAATTTCTAATTTTTTGAGAAGTGACCAAATTGTTTTCAAAAAGGGCTGAACCAGTTGGCATTCCCATCAGCAGTGTAGGAGGGTTCCTTTCTCCCCACAACCATGCCAACAGCAGTTGCTTTTGTTCTTTTGGATGTGAGCCAGTCTCTGTGGTATGAGGTGGTATCTCATAGTTGTTTTGATCTGCAGCTCCCCAATGATTAGTGATGAAGAGCATTTTCTCATGTGCCTTTTAGCCATTCGTATTTCTTCCTTGAGAAAGTTTCTGTTCATTTTTTTGCCCCATTTTTTGATGGAATTGGATATTTTCTTCTTGTAGAGGTCAACCAGTGTCTTGTATATCCTTGATATCAACCTCTTATCAGATGGGTATTCGGTGAATATCCTTTCCCATTCTGTAGATTGCTTTTGTATTCTGGTCACTGTATCTTTTGCAGTGCAGAAGTTTCTTGGTTTAATATAGTCCCATTTGTTTATCTCTGTTTCCACTTTGTTGCTCAGTTGCGTGTCATCTTTGAATATACCATTAACCCCAATATTGTGGAGAGTTTTGCCAACCTTGTCTACCATGTATCTTATGGATTGTGGTCTGATGTGGAGGTCTTTAATCCATTTTGATCTGACTTTTGTGCATGGTATTAGGTCGAGGTCTAACCCCACTTTTTTGCATGTGGTTGTCCACTTATGCCAGCACCATTTGTTGAAGAGGTTTTCTTTGCTCCACTTCACATTTCTTGCTCACTTTTCAAAGATCAGATGATCATATATTTGGGGTTGAATGTAGGGATATTCCACCCTGTTCCATTGATTGGTGTCTCTTCCTTTGTTCCAGTGCATGCTGTTTTAATTGTTACCGCTTTGTAGTAAAGTTTGAAGTTGGGGAGGGTGATGACTCCCATCATCTTTTTCCCAAGAATTGCTTTAGCTATTTGTGGGCGTTTATTGTTCCATATGAATTTCAGGAGTGTTTGATCAATTTCTTTGAAGAATTTCATGGGTATCCTTATAAGGATCGTATTGAATCTATATTGTGCTTGGGAAGTATTGCCATTTTGACAATGTTAAGTCTTTCTATCCATGAGCAGGAAATATGCTTCCATTACCTCGTGTCCTCTTTTATTTCATTGAGTAGCGTTTTATAGTTGTCCTTGTAGAGATCCTTCACCTCCTTACTAAGGCTGATTCCAAGGTACTTGCTTTTCTGGGGCACAATTGTGAATGGGATTGTTTTTTTTAATTTCACTTTCCTCTGTCTCGCTATTTGCGTATAGGAAGGCCATTTTTGGCTATTGATTGTATAGTCTGAGACTTTGCTGTACAAGTCTATTGTTTCTAGGAGTTTCTTAGTGGAGGTTTTAGGATTTTCTAGGTATAGAATCATGTCATCTGCAAATAGTGAGAGCTTGATTTCTTTCTTTTCTATCTGAATACCCTTAATAATCCCATGAAAATAATCTCTCTCAATGTCAGTGGTTTAAATGTACCAATAAAGATACACAGAGTAGCAAAATGGATTTGGAAACTAAACCAAATTTTCTGCTGCCTACAAGACACACATCTGAACAGTCAGAGAAAACACAGCCTCAAAGTCAAAGGATTGAAAACAATCCTGCAAGCAAACGACTCCCTCAAAAAAGCTGGAGTGGCCATACTAGTATCTGACAACATAGACTTCAGGCTGAAAAAGATTAGAAGGAACAGCAAAGGTCATTTTCTATTCATCAAGGGATATGTACAACAGGAAGAAATCACACTCTTAAATGTATATGCACCTAATGAGTGACCAGCTAAATATTTAAAACAACTCCTAACAGACTTTAAGGAGGACATCACTAGCACCACAATAGTAGTCGGAGACTTCAACACCGCCTTATCACCTCTAGATAGATCGATGAGAACAAAACTCAGCAAGGAAACAATGGCCCTGAAGGAAGTAATAGAAGAGAGAGGACTAATAGACCTATACAGGGCTTTACACCCCAAAAAGAAAGAATATACATTTTTCTCCAGTGTTCTCCAAAATTGACCATGTACTGGGTCAGAAAACATACCTCAACAGAATCAGCAAGATAGAAATTGTATCAACTACTTTTCAGACCATGATGCACTGAAAATAGAAGCTAAGTGCACACAGACACCGAGCACCAAATCGAACACCTGGGAATTAAACAACTCCCTGTTGAACAATTAGTGGGTCAAGATGGAAATCAAGGAAGAGATCAAAAGATACCTTGAAACAAATGAGAATGAAGACACAAACTACCAGAACCTCTGGGACCTGGCTAAAGCTTTGTTACGGGGGAAATTTATAGCTCTGCAAGCATTCCTCAGGAGGGAAGAAAGGGCCTACATTTCACAGCTCAAGATCTTAGAAAAGGACCAGTAAAAGGAACCCAAGCCAGACTGAAGGAAAGAAATAATAAAACTTAGAACAGAAATCAATGATATGGAAACCCAAAAAACAATCTGAAAGATCAATGAAACAAAGAGCTGGTTCTTTGAGAAAATAAACAAGATTGAGAAACAATTAGCAGGACTCACCAAGAAAGAAAGAGAGAGAACCCTAATAAACCGAATCAGAAATGAAAAGGGGATATCACAACAGAAAACAATGAAATTCAAAAGATCATCAAAGACTACTTTGAAAATCTTTATGCCACGAAACAAGAGAACCTAGAAGAAATGGACAAATTCCTTGATTCCTACAATCTCCCAAGACAGAATCAAGAAGACTTGGAATACCTGAATAGACCTATCAATATCAAGGAAACTGAAACTGTTATCAAATGTCTTCCCCAAAACAAAAGCCCAGGCCTGGATGGATTCACTAGTGAATTCTTCCAAATATTTAAAGAGGAACTGTTGCCAGTTCTCTTCAAGCTTTTCAAGGAAATTGAAGAAACAGGGACTCTACCAAACAGTTTCTATGAGGCTCATATCTCCCTGATATCAAAAGCAAACAAAGATACCACTAAGAAAGAAAACTACAGGCCAATATCCCTGATGAACATGAATGCGAAAATTCTCAACAAAATATTAGCAAATAGAATCCAACAACTCATCAAAAAGATCATACATCACAACCAAGTAGGATTCATCCCGGGGATGCTAGGATGGTTTAACATTCGGAAATCAATCAACATAATCCATCATATCAACAAAAGTAAAAATAAAAACCATATGATAATTTCAATAGATGCAGAGAAAGCATTTGACAAGATCCATCACCCATTTATGATGAAAACTCTCACAGAAACAATTAGCAGGACTCACCAAGAAAGGCTAAGAAGGAACTTTCTTCAAGATAGTCGAACCCATCTACCACAAACTCATGGCAAACATTATCCTCAATGGAGAAACACTAAGGGCCTTCCCTCTAAGATCAGTGACAAGACAAGGATGCCCACTCTTACTACTTCTGTTCAACATAGTACTGGAAATACTTGCAATAGCAATTAGGCAAGAAAAACACATGATATTATTTGTACCCTCAGTAATAATGTTTATTTACAATTCTAGAAGCTATCGTTTTATTATGTATACTATATGCAAGTCACAGTCCTAGATAATACAACTATGTGTCAGGGTAACATTTTGAGGAGTGTTTTTCTAGTGACCACCCCACTACACACTCTCATCCTTTCTAAGACAACTTGAACTAAAATAAGCGCTAGCTTCCTGATTGGGGTCATGTATACAAAGTTGCCACATAGAGGATATGACAACATCTGGATAAAAAGATAAAAAGAGATGCAAGAAATCCCTGGATGGTATGGAGTAGCACTAAAATATCCATTTTGAACAGGAGCCAGAGAAGAAAGGAAGAGGCTGGCTCTGAGAAATTCAACTAGAGAAAGAAGGAAGATGAAGTGACAAGAGCTCAGAGGGGAATTCTTGGGAATTGGCAGGGATATTCCAACAGGATTTTATGAGACTTTGTCAAATAGTCTGTGATGTAATCTATCTTCCCACCACCTTCCTCCAGAAAATTCTCACCCATATTCCTATTAGAGCTGTTTTGAGACATCAGTGATGTGCCAGATTCTGCTATGAAGTGACACCGTCCAAGAACAGAGGCTGCCTGGTCACCTTTAGTCCTCACACCATCAACCCATTCAAGCTAACAGCAACCTCACCCGGATTGCCAACTTTGCCACCCAAGACTGTCCTGCTTGCCTGCATGTCTCTCCCACATGAACCCCTTGTGGCTTTTACAGAATCTGTGTGGTAATGTTATTTATTGCCTCAGTATTTTCCAAGCGGAGAATCTGGAATTAGAGTGACCTTTCGCCTACAGCAGCTGCTGATTTATCACAGGATCTGTTAGAGTCTCTTCCAGATGTTGATGTTCCTGACATGAAGCCATTTAATTTGAAATTGGCTCAGCTGGAAAATTAGGTTAAGGGTTTTTATAGTCACAGTAAAAGGCAGAAATATTATTCCTCCACCCACTTTATTTTTTAATAAACCCAAGGTGCTAGCAGTACGAAGCACAGTTCAGAGACATTTAAATTCTGGACTGAGCAAAGTGGCACCTTGTCAGGAAAACTCAAGTGTGGGAGGGAAATTCAACTGATTTTATAAGGGACATCACTCCTGGGGTCTCAAAAATGATCAGCGGCAGTTGTAAAAAGACTACAGATGTCTGGGAGCTTCAGCACTGCTCAGGTGAGAAAAAGGAACTGTTGCCCAGCACAAAGAGGAAGCTCGTGTGTTTGCTCTACAACTCCACCCTAGTACCAAGAAGATCTCCAGTGCTGATTAACTGCCTGCAGGGTCAGACTTTCCATCATGAGGCAGTCCAGGGTACCTGTCAGAGCCTCTAACCTGGTTAGCGCTGTGTAAAAGTTTCAGACCCCTCACAGTGTCCCGGACCCCTGCCAGGTGAAGGCGGGTGGTAGGAAATGGCTGCTGCTATGGGGAGCAGGGGACTGTGCTAAAAGGGAGGCATTACTCAAGTTTTCTGTTCATTGTCAGAAAATCAGGTTTGTGAGGTGAAGATGAACTCAGAGGTGAAACAAAGACCAAAGTGGGAACCACCTGGATCTGGCCCATGAGGCAACATCCCACCCAAAACTCATGGGGTGGGATACAGTCAGACTCCACATCAACTAGATTTAAGGAGGATTTTAGAGTGGAATTTTCTTTTTTCTTTTTTCTTTTTTTTTTTTTTTTGCTTTTTGGGTCACACCCAGCGATGCACAGGGGTTACTCCTGTCTCTACACTCAGGAATTACTCCTGATGGTGCTGGGGGACCATATGGGATGCTGGGAATCGAACCCAGGTCAGCAGCATGCAAGGCAAATGCCCTCCCCACTGCGCTATCACTCCAGCCCTAGAGTGGGGTTTTCTTAATAGCATTTAAATATTCTCATATCTATCATCTTAGACTCAAATCTATTCTTTCTGCCTTGTATATGAAATTGTGTAATCCTCTCTCTAGCTTTTAATGACGGAGATACTAAAGCCATTCCACTGCAATATTAAAAGACTATAGAAGATACCATGTATTCAGCATTAAGAATCTTTCAGAAAGATAATTAATGTCTAAATGCAAAATATGTTTTTAATTTAATTATATTAAGGGACAAGTTGGGCAGATTATGCAAACTGAAACAATTGGAGAGTGGGGATATTTGGAAATATTTACCACAACTCTACAGCCAAGCAAGATTCAAGTTCCTGATTCTTTCTCTCTTGGATTTGTTGCATCTGGATTTATTTATGTTGGGATAGGTGCCCACTTCCTAGCCCAAAATTCTTTATGATAGTAAGCCCCTCACTTCTACCCAGGACAAGTCACCTCACCCTGATCTTGTTTATACTAGTGAGTCAGAGATTCTTTTCACACAGGGGTCGAACCTACCAGAAATTAACTTTTTTAAAAAATAGAGCAACATTACTGAGCTGTGACTTTATTAATTAAAGCATTAAAATAAAAATGTTGAGTGTAGTGGGATTAATTATCCAGAAATATTGTCCATACTTGCCAAACATCTGGATTTGGTGAAGAAACATCTGAGTGTTTCAAACTAAATTTTTCCTTTTCAGTTGGATGTTTTGGTGTCATGTAGACCTGCCTCAGTCAAGACTTGGCAGAAAAAAAAACCAGAATGACTTAATGCAATATAGCAGTCCTAAAAGAATAAATATTTTTCATTTATGATTTCCATTATGTGGATAGACAAAAAATAAAAATAAAACCCCACAGTATTCTAATAAAAAAGGTCAGTGAGTAATGACCAGACAGCAGAAAATAATGAACTAAACCTTGTACAATTCAGGCAAATGACTGGTAAACTAGGAAACCATAAAAATAATTCAAAGTAAGCTGAACTGTAAATTATTTGCATGTATTTGGAAATTATGAGTACACAAAGATTATCAGCAAACAATGAACCATAATATGGAGCATAAAATGTGTTCAGAAGAAAATACTCTTTTTTGAAGACCAATGAAGAATAGAAAAGAATCCCAGAAATCTGGTTAAAAATAATTATTATTAGTCCAAACTGGGAAAGAAGGAAAGGGATTCAGAACACTTTTTCCCTTAAAACATGGCTCTATCACTGTTGAGGGTTGATAAGTCCCTCCTCTCTGAGAGACTCTTAAAAGAGAAAGAGCAATGTTACATGCAAGATAAAATGCATTTCCAGACAAACGGGCCTCAGGGTTCAAATATTAAATTAATAACACTGCTATACTTAGCTATACTAAGAGCAAGGAAATCTGTAACATTAGTCTTTCTTCATCGCTCCCCACCCCTCATCTTTCCTATACTCTCTTGTAAACTAGTATATAATTTGTATATACTAGTTACTAAGAGTATGTATATATATACCAAATCCTAGTACATAGTGTACATATGCTAGGAGTATGATGTTCTTGTGAGTTTGAGCACAGGATCCCAAGCACTAGTTTCCTCCATACTCTGCCCTGCTGATTGTACACTTATTTCTCTTGGCCTGTTTCTATATCTATAAAATGGGGGAAATAACAAGTTTAACCTCATTCAAGTATGGGTTGTCAAGATTCACAGGAACTAAGGAATTATTAGATGATGAAGAGCACTAAGAATTTTATAGTGCATTTGCAAAGTGAATTTTCTGACTAAACGGTGAGAGAAACCTAAGCTCTTAGTGCCATTCCTTAGATCAGGCATGCGATGTTAAGTAATAGGCAAAGAGACACAGGACAAAATTTTGAAGACGTGCCCATTAAAAGTCAATGAAACTACAGATATTCCAGAAGCAGCAGACCCTAGTGCGGGCAGGCAGTGAACACATGAATGATATTAAGAGATTCTAGAAATAAGGATGGAAAAAAATGAGATTCAGTTTGGAAAAATGCAAAGTAATGCATTTGGGAGCAAGTAACAAGAAACACATGAGTTGAAAGTATCTTGTAGCAACAAAATCGACTAGAAACAGAATCATACCAGTGAATAGAAGATGGATGGTCTCTGCATTCTCCATGGATGCTATACTTGGAATTCTGGGTTCAAATGTTCTCCTTTGAAAGTAAGTGATGAGAAAGAAAAATGAAGGGAATATAGGGAAATTGCAGAACTAATAATTGGCTAGTGAAAGGTGGCTGATTTAAGATGAGTATTTTAAGATTCCACTAAATTTTAGCTAGTATCTAACTGTGATAGGAACACAGAGCATTATGCATCCCAATTTGCAAATTGCCATGGAATTAGGGAATATTGAGGAGAGTAAGACATCTACTCCTTTCTTTCCTCTATTTTACAAATGAAGCCAAAACTCAAAAAAATGTCATGCGCTTTTTTCCTCTTAAAAACATAGTTTGTGAAAGCAATTTCTAAAATAATGTAAGTAAATATGAAACCATAAGACTTCTGGGTTATTACCAATCTCTTAACTCATTTTAACTGTGACATCACATATTAACTGTGGTGTCATTTCTGATGTCATCTAGTTTTTGAGCATGAATTTATTTCATCTTTATTCTGGTGCCTTCCCCCACATCTCTCCCTCTGATTCTTCTTTCTGTAATGACTAGCCTCCATCCAACCTATGTCATGCCTATCTACAACATACACCCCTTTTTCTTCACTTCACAGTGTGGCTTCTCTCAGAAGTTAGTTGCATCCCCAGAAATGTCTCTCCTTCAGTCAAAGTTGGTTTTCTCTCCTGTCAGTTTTATGGAGGTACCATGATTTAGAGTACTGGAAATTGTGTTTTATGCATACACCACACCAGTCACTAGAGTGCTGGCTTCCCTCCACCAAAGTCTAATAGGCCTCTCCCTTTCAACCCTACCCCCAAACTGGACCAGTGCTCCAGTTCTGCTGCCTTTGGCCCTTTGCTGTGTTTCTTCCATGCATCTTTAATCCCACAAATGAAATATGTCATCCATGTCGATCTCTCTCCTTCTGACTGACTTCACTCAGCATGATCCACTCTCACTCCATCCATATAAGAGCAAATTGCATGGCTGTGTTCTTTTTTATAGCTGCATAGTGCTTTGTTGGGTAAGTTTATCACCACTTCTTGATCTATTCATCCATAGTGTGCCATTTGAGTTGTTTCCATAACTTGGCAATTGAACACTGGTGTGCATGTGTCCTTTCAAATAAAAGATTTTATTTGGGGAGCAAATGTTTTTAGACCTTTTAAACTTTCACTAAGGTCACAGTATTGCAAGTCCCGATGCTCAGCTCATTTATACATCACTATATCTGACAGTTGAGATGGTGTCTCCACTGCTGCTCACAGGTCTGACATAAATGTATTTTTCATGAATGTTAAGTGAACAAAATATCCCATTTTGTCTTCAGCACTTACTTCCTAAATTGTACCGTGGCAAAAAAAATTTGAAAACATGATGCATATGGTATAAAATTATTATATAATTCGTTCTGTTCATGCACTTTATCATTGGAAATTCTTTCCACAATCACATCTAATTAACCCATTAAAATATAGTCACTGTCCCACAAACTGTATCCACAACTCATTGACCTCTCCTATTCTTCAGCTTGAACTCAAATGTGTTTTATATAACTTTATACATTACAATATATTGCTATAGTAAGAGCAATACCATGGTGACATAAATGGAAAATATGCCCTGTATATCACAAATATCAAAGCTAAGTGTCAATAAATTTCCTTTCAGAACTCTTCCCATGTGATGACTTGAAGGAGTCATTTTGTGACCTTAACATATGCTGACATCACACTCTTTTGCAATAAAACAATTGTTCATGTCCAATACTGTGTAGTTAACTAATTTAACCGGTGACAGGGACAGAGGAATTGAACCCGGGTCGGCAGCATACAAGACAAATGCCCTCCCCACTGTGCTATCACTTCACTCTCTCATTTGGTGTAGGTATCCAAAATAATCCAGCCATCCCAAGGTGATTTGACTGACCTAACTTCAAACAGCATATAATTATGTCTTTCTAGAGTCATATTTGATTTGAGAAGTTTTACTTGTGGCGTCCTTTGGTATATCAGCATCATGCCATTTGCCCATGTTTAGCTAAATAATAAATTTTGTAAAACTTGTATTTTGAAGAATTCTCAGAAAACTTTCTTACAAATAGAAGAAGCTGTTATATTAGTAAGCAAAGATTGTCCTCAGATAAAACTATCTCGACCTAGACAAATCTGAAACCTGAAGGTATCATCTAAGTCTCACATAGTACATTTTCATGGTTATGATTCTTTACCGGTATCTATTTTAGGAGAGAGACATAAGGAAGTACAAGTGACCACCTAGTAAATATGCTTACACTGAAGGAATTTCATTTAATGTTATCGATTTAACATTAGAAGCAGTATGGGGAAAATAAGAAAAGGGAAGAGCTATTTCCTTTCATTTTGTTTTTGTTTTTGGTTCACTTTGGCTATGTTCAGGTGTCACTTCTGTCTCTGTACTCAGGAATTATTCCTGGCAGTGCTTGAAGGACCTTATGGATGCAGGGGATCAAACCTGGGTGAGCCATGTACAAGGCCAGCCTGCTCTACTACTGCTCTGATCCGGAAGAAGCAATTTTTTCAATTGTAAGTAAAATTCTTCAGATCTAGAAAAACTTGTTTAGAGACAGAAGGACACTTAGAAACTGAGCTTTGTCTTTCCTCAGAACACTTTGTGCAGAAGGACAGAGCAGGCATGGGTTCTCACCTAGACAGAGGCTGGGCCTCCCTCGAATGAGAATTTCTCCACTTGACAGATGGACATTGCGTGCCTTTTAGCTAACATTTTTCCTCTAATTACTAATTATACCAGAGAAAAGGGCTTTATGGCCAGAGTTTTAGAAATGTGAAATTTGATCAGTAGAGATTTGCAGTAAAGATGTAAGATTGATGTGTGACGTCAGACAGCTGGCAAGGGAAGTTCGTCAGGCCAGGAGGCCAGCAGCTGCTCACAGCAGACTTGGGAGGTGGGGGGAGGATAGTGGCAGTTGTGGGGGATCTGGGGCTGTCAAGATAAGGAGAAACTCTTAACAGTTTTCTTCTTTTGTTTGTTTGTTTGTTTGTTTGTTTGGGGGATACACCCATCAGTGCTCAAGGGTTACTCCTGGTCCTGCACTCAGAAATCACTTCTGGTGGTGCTTGTGGGACTGTGAGATGCTGCAGATCAAGTCAGGTCTGCCAGGTGTGAAGAAAATAGTGTCCTCTCCACTGTACTATCTGCCCTTCCCACATCTTAACAGTCTTTGCCCTGCTGCTCTTTGTTCTGAGATTTTCAGAAAAGAACATGTTATGGCTCTGAGTCTGAGACTATAGCCAAGAGAGGACAAGCACTGACAAACAGCCACTGGAGTGAGGAGGAGTGCCATGCCAGGAGGAGGAATTTTCCAGTTGGGAATTTGCACTGAACAATCACCCTTCATCTCGAAAGACAGTCCGAACTGCAAGCACTTCTTACATAAGAGACCAAGCCAAGCCCTGAGGATTGAGTACTTAAAACATTCCCCAGACTGATGCTAAAAGGGTTTCCCAGAGATCAACTCCAATGGAACCAGGTGAATTCCTTATTAACAATGCAAATTCTCAGATCAAGCCCCAGGCCTCCAAAGTCTGAATCTCTTAGATAATTTTCCTCTCTATTGTTTTCCCTCACTTTAATAATAATTAATTTAATTTTAATTAAAAATTAAATTATTAAATTTAATAATTAAATTAATTTAATAATAATAAGCCATTATCTGAATATTAGAATATCATGTCTTCATTTCCTATCTTCTCCAATATACTAATAGATGTCCAAAGGAGCAGAGGTTGCTTCTTTAAATTAATATCTATGCCTTAAGAGGGGCATAATAATTATTTGTTGGATGAATAAATAAGTATTTGGAGGGAGACAGAGGAAAGATGGGATATTTATAACACCCTTCCTGAAATACAAATGAAAATAACACTGAGATATCGTCTCAAACCAGTAAGAATGGCACATATTAAGAATATTTGAAACAACCAGTGTTGGCAGAAATCTAAAAAGGAACCCTTATTTGCTGCTGGCGGGAATGTCGTCTGGTTCAGTCTATACAGAAAACAATATGGAGATTTCTCAAAGGAAATTGTTAAGAATAGAGCTATATGACCCAGGGATCCCACTTCTTAAAAGACGAACCATTAATTTGACAAGAAAGATGGTTGTCGGGAATAACCCAAATGTCCATCTGGGTGGTTTTCAACAAATGGAAAAATAAGATGTGGTGTGTGTGTGCATGTGTACACACATATATATGCACACATATTATATATATACATGTATGTATATGTATATATAGCAACATAAGAAAAAAGTGAAAACATGCAAAACTGCCATAACTTGGATGAATCTAGAGAATATTGTATGGGGGGGGAATAACCATAGGGAAGACCCATACCAGATGATCTCACTCATCTGCGGTATATAGAAAAACGAAACAAGGGTATAGACAATATTAACTGATAACAAGCCTTGAGCACAGATTACAGTACTGAGAACAGTGCTTCGATGAGTGGAGGGCAGTTTGTGGGGGTAATGATAAGGCAGGCTGCAGGAGACACTTGGGCAATTTGGTCATGGTTAGGTAAGGCAACCATGTACACCTGGAACATAAATGTCAATACTACTGTGAAAATATTATCTAAACTCTAACATTTAAAAAAAATTGAAAGGGGTCTGGACACTTGAATTGCATGTTGCCAACCCATTTTCAATCCTTGACACCCCAGAGTCACAGCAGGAATAAGCCTTGAGCAAAACCAAGTATGCCTCCCCCACGAAACAAATTTAAAGATGTGGCAGAAGGTCATGGGACCCTTGGTGGTGATGCAGTAATTACGTGCATCAGAACTAAAAATGTTAATTTTATTATAACCATATACTTAAATGGCTAGAGTAAATAAATTACATTTTTTTTTGCTTTTTGGGTCACACCTGGCGATGCACAGGGGTTACTCCTGGCTCTGCACTCTGGAATTACCCCTGGCCGTGCTCAGGGGACCATATGGGATGCTGGGATTTGAACCCGGGTCGGCCGCGTGCAAGGCAAACGCCCTACCCGCTGTGCTATCTCTCCAGCCCCAATAAATTACATTTTTAAAAACATAGAATAACAAACTGAACAGAGGCTGGTCCCTATGAGCTGGGTCCTTGGTCAGGATGGATGAAGACTAGGGCGACACCCAAGAGAGAAGAAAGTTAGTGAACTGTTGTGGTTTAGCAATGACTGTGCTAGGAACATCCAAGACTGGAAACAATCCAAATACCCAACCAAAGATGAATGTATCAATAAATTGAGGTACATATACACAATGGAATGCTGCAGAACTCTAAGAAAGGATCAAATTATGCAATTTGCTATGATGGGGAAGAATTAGAGGCCATTAGGCTTTGTGAAGTCAGAAAGAATAGGATAGACACAGAATGATCTCTTATATGTGAGACCTAAAGACAGACAATAGGGAAAAACAAATAGCCAAAGGCAACAGAACAAAGAGTTGGTTCTCAGAACTTAGGTGGGGACGGGGGTGGACCAGGAGAGGCATTTGGGAACTTGGTGGAGGGAAGTGGGTACCCCAGTGATAAGTGTGGTGTTAAAATGACGTATGCAACGAAACTACCATTAACAGTATTATAAATCCCAACACCTCAAGTAAAAATATTTTTTATAAAGAATGAAGTGACTTAGATCTAATTCTGAAGAATCATGTGTGTGAAATCCCTCCTCGCCACCTTCCACCATATTTCATAAATTTGGAATCAGAGGCTCAGGGAAATTTTAGGATATTATAAGACATGGCCAGTGTTTTCTTGTCTTCCTCTGGAACTCTTCATGTGAACTCCAGCGCTTGGCATAATAATGGAGCATCACAGCTGGGTCTCACACTATTTTCTTCTTTTCAGCAATAACTGGCTAAACACTGAGTCCTTAATAACCCTGCGGCTTCGCTCTCCTTACAAATACCAGTGTACTCTGGACGCTACGTGAAGTGCCCTTGATCTGCAGGGCTGCTGTGCCATCCAGAGGAAACAAGGGTCATGGCAGCAATAAACTCTTAAAGACTAGGAGACCCATACTGGCAAAATGGCAAGAGTTAAGAGAACAGGTCTCCACTCCCAGGAGCTGGTGTGAGAAAGGCCTCTCACACAGAAGGTGGAGCACATGGATCCCAGGCCCCTTCTGGGCAAGGCAGTGTTGGCTCCTTCACCATGTGCTGCTCTTTCCCACATCTCTGAAAGCCATGGGCACAAGCTCAGTTCCAGCATCCATAACAGTCAAGAAGGGATGAAAAAAGGCTGGGCGGGGGCAAACCCCAGAAACCTGTTGTGCATGGATTTATTCTTCTCATTTGCAAAAGGGATATATAAAGATTAACAAGCATTCCCTGGTACAGGATGGAGAAGTCATCAGTGATTCTCAGGCTAATTTGGCATCATTTTTCAGGGGGGCTTGAGAGTTTTGGTGTTTGTGGAGGCATTGACTCCCAAATCTACTGTTTTATATATCTGTTTCCAGCCTAATTCTGAAAGGTAAGCAGAATCAAAGACTTGTACCTTTTGAGGACAGAGTAAGCAGAAATGTCTATCTGTCCTCTGTTTAAAGAATTTTTCATCCCACAGAATTTGGCTCATTGGCAAATTTCTGTTAAGGATTTGTAAAGTTCCTTCTGGAGGCTCTGGTCTTCCTTGCTGTGTGTCTCTTTGCTAAGTCCTCAGTGTCAACTCCACCAGGTGGGATTTTAATGGTTTGCTTTAAAAGTCTCTTTACTTAATAGATTCTGCTCTTTTCTAGAGCAAAAGGTGGTAGTAAAGGGGAATGCTTTACTGTATTTTTGTAGATGCGTCTTTCCCCATCTACCTACTCTCTATACCACCCCATTTCCTTCAAAAGACTGATACATCAAAGATACTGAAAATAAAGAAAAGGAAAGGGAAAAACTCAAAAGGAGGAGCATTAAGTATCTTATCCCAAAGCATCAGAACACTGACATGGAGTACAAGGCTCAGTTCTAAAATAGGCTGTCATCTTGCTTGTTTGATTGTACACACAGAGTGACACGTATTTTTAAGAATGATTTTACTAACAAAGAAATGAAAACCATACAGCCTGGGCCAGTTAATTCTTAAGTATGATTAGACGATCACTTATGGGCCACATCTATGCTTTAAATCAGGATCATTTTCAGGTCTAATGGAAATTACATGGTGGCTTTGGCTTCACAAGGAAGGAACTTGGAGCTAATCAGCCCTGGGAATGCCACCATCTGAGATGCCAAGTCAAAAACAAAGGAATGAAGTCAGTTAAGAGTTTCCCTTCAGTAATTTTCTGAGTCTGTGGGGCTGCTGAGACGAGATGGGCCTGGAATCCTAGCCACAGGTTTAATTGCTTTGCAAGAGGCCACAGCTGTTGCTGCAAGGACGTGCAGACCCAAACCCTGTTTGCTTTCTTTCAGTGTCCTGCTGCCCTTGTTGGAGACTATCTCTGGACTGTCTGGTACCCAGGTCTCTCCCAAATGATGCTTTCTTCAGTGTCCTGTAATTGCTTTGCTTTTGTAATTGTTGCAACATAATCAGTATTGGAGACAAAATCCAGGGCCTCATTTGTGCAAGACATGTGCTCTACCTCTTGAATCACGTCCTTGACCCTGCTTTTTTTCTATTTCCAGCAGTTAAATAGTATAAGCAATGTGGCACTTGCTCAATGACTCTGATTAATTTATTATTTAAGTCACTCAAAGTAGACCTTTAATAGGAAATGACAGTTTTCCTTCACTTCTGCAACAAAGACTTCCCTTGGCCTTCTCATTAAAGAACAGAAACATGAACAAAGGAGAAATGGTGTGCACATTATTTTAATTTTGAATTTGTCTACTCAAAATTTCCCCTTGTATTCCATAGCCAAATCAACTGTTTTAGGGGACTGCGTTTTTGTTTCTTTACTTCTATAATGACAACCAATTATTTTTGTTTCTTTACTTTCTATAATGACAACCAATTCCTAAATAACAAATGGCTTGCCAACACATTTGAAATCTTTTTTGATCTTTGAAATCGCTAAGATAACCAAAAGCCTAGCAGAAGAGTGGCATGAATGGACTTTTCCAGAAGTCAGGCCTGTGAGTTAAGCTATAGAGTGTTAAAGGTGTTCATGGTATTGAGCAGTGCCAGCAATTGGGAAATAAAAAGAAACAGACTTCTGGGGATTAGAGGGACAGTATAGTGAGCAGGGTGCTTGGCCAGCCCATAGTCAACCCAGGATTGATTCCCTGGCTCTCCATAGGGTCCTGTGAGCACTGCCAGGTGTGATCCCTGAGCACAAAGCTAGGAGTAATCCCTAAGCACAGTTAGGTGTGACCAAAAAATAGGGAAAAAATTAAAGAGATAAATAAAACCCTCTCTCAGAATCAAAAACAGCTTGGACTCAATCCTAAAAATTAGGACAGAGTAGTATGGGGGAAAGTGGCTCAATCCTCGAAATGTGCTCCCTTTATATTTCCCTTTTGTTTTCAAACATTTGTCTCTGTCATGTCTGTAGCCTTATGTCAACCATGATTTAATACCTTAGGCATTGTAGAGTTGTCCTATCTTCAGCAATGAAATGTACATTCCATATGTATTTCATAAGTAATAGTGACGGAGAAGTTCATACAGTAATCCTCCTGAGTATCCACTGAGACATTTTCATCCCACATAACCTCTGAGTACATTCTGAACACGGAAAGATTCCTTTTGATCCTCCACCTCCATGCTTACAGCAATAATTTAAAGTCACGAGATGGTTTTGTTTGTTTGCTTTCATGTTTTTGTTTATTTTGGTGCCATCTGCTCCCAAGTTAAAAACCACCATTCAGAATCCAGCGAGAGGCCAGGGTTATGCCTAGGTACCTACACAGGTGTTCTGTAAAGCACCTGTGCTTCCTGCCTGATGTTGGTGTCTTTGATAATGAGGAGGAAGGTGCTGATTCCATGAAACAGCCCCAAACAGGGAAGTAAAACTAAAATTGATTAAAATGAATAACTCACCAAACCTTGATTCTCTCTTCCTTGAAGGTAGGAATAAATTTTGTTTCTTGTATCCAGGTGGTCCTCAGGTGTGCTAAATTAAGACCCAGTGAGAATGGGTTTTCCATAACCCTTCTGCCTGAACTGACCCACCTGACTCTCAGTGCCAGCATGAGTTTCTGGGCTTTTCACCCAGCGGAAACTTTAGGGGTAAACAGGCCCCAGAGAAGCGAGTTCCTTTCTCTCTACTGGAAATAAGCCAAGATTGTGAATGTTAATCACCCAATTCTTGTTAAAGGTACCATGGGGCCTTTAATAAACACAAATGAATAGTCTCGGTTTTACACTTCATCTGTGGGACTTCATCCAAAAGAGGTAGCAGTTCTAGAAGAATATCTATGCAATTCCCGAAGCAGAAAGTCAGAGGCTGCAACTGTGATCTCTGAGACTTGAAACTTGAAGATATTTTGAGTGATGGTTTTCCATTGCTTCTTAGGTGAAGTCTGAAAGCCAAACATTTCAAGGAACAAATAACTCATTAAATAGCTTCCCTGCCTGGTTCTGTCTTTTCTGCTCTCATGGATGTCTACCAGACTCTGAAGTGGACATCTAAGATGTTATCTCAGGAATAAAATCTCCATTCCTCTGCTACCTACCTACCTTGAAACACATTAGATTTAATATTTTCTTGAGTTGATTTATTATAGGTTAGAAAATTCTAATAAGTGGCACTACTGTGAATTTTAACTTTGTTCTGATGTATATCTTAAAGTGAACTAAAATCTTATTCTCTTTGACATTATAAATTGAACAATTATTTAGTGGATGCATTGACAAAAAATAGTGTATTTTGAAAATTTTGAAGGTATTGGTTGAATGCAAACTACTTATTATTTTTATTATGCCACCTATTGTCATTACTTATCGTGATATTCTAGAAGGAAGGTGTGTGAGTGAGTGTGTCTGTGAGTGAGTGTGTGTATGTGTATTTTGTTTGTGTGATACCACAATTCAAACTCAAGTTCTCAGCAAGATATGCATGGTACCACTGAGCCACATCTCCAATCCCTAAAAAGGTTTAATACTTGTTGGGTTTTTTTGGGGGGGTCACACTCAGCAATGATCAGAGGCTACAGTAGACTTTGTGCTCAGGGATCACTCCTGGCAGTGCCTGGGGGACCACGTTTTGCTGGAGATTGTACCTGGTCTCCATCATGCAAAGCATGTAATTTAGCCCTCTAGTTCTAGAAAAGTACAATTTAAAGGAATACATTCTTTTTCTCCAAGTTTGTACTATTCAAACACAAATTAAAAACCTTTGAGACTGGGGTTAAGAAACTTGCCTTGCACGCAGTCAATTTTTGTTCAATCCCTGGCACCACATATGGTCCCTGGAGCACCATTAAGAATAGCCCCTGAGCACAGCTAATTATGGCCCCACTGCCACTCCCCCAAAATAAACTTGTAGGGACTGGAGCAATAGTACAACAGGTAGGACACTTGCCTTTCATGCAGCCAGCACAAGATAAATCCCTGGCATCCCAGAGAATCCCTCAAGTCTTGCTGAAAGTAATATCTGAGCATGGAGCCAGGAGTAAGCTCTGAGCATTGCTGACTGAGACCCCCACACCAAAACAAGAGGGAAACTTTGTAGTTTCTGTAAAACTGAGAAGAACCAAGTAAAACCCATTTTTTAAATACTGAAGAACCAAATAAGATCCGTAATTTTCTTATCCTGATTAAATATTCTTGTATTTTCAGTGTGATAGCAAAAAACATTTTGGGGCGTTATAATAAAGTACAAAAAGTTTTAATCACAAAATCACACGGAAAACATGTCCCCAAACAAAATAATCAGTCAAAAATTTTCTTTATGAATTTGCTTTTTATCTATTATTCTTCTGAGTTTTAAATGTAGTCCAATACACTGGTTAGTGTGTGGACAATATATGTCTGAAACTCAATTATAAATATCTTTGTAACTTTGTAATTTGTGATGATTCAATGAAAGGGAAAAAAGGAAAAAATATATATCACATAATACCCTAAGGATTTTTCCTTTTTACATATAGTTTTATTGGGGTATGATTTAAAGCACTGTAGACGACAGTGCTTCAGTGCTTTATTGAGGTATGATTTGTATACACACAAACAGACTAAATACTTAGCATATACAATTTCATGAGTTTGGACAGATGTATATAATTTTGGAAAATAAATGATTGTGAGATTTTAATTTGTTTTTTAAATAAAAGGTATGTAATAATGACTACTGATGATTTACTATGTGGATAAATCTGGGCTTCCCATTGTTAGTATAACTATGTTATATTCAGAATTCACACTTCTTTTCTAAAGATAAAATTAATGATAACATATTTATTGATTTTGTTTCCATTAATAATTTTTGGGAAACACCTCTTAGGGGAAAAAATGGCTAATTTCCTCAATAAATTCTTTATTCCTGCGCTGCACTGTTGTCCCGTTGTTCATTGATTTGCTCAAGCAGGCACCAGTAACGTCCCCATTGTGAGACTTGTTGTTACTGTTTTTGGCATATCGAATATACCAGGCTCTACCGTGTGGGTGGGATACTCTTGATAACTTGCCAGGATCTCCGAGAGGGACAGAGGAATCATGGGTTGGCCGCATGCAAGGCAAATGCCCTACCCGATGTGCTATCGCTCTAGCCCTATATTTAGAAATTTGATTTTGTTATAAAGTCCCTAATTTGCATTTTTATGCACCTACAAGAACAATGCTCACTCTGTTGGCTTGATTTTGGTCTTGTATTCATTACTTGTGTCAATTACTCCTCTTCCTACCAATTTGGAAATCTAGTAAAAGCTAGCCTGTATATACAAAACATTTCCAGTAACTATAGGGTCATAGTAAAACAAATTCACAAGAAATTAGAAATGATGTAGACAACTTTGAGCTACAAGATGAGGTAGAAGGTACACTTATAGTTTTCCTTTTCATAATAAACTGAATAAAGTTCTAATATTTTCCATTGTATTCTGTATTGGGCTTTGCCTGGTTCTGTAATAACATTTCACTGTACCACTGTATCACTGTCATCCCGTTGTTCATTGATTTGCTCAAGCAAGTGCCAATAATGTCTCCATTTGTCCAACCCCTGAGATTTTAGTAGCCTCATTTCACTTGTCTTTCCCAATGGTGCCCATTAGGGCACAGTTCTGGATCTCTGACTGCCAACAAGGACCACGCAGGAATGCAACTAGCAAGCGGGTAGTTTATTAAGCTGGCTAGCCAAGGTTGCACATGCACACAGTGACACACAGGTCCCATGTGCGAGGCAAGGCCCCGACCCAGGGTACAGGGGTTATTTATATAAGCCCATGTCGACTGTTATTGTGAAAGTGTGAAAGCCCGCACATTCCCTAGCCAATAAATTCATAATTCGACATGCCTCTCCCTTCAATCCCATTAGGCCCATCTGCTTGTCCAGATTATAGATTTGCACAATTGCATAAGCGCCTGCACGGGTCCGAGGACTGAGCCTGGGCCCAAGAGGCTGTTTAGATTATACCGTTATATGTTTGTAGCTCAGGAGCCCACATATTCCTCTTGGAGCAAGCAGATAGCAGAGGCCTGAGTGGAAAATATACGGTTTTCATTGTCTTTGGCCCCTCCCAGGGCAGTCCTGCTCTAACAGTGCCTCATTGGAGGCTCTTTCAGGGGAATGAGACCCATCATTGTTACTGTTTTTGGCATATCGAACACACCACAGGGAGCTTGCCAGGCTCTGCCATGCAGGGAGGAAACTCTCAGTGCTTGCCAGGTTCTCCAAGAGGGAGAACTAGACTATAAAAGATTGTTTTATAGTCTCTGGATCTTGGCTATTGATGGTATTACATGGCGCCGGGGGCAGTTTGTGGGTATGACTGCCTAGCTACTGGAAAATGGGGAATCTGGGTGG
Source organism: Sorex araneus (assembly GCF_027595985.1). NCBI lineage: Eukaryota > Metazoa > Chordata > Mammalia > Eulipotyphla > Soricidae > Sorex > Sorex araneus. Next base: position 147,474,105 of record NC_073304.1, on the reverse strand, counting down.
AGGAGACCCAGTCCCCATTAGAGCAGGCTTGGAGATTCAGCCCCGGGTCCTTCATACCTGGGTTCCTAAATGTAATAACATTTAGATTTATAAATTTAGATTCCTTGTCAGCCACATTAGTACTGAGTGTGTAGAAGTTTGCCCCATAAACAAGAGGTTTTGTCCCCTTTGTATTTCAATATTTTAAACCAAGCTTTGGAATACCTAAGTGTTGGGGCTGGGCTGAGCCATCAGGGTGAGCCCAGATAGACTGCACTGTACAATGGGCAGAAACATAGAGACCATGAAAATGGGCGAGAGTCCTCCTGTGTTCTGAGTGGTTTGGATGAAACTGAACATTTTTTCCCCTTAAGTTGCCTTCAGTAAATAATTTCATAAATTTCAGTATATTGAAAGAGTCAGTTTTTCCTTCTTTCACAGAAGCCCAGCCTGATCTTTGACATGTAGATTCTGGGCTCTGGCCCAGCCTAGTCTTTGGGATGTAAATTTCAAATGCTTCCCCAGTTGTCTTTGGGATGTAGATTTCAGGTGCTTCCCAACCTTGTCTTTGGGATGCAAACCCAAATACTTAGAGGCCAAAATTACTGGCCTGCAGACAGAAGGTAACAATACATGCCATGCCTGCCTCAATGTTCTTTCTGTAACTTCTTCCGATGACATCCTGTATTGTGCCCTTTAGAGGTACCATGATCAATAAGAGGAGATTTCGGGGCTCTCTACCTTTGTTACAGTTCTGAAATAACCTAGACCCTCCATGACATAGATTTCTTTCACATTCCTTGTTCTCAGTGCTTCCGACTGAACAAATATTCACACAACACCGTAGGGATTTTATCCCCAAGACACAAAATTCTTAACAATAATAGATTAAATGAAATAAGATTTCAGACAATTATTTTTATAAAATCATCTTTAAAAAATATCAAAGTTCTGGGGGCTGGAGCAATAGCACAGCAGGTAAGGCGTTTGCCTTGCACGTGGCTGACCCAGGTTCAATTCTCAGCATCTCATATGGTCCCCTGAGCACCATCAGGAGTATTTCCTGAGTGCATGAGCTAGGAGTAACCCCTGAGCATTGCAGGGTGTGACCCACAAAGCAAAAAAAAAAAAAAACCAAAGTTCTTATTATAAGCAGCTATATTTTCTGGCTTCTCATTCTATTCAGCAAACACATATATTAAAGTGCTGCTGATGATAAGCCATAGGGAGCCAAAGCATTTCAGAAAAAAGAGAAATGGAATAGAGATTAAGGTAAGTCTGTGTGTGTGTGTGTGTGTGTGTGTGTGTGTGTGTGTGTGTGTTGGTGGAAGAAAAGAGAGAATAGTGCAGAGAAAAGTTTAGGGAAGACCTCAAGGAAGAGCTCTTTTCTAAAGATCACTGTCACTGTCCTCCTGTTGTTCGTTGATTTACTCGAGAGGGCACCAGTAACGTCTCTATTTCTCCCAGCCCTGAGATTTTAGTAGCCACTCCTTTCCCAATGATTAGAGGCTCTTTCAGGGTCAGGGGAATGAGACCTATCATTACTGTTTTTGGCATATCGAATATGCCATGGGTAGCTTGCCAAGCTCTGTCTGTGTGGGCGGGATACTCTTGGTAGCTTGCCGGGCTCTCTGAGAGGTGTGTGTGTGTGTGTGTGTGTGTGTGTGTGTGTAACTCTCTATCATTTTTTGCCTTCTTTTCTAAAGAAATAGTTAAAAAATAAGTACCTACAAGAAACAAATAATAAAGAAAACCAGTAAAAGAGCATTAAAGGGATAGACCAGAGAGATGGTACAGTGAGTAAGAGCTTGCCTTGCATGCAGCCAACCTAGGTTCAATCCCCGGCATGCCATATGGGCCCCCAAGCCCACCTGGCGTAATTCCTAGGTGCAGGACTGGGATTAATCCCTGAGCATCTCCTGGTGTGCTGCCCACGGAAAAAAAAAAGATTAAAGTGAGAATAAATGACGCTTATAAAGTACCGTGGAAGAGTTACAGCATATTGTGCAAACTGAAAGCCTTGCATGAAGGGGTTAAGTAGAGCAAGCAAGGTGAAATGTGAGCTAGGCAGGTATGTACAGCAGGGGAATTAGAGGTGTCAAGAGGTCAGACTACAGCACACCTTCAGGTCAGAGTAAGGATGTTGGATTAACTCTGAGATAGGATGAGATGCTAGTTGTGGAATTAAGTGAAGGAAAGTAGATGGACTAACAGAATTGACAGGCTACAGAATGGATTATCTACTAATGAATTAATTGAAGCAAGGCAGGCTGATGGAAGACAACTGCACCAGACTAAGGAGTGGACTAGATGGCTTGGACTCGAGATGATGTGAAAGTGCTGAGATGTGACTGGACTCCAAGCACATTTGCAAGATGCTCCATCAGGGCATCATTTTAAATTAGATGTAAAATCTGATGAAAAATGAGAAAAAAACCTCCAAGTTTTCTCTCTAAGACACTGCAAACATTTATGAGGAGGGGGAAAATATAGGATGAGTAAGGTTGATGATAGTTCAAAATCCAGAGTTCTATTTTGAGCAAGGCAGGTTCAAAACGCTAATCGATCTTTTTGATGTGCACCCATCTTTGTAGTGTGAGATATCTCGTGGTTGTTTTGATTCGGATATCCCTGATTATTAAAAACGTAGAGCACTTTTTCATGTGCCCTTTGGTCTTTTGAATTTCTTCTTTGAGGAAGTTTCTGTTCATTTCTTCTCCCAGTTTTTTGATAAGGTTGAATTTTTTTTCTTGTAGAGTTCTACCAGTGTCTTATATATTTTTCATATTAAGCCCTATAAGATGGGTACTAGGTAAATATTTTTCCCACTCATGGGCTGTCTTTGTATCTTGGTCACCATTTCTTGTGCAGAAGCTTCTTAGTTTAATGTAGTCATATGTTTATCCTTGCTTCCTCTTGCCTGGTCAGTGGTGTTTCATCTTTGAAGATGCCTTTAACTTCAATGTTGTGGAGGGTTCTTGCCTACATTTTCCTCCATGTACCTTATGGATTCAGGTCTGTTATTGAGGTCTGTAATCCATTTTTATCTGACTTTTGTGCCCAGCATTAAAGAGAAGTCTGAGTTCATTTTTTTTTTTTGCATATAACTGTCCAGCTTTCCAAGCACCACTTGCGAAGACGCTTTTCTTGCTCCACGTCATATTTCTTGCTTTTTTTAAATATTAAGTAATCATATATTTGTGGGTTGGTGTCAGAATATCCAACTCCATTCCATTGATCTGCAGGTCTGTCTTTATTCTATCACCAGTGCTGGTATGAACACAGGGAAGAAACGACTCATTCAATGTTGAGTGAAATACCAACTGGTCCAGCTTTTTTGGAAAAAAATATGCGCATTTCTCAAAAGACTAGGAATTGAACTTTTATCACTATCACCGTCACTGTCATCCTGATGTTCATCAACTTACTTGAGCGGGTGCCAGTAATGTCTCCATTCGTCACAGCCCTGAGATTTCAGCAGCCTTTTCTTACTCATCTTTCCCAATGATTGGAGGCTTCCTTCAGGGTCAGGGGAATAAGACCTGTTATTGTTACTGTTTTTGGCATATCGAATACATCACGGGGAGCTTGCCAGGATCTGCCGTACAAGCGGGATACTCTCAGTAGCTTGCTGGGCTCTCCGAGAGGCATATATATTTATTTCTCTCTATGATGATGTGTTGTGCGGCCTCTACTACCCAACCGCTGCCATGCTCCAGGAAGTTTTATATGACCCAGAAATACACTTCTGGGAATATACACCAGGAGCCAAAAACACAATGCAGAAAATGCCATCTGCACTTCTATGTTCATTGCAGCACTATTCACAATAGCCAGAATTTGGAAAGAACCTAAGTGCATGAGAACAGATGACTGGATAAAGAAACTATGGTATATGTACACAATGGAATACTATACAGCTGCCAAGAAAAAATGAAGTCGTAAAAATGAGTCAGAGAGAGAGGGACAGACATAGAATGATTCCACTCATCTGTGGAATATACAAAAACACAATATGATACTATTACCAAAGGTTAGTAGAAACAAGGGTCAGGAGGATTGGTCTACAGTTGGAAGATTACTACAAGTGGTGGGGGCAGAGGGCAGTTAGGATAGAAAAGGACCCCTATGACAAGGAAAGTTGGAAATGATCACTCTGGACAAGAACTGAGCACTGAAAATAGGTAAAGGGACAAACATGATAACCTTTCAGTACCTATAGTGCAAGCCATAATGCCAAAAAGGGAGAGAGAGAGAGAGAGAGAGAGAGAGAGAGAGAGAGAGCGAGAGAGAGAGGAAAAAATGCATGCCATAGAGGCAGATGGTGTGGAGGGAGTGGGAGGGAAACTGGGGACATCCGTGATAGGAAACGTGCACTGGCAAAGGGGAGGGTGTTGGAACATCCTATGACTGAAACCCAATCACGAACAACTTTGTAACTGTATATCTCACAGTGATTCAATTAAAAATTAAAAAATATTTTATAATGCTGATTGACATTCCCAAAGTGAAGTCTCTTATTCAGGGTAAATTTGAGTTAAAATTACAAAAGTTGGATTCAACATTATAGAGATGGCTTTTGAGATCAAAATACAAGATAGATTACCTAAGCATGAGTACAGTCATAGGACAAATATAAAGATTGAGTCCTGGGATCTCTAGCAAAAATTGAGAGGAAAAAGAGAGGGAAAATTCTGAAATGGTATGACCAGAAAGAGGCCAAAGTAAATTCATCCAAAAAAGGAGTTCCGGCACTCAGCAGTGAAGAATCCTGGCCAGTGGCCACCACAACACCAGAGAATTCTCCAGACCCCAAACTGAGCCAATAACACTGGGGTGCCCCAGATGGAGCAGGTGTAGTCTCCTGCCTTCTCCAGGTGGAATTCAAGCGACCATGAGCTTCTACAAACATGGCTCCTGTATGTGGGAACCAGGACTATTTCTCCAAACATTCTGGCCGCTTATGCAGCCGCACAACCTTCCCTGATATACAAATAAATGCTCAGGAATGGCTCCTCTGCTCCTGAACAGCCATAATCCCAGAGGCTCACAAACCAATCTCATAACACAGCAGCTCCTGGCAGAAATGCTCCTGAACTGTGAACTAAGCTATGGCTCCATGTCCATGCCACCCCGGGAGGGGAAGGATTTTTGTCTCTCGGCCTTTTCCCCTTTGCAGAATCATGGCTATCACCACTTTCAGAGCCAATTGGACAGAGAGGTAGGAGCTTGCAGTGATGGAGTGTGTGGGAAATCTCGTGATGGGGGTGGGGGGGTGGCGGAACCGGCCCTGCTCCCTGCCTGAACGGACCCCGAGCAGCTGCCCAGGAATGACTACTTTGCTCTTGAACAGCCATGATCCCAGAGGCACACAAACCAATCTTGGAACACAGCGGCTGCTGGCAGAAATACCTCTGGACTTAATTACTAAAATACCAGAATTCCAAAGACATCATATGCTCTGCATTATCAGCAATAGAAAACAAATTATCTAATGATGCCTTCTCAGCCATCTGATTGTTGAGGGAAAATTCCAAATAATAATAGTGGGTTTTCTGTCAAAAATTGAATGTAATCGAAGTAAAGAGTAAAGTGAAAATCATCTGCCACACAGGCAGGGTGGTGGGGGGGGGAAAGGGGGATATACTGGGGTTCTTGGTGGTGGAACATGTGCACTGGTAAAGGGATGGGTGTTTTATCATTGTATGACTGAGACTTAAACCTGAAAACTTTGTAACTGTTCTCACAGTGATTCAATAAAACAAAAAGGAGTTCCAGATTCAAGGGAAGTCTTTTATTTTTTTAATTTATTTTTATTTTTTCATTTTTTAATTTTATTGAATTGCCGTGAGATAGTTACAAGCATTCATGTTTGGGTTGCAATCTCACAATGATCAAACACCCATCTCTCCACCAGTGCACGTTCCCCACCACCAATATCCCGGGTATACTCCCTCTTTCCCACCCTCCCCCTGCCTCTATGGCAGACAATATTCCCCATACTCTCTCTCTCTCTCTCTCTCTCTCTCTCTCCTTTTGGGCATTATAGCTTGCAACACAGACATTGAGAAGTCATCATGTTTGGTCCATTATCCACTACTTTTGGCATGTATCTCCCATCCCAACTGGTTCCTCCAGCCATCATTTTCTTAGTGATCCCTTCTCTATTCTATCTGCCTTCTCCCCTCTGCTCACGAAACAGTCTTCCAGCTATGGGGCAATTCCCCTGGCCCTTGTATCTACTGTCCTTGGGTGTCAGCCTCATGTGATGTTATTTTATACTCCACAAATGAGTGCAGTCCCAAGGGAAGTCTTTTAAAAGAACCATCTCAGATATTCTAATTAGTGATTCTGATGATAATTGAGTATGGCCCACTTAATTTCACAATGTGAAGTCACTGCTGAACCTGCAAAAGTTTGTTTTAATGGAGTGGTGGGAATGAAAGCCCAGTGATAATCAGTTTAGGGGAATCTGAGAGGATAACAGATGGACAGAGTGAAGTCATTGGGAAATTTATCTGGAAAAAGACAGAATTGGAAATCAGTGCAGGTCAAAGTAAAATTCTGGTGTGGTTTTGTTTCTAACAATGAAACATGGTAAATACATACGTTGATATCAAAATTTCTGTAGTGGTACCTAATCAGTGTACATGCCTGACCCAGGTTTGATACCCAGCATCCACTTGGTCCCCTATGCCTACCAGGAATGATCCCTGAGAACAGTGCCAGGATTAGGCCTTGAGCAACACTAGGTGTGGCCCACATACAAACACACACACACACAAAATTCAGTAGTAATGAAAAATTAGACTATGTAGGAAAATGCTGAATGACTTCAGGAGAGTGTGCTGAGGTTGTTTTAACAGAGCAATACAGGCTATGTAACCAAAAGAACTTTTTCACTCATAGTCATGAAGACTAGAAGTTCAAGTCAAGATGCTAGTAAGGATGGTTTCTGCTCTGGAATTCTCTCCATGCCTGTGGATGAATAGTTTGTGCTGTCCTCACGTGGTCTTCCCTTTGTGTCTGACTGTGTCCTGCAAAAACTGTAGTCCTATTGGATTATGGATCATCTACATTACTTCATTTTATTTTAGTTACTACTTTGAAGACCATTTTCAAATACAATCACATTCTGAGAGAGGAAGGTTAGTTTTCCCACATTCATTTTGTAGGGGAACACTTCATCTCATATTGCATGCTGTCTGGGAGGAAAGAAGAAATGAGGTAGAATGAGTACATAGGATTGGGGCTTGCCTATGGGAAGATATGCTTGGAATAAACTCTGGAGGAACTGCAATGATAAAGACTAAACTAGAATAGTAATCCAAGAACCCAGTGATATGGTCAGAATAGGAGGCGTGAAAAACAAAAACAAAACAAAAACCCTTTAAGGCATTAATTGCCACATTTGTTAAAGCACTATGAATTACAGGAGTAATTTTAAAAAGTGGAGTGCTAGCAAAGTGCTAAAACATTCAAAGGAAGGATCTGTTGTTGACTACAATAAAAGGAAATAGTGATCATCAATTTAGAATGATCTTAGTGTGGGAGGGATAGATAGAAAGGGTGAACTCTGTTTGGAAGGGCCACTGAAGGATAATGACTGGAAAGTGAGGGTGTGTCAGTCATCCTGGGTCTAGAACGAAAAACAAACACAAGCAACACAACTTTAACAGGTGCCTATCAAGCTGGTGAACTGGGGTGAGACTTAACGGGTGGGAGGGAAACCTGCAGACCCTGGCAGAGGGAAGAAGACACTGGTGGTGAAATCTGTGTTGGAACATAGAACACCTAAAACCCAACTATAAATAACTTTGTAAAGCATGAACACTTAGTAAATATTTATAAATATCAAAAAAGTATATAAAAAAAACAAACCTAAGGTCCAGGGTACAGTCACAGCCTAAAAGAGCTGTAAAGTACACTTAGAAAGCACCAATTTGGGGCTGGAGCGATAGCACAGCGGGTAGGGCTTTTGCCTTGCACGCAGCCGACCCGGGTTCAATTCCCAGTTTCCCATATGGTCCCCCATCACCGCCAGGGGTGATTCCTGAGTGCAGAGCCAGGAGTAACCCCTGTGCATCGCCGGGTGTGACCCAAAAAACAAAACAAAACAAAAAGCAAAACAAAAAAGTAAAAAAAGAAAGCACCAGTTTGATAATATGACAATATGGTAAGATAGTATGAAGAGGTTGAGGATAGATAGGAGGGTTTTGCCTGAATACACTGAGTTCTGGAGTGTACAGAGAATGTGCCTGGGATTGATAAAAAAAAATACTATGAAAATGGGTGAGTTTAGGAAAGAGAGTCTAATGAGATGAAATGATCTGGCAGCCTGTGCAGGGATGCAGCAGAAGCAACCAATTCTGATAGTCTCCAATTGATACAGGAGCAGAAAGGTGGACCCTCTGGAGTGTGAATGGTAGAAGCCTTTTTCGGGGAGCAACGGAAGGGGTCTGTTCTCACAGGTTAAGGGAGGGGTGGTAGCTACCCCGGCTTCTCCCTGACAGCAAAGTCAATTGATTCTCTGGGAGAAGGGCCAGACAGCAGTCAGCCTCTGTGGCTAGGGGCTGGGATCTAAGGAAGGGCCTGTGGTCAAGAGCTCAGAGAGCCCATGGTGGAGCAGGTGAGTGGGGGAGGGTAACCCCAGAATCTGCATCCAACCCACTAATAGGGAATTGCAAACCTCCAGAGAGAAAAAGGAGCTCCCAGGTCTGCTCGCTGTGTGAGTGAGTGGGACTCTAATAGTGGAGAGAGTCATCTCTGGTATGCTCTGTTTGATCAGTTATATATTGTGTGGCCGTTCTTTGTTTGATGCACATGTAAATGTGATAATCTTCTCAAGACAAACTGTAGGTATTTGGGTGGGGGGGTGGGGTGGGGGGAGGAGGAACTCCACTAAATTCATTATAGAAAAGTACCTGAGCCCAAGGTCAGGTTTTGTCTCTTCTCACATAGACTTAGGGCTCCTGAACACTCAGCACCAATTTACTCTTCTGGAAAATGCGGTTTTAGTGTCACCATAATAGGATGGTTGTGGAGAATGGTTAAATAATATAATAGCTTTCAAAGTACAAAATTCTTTAATAATAAGTAATAACATTTATTATTGCTGAAGTGATGTTATGAAACAATATCATATATGGAAGGACATTCAACTTAAAAATGAATATAATGGTTCAAAGGTTTGGTATAACTTTGCCTGGTCTGGAAAATTATTGGTAAGCTCAACAGCAAGGGAGATTTTCAGCACTGGTTCAACTGCCTTTCATCTATGACGGGACAGCCATGAGGTGTGTGTACGTTAGATACCTCACAATTCAGGAAGATGAGACTTGACTCTCCAGCAGCATATTCCAAAGGAAGTTCCTTCTCTGAAATTTATCTGCTTGCAAACTGTTTCCTTGATGAAATGATACATATATTTGTGTTTTTTTCCTCAAAGATGAAACCTAACAGGTGCTTCTTCAAAGTTGAATTCCTCAAATGGTTCCATCCTCGCAATTTGCTCTACATGTGTGTTTGTGAATGTCCATGTGAAACATAATTACTGCTTAATGTTGAGTTTGGTGTACAATTTGTGTTATTTATTTTTTTTCAGTTTGTGGGGGTGTGGGGGCCACACCTGGTGGTTCTCAGGGCTTATTCATAGCCCTGTGCTCAAGGATCATTCCTGGTGGGCTCAGAAGACCAAATGTGATGCCAGGATTGGACCTGGGTCAGCTGTGTGGAAGGCAAACACCCTACCACACTGGGATATCTCTTTAGGTCCCAATTTGTGTTAATTAAACCACATTCACAAGTGTATACACCACTGTCAAATATTAGGTAACCATACAGTATTGGGAACTCATAAGTGAGAACGTCTTCTAAGAAGCATTTCTCATGGAAATGGACATGAGGAATACTGAAGATGTACCCATTGCCTCACCTTAAATGTCCAAATCAGCAAATCCATGTTATTTCTATTTGGAGTTAATTTGGAAATGGTTATATCCACCTTTTCCCTTGTACATTTCTCGATATTTTTTCACCTGCAGTTGGGAATTAGGAATTCCAACCACCAGGAGGAAAGGAAAAACTCTCATTATTCTCCAGGCTTGTCCTTTAATTCAGGCCTGTCTAAGTTGCTACATTCTCTAACTTTTCCCAGTTTCCAACACCCTCCTCCCCAAATAATCACTATCATTATCATCCTGTTGATCCTCGATTTGCTCAAGCGGGCCCAGTAATGTCTCCATTTGTCCTAGCCCTGAGATTTAAGCAGATAAATAAAGTAAATGCAATTATCCAACCTCTTATTTTATTCATTGGATATCTGACTAAAATATAAACTGTTGAAATTAAAAGAGATTTGTAGTATTTTTAAACCCTTATAGGGAATGCTGGACAAATCTTTCTGGAATTTAAATCCACTTTAAAATGTTCTATCAATAGGGCATTTCTGATTCTTATCAGAAAGGACTGCAAATAGAGGAAATGCAAAATGGGCCGAACCAAAAGTTAATTCCTTACAACCCCCTGGGTTAAAATCTGTTTTTAAGCTTCTGTGCCTACTAAACACCCACGATGGAAGTGAAATTGAGGCTACTGCTGTATGCCAGGATACAGCCTTGGATAAATTGTTGAACCAAACAATTAAGAAAACTTCAGGAATCTATTCTAATGCAAATTATTGGAATCATGTTGTTTATTAGCTGTCCTACAAGTATATTTGAAAATAACACATTCAAGGGGGCAATGGTGCCACCAGCAGGTCAACCTGTACCTGCTGGGTGAGTGCACCAGCTGCCTGATGGTGCCTTCAGTCTTCCTGATACCCCCAAATGGCTGCAGTGCCTTTATCCAGACCCCAACAACTTGGGATCAAGTTTACCAATAAAATTAAGTAGCCAAAAGTTAGGTATGTGGGAGCCCTGCCCACAAACCACCTCCGGCTCAGCTATACAAGCTCATTTATTGTCTTTATTTCAGAGACCCATAAATAAATCTCAAAGAGATCAAAAGCCACAGTTAACCTCAAACCCATGCATGGCTGAACAGACCAGGGTAAATTGGTGGCAGGCAGGCTGACCTGTACCCACCCAAGCAGATCTCCCGGCAGTCACTTGCTTCCACAATCCAAAATCACTGCCATATCCTTGGTCTGGCTCCACCATCTCAGGATGAACCTCACTAAGATATAATCTGCTGACAACTCGGGTATTCGGGTTTTGTGACTGAAATCTCCAGACTCAGGATGGGCTACCTTCCTCCCCCACCTCCCTTCATTTCCGGAAGCCTCAGCAGTCACATCCACAACTCAAAGCAGCCACCCAGTTGAAAATCTACTCCAGCCTTACTGTCCTGATAAAAATACCAGATGCGCTAACAAACACCATGACCCCTTGGCACCTGTATTGCAAACCATAATGCACAAAAGGAAAAGGAGAGAGAGAATAAGAAGGAAAGTGCCTCCCACAGAGGAAGACTGGGGGTTGGGGGTGGGGGGTTGTTGAGAGATGATAGAGAAACAGGGGACATTGGTGATGGGAAATGCACACTGGTGGAAGGATGGATCATTGTATGGTTGAAACCCAATTATGAATAGATTTTTAATGGTCTATCTCATGGATATTCAATGAAAATTTTTTAAATTTAATAAAAAAATTAATGTGGAGTTCATGCCCAGTCAATCAGCATAATCAATGGCTGAATATAAAGTAATACTCCTAAATTTAAAAAAAAGAAAAAAGAAAGAAAATAACACACTTAGAGCCAAAGCAGTTGGCACTTACCTTCACACAGCCAGCTTAGGTTTGATCCCTGGCACTCCATGTAGTTCCTGAGTCCTGCGAAGAGTGATTCCTGAGTTCAGAGCCATGGGTAAGTCCGGAGTATCACAAGGTATGGCCTAAAAACAAAAAATAAAATAACACAGTCACACAAATACATATGAATGTACGTACTTTTTGTGCCCCCGAGTCCAGTGAAAAAAAATGACTGTGATGACTTTATAGACACAAATGTTGATACTTATCTACATTTATCTATGTTGGAATTATCTACATTAGAACTCTGAAAACATCTGAAAGTGTACTGAGACATACTTTAGGCCCTGTCTGGAGAGGCAGTTAACTTCTGATTTCCTCTTCTGCCACTGAGTCACCTCCTTGGAAGGTGACGCATACCACAAGACAGTAAATCGATGAGGGATGAGCAAGGGACAGAAATTCTCACCTCTGGTCCCAACAGTTCTATGTTATAAAAACTGGTATAGGGTCTCTCCTCAAGGTTGAAGTAAATCCATTTCATAAAAGTCAAGCCTTAGCATCTAGAAGCATTTAAGTTGAAGCTGAAACAGATATCTATCTGGCCTTTAATCCAAATCTGTTGCCAAAGAAGACAAGAAGGCTTGAATTTAAGAAATTACTTTTGCACAGATGCAATAATTATCAGAGGTTTTATACAGCCAAAGAATATATGTAGACTTCATGGTCAATTCCTCATCAGATTTTAAACTGACAGCAGGTTTTGGAACCGGGAAAACATGACTAATTTTTTGATAATATCCACTGAGTTCAGGAGCACAGTTGACTTCTTCAAAGTGCTTAGTAGACATCTACCGAAGATAAGACACTAGATATTTTCTATTAGTTGTTTGCTTCCTGACCACAATAAATGCTAATACCAATATAATTAACAGTAAACAGTAACAACAATGGGCCTCATTCTCCTGACCCTGGAAGAGCCCCCAATATTGCAGTGTTAAGAAGAATGAATAAGGAGAGGCTGATAAAATCCCAGGGCCAAACTAGGCTGCCAAAACGAAGAAGAACTAAAATGACTATTTGCACTTTTAACACACGTATGTTTGGGGGGTTTTTTGACCGCTGGACTAGAGCCGTTACTGACTGAATTCCACGGAAATGTCAAAACACCATGTGGCCGCCCGCCTAGGAGATGCTCAGACTTCTTCATCAAGACCCTGAATGAATGGTTTGAAGCTCTTTGTGTTCCTGGAGCGAGCAGATGCCATTGGGCTATGCTAGCATGTGACAGGGACGAATGGAGACGTTACTGCCACCTGTTCGAACAAATCGACGAACAATGGGATAACAAGTGATACAACTGACGCCAATATAAGTAAATTCAGAAAATACATTATCCAGAGTAGCTTCTAAACTTGCTGGTGCTATGGCAGCCATATGTTTTAAAGCAATATTCCTCTATCCTGCCTATTTACAAGTATCTGCATTGCCACCAAGTAGCAGGTTCTGTTTTATAAATCTTTGCATGATCAATTTCAATTCACTATTACTGGTTTTACTGATGATGTACTTGTGGGGTAAAATGGTACATGATGCTCATGGACCTTTGCTGACTATGTAGCAGGGAGTAGAAGAGCCTGAGAGAATAAATGATGATGAGCATACACTGAGTTATCTCACTGCATTTGAAATCTACAATTTGGAAGCAATGTGTATACTCTCCTCATTATAGTTTTCTTCTGTTGCTATCTTTGATATTATTTTAGCAAATAAAATCTGTGTCTGAGATGAGAAAAGTATGTTGGAATCTGAATGATTTTTTCTGGCTGGTAGAAAAATGATTGATTTTATTTTCTCTGAGAAAATCAATTAAGAAAAAGAAAGGGAAAATCAAGTACAGCAGTATTGAAATCCAAGGAGGCAGATCCAGATCTTCTCATTTGGTGAATTTGAAATCAAAACAAGCATTAAAGGGAGGAAAAATAGAGGTGCTGGCTATAACTGAGGCATGTAGGATTCCTGCTCCCCTAGAGCGGCAAGAAATGATTAAAGATTTGTTATCATTTCTTTTCTAAGAAACAAGCATATTTTTAAAGCAGTTTTGAAATAACTAAAATTTTGTTTTTTTAAGGATGTAAGTTGCTAGACTCTTTCATATTGCCTAAGCTGAAAGTTGTACAAACTCCTTTGAAAAAGACATTTTAAGGATGAGGGCCATACCACTTTTAGAGGGAGATTTCCCTTCTCAGTGGAGCTAAGCGGTATTTCCAAAATATCTGGCTGGATCTTAAAAGTCATTCATGACAGGTGATAATTGATTACATATTGAGTTTTGCCAGAAACTCTAATGTCATTGGCATATAGAGTCACCACATTACCACAGTGTGCATGTGCAAAGAACTGGAACACAAATAGTGGGCTTCATCAATTAAATTTAATGTTTCATAGCTCTTCTTTAACCAAACGAAGTAGGTGTGGAAATTATTTTAAGTTAAAATTTATTTCTGTGAAAAATAAAAACCAGTCTCTGGGTGTATAAGTGAAACAAAAAAGCAGAATTTAACATTATGTATAGCCCTAATTTCTTTCCTAAAGGAAAGAAAATATATTTCCATATTAAAATAAAAAGTTCAAACACTGGAAATTTCAGGCATGATTTGTATACAGAATAGTAACAAAAACAATTATTGAAATACAAATGATTGACTGGGCAGTTATCAGTGGGAATATTTTAGGTGAATAATTGATTTGTACATCTTATTTCAAACTTAATAATTTCATTCTATTAAAAGAGAAAGTTTCTTTTATCACTGAGAATATGCTTGGAAAGAGAAGAACTTCAAAACAGATGAAGTTCATTGACTTAGCATGAATTTAAGCCCCAACATTTAATAGAACGCAGATTATAATCTCAAACAAATTGCACTCTGTTTAAAATATCCTGAATGCATTCTGTTCTTTCCAATACAAATGACAAACCAGTTGACTGTGGGTTCAGGTAGACACAGACTAGTTTTATTTGGCCCTTCATTCTGGGTATGTTTTGCTGTGATCTTTAATGTGGATCCTATTTTGAAATCTTGTAAAGTGCCCTTAAGAGGGTGGATATAATTAATCCACAGGCTAATTATTGTAAAAGGCTGACTAATTCGCACATTCATATTTCTATTTTATTTCTTTTTATTTATTTATTTAATTTATTCGAGCAAATTGATGAGCAACAGGATGACAGTGACAGTGACAGATTTATTTTATTTATTTCTTTTATTTCTATTAGATTTTTTAATTTATTTAATTGAATCATAATGAGATAGTTACAAAGTTCTTCATGAGTTTTAGTCGTACTATGTTCCAACATCCATCCCTTCGCCAGTGCACATTTCCCATCACCAGTGTCTCCAGTTTCCCTCCTGCCCCACCTTTATGATGACAGGCACTTTTCCTTTCTCTCTTCCTCCTCTCTCCCTCTCTCCTCTCTCTCTCCCCCTCTCTCCTCTCTCTCTCTCTCTCAGCATTATGGTTTACAATGCAATAGAAATACTGAAAGGTTATCAGGTACATCCCTTTGCCTACTTTCAACGCACAGTTCCTGGATAGAGAAGGGACAAGTGTGAAACTATAGTTGGAAATAATCTGGAAATGATCAATTTGGACAGGAACTGAGTCTATTCATTTTTTTTAATTTCCTTGATTTGTTGTATTTTGATTTTGATTTACCCTCTAATCCTGGTCTCCATTCATTATAGTCTGTGAAAAATGCTCAGTGAACTTGGAAGCAGTATTCTTTTCTACAAACAGGAAGAGTAGAAATTATCAATAAATCCTTAGTACAAAGCCTATTTCATAACATTTTCACTCATGTTCCTATGTGTATCCACTTCTGTCTGAGAATGCATGTATGCATATGCACATGAAGACTATATGTGAAGACTATATGTGTCCCAAAAAATTCATTTATTGGGAGCCCAAAAAATAGTACAGGAGTTAAGGTATATGTCTAGTATGTAGCATGCTCTCCCAAAGGTCACTGGGAACAGCCATGAGGCACTGCACGGCCAGATAATCCCCAGACCTGAAGTACCCAAGCAGAACTTAGTTCATGGATCCTTGCATTGAATCATAGACCAAACTGTCTGAGAATAGCTCGAAGAAGTCTCTGAGCCTCCTGAGCACTGTTTGGGAACCCTTGCCCCAATAGAAAGAAAATTCGGCTTGTAGAGTTCAACCAGTGCTTTATATACCCTTGATATCAACTCCTTATCAGGTAGGTATTGGGTGAATATCCTTTCCCATTCTGTAGATTGTCTTTGTATTTTGGTCACTGTATCTTTTGCGGTGCAGAAGCTTCTTAGTTTAATATAGTCCCATTTGTTTATCTCTGTTTCCACTTTGTTGCTCAGTTGCGTGTCATCTTTGAAGATACCATTAGCTTCAATATCATGGAGGGTTTTGCCGACCTTGTCTTTGATGTACCTTATGGATTGTGGTCTGATGTTGGAGGTCTTTAATCCATTTTGATCTGATTTTTTGTGCATGGTGTCAGGTCGAGGTCTAAGCCCATTCTTTTGCATGTGGTTGTCCAGGTATGCCGGCACCATTTGTTAAAGAGGCTTTCCTAGCTCCACTTCACATTTATTACTCCCTTATCAAAGATTACATGATCATACATTTGAGGTTGTGTATAGGGATATTCCTCCCTGTTCCACTGGTCTGCGGCTCTGCCTTTGTTCTACTACCATGCTGTTTTAATAGTTACCGCTTTGTAGTAAAGTTTAAGGTTAGAAAGGGTGATGCCTCCCATCATCTTTTTCCCAAGAATTGTTTTAGCTATCCGTGGGCGTTTGTTGTTCCATATGAATTTCAGGATTGCTTAATCCATTTCTTTGAAGAATCCAACCCCATCAGAAAATGGGCTGAAGAAATGAACAGAAACTTTTCCAAGGAATAGATATGAATGGGCAAAAGGCACATGAAAAAATGCTCTGCATTACTAATCATCAGGGAGATGCAGATCAAAACTACCATGAGATACCACCTCACACCACAGAGAATGGCACATATCCAAAAGAACAAAGGCAACTGCTGTTGGAGAGGATGTGGGGATAAAGGAATCCTTCTACACTGCTGGTGGGAATGCCAACTGGTCCAGCCCCTTTGGAAAACAATATGGACACTTCTCAAAAAATTAGAAATTGAGCTTCCATTTGATCCAGAATACCACTTCTGGGAATATATCCTGGAGAAGCAAAAAAGTATAGTCGAAATGACATCTGCACTTATATGTTCATTGCCGCACTGTTTACAATAGCCAGAATCTGGAAAAAAACCCAAGTGCCTGAGAACAGATGACTGGTTAAAGAAACTTTGGTACATCTATACAATGGAATACTATGCAGCTGTTAGAAAAGATGAAGTCATGAACTTTGCATATAAGTGGACCAACATGGAAAGTATCATGCTAAGTGAAATAAGCCAGAAAGAGAGGGACAGACATAGAAAGATTGCACTCATCTGTGAAATATAAAATAACAGAGTAGGAGACTAACACCCAAAAATAGTAGTATATAATACCAGGAGTTTGGCTCTATGGCTTGGAAACTGCCCTCACGTGTTGGGGGAAAGAAATAGAGAAATAAAGAAATAGAGAAAAAGAAATGGAGAAGAGAACACCAAATAAAATGTGGTTGGAGATTCTGCGCGGGAAGGGAGATGTGTGCTGAAAGTAGACTAGAGACTGAACACGATGGCCACCCAATACCCCTATCACAAACCACAACACCCAAAAGGAGAGAGAGAACAAAATGGAATATCCTGCCACAGAGGCGGGGTAGGGTGGGGGGAACAGGATTGGAGGGTGGGAGGGATACTGGGTTCATTGGTGGTGGAGAATGGACACTGGTGGAGGGGTGGGTTCTCAAACATTGTATGAGGGAAACACAAGCACGAAAATGGGTAAATTTGTAACTGTACCCTCACAGTGACTCAAAATTAAAAAAATTAATTAATTTTTTAAAAATAGAAAGAAAATTTGGGCAGAAATGCATCTGGACCGAGCATTAAACTATGGCTCCATGCCACCTAGGTGGGGAAAGATGTTTGTCCCTTCTGCCTTTTCTCTGTGGCAGTGCAGTGGCCACCACCTTTTTTAGAGCCTATTGGAGAGTTAGGTATGAGACTGCAGTGATGTGACACATGAGGCCTCACGGAATGGGGGGTGGAACAGGCCCCTCTCCCTGCCTGACAAGGCCCCGAGTTGCCACCCATGAATGGCTCCTGGATCCTGAACGGCCATAATCCCAGAGGTACACAGATCAATCTCGGAACCCAGCAGCTTTAGGGAGAAATCCCCCCAGACTTATTTATTACTAAAATATCAGAAACCAAAAATGCTCTTCATATCAGCAATAGAAAACAAAATATCTAATGATGTCTTTTGGGCAGGTCTGATTGTTGGGGAAAATTCCAAATAATAATGGCAAGTCTTCCATCCTTGTCAAGGGGAGTGCTAACCCTCTCTCCTCACCTATGCTGCCTCAGCCCAGGGATCCCTCTGCGCGTGGCCCGGCTGGCCCACCACTGCCATGAGCACCCCCAATAGTACTGTTCTAAATCAAGAAAACTACCTTCAAGGAAAACAAAATGTAAAAGAAAAGGTGATCTCAGAAGTAAAATGGGATATAGAACAACTGAAGAAGAAAGATAAAACTATAGACTATAAGATTGAAATTCTAGAGAAAGTAACTGCTACATATGAAGAAAAACACCACAGTCTGCCAGAGAAACTTGAAATGCTGAACCAAACACTTATGCAAATGCTTTTTCTTGCAGAGAAATTTGAGGCCAGGTTGCAAGGCTTCATGAGAAACAACTATGAAGTAAGATAAAGAATGTGTGTCATTCCCACAGTGCTGATCTAAGATCAAGAATGCTTCAAACTGTCAAGTTTTGAAAGACCATCCTTGTTGAATAAGGCTTTGGTCTGGTAGTACTGGTAGCCACAGTTCATTAGGAAATGACCTTTCTAATCCATGACATGAGTTAGCATTTCTGACACATAAATAACAGAAAGAATTGGAACAGTGTCTTCCTTAGGAAATCAGATGTTTAGCTAACCCAGTGTGCTTGCTTGTGAACATTGAATTAGGTTGTGTATTGCCCTTAATGGTCTGGAACCATAGCAGAGTGGGTAGGGTGTTTGCCTTGCATGCAGCTGACCCGGGTTTGATTCCTCCAATCCTCTTGGAGAGTCTGGCAAGTTATCAAGTGTATTCCACCCACACGGCAGAGCCTGGCAAGCTGTCCGTGGTGTATTTGATATGCCAAAAACAGTAACAAGTCTCACAATGGATATGTTACTGGTGCCCACTCAAGCAAATTGATGACCAATAGAACGACAGTGCTACAGATAGTGCGATAATGGGTCTGTTGTCGAAATATTGAATGTGATCAAAGTGGAGAGAGTAAGGTGGAAATCACCTGCCATATAGGTGGGGGGAGGTGTGGGATGGGGATATACTGGGGTTCTTGCTGGTGGAAAATGTGCACTGGTGAAGGGATGGGTATTTGATCATTGTATGACTGAGACTGAAACTGGAAAACTTTGAAACTGTTCTCATAGTGATTCAATAAATAAAATAATTAATTAATTAATTTAATAAAAAAGAAAATGCATTTGTTGCCATGGTGATTTTTATCCAAAACATTTGGAAAACACTGCTATAGAGAATATCAGAAAAATTATGATCTTCCTTAAGATTTATTCAGATTATACATTATACAAATACATTTTCCCATAAACGGATTACAAACAGGCTGTATTCATTCTATAAATAAATTATACAATCACTTGTATCACTTGTAATCCCGTTGATCTTTGATTTGTTCGAACAGGCACCAATAACATCTCCATTCGACCCTGTCACATGCTAGTGCAGCTAGTCACATGGTATCTGCTCGCTCCAGGAACAGGAAGAGCCTCAAACCGTTCCTTCAGGGTTTTGACAAAAAAGCCTGACCATCTTATAGGTGGGCAGCCATGAGGTCTTTTGATGTCCCTTAGAATCCAGTCCATAATAGCTCTAGTCCAGTGGTCGTCTCTAAATCGCATTACATGTCCAGACCATCTGATTTTTGACACCTTGGCAAACGAGACAGCATCCCTGATTCTTGATCATTGATGGAGGTTGGAACTCCAGATTCCTTCTCACACTTGAGTGAAACATGATAGTCCAAGCATAGCTCTTTCGATTGCTCTTTGGGATACCCGAATAGCGTGATCATCCTGTTTGTGTAGGGCCCAGGTCTCTGAGGCATATGTTAATGCAGGAAGAATGGTGGAGTCGAAAAGATGTGCCCAGAGTTGGAGGTTCTTTGTCCTCTGTTAAGTGTCCTCTGTCACTTCTTCGACACTCTTGAAGGCATTCCATGCTGCTCTCTTATTCCTGCGCAGTTCTGGTGCCAAGTCATTCCTCATGTTCAGTTCTCGACCTAGGTACACATAGCTGCTGCATTCAGAGATGTTCATTTTGTTGAGAGCAAATGGAACGTCAGGAATTAGTTCATTTTTCATGAATATTGTATTGGTGAGATTCAGCTGCAGTGTGACCTTTCCACACCCGTGGTCAAAGTCGGCCAGCATTTGTGCCACTTGGCTAATATTTGGTGTTATTAGAACGACATCATCAGTGATGCAGAGGTGGTGTAGTTGCTGACCATCTATCTTCATTCCCATTTCTTCCCATTCCAGTCATTGCATGACGTTCTCGAGGGTTGCACTGAAGAGTTTTGGTGAAATGGTATCACCCTGAGGGACTCCTCCCTTTACATCAATGATCACTTCCTTATAGAATGGTGAGATCCTGGTGGTGAATCCGTAATGCAGCTCCTCAGTATATCCTGATGTACTGAGTTTGAACACCCTGTTTGGCTAGGGCTTTGATGACCACTTCAGTCTCAACAGAATCTAAGGCCTTTAAATCAATAAACGTTAGACAGAGCGGCATCTTGAACTCTCACAAAGCTTCAATGAACTTGGTCACTGTGTGGATATGGTCGATTGTGCTGAATCCTTTTTAGAACACAGCTGCTCACATGGTTGTCCTTCACCTAGTGTTCTGCCTATTCTATTCAGGATGACTCAATGAACAACTTGTAGACAATGGACAACAGGCAGATTGGGTGATAGTTACCAATGTTGTGGATGTCTCCCTTCTTGTACAACAGAACAGTCCTGCTGGTTTTTCAATGGGATGGAACCTTGCATATGGACAAGTAGCGTGTGAAGAGCTGAGAAAGTGTATTGATGAGTACTGGCGGCAGATTCTTCAGGTGTTTGGGTGCTATACGTGTCTTTACCGATGAAATGGTGTGTCAGATTTCAGAAGGGAGGACGTCGGAAACGACATATACATCCTGTGGAATTTGGTATGTGGGCAGGTGGATGTGGCTGCCAAAAAGATCTGAGTAGAAGTCATGAATAATCCTCTCCATTGCCCTTCTGGAAGATGTGATAGATCCATCAGGATGTCAGAGGGCATTCATCTTGGTCTTATAGTTGGTGAAGGACAGGCGAGCATTGCTAATACTTTTCCCGGCTTCTGCCACATGGGCCAACACTGCTGCTCTTCTCTCTTTGAGGTCTTCCTTTATCACTTCTCTGCTCAGCTTTGCAAGTTCAGATGTTAGCTTGTGATTGCCTGAAGTTTGTGCCAAACCACGTTGGTGAATGAGCTCGAGAGTTTCCGAAAACAGACATCTATTTGTGGCTTTCCCACTCTCGGCATTTTTCGTGCAATCATGGAGGTGCTGAACCAGTCGATCGTATTCCTCGTTGATGTTGTCAATGACAGCATCTTCCCACATTGCTGCAATAGTGCCAAAGAACTCCCAGTTGGTGGTCATTCTGGGAGTTCTCTTCTTAAACTTAAACTTTGCAGACCTTTCTCCCCATTCTGTGAAGTAGAATTTTTCACAAAGGAGATGGTGGTCTGATCCCATTTGGAATTTTGGGACAACAGTGACATAGGTCAGGTAAAACCTTTGATTGAATTTGATGTGGTCAATTTCATTGTGGAACTGTCCACTGGGAGACTCCCATGTCCAACGTTTAGGTTCGGTTTTCTGGGACTGTGAGTTACCATGGATGGTCTGGGTTGACATGATGAACTCAGACAGTCTCTTACCCTGTTCGTTCCATTCTAGGCTATGAGTCCCACTATGGAGTTCTTCGGGCGACCTTCTCAGTCCTATCTTGGCATTAAAATCACTGACAATGATATTGTACAAGGTCTGGTCTTCTTTAAAGAACTTCTCCAGCTCCATGTAGAACTTCTCAATTTCTTCATCATAGTTGGATGTTGGCACATAGATGATGAAGATAGAAACTGCTGGCAGTGTGCCACATCTATTTAAGCGTAATCATCCAATTCGGGTTGTTAAGTATTTGAATGAATCAATGCTCATGGCCAAGTTCGTGTTAACAAGGACACCAACGCCATCAACGCCTCTGTTATTGCATGCTCTGAGGAACAGTTCTTCTCCAAGTGTCGAAAATGGCGTGATGAGATCCATGCCTTCTCATTTCGGTCAGACCAATGATGTCGTACTTGATCTTCTGTGCTTGCATCATGGTCCTCAATGGATGCTTCTGATGCACTTTAAAAATATTTGACTACCTGTTGGGGGCTGGAAACATAATTAATTAGTTAATTAATTAAATCTTTTACTACTTCCAATTTTTTTTTCGTTTTGGCAGTCTAGTTTGTCCCCAAGATTTTTTCAGCCTCTCTTTGCTCATCTGCCATATTGGAGGCTCTTTCGGTGACAGGTGAATGAGGCCAATTGTTGTTACTGTTGTTGGCATATCAAATACGCGACGGGTAGCTTGCTAGGCTCTACCGTGCAGGCTCAATACTCACGGTAGCTTGCCGGGCTCTCCGAGAGGGACGGAGGCTTTTCGGGCAGCCTCCAATCCCCCTTAGAGGTGTTACCATGGTTCACACTAAATTTGAACCCTATCAAATATGGTATGGAAATAATAGGTATTAAGTGTTTTATGGTGTGTCTGGAGTGCAACCTGGAAGGTGGCGGTGTCTGGGTAGTGGATGTAGTGGGGGTCGGCCAGTGAGGTTTTTATCTTGGGTAGGGCGGAGCGTCTGTGTTGGACCCCTCCCTCAGATGCCGGGGATTGGAGGAGACAGACAGAGGATCTTGTTTCCAGGTCTCGTTGAACCTAGAGCTAAAGTCGCAAAGTTCTGCTTACCTGGCTTTGCGGGGCTTCACTCGTGCATGAGGTTCGGCCCAAGTGTCCGGAGAGCAACCTGGAGGGTGGCGGTGTCTGGGTAGTGGATGTCAAGTGAAGCTCCATTTGCTCTATTTGCTCTCAATGGAATGAACATCTCAATAGAATGAACATCTCCAAATGCATCAGCTATGTGTACCTGGGTGGAAAAATCAACATGAGGAATGACTTGGTGCCAGAACTGCGCAGGAGGAAGAGAGCAGTATGGAATGCCTTCAAGAGCATCTAAGGGGTGGTTAAGAGAACGAAGAACCTCAGACTCTGGGCACATCTTTTTGATTCCACTGTTCTTCCTGCACTAACATATACCTCAGAGACCTGGGCCCTATGCAAGCAGGATGAGAATGCTATTAGGGTATCCCAAAGAGGAATCGAAAGAGCTATGCTGGGAATATCATGTCTCACTCAAGTGAGAGAAGGAATCCAGAGTTCTGACCTCCGTCAATGGTCAAAAATCAGGGATGCTGTCTCGTTTGCCAAGGCATCAAAAATCAGATGGGCCGGTCATGTAGTGCGATTCAGAGATGACTGCTGAACTAGAGCTGTTACAGACTGGATTCCACGGGACGTCAGAAGACCTCATGGCTGCCCACCAACTAGATGGCCAGATTTCTTCATCAAATCTTTGAGTGAACAATTTGAGGCTCTTTCTGTTCCTGGAGCGAGCAGATATCATTGGGGCTACACTAGCTCGAGACAGGGACAAATGGAGATGTTACTGGCGCCCACTTGAGCAAATCGAAGATCAACGGGACTACAAGTGACAAATGATACTACTTCCAAAAAATAAAATAAATATTTCTATGGGATCTGAGTAAGATGCAAGATGGCACCGACACCGCCCGAACCCCTTACACTCTCTAGAACCAGCTCACCATCTCGCCTTAGACAGTACGGCTCAACACGCCGGGCAGGGAACTTTTTGTGTGACCTTTGCTGGACATCGCTGGCTGTTTTGTAAAATTTGAATGGAGTGGCGTCAGCGGGGCACAGAAGGGCCATAGCCAGATCAAGTCACAGCGCCATCAGGCATGAAGCCAAGGCAGCAGTGCGCACAGTGGATCATCCACTACAGGGTGCTGTCCTCCAGCCACCGGTGACCTAGGTCTTGGCGTGGGTGTTCAATCTGGCACAGACCCTCTGTGACGGGGTCCTGCTCTGACAGCTGCTCAACAACCTTCAGGCGCACTCCATCAATCTCAAGGAGATCAACCCGAGGCCGCAGATGTCCCAGGTGCTGCCCAGAGATTCAGGCAGTGCATGCTTGTGGAACGTTACAACATGCCAGCCGACCAAAATAAAAGCTTACATTTGGTAGACTGGGAACACCCGTAAGTATGATTAAAGGTCACCCCAAGAGCCTCCATCCCTCTCAGAGAGCCTGGCAAGCTACTGAGGATATCCCACCCACATGGTAGAGCCTGGCAAGCTACCTATGATGTATTTGATATGCCAAAAACAGTAACAGTAACACAATAACGTGTTCTTTATGTCCCTGGAGTGAGCAGACGCCATTGGGCTGCACTGGCATTCGACAGGGACAAATGAAGACGTTACTGGTGCCCACTCGAGCAATCGATGAATGGTGGGATGATAATGATAGTACTACTTCCAAAACCAGTAAGTCTTTTATCGTTCCCAGTCAATCTGTGTCAACTTCCTATAAACTGCCCCATCATTCTTTTCTGATTCCCTGGCAGAAGGTAGAGAATTATGTTGCTTACTACCTCCCTATGCCACCCATTTTTCAGTTATTGTGTAAGACCTCATAGCATTTGTCCTAGTTTAATAAGTACCATTTAAGTGGCACTGGTAAGTGTGTATGTGTGTATGTATACATGCACATGTATACACACACACATAACTAAGAATTGACAATATTGTTCTTCCCGTAGCTTCTGTGAAAGTCCCTTTGTTTTATCATTTGACTATTGAAACTTACACTGAACACAGTAACAAGCAAAGATGCAGAGCTTGAATGACATTATCCTACAAATAAAAAAAAATATACTGAAGTGTAGAATGGGGGTGTGGGCGACTGGCGGGATGAAATAAGGGGGAAACCAGTTTATCTAAGATAAAGTTATGTAAATGGAGATAGCTTATAAATTTTATGGACATGTACTGACTTTAAAAAATTTCTTTTACTGTGTTTTCAGAGACTTTCAGTAAAAAAATCTTCTACATTGTGCATTGTTTTGTAGAATTATATTTACAGGAGTTCTTTGTGTCTAAGCACAAAGAGAGGAGAATGGACCCCTACCTACAGAAAGGGCCTGAAGGAAATCACTTGAACTTTACAGGCTCTTACAGAAATGCTTTCTTTTTAATCTGGTTAACCCTCAGCTAAGCCCAAACCAGAGAAAACTGAACCCACCCTCTAAGAGAAGATCCAGCAGGAACAAAGTTCAAAAAAAGAAGTTTTCAAAGAGGACCTCTTCAACTATACCCAATTAGCAACAACCGTAGCAACAGACTCTTATCTAGCTAGAAAGCCTCACATGGGAGTGGCTTGGAGAGCCCCTATAAAAGCCACCTGGAGCAAAGGAAGGATGCATATATGCTGCCCGAGCCCTGGTGCTTCTTTGTGCCCACGTGGCCAAGTACACGTGGTGCTCAAGTACATGTGTCACCCCACCCCCCCTCATGGGATGTATACTTTCTTATCTAATGCTGGGGTGTGTATGGGGGCTCTCTCTGTCCTTGGAGAAGCCCACATTCTCCATTTAGTGCATTACTCTCTCTCATTTTCCTTCCCTCCTCACCTTCAAAAAACCTCCAATAAAATCTGTTTTAAGTAAAACAGATTGCTTTGTTTTACATTGCTCGTCTACTCCTGTAATTCTTTTCTGCAAGGCAAGACAATAACCCAGTACCCCTGTGTAAGACCTAGGACTGACTTTCCTTTCCTGCAAAGAGTAAATCCTTGCTAGAATATGAGTCTGTGGCCCCCTGAGAAATTGGGTGGCATGGATCAACGCCCGTGTAGAAAGCCCAGTGGAGGTCAGGTGTGGCTTGGCAGCCACCTGGTGGGGCTGGTAGGGATCTGGCCCATGCCGAATGGGACCCGTTGAAGACTTTATCAGTCCTAGCCTTCTCAGCTGGGCAGCAGGGTATCAGAGGTGAATAGGGAGAAAGTGACCATCTCTCTCTCCTTGCTTCACATAAACCACCCATGGGGGTCCACCAATACCATAGGGAGCCAGCTGAAGGAACATATCCCTTTTTTTCTTCTTTATTTTATTTTATTAAAAATTATTTTAATGAATCACCATAAGGTACAGTTACAGACTTAGAGCTTCGTGATTATGTTTCAGTCAACCAATGTTCGAGTGCCTATCCCTCCACAAGTGCCCATTCTTTGACACCAATGTTCCCAGTATCTCTCCCGCCACCCCCTGTGGCAGATAAATTCCCCTCTTACTCTCTCTCTCCTTTTGGGTATTATTGGTTATAATATATTGGTTATAATATGGTTATATTATAGGTACTAAGCGGCCATCATGTTTGGTTCATAATCTACTTTCAGCATCTACCATCCCAAATGATCCCTCCAACAGTCATTTATCTAGTGGTCCCTTCTTCATCCCAGCTGCCTGTTCCCCAGAACTTGAGATTGGCTTCCAAACTGTGAAGCAATTCTTCTGGTCCTTGTCTCTATTATCCTTAGGTGTTAGTTTACCATTATGTTATTCTATACTCCACAAATGAGTGAAGTCATTCTATCTCTGTCCTTCTCTTTCTGGCTCATTTCACTTAGCATGACACTCTCCATATTGATCCACTTATATGCGAATTTCATGATTTTATCTTTCTTTTCTAACAGCTGCATAGTATTCCATTGTGTAGATGTACCAAGGTTTCTTTAACCAGTCATCTGTTCTTGGGCACTCAGGTTTTTTTTCCAGATTCAGGCTATTGCAAACAGTGCTCCAATGAACATACAAGTGCAGATGTCAGTTCTACTGTACTTTTTTTGCATCTCCGGGATATATTCCCAGAAGTGGTATTGCTGGGTCAAATGGGAGCTCAATTTCTAGTTTTTTGAGAAGTGTCCACACTGTTTTCCAAAAGGGCTGAACCAGTCAGCATTCCCACCAGCAGTGAAGGAGGGTTCCTTTCTCCCCGCATCCATGCCAACACCAGTTGCTTTTGTTCTTTTGGATGTGGGCCAGTCTCTGTGGTGTGAGATGTTATCTCATTGTTGTTTTGATCTGCATCTCCCTGATCATTAGTGAAGAAGAACATTTTTTCATGTGCCTTTGGCCATTTGGATTTCTTCTTTGAGAAAGTTTCTGTTCATTTCATCGCCCATTTTCTGATGCACGTCCCTTTGAGATAAAAATTCCAAGCTCTTTGGAGATGGAGAAGTTGATATAGGAACTGAGGCATCACCCAGAGAAGGTAGATCCTTCAGAAAAGGAGAAGCTACAGGAGATTCTGAACAGTCCTAATAATATGAAAGAACCAGCATGAATGCACGACTTTCCCTGTGACAAAGCCAGGAATAATTTTTATGTATGTAGAGAACTGCTGTCCAGTACAACTTGAAATTATGTATATAATGTTTTCCCAAAAACTATTCTCTTCTTTTTCCACTCTACAGAAGTCTGTGTGCTCTTTTGAATACATATCTTTCTTTCTCTACCTCTCTCTTTCCTCTTATTTCCCAAATAAATTTGTTTTATTTCACTATTTGTCTCCTGAATTTTTTTCTAAGGAAAAGCAACAAACTCCAAAAGCCCATACTAGATTTAAGACTGATCTTTCTTTCCTGCAAAGAGCGAGTCCTCACTTTAGCCCGAGTCCAGAGCTCCCCCAGGAAACCAGGTGTCAGGGATCATGTGCCACACTGTCCAGGACAAGTAGACTTCAGGAGAGTTTGATGGCTGCCATCTGAGGCTGGTGAAACTTAAGGTGTGTACTAGGAAGAGGCTCATCATAGACTTTCATAATTTCTAAATTTCCCAGGCACTTGGTCACGTAATCAAGCAGGGTAGAAAGAAAAATAGTGGATTTCTTTCTTCAGTCTGCCACACTCTTATTCCTCATTCACGTAAGTCATCTGAGGAATCGTACTCCTTTGCTGCTGAGTGTTGTATTGTTAGGGTTCGGTGTCGATAATTTCTCCCTCTCTGAAACTGCACAAAGAGTTCCACCAGTAATGCAACATACAAGTGGAGATTATTAAGCCAGCTAGCTAGGGTCAAGCTTCTAGGCATGCGGGCCCAAGCAAGACCCCGGACAAAGGAAAAGCCGCAAATTTTATATCGTTCATGCTTACATCATTGCCTGCACTTATGAATTTTAAAAAAACATAAGTGAAAATGCAAGTTTCATTATCCAGAAGAAAACATACTTTCAAATAGTAGAGTCATTTGCCTGCGTGCCTGGCTGTTGAGGCTGCTAAAATCTCAGGACTGGGACAAATGGAGATGCTACTGCTGCCCACTTGAGTAAATTGATAAACAACAGGATGACAGTGATACAGTGAATATTTGCCATTCTGTATGGACATAGTATTAGACACATTTAGGCTTATAGGGTGACTCTCCTGGGGACATCTCACCACAGACTCAGACTACAGTGCTCAGGCCAGATTAATCATTCCTAACCCTAGCAGGGTCCAAATCTAGTTATTACTTTTTGGATCATGACAGGATTTGTCCATGACCAAGCTCTTAACTTATAGTTAAGTATTATGGCACTTTGGCCTGGCCTATTTCGATGCCAGGGTTGCCCTGGGCCCATCCATTCCCTTGTCGGGACCCTGCTTTTGGGGATCTAGGAAGTAAGGGCAACTGAGGCTTAAGTCGAGAGAGCAGATGTCCAGGAGGTAATAGCATGTGGAGTGAATCAACTCCCAAGCCACAGGCTAGTCTTTTTAACTGTCTTCCTGTGTCCATACAAAAAAGTAACTGCTCTGAAGTAAATAACCATGCAAAGGACATCAAGGAGAAGAGAAAAACAGTATTGACAAGGCAGTAGAGTCTGATCAGGAGACAAAGGTAATTGACAGTTGGGGGGGTCAGGGGGGGGGGAAGCAATCAACTAACCCAAGCTCCCTGAGGCCAGGGAGGAAGGGCAAACCAATGTATTCCTACATGAAGTCATGCCATACCTGTAGAAACAAACAAACAAAAAGTTTGACTTGAGAGAGCTAGTATAAATCAGCTTATGCCCTTCCTTGTACATAGAAATTAAAGCCAGGAAGGTTGGGGCTAAGTTGTTTCCCAGAGTGATATAAGCTGGGAAGGCATGCTAGTATCTTATTTTTAGCAGAAATCAGTTGCCAGTGTAATGAAACATAAACTATCCATCAATTATGTTTAACATGCAAGTCAAATAATGGAAGCTGTTCATCAAAATAATTTTATAACTCCTTATAAAATAAATCAAGTTTTCAGTATATATATTTTTAAATCAATAGTTAAGACCCCTTCCACCAAAAATCCACCCACATGTCACTGTTTAAACTGGGAATGTGCCAGAAAAAGCAAGATGCAATTATAAAGAAAAGTGTTTACTAATTTATGATACTATGCAACTGAGCAACACCCTTTCTTTCAACTTCTGGAGAGAAGGGAGTAGAGGTCATGGTGGGTCTCTTGGTCACGTTTCCTTTCTTATTTTGGGGAGAGTTTTGATTACCATTTCAATTTCTTTGATAGTAATTGGTCTGTTCAGGTGCTCTATATCTTCTTGGCTTTGAGTTACGAGATGATAGGAACTGATGAATTTTTCCATTTTTTCTAGGTTCTCTTATTTCTTGGCATACAGATTTTCAAAGTAGTCCCTGATGATCCTTTGAATTTCTGTAGTATCTGTTGTGACATGCCTTCTTTGATTTCTAATTCGGCTTATTTCTTTCTTTGAGAGTCTTGTCAGTGGTTTGTTGATCTTGTTAATTTTTTCAAAGAACCAGCTCCTGGTTTCATTAATGTTTTTAATTGCTCTTTTAGATTTACATTGCTTAATATCTGTTCTAAATTTAAAAAATTTTCTTCCTTCTTCCTGCTTTGGACTCCTTTTGTTGTCTTCTTCTAGTTTCTTAAGATATGTGGTTGGGTTGATTATGTAGGCCTTTTCTTCTTTTCTGCATAGTTTTGAACTTTTCTCTTAAGTCTGCTTTTATTGTATCCCATAAGTTCTGGTAACTTGTGCCCTCATTCTTGTTTGTTTCCAGAAACCTTTGGATTTTCTCTCTGATGGAAAGAGAAACTTGGGCCCACTGTTTGTTCAGTAGTCAGCTGTTTTATTTTCATGTGTTTCATGTGTTTCTTCATTTTTGTTTGTGATTAACTTCAATTTTTCGTACATCATGGTTTGAGATTACTTGTCCTTTCTTAAATGCTTAGATTTATAATGCTATAAGGTGTGGGAAGTGTCATGAAAGTGCAGTCAAAGTATGAGTCTAAAAATGCTGCTTAATAATGTATGTAAAAATATGTCACATTAAGGAATTAAATATTTTTATTTAGAGATCACAAGCAAATTTAAATACCACTTAACAAAATGATAATACATTAGGAATTTACGTTTAATATCAAACTCCCAAGCAGTTAAATGTTCATCTATTCATTTTTTTTTGTAAATAACAGTGGTGTGAAGAGGAGTAAATTTTCAGAAAATATATTAAAAAGTAGAAGAGAATGTTAGTGGGGAGGGCAGCAGGGTGGTGTAGGGAGAAGGACGGACTGGAAACGTAAACCATGTCTCATGACCAAATTGCAATGCCTGAATATCAGCTGCTCCTCTTGAAAATTAGAATCCAGCTAGAAGTCAACTTAAAGAAATTTTAAGTTTTTGATCCTGCACAAAGAGAAATAGCTCAAATAAAGTTACTTCAGAATTTCAAATTCTAAGATAGTAGAAAACACATTATTTTGACTTCCATTATATAATATTGGTAGAAAATCTTACTGTGCAGGGGATCTTTCTAGCAAAATTTACCCTTACAGGAAACATGTAGCAAGGATGCTGGTGAGGTCTGGTAGGTGAGGGGGTTGTTATAGAAACTTCTTTGTGATTCTTACCCTCACCTTGCATCTCTCCTTAGAGGCTTGAAATCAATGTTGTGGTTCTAAGTGTTTAACAATTTTTAAACACTTGAATCCCTTGGAGAGCCTGCCTCAGCGCGGAGATGCCCCCCTCCCCGCCCCCTGCCCGCCGCGGCCCGGGGCTTCTCCTGAAGCCCCTGCCTGGCACCTTTCCGCCGCCGCCGTCGGATCCTGACCAATCTCCATCCTGCAGGTAAACAGGCAACCCCTTGGAGAGCCTGCCTCAGCGCGGAGAAGCCCCCCTCCCCGCCCCCTGCCCGCCGCGGCTCGGGGCTTCTCCTGAAGCCCCTGCCTGGCACCTTTCCGCCGCCGCCATCGGATCCTGACCAATCTCCATCCTGCAGGTAAACAGGCAACCCCTTGGAGAGCCTGCCTCAGCGCGGAGAAGCCCCCCTCCCCGCCCCCTGCCCGCCGCGGCTCGGGGCTTCTCCTGAAGCCCCTGCCTGGCACCTTTCCGCCGCCGCCATCGGATCCTGACCAATCTCCATCCTGCAGGTAAACAGGCAATCCCTTGGAGAGCCTGCCTCAGCGCGGAGGAGCCCCCCTCCCCGCCCCCTGCCCGCCGCGGCTCGGGGCTTCTCCTGAAGCCCCTGACTGGCACCTTTCCGCCGCCGCCGTCGGATCCTGACCAATCTCCATCCTGCAGGTTAACAGGCAATCCCTTGGAGAGCCTGCCTCAGCGCGGAGGAGCCCCCCTCCCCGCCCCCTGCCCGCCGCGGCTCGGGGCTTCTCCTGAAGCCCCTGCCTGGCACCTCTCCGCCGCCGCAGTCTGATCCTGACCAATCCCCACTCTGCTGCTTAGGGGCGTGTCCTCATCTCAGGGGGCGTGGCCTAAAAAGTGGGCGTGGCCTCTTTCCGGATCGGTGGCCGCTAACGCGGCCGCAGTTATTTTTTTTATTTTTTTTTTTACCATTCCATGCCTTCTCCTTTGGCCACAATTGATAGAATTCATTCCTTCAAAGAACTTCCTGAGGCCCTCCCTTTCCCCCACTTCCCGCTGCTGTCTTTGTCTCCCGAGTTTCTGAAGTCACTCCCTGCTCGCCCGCGCACCCCGTCTCCCAAACCGGCTTGTAACTGCGCACGTCCATCAGGTACGAGGACCATCCCTCGGCCACGCCCTCCCTTTCCCCCACTTCCCGCTGCCGTCTGCGTCTCCCGAGTTTCTGAAGTCACTCCCTGCTCGCCCGGCACACCCCGTCTCCCAAACCGGCTTGTAACTGCGCACGTCCCCCCCATCAACAGGAAGACACTGGGGGCGTGGCCTGTGTCTTAATGGGCGTGGTCTAAAGTGGGCGTGGCCTCCTCTCAGAGCGGCCAACGCTAACGCGGCCGCAGTTATTCTTTGCTACCTCAGCTCAATCCGTACTGTGTATTCCTTTGAAAACTCACTTTTGCGATCTCAAACATTTACGCAAAATAGCCATTAGCTTAGGCTGACAGTAGAAAAGCTATCAGTGAATAAGGGAAGTTTAGCACAACCGGAGCCCCTTCTTCCCACAAAAAGGAAGAGGAATAAATAACTACAAGGTTCCAACTCTGCACTTCCGTGACAATATGAAGAAACAGCGAAAATCCCCTCCACGAAGAGAGGGAGAAGAAAAGATACTAGAAACCTCAAAAGAGTCTCCCAACATCTACGACCTCTCAGATAAACAATTCAGAGAGGAAATATGGAGGAGAGTCGACCTACTCCAAGCAAATATGGAACAGACATCCAATAAATTAAGGGAGGAGATGAATCAAGCGCTGGAACGGTCTACCAAGAAAATACAGGAAGAAATGAGAGCAGAAATGAGAGCAGAAATTTCAAACCTTCGAACCGAAGTCTCACAAAATAAAGCAATCGGTAGATGAAATAAAAATCTCACTAGATGCCCTCAACAGCAGAATGACTACAGCCGAAGACAAAATCAGCGAGCTTGAGGATGAGCTGCAGAAAGCTTACAGACAGCAACAAATAATGGCCAAAGACCTCAAAATGGCTATAGAGCGAATCAGAGCCCTGGGGGATGACTTCAAGAGGAACAACATAAGAATCATTGGAGTACCAGAACCACAGGGAAGTAACCCCAATGAAAAAAACATAGTCAAAGACATCATCGCTAAGAAATTCCCAGAGCTGGAGAAGGCAGGCGTCCAGATACAAGAAGTCCGAAGAGTGCCAGCAAAAAGAGACCCAAATAAAAAGACTCCAAGGCATATCATAGTCAGAATGGCGGATGCTGTAGATAGAGACACAATTCTACAAGTAGCAAGGTCAAAGAGGGAAATCACATACAAAGGAGCACCCCTCAGATTTACGGCCGATCTGTCAGAAGAAACCCTCCGAGCCCGAAGACAATGGTGGGACATAGTGAAAAAACTCAACGAAATGAATGCCTCACCAAGAATACTCTATCCAGCTAAACTCTCACTCAAACTCGAAGGAACCATACACTATTTCTCGGATAAACAACAGCTCAGGAACTTCATAGACTCAAAACCAATCTTGAAAGAAGGTCTAAAGGGGCTACTGTAAGACAAGGAGGAGCCCCATAAGAACAACAAATCCCACAGAAAGATGACACAAAACCACATCACAATAATCTCTCTCAATGTCAATGGCCTAAATGCACCTATCAAAAGACACAGAGTGGCTAAATGGATCCGGAAATTAAACCCAACATTCTGTTGCCTGCAAGAAACACACCTGAACAAACAGAGTAAACATAGACTCAAAGTCAAAGGATGGAAAACAATCCTCCAAGCAAACAACCCCCTTAAAAAAGCTGGAGTGGCCATCCTGGTATCCGACAACATAGATTTCAGGATGAAAAAGATCAAAAGGGACAGCGAAGGTCATTTTCTGTTTATCAAGGGATATGTACAACAGGAAGAAATCACACTCTTAAACGTATATGCTCCTAACAAACGACCGGCTAAATATTTAAAACGACTCCTAACAGACTTCAAAGAGGACATCACTAACAGCACAATTGTAGTTGGAGACTTCAATATGGCCTTATCACCTCTAGATAGATCCACAAGAACAAAACTCAACAAGGAAACACTGACTCTGAATGAAGAAATGGAAGAGAGAGGCCTAATAGACCTATACAGGGCCTTACACCCCAAAAAGAAAGAATACACATTCTTTTCCAGTGCACATGGAACATTTTCAAAAATAGACCATGTACTGGGCCCCAGAACATACCTCAATAGAATCGGAAAAATAGAAATTGTATCAACCATCTTTTCAGACCACGATGCACTGAAGATAGAAGCTAACCACCCACAAATACGGAAAATCAAATCAAACACCTGGAAATTAAACAATTCCATGTTGAACAATGAGTGGGTCAAGAAGGAAATCAAGGAAGAAATCAAAAGATACTTAGAAACAAATGAGAATGAAGACACGAGCTACCAAAACCTATGGGACGCAGCTAAAGCCGTGTTAAGGGGAAAATTTATAGCTCTCCAAGCATTCCTCAGGAAGGAAGAAAGGATCCACATAGATAGCTTGACTTCACGACTCAAGACCCTAGAAAAGGACCAGAGAAAGGACCCCAAACAAGACCGAAGGAAAGAAATAATAAAAATTAGAGCAGAAATTAATGACATCGAAACCAAAAAAACAATCCGAAAGATCAATGAAACAAAGAGTTGGTTCTTTGAGAAAATAAATAAGATTGATAAACCGCTAGCAAGTCTCACAAAGAAAGAAAGAGAGAAAACTCTAATAAATCGAATCAGAAATGAAAAGGGGGACATCATAACAGAAACCAGTGAGATTCAAAAGATCATTAGAGACTACTTTGAAAGTCTTTACGCCACAAAAAAGGAGAACCTAAAAGAAATGGATGGATTCCTTGATTCCTATAATCTCCCAACACTGAAGAAAGAAGACCTGGAATACCTGAATAGACCCATCAATGTTAAGGAAATTGAAACGGTAATCAAAAACCTCCCCAAAAACAAAAGCCCAGGCCCAGATGGTTTCACTGGCGAATTCTTCCAAACATTTAAAGAAGACCTATTGCCTGTTTTCCTCAAACTTTTCCAGGAAATTGAAAAAACAGGAACTCTCCCAAACAGGTTCTATGAAGCACATATCTCCCTAATACCAAAAGCAAACAAAGACACCACTAAGAAAGAAAATTACAGACCAATTTCCCTGATGAACACCGATGCGAAGATCCTCAACAAAATACTAGCAAATAGGATCCAACAACTCATCAAAAAGATCATACATCACGACCAAGTGGGATTCATCCCAGGGATGCAAGGATGGTTTAACATTCGGAAATCAATCAACATAATCCAGCATATCAACAAAAGTAAAGATAAAAACCATATGATCATATCAATAGATGCAGAGAAAGCATTTGACAAGATCCAGCATCCTTTCATGATGAAAACCCTCGCCAAAATGGGGTTTGGAGGAACTTTCCTCAAGATAGTCGAAGCCATCTATCACAAGCCTACGGCAAGCATTATCCTCAACGGGGAAAAACTAAGGGCCTTTCCTCTGAGATCAGGCACAAGACAAGGATGCCCACTCTCACCACTCCTCTTCAATATAGTACTGGAAGTACTTGCGATAGCTATTAGACAAGAAAAAGAGATTAAGGGCATCCAGATAGGAAGGGAAGAAATCAAACTCTCACTATTTGCAGACGACATGATACTATATCTAGAGAAGCCTAAAACCTCTACTAAGAAACTCTTAGAAACAATAGATTTATACAGTAAAGTTGCAGGCTACAAAATCAATACCCAAAAATCCATGGCCTTCATATATGCAAACAATGAGGCAGAGGAAAGGGACATGAAAAAAGCAATCCCATTCACAATCGTGCCCCAGAAAATCAGGTACCTCGGAATCAGCTTAACCAAGGAAGTAAAAGACCTTTACAAAGAAAACTACATAATGCTACTCCATGAAATCAAAGAGGACATGAGGAAATGGAAACATATACCCTGCTCGTGGATAGGGAGAATCAATGTTGTCAAAATGGCAATACTCCCTAAAGCATTATACAGATTCAATGCGATCCCTATAAGTATACCCATGACATTCTTCAAAGAAATGGATCAAGCAATCCTAAAATTCATATGGAATAACAAACGTCCAAGGATAGCTAAAACAATTCTTGGGAAAAAGATGATGGGAGGCATCACCATCCCCAACCTCAAACTTTACTACAAAGCAGTAACAATTAAAACAGCATGGTACTGGAACAAAGGCAGAGCCGTAGACCAATGGAACAGGGTGGAATATCCCTACACACAACCCCAAATGTATGACCATCTAATCTTTGATAAGGGAGCAAGAGATGTGAAGTGGAGCAAGGAAAGCCTCTTTAACAAATGGTGCTGGCACAACTGGACAACCACATGCAAAAAAATGGGTTTAGACCTTGACCTGACACCATGCACAAAAGTCAGATAAAAATGGATTAAAGACCTCAACATTAGACCACAAACCATAAGGTACATTGAAGACAAGGTCGGCGAAACCCTCCACGATATTGAAGATAAAGGTATCTTCAAAGGTGACACGGAACTAAGCAATCTAGTAAAAACAGAGATCAACAAATGGGACTACATTAAACTAAAAAGCTTCTGCACCGCAAGAGATACAGTGACCAGAATACAAAGACTATCCACAGAATGGGAAAGGATATTTACACAATACCCATCAGATAAGGGGTTGATATCAATGGTATATAAAGCACTGGTTGAACTCTACAAGAAGAAAACATCCAACCCCATCAAAAAATGGGGCGAAGAAATGAACAGAAACTTTACCAAGGAAGAAATACGAATGGCCAAAAGGCACATGAAAAAGTGCTCTGCATCACTAATCATCAGAGAGATGCAGATCAAAACAACTTTGAGATACCACCTCACACCACAGAGACTAGCACACATCCAAAAGAACAAAAGCAACCGCTGTTGGAGAGGATGTGGGGAGAAAGGGACCCTTCTTCACTGCTGGTGGGAATGCCGACTGGTTCAGCCCTTCTGGAAAACAATTTGGACGACTCTCAAAAAATTAGATATTGAATTCCCATTTGACCCAGCAATACCACTGCTGGGAATATATCCCAGAGAGGCAAAAAAGTACAATCGAAACAACATCTGCACATGTATGTTCATCGCAGCACTGTTTACAATAGCCAGAATCTGGAAAAAACCCGAATGCCCCAGAACGGATGACTGGTTGAGGAAACTTTGGTACATCTATACAATGGAATACTATGCAGCTGTTAGAAAAAAGGAGGTCAAGAATTTTGTAGTCAAGTGGATGGGCATGAAAAGTTTCATGCTGAGTGAAATGAGTCAGAAAGAGAGAGACAGACATAGAAAGATTGCACTCATCTATGGTATATAGAATAACAGAGTGGGAGACTAACACCCAAGAACTGTAGAAATAAGTACCAGGAGGTTGACTCCATGGCTTCGAGGCTGGCCTCACGTTCCGGGGAAAGGTCAACTCAGAGAAGCGATCACCAACTACATTGTAGTCGAAGGCCATGTGGGGGAAGGGAGTTGCGGGCTGAATGAGGGCTAGAGACTGAGCACAGCGGCCACTCAACACCTTTATTGCAGGCCACAACAGCTAATTGGAGAGAGAAAACAGAAGGGAATGCCTTGCCACAGTGGCAGGGTGGGGTGGGGGGGAGATGGGATTGGGGAGGGTGGGAGGGACACTGGGTTTACGGGTGGTGGAGAATGGGCACTGGTGAAGGGATGGGTTCCAAACTTTGTGTGAGGGAAGTATAAGCACAAAAGTGTATAAATTTGTAACTGTACCCTCACGGTGATTCTCTAATTAAGAATAAATAAATTTAAAAAAAAATTTTTAAACACTTAAACAGTTTTCCAGGGGGACAGGGTTTGTGGTGTCATAATTTGTCAATACGTGGGGCAAATACTCCCATCAGATCTAGTTACAAGTTACTGAGTTGGGGAAAGATGTGCACAAGCATTTGCTCCAAGTCAGTGTGAGCCAGCACCCCCCAGACCACTGCCTCATATACAGGGAATTCTTCAGAGAAGCTCTTTCCAGAGCAGGTTGTCAGAATATTCTTCTCTCCTCTCCTCTCCCCTCCCCTGTCCTCTCCCCTCCCCTCTCCTCCCCTTCTCTCCCTCCCCTCCGCTCTCCTCCCCTCCCCTCCTTTTTCCTCTCCCTCTTTTCCTTTTTTTTTTTTGGTTTTTTGGGTCACACCCGGTGATGCACAGGGGTTACTCCTGGCTCATGCACTAAGGAATCACTCCTGGTGGTGCTCGGGGGACCATATGGGATGCTGGGATTCGAACCCGGGTCGGCCGTGTGCAAGGCAAACGCCCTACCCGCTGTGCTATTGCTCCAACCCCCCTCCTTTCCTTTTTTCTTTCCTTTTTTTTCTTTCATTTTTTTCCTTTCCTTTCCTTTCCTTTCCTTTCCTTTCCTTTCCTTTCCTTTCCTTTCCTTTCCTTTCCTTTCCTTTCCTTTCCTTTCCTTTCCTTTCCTTTCCTTTCCTTTCCTTTCCTTTCCTTTCCTTTCCTTTCCTTTCCTTTCCTTTCCTTTCCTTTCCTTTCCTTTTTTCTTCTTTCTATCTTGTTTGCTTGTTTTTGTTGTTGTTGTTTTGGGGCCACACCTAGAGATACACAGGGGTTATTACTGGCTCTGCACTCATGAATTACTGGCAGTGCTCAGGAGACTTATATACACTCAGGAATTACTCCTGGCGATGCACAGTGGACCATACAAGATAAAGAGGATCAAGCCCATGGGGGTCGGCTGTGTGCAAAGCAGTCATCATACCTTTTGTACTCTCTCTCCTGTCCCTATCAGGATTTTATTGATATAACCTAAATGCCTCTGTATTAGTTATGAGCAGTGAGGTTATCTCTGTAATCATAACAGATTAATCCTGAACTCACCATGCCTCAAAATAGCAAAAGTTAATGCTTTACTCATAATAGGTACCCAGTGCAGGAGTATATAATGTGCTTATAATGGACATTCAGGTGTCAGTCTGAGGGTACTTCCTTCAAATGGAAAGTGATTGTGATAGTGTAGGAGAACCTAGAGACATGGATGTTGGCTTTTAACATCTTAGTTTACATTTCATTAGTTAGAGCAAATCTGGTGACCACAGCTAAATGTGAGGGATTTGGCAAGGAGGAGGAGGCAGGTGGATGATGTGGTGAAAAGCACTGTCTCTCCTCACCCATGATAGTCTCAGCAGCTATCACACTTTTTCGATAGGACAAAGCACATTCAGAAAATAAAGTGGAGTTAAGGAGAAATAAAACAACTTGCCCTGATTGCATTGAGAAAAAGAAACATCAAGTGATAATTCCTCTTTTGTTTGTTTGTTTGTGGGGTGGGTTGGGACAAACTCAGCAGATGTTCAAGGCTTCCTCCTGCCTCTGCTTAGGGCTCACTCCTGGTGGTGCTCAAGGTACCATATGTGGTGCTGGGATTGAGCAAGTGTTGGCCACATGCAAAGCAAGCACCAAAACAACTATACTGTTATCTGGCCCAAGTGATAATTCTGTAACTGTCACTTCATGTTAATTTTACAAATCAATTGTTCTTCTTTGACCAGGAAGGAGATTTACCGTTCAACAGAAATCCCAAATGGTGTTGCTCTGATGCTCTTTGATACACTTGAGAAATGCTGCAAGTTATTATGACTGTTCTTATCTAAACTATCAATTAGCAATTTGAGGGTTGTTCTACTAGACCCTAGAAGGCCCAGCGCCTTTGCTAACATCATAGTGCTTTCTTGAGAGATGGCAGCTCCTTTAAGCCTTTTCCTCTTTGAGACAAGGGAAGTCTTGGACAGGGCACTGTGGGTTTCCAAAAACTCTTGCTTAAATTCACAGTATTTCATTTCACATTAACAGGTCAGTGATTTCTGCCAGTGAGAATCAGATGTGGAAGCTCCCTCGAGGGCATATTACAAAGGAAAGGGCAGCGGGTCCTCAAATTCTTCCATTTCTTCCCATATTTCCTTCCTGATTAGACACATCATCTTAAAGACCTCTATTCTGAAAGTAAATAGCTAAGAGTCTAGGGCTGAAATGTAAATGAACAAGAAGAGGTTTCGGACAAATGTGCTTTTGATCCCAGCCCCAGCTGTCATGACTTTCAACAATCATGGTGGCATTTAAAGGAGTCTCATTTTTTAGAGTCTTTATCTCCTCTGCTACAAACTAATGGAGTTTGGTCAGAACAACCATTTTCCGACTTCCATTGCAACACCTTCAGGGATTGATTTGCATAAGGGAAAGTAGGTTAATGGAAGGCCCCTGCCCTTCATTCTGATTTTCAACCCTACAGATACTGTGTTTCGTTCAAGTATGGTATATCTAGAGCAGAAGTGCCATTCCTTCCTGCATTAAGGTAAAAAATCAAATTCTCCATTTTTAGGTTTAAAAGCCAATCTGATGACCTGAGACAGCCAGAGCAAACGGTGTGGACTGCTAACTAATGCTCTGGACCTGAGAAGCAAAGGTGTCTGATGCTTCGTGCGTGTAGCACTCTGCTGGGGCGCTTGTTTCCTCCTAGAGACAATCGCTTTATAACTGCAGCCCTGAGTCCACGCTCGCCATGTCACTCTGCTGGCACGTTACAAAGAAACTCAGCTTCGGCAAGCAGCATGCAGAGCACTGGGTCATAGGGCTTCCCTGAAATGAAGGTAACAGACCACAGCCTGTGCAGAAAGTCTGTGGTTTGGAATATTTCCACCGAATATCAAATCGTACAAGAATTTTCACTCATCTTCATCCCGGAGGTCACAACACGACTCTGCTCTAATGAATTCTTTATATTGGCAACTCTTCTGTTTTTCTCCCTTCCTCTCCTGGTTCCTCACTTCCACCTCGGCCCCCCTCCTTGCTGCGCCAGTCTGTGCGGGAACATGTGGTAATACTTTTCCTTGATTTAGGCCTCGAATTGGTCTACACCTGTGTAGGCCTTCAAGTAACGGCTCAGCAGGCTTCCTGGGGAGGTCATGCTCCAGGAGTGCTCCGTGCACACAGGGCCCCTTACTCCCCGCCACAGGCCTGCCAGCACCTCACCTCCTCCTTTCCTCCAGACAGACAGACACCTCCAGATGTTGCTCCCGATGTGCGGGCTTACTTTTGAGGCTTTCTGGTTTGCAGTCATTAGAGTGTGATAGCCTCGGCCCTTCTTCGGGAAGC
Source organism: Sorex araneus (assembly GCF_027595985.1). Classification (NCBI taxonomy): domain Eukaryota; kingdom Metazoa; phylum Chordata; class Mammalia; order Eulipotyphla; family Soricidae; genus Sorex; species Sorex araneus. The sequence goes on along the minus strand of NC_073304.1, from coordinate 147,432,829 downwards.
AGAGGATTAACATGTCAAAGGCTGCAGCCTGAAAAGGGAAAGAACAAATAAATGAAAATGAAGAGTGAGAGAAAAAAAACAATAAGAAAGACATATGCTAGAAACTGTCAAGTTTTGTGATTCTGACAATCTTGTGAGGTTGATATTGTTTGTATCTTTTAAATTAAAAAAAATTAAAACCTGAGGTTTGAGGAAGTCAGGTGATATGCTCATGTTCACAGAAAGTTGTAGAAAGTGGTAGAAAGCGGTAGATGATGGAAGGACAAACCTTTATTGCAAGCCTGCTGTCCTTTCTGATTGATTACAAGTCATGGACATGGTTTATTTGTTCCGGGAGTTAGCTGCTACCACACAGCTATGAACCCAGGTGCTGAGCTAGGTGTCCTACAGACATTGTCTCATTTTCACAATAACCCAGAAACAGAGGCTTAGTGTAGCCACTTTGCAAATTGTACGGACATGGGACCATTAAGATTACATTGCTCAAGGTGAGAGAGATAATACAGTGGCTAAGGCACTTGCCTTGCATTGTGACCAACCCAGGCTCTATCCTTAGCACCACATACCCCGAGCACAGAGCCAGGAGTAAGCCCTGAGCACAGGTTTGACCAAAAATCAAAGTCAGGTGTGACCCAAAAACAAACAAAAAGGTTACATTTCCCAAAGTCACATAGCCAAGAGTATGTAAAATCTTAATGCACTGTCTCAATTTTTTTGTTTTCCATGGATTTCCATGATAAAGAAATATGGATTGCTGCTCTGTTTTCAGTATCTAAGTGACTCCTCTCGCAACACACTAGGTCCATCATGCTCTGTTTCCTGCCTACCATTTTTCCTCCTAAAGATAACTATTTTTTATTCCTCAAACTATTCCAACCCTAAATATACCATATAATCTTGCTCCTTATTTCCATCTCTTCTCTTACCTCCTACAATTCTCAACTTTTAACCCTTTTGTAGAAGTTTCACCCAACATTCCACCATCAACCACCTGGTTACAAAATTAGTTTAAATTACCATTGCTCTTCTATAGCTGCATTTCACAATTTTAAACCAAAAACACTGACAATACCATTGTGTGTAATTCATCATGTTCACAATCACCACCACCAGATCCTACCATCCTTAAAGGTAGACATATTTTATGTAAATTTGTATCTCCACCAATTTTACATATTACCTAAAACAAACTGAAGGTCAGAAAGTTTATTGACTGAATGAATTTAATAAAAGAGAAAAGAGGCAAGTTCGCGAGAGGGAAGAGAAAAGAAAAGATGAGATTGGAACGCAAGAGAAACAGAGTAATAAGATGCTAAGGAATGAATCAGGACTTTTCAGTTTCAAAATAGGTAAGAGTTTTAGTATTCTAGGATGCTCCATGCCCCATCAAAGATATGTCTACCCTCATTCTCTCCTCTATTTTTCCTAAAGTATTGAGATACTCACCCTATGCTACAAACTTAAAGGAGCCCACTGCTCCTGTCATGCTGAGGACTAGATAGATAGATAAAGGAGGGGGGCTGAGTGAGTAGTTTATGTGCCCTTCCTACCCAGAGTGATGTGATAAAGGCAGAATGCTCTCCTGGCAGGAGTCCTGTATCTGCTCTATCTCTGCTTCCACTCCTGGAAGAATCTCTCCTTGAGAAAGCCCTTCACAATTATGTTTGTCCTGAAAATGAATACTCTCAGATATGTAAAAGTCTAACTCAAATAGATCAAGATAGTTAGGCACCTGACAAAGACTGTTTTGTTCCCCTTCTGATGATCACTAGGACAGTCGAGGCTGTCAGTCCATGAGACTGTGAGCCTGCTGACTCCTGACTTTCTCTCTCTAATTTGTGTTTCCTTTCTTAATTCTCATGGAATCCCTGATTCAGTCCTGTTCACCCAGTACTGGTCCACAGCACTGTCACATCACTAAGTAGCTCTTTTCTAGACACTTTCAGAGTTCTCAGAAGGTGTCTTTGTGTAGTAAGTTATAGAAGTTTATCTAATAAAATAAAATAAAAAACCAACCAGAGCATGGTTTTGTTAAATGAAAATGGCATTCAATACCCATTACAAATAAATACAGTCAAAAATACTTTGAAAACAGAAAAAAATGGTCTAATACAACTTTTTTCACTTTAGATTATTTGTAGGATATATTTTTCTATAATCTATTGAATTATGGAAACTCTTCCTTGAATAAAATCAAATCAGGTTATTCTGATTTGATATTCTGATTTTGTCAGTGTTATTCTGATTCAAGAATTTGAATTTGTTATTCAAATTCTGATTCGATTAGTGTTATTCTGATCTGATTGGATATTAAACTGTTCGTTAAAATTAATTACATATTTTCAAATAAAAGTAACATTATTTATATATAATGTGCAAGAGAAATCAAATAATTAAAATAATGGTTGAATAATTAAAATAATTCATATTCTTATCATTCACTGATAATCACTCTTATTTTGTTATGTATACCTCCCTTTAATCTACGCACATAGAATTACATTAGAGTTACTAATGTCTCATAAATGTAAGCCACTACTGTTCTGAGTAAACATTACATATAGGTAAGTTTAACCCTCAGAACAATCTCACATGGCGCTGGAGAGATACTATAGCAGGTAAGTCACCTGCTTTGCACACAGCTGACCCAGGTTCAATCCCCAACATCCCATATGGTTCCCCAAGCACTGCCAGAAGTGATTCCTGAGTGCAAAGTCAGGAGTTACTCCTAGCACCTTCAGATGTGATCCCAAAACATACAAACAAAAAATGGTCTCACATCTTCACTTAGTGTATGGGACACTGAATCACAGAGAGGTCGTCTTGCCCAAGATTGAACTTATATTATATCTGGGTTTTAATCAAAGCAGCTAACTCCTGAAAATATATTTCTAACACCTCAGATCTGCTGCTTTACATATCCACACAAACTTGAAATAAACCTGAAATTACTATTAGTAACTTGGATATAGTTAAATACCTTGAAGAAGTTCATGTAATTTAATACTCTTCTGAAACATTTTTAACTGGTGCACAGTATTTTTATTATATGGGTACTATTATTAAAACTAATTAATTTCATTTTCCTAAGAATTTAGACTTTTTTTCAATCTACACACTGTGGTGCACATCAGACCTGATGTTTTGCTTATAGCACAGAATTGAAATCACTGGTCCGAAAGGCAAGAAATGTACACAGAGCCACCACTCAGGCCCTCCAAAATAAAGAGAATGTTTCTCAGCAGTGGACATTGGTTAAGAATCGAAGTAGAACAGCTTACTTTGCCCTCTGGGGTTTTTCTGCCAAGTTCTTCCCTCTTCTTAGAGATAGCCATAATAAATGGAGAAAAATATCATGCTAATCCAGGTATGTGCTATTGTCAAATATTGTCAGATACTTCTTAAACCAGTGCCACCACCTGCTGTCCAGGCTCATGTCTTGCTCAGCCCATCTCTGTCAATGCCACATGAGATTGAGCCATCATTTGCAGGCCAGCAGTTGGTCTCACCAACACAGAGGCCAAATTTCATTTGGAATTTCTACAATAGGAACAGCAGCAGGGAAGAGGAGGTGTAGAAAGTTCCTGGAAGAGTGATATGAGACTGATCCCTACATGCAAACCTACTCTATTCACCTACATAGTATCTCCATTAGGGATTCAGAGAGAGGAGGAGCAAAGCCACTCTTTAGAAGATTGTCTAATACATGGGATATTATATTAGAAGATGTTCTCATACTCAGTATGCTGAAACCAAGTCAAAAGATTCAAAGGAAAAAAATAGAGATAAGCAGCAAGTCACGCCTTATGTGTTTTGAAGAGATGAATGGAAATGGGTGAAAAGCCCTCTAAAAGTTAATTAAAATGATGTCACTTTACAAAGAACTTGTAAATATAATAGTAAACAGAGGAGGTGGCTGACATTCACTGAGTTTTGCGTTAAACCAGTCTGTCATAAATTTCAGAGCCTCATCATCTGGACACCACATATGGGATGATGAGCAGCTCTCTGACTCATTCAAGCAAGTTTTATTGAATCCCTAAAACTAAGTAAAATTTCCCAAGCAAGTCATAGTTTATAAAACTTTTTTCAAACACATTATCATGTCTTTTTCTTCCAACAATCCTGTGAGGCAAATATTGTCACTTAATTTCTATTTGAGTAACTGAGGCTATTCAAAGTTAAGTAAGTCACCTAAGATAACACAGTGTGATAGTAAATTTTATGTGACAATTTGATTGGGTCACTGGGTGGTCAGATTCTTAAACATCATTTCCTGATTTATCTATAAGGGTTTTTTTTAAGATTTTATTACTGAATCACTGTGAGATAGACCCTTACAAAGCTCTCCATTATTAAGTTTCACAGTTTTCCAACACCCATACCTTCACCAGAGTATGTTCTCAGCACCAGTGTCCCTGGTTTTCCTTCCACTAATTCCACCTCCAGCCCACCTCTATGGTAGGCAATTTTCTTCTCTCTCTTTCTCTTTTTCTCTCTCTTTCTCTCTCCCTCTCTATCTCTCTCTGTTTCTTGTGGAAGAAATATTTAAATCTGTAGACAGAAGTAAAGCACAACATATGCCCCATTATGTGTGTGGCTCATTCAATGTGCTGGAGACGAAATAGCACCAAAAACAAAGGAAGGGGAAAGTTCTCTGCCTGATTGAACTGGGACATTGATTTTTCTGCCATCAGACTGTAATAATCACCATTTGTTCTGATTTCAGGTCTTTGGACTTGAACTCGGTCTGCACAAGGTAGATAATAGGATTTCTCAACCTCCATAAATGTGTACATCAACTCCTTTAATGAATTACATTGACTATATCCTTTTAGTTCTATTTCTCTGGAAAACACCAACATCCTTGACTCCTTTGGTACTAAGAGCAAGATCCGTGGTCAAGGCAAAATTGGAAGAAGGGAGATAATGCCTACAAGTCTTGTGAGTGGAAAAACTGCTTTTCATGTGCTCAGAACCAAGACCCCAGCCCTTTTTAACCTCAGAGAACAAACCCTGAGTTATACTGTGTGTCTAATAGTGATGCAGGTGATGCAGAATAAATGGTGGCAGGTCTCTGTGTTTGTTTGCGATTCCCAGGTTATTTAATATTTTCAACGATGAAAATATTGAATAACAAAGATACTCAGATTCAGAGTTGAAAAGTAGAAAAGTGTATTGGAAAGTAAAAGAGAAATGAAAACGAGTTTCCCAAGTAGGGAGGAACTTAGTGTAGGACTAAGTTAAAAGTGAAAAAACTAAAGCTGTCAGAAAAGAGCAACACAGAACAATATGCCACAGAGATGCCTCCAGACCCCACCTCCTGCTGTCTCACTCTGGGCAACCCAGAGTGTAATGGGTGAGCTCCCTTCCCTGCCCCAACTGAGTCCTGGCAGCAAAAAACCTCCAAAACTCAAGTGTTGCCACACTCACAGCTGCTCTCCACAGTCTCGGAAGCCTCACCCATGAGTGAATCTGCTGGAAATCCCAAGTACACGTGACTGAAATCTCCAGGTTCACACTAGTTGGGAATGGGCAACCGCCCCCATTTCCCTGTCTTCTGGCAGCCTGGAAACAACATCCAGGAGCTGCCTCTGGCACCATCTAAGCTCCTTACCGGCCATGGTCCAGAAATGCACAAAAAAGTCTTTCGGAAGACATCAACACAGAATGATGTGCTGCAGAGATGTCTCCGAACCCCAGAGTCACCATCCAGTTAAAAAAAAATTAAATTAACCTCGGCTGTATAACTGTATTTAAAATTTTTGAATACCTGAAGTGGGCGGCTGCATTTGTAACTACGCAACATTTAATATGTTGGTAATCTCTTATACAAGTGTTACTGGTTCCAGGGTGAGATACAACAATCTTCACACACTTTCCTCTAAGTAAGATTGTTTAGATCATTTTTAGTGGATTATTTATAACAAGCAATACAAAATAAATTATTAGATACTGCTTTGGGGGGAGGGTTTGGGGGTCTGGGTGGAAATATTCAAAATATGGTGGTGGGTAGGTGAAATGGCGATGGGATTGGTGTTGGAATATTAAATGTAACAAATTATTGTGAACAACTTTTAAAAATAAAATAAAATTTAAAAAATAAGTTAAAAGTAAAAGTTTTGTGTAGGCCTTTTTTAAAATTTTTATTTTATTAGTGAATCACAGTGAGACAAAGTTACAGACTTACAGGTTTTCATGCTTACATTTCAGTCATACAATGATCGAGTGCCCATCCCTCCACCAGTGCCTATTTTCCACCACCAATGGTCCCAGCATCCCTCCCACCACCTCCACCCGGTCCCCTTCACCCCACCCTGCCTCTGTGGCAGGACATTCCCATTTGCTCACTCTCTCTTTTTGGGTGTTTTGTTTTGCTACAGAGGTATTAAATTGGCATCTTGTTTGGTCTATAGTCTATTTTCAGCCTGTATCTCCCATCCCTAGTGGACCTAGCTAGCACCCTTTGCTTGGTGATCCCTTCTCTATCAGAGCTGCTTCTTCACGTAGTGTGTGAGGTCAGCTTCCAGGCTGTGGAGTACTCCTCTTGATACTTATCTCTACTATTCCTGGGTATTAGTCTCCCATTCTGTTACTTTATATTCCACAGATGAATGCAATCTTTCTATGTTTGTCCCTCTCTTTCTGACTCATTTCATTTAACATGATACTTTCCATGTTGATCCACCTATATGCAAAGTTCATGACTTTATCTTTTCTAACAGCTGCATAGTATTCCATTGTGTAAATGTACCAAAGTTTCTTTAGCCAGTCATCTGTTCTTGGGCACTCGAGTTTTTTCCAGATTCTGGCTATTTTGAGCAGTGCTGCAATGAACATATAGGTGCAGATGTCACTTTTACTATACTTTTTTGCATCTCCAGGATATATTCCCAGAAGTGGTAATGCTGGGTCAAATGGGAGCTCAATTTCTAATTTTTTGAGAAGTGTCCATACTGTTTTCCAAAAGGGCTGAACCAGTTGGCATTCCCACCAGCAGTGAAGGAGAGTTCTTTCTCCCCACATCCATGCCAACACCATTCACTTTTGTTCTTTTGGATGTGGGCCGGTCTCTGTGGTGTGAGATGGTATCTCATTGTTGTTTTGATCTGCATCTTCCTGATGATTAGTGATGAGGAACATTTTTTCATGTGTCTTTTAGCCACTCGGATTTCTTCCTTGAGAAAGTTTCTGTTCATTTCTTTGGCCCATTTTCTGATGGGGTTGGATGTTTTCTTCTTGTGAAGTTTAACCAGTGCCTTGTAAATCCTTGATATCAACCCCTTATCCAATGGGTATTGGGTGAATATCCTTTCCCATTCTATAGACTGTCTTTGTATCCTGGTCATTGCATCTTTTGAGGTACAGAAGCTTCTAAGTTTAAGATAGTCCCATTTGTTTATCTCTGTTTCCACTTGCCTGGTCAGTGGCAAGTCCTCTTTTAAGATACCTGTTGTCCTTTGCATTTCTTATCAATGGACAAATATTCCAGAAAATGGAAGGAATCTCCAGAGTGGTCAGTCTGGTTTCACCCTTTCTGGCCATTTGCCTCTAATTTAGTCTCCCTGTGATCCTGAGCTCTGGGGCAGAATTTAATGATACATGATTGTTAACTCCTATTTATCGGAAAAACCCAGGAATTTTCAGGAAGTCAAAAATATAGGATGGGCCATCCAAAAGTAAGACTGCTCACAGCAGCTGGCAAGGGTAAACTGAGGCTTCCTCTTTCATTACACAGTGGGTAGGGTGATTACTTTGCATACAACTGACCCATGTTGAATTCCAGGCATCCCATAAGTTCCCTTGAGCCCCATCAGGAGGGACTAGAGTTCAGAGCCGGAGTAACCCAGGAGTAACCCCTGAGAACTGTTGGCTATGGCCAAAAACCCAGAGAGAGAGACAGACAGACAGACAGAGACAGAGAGAAACAGAGAACTAGAGAAAGAATGAGAGAGAGAACAAGAGAGAGAGAGAGAGAGAGAGAGAGAGAGAGAGAGAGAGAGAAATGATGTGATTTCTCTTTTTGAGGGAAAAAGAACTCTTTTCCAGAGGTATATACCTAACTAAAACAAAAGACAGTTATAGAACAATAAACAGAAAAAAAACATACAGATAAGAAGGAATAATTTCAATAACATAAACATATTGAAAGAGGAAGCCTATTCCCCCTCAGCAGCTGCTATAACTAGTCCTATTTTTGACTTCCCCATCTTATATTTTTAACACACCTGTGAACTCCTGGGCTTCTGATAAATGGAGAGTTAACAATATCTCAAGATCATAGATTCTGCCCCAGGCCTTAGGCTCAAGGCAGACTAAAAGACAATGAATAATATCTATGGCTGGTGGCCAAATAGATAATACAAAAGGCCCCAAAGCTAGGCAGAACACCTACATAATCCTTGCATTTTCTGTAAACATTCTTGTCACTTGTTTATCATCATCATCATCATCATCATCATCCTGTTGATCATCGAATTTCTCGAGCTGTCTCAGTAACGTCTCCATTTGCTCTAGCCCTGAGATTTTAGAAGCCTCTCTTTACTCATCCTTCCCAACGATGCTGCATTGGAGGCGCTTTCAGGGTCAGGGGAATGAGACCCATCATTGTTACTGGTTTTGGCATGTGAATACACCATGGGGAGTTTGTGAGGCTCTCCCATATTGGCAGGAAACTCTCAGTAGCTTGCCAGGTTCTCCCAGAGGGAGAAGTAAGCTATAAGATGGCCTCACACTTTTGGGAGCTTGGTTTTAAGTCTCTGGGTGTTGGCCATTGGTGGGATTACACGGCCAGGGGAAGTCCCTGGGTGTGACTGCCTAGCTACTGGAAAATGGGGAATCTGGGTGGAGGAGGCCCAATCCTGATCAGAGCAGGCTTGGAGGTCTCAGTCATGGGTCTCACACACCTGAGTTCCTCTTCTGGTTCCTTCATGCGTGAGGCTCGTCCAAACATGTGGAGGGGGGCCTTAAGCGTGGCTGTGGCTAGGCTCCGGAGGTCTTCAGCCTCGGGCCCTCTGCTCTGGGTGGGGAGGGAAGCTCGAGCCCACCCACTCTGAGGGGTCCTGTGAAATACAGCTAGGTGTGTGGGCTTGTTAAGTAACACAAAGACTCAGTTTTCCTTTACATATCCACAAACCTGCTGTATTGAACTTAGTCCTAAACTAAGTTCCTCCTGTGCTGAGGAATTTCTTTTCCTTTCTCTTAAACTTTCCAATAAGTTATTCCCAACATCTTTATTGCTCAATATTTTCATTGTTGAAAATATTGAAGAATCTGGGAACTAGGGACCAGAGTGGAAGTCTGCTGTCATCGCTACTGCAGCAATATTAATCACAATGAGCAAAGTCATGATCATAATTTAGAGAAAATACAATGTAACTGTCAGGTTTGCTTGACCAAATGAGACAGCAACATTCCCAGAATCAGGGATCACCCTGTCCCCAGTCCTGAAGACAGGACTTATGGCCCAGCTGGCAAAAGGAAGCCACCAGGCTGCATCCCATGCTTCCTCACATCCATCCCCTACAGACCAAGCACACCAGTTCCACTAGTCTTTGCTCCCTTGTCCCCTTTACCCAGCCAAGACAGCTTAAAAGTCCCCTTAGTCTATCCCAGGGCGTGGCTCTACCCCAGCCTCACCAGAGGTTCATGGAGTTCTGCCCGGGAACACACCCCAATAAACTTCTTTTATTTCCTTCACTTTGTCTCCGTCCCTCTGTCTGAACCAGACAGGGTACTCAAATCTATCAATAACCTCGGCCAGCATTCATGCCACTTGGCTAATGTTTGGTATTATTACAACAATGTCATCAGTGGAGATGAGGTGAAGTGGTTGCGGACCATCTATCTTCACTCCCATTTCTTCCCATTCCAGTCATCACATGACATTCTCGAGGGTGGCACTGAAGAGTTTCAGTGAAATGGTGTCACCCTGCTGAACCCCTCTCTTTACATCAATGATCACTTCCTTGTAAAATGGTGAGATCCTGGTGGTGAATCAGTAATACAGCTCAAGGAGGATCCTGATATACTATCTCCAATAACATTTTTTAAAAAAAAAACTAGGGACTGGAGCGATAGCACAGTGGGTAGGACATTTGCCTTGCATGCAGTCAACCTGGGTTCGATTCCCAGCATCCCATATGGTCCCCTGAGCACTGCCATGAGTAATTCCTCAGTGCAGAGCCAGGAGTGACCCTTGTGCATCACCAGGTGTTACCCAAAAAACAAAACAAACAAAAAAAAGAATGGATAAGGAGCTCAAAGAAACAATGAAATGCATAATCAATAAAATAGAGGAGTATGTGAGAGCATAAATGAGGAAGATGCAAACAAAAATACAAGCAGAAATGACATATCTGAAAACCCTGGTAGGTGAAATAAAAAAACTCACTGCCAGGTGTCAGCAGCAGTGTAACAGCTGCTGAGGACAGAATCAGTGAGCTCCAAGATGAGGTGCAGAGAATCTCCAAATTACAACAGAAGATGGAAAAGACCCTCAAAATAAACTAGCAGATGACAAGAGAAAATCAAGATAAAGCCAAGAGGAACAACACAAGAGTAATTGGGGTATCAGAGGGGCAGGAAGAAACCCCTGATAAAGAAGCAGCCATCAAAGCAATCATTTCTGAGAAGTTCACAGAGCTGAAGAGCGCATGCGCCCAAATCCAGGAGGCCTGAAAGGTACCAGCTAAAAATAAAACTACCCAAGACACTTCCTAATCTGAATTATGAAAACTATAGATAGAGATAGAATACTGAAAGCAATAAGATCAAAGAAGGAAATTGCTTATAAAGGAGCATGCATAACATTCACAGCAGACTTATGAGATGAGTTCAAAGACAGTGGTGGAATATAGTGAACAAACTTAATGAAATAAATGCCTCACCATGAATACTTTACCCAGCCAGATTCTCATTCAGATTTGAAGAAACAATACATAACTTGACAGATAAATGGAAACTCAGGAACTTCATAAACTAAAAACCATTGTTACAAGAAGTGGGGTACTTTAAAACAAGGCAAGTCCCACAAGTACATCAAAATCCTACTTAAAGATGGCATGAATCCTCATCACAATAATCTCTCTCAATGTCAATAAACTAAATGCACCAATCAAGAGGCATAGAGAGAAAGAAAGAAGGAAAGAAAGAAAGAAGGAAAGAAAGAAAGAAAGGAAGGAAGGAAGGAAGGAAGGAAGGAAGGAAGGAAGGAAGGAAGGAAGGAAGGAAGGAAGGAAGGAAGGAAGGAAGGAAGGAAGGGAGGGAGAGAGAGAAAGAAAGAAAGAAAGAAAGAAAGAAAGAAAGAAAGAAAGAAAGAAAGAAAGAAAGAAAGAAAGAAAGAAAGAAAGAAAGAAAGAAAGAAAGAAAGAAAGTTACAGACTGATATCTCCAGACTGTAGACTGATATCTACAGAATGATAAGGTCCAGCACCCGTTCATGATAAAAACTTTCAACAAAATGGGAGTTGAAGGAACTTCCCTTGGTATAGTCAAAACCATCTACCACAAGCCCACAGCAAGCATTATTCTCAGTGGGGATATCTAAAAGCCTTCCCCTTAAGATCAGGGACAAGACAAGTTTGCCCACTATGCCACTTCTATTCAATATAGTACTGGAAGTACCTGCCATAATAATGAGGCAAGTAAAAGTTATGAGTGGCATTCAGCTCAAAAAGAAAGAATTCAAGCTCTATTTGCAGATGACATGTTACTATACTTAAAAAATCTTAAAACTCTATGAAAAAACACCTACTAGCAATAGATTTGTATAGTAAAGTGGCAGGTTACAAAATCAATACCCAAAAGTCTATGGTTTTCCTTATGCAAATAATGACTGAGAAGAAAAATATTTTTAAATATATATAGAAAAAATTCAATCCCATCAAAAATCGGGAGAAGAAATGAACAGAAACTCCCTCAAAGAAGAAATACAAATGGCCAAAAGACACATGAAAAAATGCTCTATATTGCTAATGATCAGGGAGATGCAAATCAAAACAACAACGAGATATCATCTTACACCACAGAGATTGGCACACACCATAAACAACAAGAGCATCTAGTGCCAGTGTGGATGTGGTAAATAGGGACTCTCCTTCATTGTTGGTAGGAATGCTTATTGGTCCAACCTTTCTGGAGAACAATATAAACATTCCTCAAAGCTAGAAATTGAGCTTCCATTACGACTCTGCAATACCAAAAAACACACTGTAGAAATGCCATCTGCACTTCTGTGTTTATTGCAGCGCTATTTACAATAGCCGGAATCTGGAAACAACCTGAATGCCCAAGAACAGGTGACTGATTAAAGAAACTATGGTACAGAATGTCCTGACCCCACGTCAGACTCTCTTCACCAGGGCACCTTGGGGGAGGGCGTGTTGAGATTCCCCCCCACCCCAAGCATAACCCTGGCAGCAGAAAACCTCCAGAACCCAACTGCCGCCATGCTCAAGGCCACTCTCCACACACTCAGATGAGCCTCACCCGAAGAGGGGACAAGCCTCACCCAAGACAGGATGAGCCTCACCCAAGAAGGGACTGGCAGAAAAACCCAGATATGTGGGAACCTGTGACTGAGATCTCCAAGTCCCCTCGGATTGGGACTGGGTCTCTTCCGCCCAGTCACCCAGTTTTCCAGTAGCTTGGCAGTCACACCCACAAACGCCCCAGACCCATGTAATCTCATTAATGGCCAAGACCTAGAGACTATAAATTAAACCTCCCTGAAAAGAATGACGCAGAATTTCCTGGAGGATATAGCCATGGCACTTACCTCTTACACTCTGTCTCACTTACTTATCAAAAGTGGCACACATTTGTTTGGTTTTAACATACTTGCTTGTATCCTCCTATCTACAGGTTGAATGACTCCAGAATGAAATACAACAACCTTCACACACTTCCCTTTTATTCTGGTGGGAAGTTGCTCAGTGGTGGGATTGGTGTTTGAATATTATATGTAATGAGCTATTGTGAACTACTTTTATGGAAATAAAATATATATTTAAAAAAATTTTAAATAAATTTTAAAAAAGAAACAATGGTGCATCTACACAATGGAATACTATGCAGAAGTTAGGAGAAATGGAGTCATAAAATTAGCTTATAATTGGATGGATATGGAGAGTATATGCTGAGTGAGATGAATCAGAAGGAGGACAGCCATAGAAGAATGACACTCATTTGTGGAATATAAAATATATAGAATATGAGACTAATACCCAAGGGAGTAGAAACAAGGACAAGGAGGATGAGTCACGGTTAGAATCCTGCCTCAGGTGCTGAAGGAAAAGGCAACTGGGATAGACTAGCGTCCCTTATGACAAAGACAGTTGGAAATTATCACTCTGGGTAGGAACTGCATGATGAAAATAGGTGAAGGAACAAACATAACCCTTCAGTATCTGTGTAACAAACCATAGTGCCCAGGAGAGAGGGGGTGGGGAGGAGGCAAGGAGAGAAGAAAAGTGCCTGCCATAGAGGCACAGAGGCAGACTGGGGGAAAGAGGGTAGCAGGAGGGAATTTGGGGTGATTTGTAGTGAAAAATGGACACTGGTTGAGGGATGGGTGTTGGATCACTGTATGACTGAACACAATCATGAACAGCTTTATAACTGTATCTCATGGTGAATCAATTAAAAATTGTACTGGTTGTCAGCAGGAAAGAGATATTGGGGTGGGAAGAATTGGTAGAGGGTTATTTTTAGTGGTAGGATGGGAATAGAATGTTAGTGGTGGTTTTTAATGGACACTCTGGTGATTGGCATGGTGTTGCAACACTGTATTCATGTGATACGTGCATTCTCCATCCCTGAGATTGGCCTCTATTTCAACTGGAGAAATATATGTGCATTTTATATATACATATGTGTGTGTAAACATGTGCATTTGTATGTGTGTATATATATTTTGTTTTCATTATTTCATATTGTCACTGAATATAAATGTGAGAATTTGCAGGAGTGGTTTGTAGCTATTAGGGACTCTGAATCAACCCAGAATTGGTTTCCTCTATCGAACCAAAGAAAATCCAAACAAGCTCCCCAGATATGTTGCCATATTTTTGCTGCAACTGGTCTTTCTTGTTCTGAAAATCTGAGTCCCTGTGCCTTCCTCTTATTATTCTTTACACTTTCCTTTTCTGCTCTCCCCCATTTGAAAATGCTCAAGAAATGCGGTTCAGAGTCATTAGACTTCCAGCATCCCACTACATCCGTTTCTGTAGGATAACATTGGTTTGTTCTTTCTCCCTTGCCACAGGGAGCTTAGATTTATCAGGTTACACACATCACAGTGCTCCCAAGTCACTCCCATTCCTCTGTGCTTATCTGTAACTTCTCTGTGCTCTCTTCCCCAACCAGTTAATCACCTTTTCCCCTAATCAGACTCTGTTAACTTGTAAGGTCAAATCCTTCTAAGGACACTGAACTTGGTTGTAAGTTAATATTTCCTTTCTCCTCTCCTTATATCTTTTGAATAGTTTACTTTAAAGCAATGTCCTTTTTGTATGGACAATGGAAGACAGTCAATATTATGCTTTTGTAACTTGGTAGTAAATTGTCTCCGAACAAGCCACACTCCTGGGCATCCATCTGCTTTCTCAACTTAAGCTTTAGTTGCCCTTAGTTCCTAGCATCCCCAAAGCAGGGTCCCGGCGAGGGACTGAATGGACCCAGGGCAAGCTGTGACCTACCCTGGCATCAAAATGGGCCAGGCCAAAGCGCCATGATACTTAACTATAAGTTAAGGGCTTGGTCATGGACAAATGCTGTCATGATCCAAAAAGTAGTGATGAGATTTGTACCCTGCTAGGGTTAGGAAAGACTGATCTGGCCTGAGCACTGTAGTCTGAGATCTATAGCAGAGAGCCCCAGAAGAGCAAGTCTATAAGCTTAATGTATCTCTTACTGAATCCATTAAAAATGATTATTATTATGAATAGGTTTGTTGGACAAGGAGAGGAGAAACACATCCATGGAATTCTGCTCTTGGGTGGGTTGTCCTGCTAAATGAGAATCTGTCCTAAAGAAGCTTCTCCTGAGGGAAAGACTTTACTTCTGCTGATTGTGACCACACCTATGTGTAAGCCTCAACCACTCATGCTTGGGGATTTAACTAGACTATTAGAGTGGGCTAGGGGAGGAAAATGAGAGAGCAAGAAGGAGATTGAAGTGGAATCCGGAAAGAGAATGGCATAGCATGGGGGAGGAAGGAGGAGGAAGAGGAGAATCGGAAAAGAATGGAGATGGGAATGGAATAAATTGCAACTGACACCAACCAGCCTGGACCTTGTTCCTTCCTTCATTTGCCCATTGCTATGACCTCCCCGGGGCGAGGGAAGTTGCCCAAGACTACCGAAGGCAGGCGGCAGAGAGAGAACAGCTGTAAGGTCACCCTTCGTATTTTACTTTTAGTAAATACACATGTTTCTACCCACCAAGTCCCTCCTTAACATTTCTTAGTGCATTGTTCTTTTCCCAGGGGCCTGTACACTGAGGGGGAGGAGTGGGGAGGAAGGATTAAATCCAAGGTGTGGTTCCATTTGAATTTGCATTTTATGTCTGTGCTGTTCCCCAGTAAGTGATTTTGTTCAATTTGTTGCCTATTACTATTCGACCTTTGACTGGAGTATTTCCTATGTTGCACATATATGCTCAGTGTCCTTCTCTTAAGGTAGATATTGTCTTTGCTTACAATGACATTGATTCCATGCTTTGAAAATTTATTCAGTATCACTCTTACAAGATCTTTCTGTTGCATTTTTTAAAATTACACTAATTTTCCAAAGTCTTTGTGGGTATTTATTAGGGTAAAGGACATTATTTTTGGCTTTTCCAAAGAATATTCCTATAGCAATGTATTCATAGAGATTTTAGTAGCTTATATAGGTTTTCTCCTTTATATTCAAGTGCTTCTATCATTTGGCTAGGCTTCGTTCAGCTATAGTACATACAAGCAAAGTATACACATTCAAGATAAAAATTGTTGATATTAATTAAATATCAGTTTAAGAAAAATAAACTCAAATTATATTCACACAAAACTTGATTATTTCTAAAATATACAAATACAGATGTGGTTGCACATGTTGAAGTAGAATTACCAGACATCTAGCAGCTGCTCAGACAAGAACTCTCAAGTGTGCAGACAATAAATTGAAGAGGAATGAGTTTAATTATTGCAATATCTTCTTGTTTTGTTTTAAAGACTGCTTTGTTCAAGATAGACATTAGTTGAACATGGATTTTAATACTTACATTTCTGATACAATGGCATACTAAAAATGAACAACATTTTCTTCCAAAAATATTTAAATTACATTTTGAAAATAGATTAAAATGCACTATTGAGCTATCAAAATGTAGAAAAATGATCAGAAACCAAAATCAAAGCAAAAGCTAAAAGAAAGCACCAACATGACTGTAAGTGTCCAAGTTAGCAATCAAGTGAGGAATAGGAGGGGCTAGAAAATGTTTATGGTTTCCCCAAGAGAGTCATCTATAAGCCCCCACGTCAAGCAAAAGCACAAATATGTGTATAAGCAGACTTAGGGTAATAGAAAAAACATCGCTTGCCCTAGCCTTAGAAGAGTGTGAAAAACTAAGTATTTCCTATTTCAAAACTATATAAGCCTCAAAATGTGATTCGGGGGTTGGAGAGGGAGCTCAATCGGCTGACACATTCTCTGCACATTGAAGTGCCAGTTCTGACTCCAGAGTGGGGTACAGTGCTCTGAGCACCTCCTGGAGCAGCTCGCTAACCTAAGCAGGGAGAAGCCTCTGAACCCCGCTGGGTGTGCCACTCCTGCAACCGAAACTAAACAACAATGTGACCACTAAAATTTAAATGTCGAATTAGCATACTTATACTTTTGAGAGAAAGAAATCTCTAAACCAGGACTTAAGTATTTTCTTTATATGAACTCAAAAAAATTCAGAGAAACTGATAATAAAATGTGTATAGCAACATTGATCCATGAAGAGTGAGAGCAGAAATGACACTTATTCAAATATATTTTATATTCCAAATGGTAAAATTACAAAATTATATAGAATAACTATATAAAATAAGTATTTTTACTAACTGAAGGAAATTATTAAGAACACTAAGGAATAAGACAACTCCCAAAATGAGAAAAATAAAATAGAATAGATTTACTGGAACTGAGGAAAAAGACCACACATAAATACACTGAAACAGAAATTTAAGACAAATGTTAAACAGGAAGTTAAAGATCAGTGTAGAATCATCAAATTAGAAGATAAATAAAAATAAATTAGGGAAAATTCAATACAATTTAAAGCAAAATTTGACTAAAATTCAAGGACAAATTTAGATATCTGCCTTTAAGGAACAATATTTCAACATCTTCCTAAATAAATTGACTGATTAACCATGCAAAATTTCAGTTGGCATTTTTTACAATAGAAGTCATTCTCATTGGACCTGGGGGAGGGTTGGGCTGTTCTTTGTTCTGTTCATCCCAGCAGTACTGATCTGCCGGTTCTGGACTCTGTCCTATTCAGGTCCAGAGGGATGTTCTCAGGTCCACCTGAGTGACATCTGAAAGTCTTAGGTTGATATGCACTGCTGAAGATCAAATTCAGATCCTTGAACATGCTAAGCATATACTCTACTACTAGAGGCATCTCCTCAGTCCCTAAGTAGGATTATTTTCAAAAATAAATAATATAAACTAACTTTAATATCTATACATGAGGAAAACCCATTCATTTTAAGTACACAAAAATATTTACAAAAATTTAGTGCATAATTAACATGTCAATAAATTTCGAGCACAACATTCACAACAGTATTTCATTCACAACAAAATAATAACACAAGCTAAAAATAATATTAAAGAGAAACTAGAAAAAAATCCTCATACTTGAAAACAATCACATTCCTAGTAACTTCTGAGTTATAAAGATTGCAATTAATATTTTAAAACATAAAACAAGAGTAATAATAAAATATTAGTTATAAAAACTTTCTGGTATAAAGCTAAAGTAATAGTGAGATATTTGAGGGTCTAAATGATTACATTAGCAAAGGAAAAAGAGACTCATATTAGTGTAATGAACACCAAACTATGTGCAATTGAGAATAACACTATACAACAGAAAATTGAAGGAAAGAACAAAGACAAAGCAAAAAAATAGTAAACATGGAGGGTGGAGAAAAAGAACAGAAATTCTTGCATTGCACACAGACTGATCCATTCCCGGCATCACCTATAGTATCCCAAACACCACAGATAGTCAGGAACATGACCAGGTGTCTACCTACCACCCACCAGGCAAAAAAAACCTCAAAAATAAAATAAACATAAAAAATATACAAAGAAAGTTAAGAAGTCCAAGAAGTCCAAGTCCAATTATTGGCAGAACTCTGGAAAGATTTCTACTCAAGAGAAATTTAAAAAATGTACACATATATACAGGGGGCTGGAGTGATAGCACAGCAGGTAGGACATTTGCGTTTGATTCCTCCTCTCCTCTCAGAGAGCCTGGCAAGCTACAAAGAGTATCTCGCCTGCATGGTAGAGTCTGGCAAGCTACCCATGGTGTAACTGATACCCAAAAACAGTAACAACAACTCTCACAATGGAGATGTTACTGGTGCCCGCTCAAGCAAATCGGTGAGCAATGGGATGACAGTGATACAGTGATACAGATATACAAAATTTTCAGAATGAAGGAGATAGAATTATATTCCTTCAGTTATAAAAATGATAATGGTATGACATTATAACAATTTTATGTAATAAACTTCAAAAAAATTTTAGAGTCTGACTTGTTAAAACTAACTCAAGAAGACCTAGAAAAGTTAATGTTAAACAATTAAGGAAATAAAATTATTGTTAAATATTTTTCACTAAAATTAAAAAAAAACTAAAATCCATTTGCTTTTGGAGAAAATCTCTCTGGCAACTTTGACTCTGTTAGCAACAGAAAAAGAGCAAATAATATCCAATCTTTTTAGATGCTATATAACTTTATTTTCAAGGAAACTAGGACAAAATTAAAATGCATAACTTCATATATATTTATGGCTATGGACAGAGATAATCTTCATTTCCAACAAGCCATAAGAAGGAGGGGTTGGATTGAATTTAATTTAGATATTTACTAAATTTGGGCCAGAGTGATAGTAAAACAGGTAGGGAGTTTGATTTGTATGTGACCAACCCTGGTATGATTCGTGGCAGCCCATATGCTGTCCCAAGCACTGCCAGGAGTAACTCCTTGGTGCAGAGCCAAGAGTGATCCCTGAGCATTGCCTTCTAAGTAATATGGTATTGCTTGCCTTCTAAGTAATATGGTATTGTTTTATTGCATGTTGTACTTCTTATTGCATGTGACCAGGTTTTCATACAAATTTAAGGTGCTAACAAGACACAAGGAAATGCAAGGTATATAAGGATTTCCTATATGTTATCTTTGCTGAAATTTTCTTGAAAACTTTATTTTTAAAAAATTAGCTGAGTTATAGCATATGATGTAAGCTTTTATAATAATTACTTAAATCTTTACAATAATTTTATAAAGCAAACATATTCATCTCTGTCACATAAATACAAAACTGTGTGTGTAGTGGGGTGGAGGGTGGAGTTTAAATAATTTTGTTAAAGCTTCCACACAGCCAGGAAGAGATTGGAGCAGGGAATTCGACTCCCCAAAAAATTTGTCCACTCAGAACAAGATGACTTCTGGGATTCACAATGATTGAACCCTATGGTTTTAAATAAATGAGTATCATGCTGAAGAAGTACATAACAAATTAAAATCCTAATAACTAGGAGTTTCAGAACTAATAAGGTGGTTTTGGGGGTTTTTTTTGGTGGTATATGTGGGGGGGGTGTCACACCAAATGGTGCTTAGGACTTACTCCTGGCTCTTCACTCAGGGATCATTCCTGGTGGGGCTTGGGGACCATACAGGATGCTGGGGATTGAACCCAGGTCTGTTGCAAGCAAAGCAGGTGCCCTGCCCATGGTACTATTGTTTGGGACCCTGAAATTACTGGGGTTTTAAACTTCTTTCCAGTGTAAATGGGGAGAAGAAATTATGGGCATACTCATGTGAGTAACTTAAGCTTTATGAAACAATTTATATAAAATCAGGAATTTACATTGCGGAATAAATTGGCAATGGTTACTACCCAAAAGTATAGTGGGAAAAAGGACCATATTCTAAAGGATTAAGACAGTTGGCTCAGGTGTAGCACAGGCCAATAGGCAAAAATAAAAATTTTATAACATATGAATGATTGATGAATTGTGTTAACTTGATTGTGAACAAAAATAGAAGTCTAGAGATTATAGAGGAGCAAAGAATGACAGAAATGTAAAAAAGGCCCAGCTAAGCACAAAAGAAAAAGTGAAGTGCAGCAATCAAAGAGTCACAGACATAGAATGAGGTCTTGTTTGGTTTAATATAGGAGAATTGAAATATAAGAAAGAGTCATTATTTTAGGAGGTGAAGTTAAAAATGGTTGGCTCCCATAAAGGAAATAGTAGAAGGTTTGAATAAATTTATTCAGGAATGGGGAGAGGTCCGGAAAGCAGTCTCTACCTGGCCATTTATAAGCAGTATTTGTTCTGCTGATTGACTTACACATTAACTGAAATAATTTTATTGTATTTTATTTTTCATGGATCCCTCCCAAGAAGTGCTCAGGAGGCCAAAGGCCCCCCCAGTGATCTCTGCCAACTAGGTTGGTGGTTCAGTGCAAAAACTCAGGGACATAATGGTGCTCAGGTTCTGCGGTGTTGGGGGTCACTTAGGCCACCCCAATGGGGCTCAGGAGACCTTCAAGACTGCACATGAAGATGTTTGGGACCCATCTGGTGCCAGGGATCAAACTGTGGTTGGCTGCATGCAGGGTATGAGCTGAAACCACTATACTATCTCTCTGGTCCTGTTTTATTTTTAATAAGTCTTTCTTAAGATTAGTTTTCTTCCACTATCTGACTCCATGTGTTTTCTTTTCCTTCATATTCTTTCTTAATATCCAACTCCTATCAGCCATAAGGTAGAGCTTTCACTGCCAGTTCTCTGAGGTCATGTATGCAGAAGGGACAGAATGAAGTGCTTGGTCTGAGGGGACATCTCTCCCTTTTGACTCTGGCATCTTTATGAGACAGATTTCCATTAAACAGTTTCCTTTATATTATATTCTTCTTCAACATCATCATCATCATCCCATTGATCGTCGAATTTCTCCAACAGTCTCAGTAACGTCTCCATTCATCCTAGCCCTGAGATTTTAGAAGCCTCTCTTTGCCCTCTGGGAGAACCTGGCAAGCTACCGAGAGTTTCCTGCCCACATGGGAGAGCCTCACAAACTTCCCATGGCATATTTATATGCCAAAACCTATATTATATTCTTATCATAAAAAAGCTTTATATTTCAATAAAAGCCCTCTTAGCACTGTAGCACTGTAGTGCTGTTGTCCCGTTGTTCATCTATTTGCTCAAGCAGGCACCAGTAACGTCTCCGTTGTGAGACTAGTTGCTACTGTTTTTGGCATATTGAATATGCCACAGGTAGCTTGCCAGGCTCTGCTGTGCAGGCGGGATACTCTTGGTATCTTGCCGGGCTCTCAGAGAGAGGTGGAGGAACTGAACCCAGGTTGGCCGCATGCAAGGCAAACACCCTACCTGCTGTGCTATCGCTCGAGTCCTCTTAAACTTCTTAAAAGCATAAAAATTCTAATGTAAATATTTCTTTAATAAATCAATGTTATTGATACCTAAAAATATGTCAGCTAATACATATTATAAAAAGTATATTGTATGGGGCCAAACAGAAAGTATAGCAGGTAAGGTGCTTGCCTTGAATTAGGCCTACCCAGATTTGATCACCAGCACCAGAAATGGCTCCACAAACCTGACAGGAGTGATCCCTGAGAATAGAGCTAAAAATAAGCAAATAAAAATGATATTGTAATAGATGTTAATTTTCAAAAAAAATTCATTCAAATGATATGAAATGTAATTATTATTTTTAAACACCATGATGTAGTTGTTTACAGTGTGTAGGAACACAATGTCTCTGCCTGTAATCCCACCATCTTACAGCCACATCCCTCCACTACTTCCCCCAGATTCCCTTTCTCCCTCCCCAACCTCGCTCTTGACACAGTTTTAAGTTTTATTGCTGTTTGGGTTGTGGAAAATGTTTTCTTCAATGAACTCTTAATGATTAATTAGAATTCTACAAAGAAACAGAACCAATAAGACTATAGGGAGATATATAAGAAGAGTATGAGGGATTAATTTATGAAATTATATTTGATGACATGTCATACAACTATTGGCTGGAAACTGGAGACACAAGAAATTTAGTAGAGTAATGCTAGTCTGAATCCTATGGTCTGAGAATCAAGGAAACCAGTGATTTAAGTCATACTTTATAGGACTAAAAACCAGCATCTCCTGTCAGTAGGGGCTAGGAGAAGCTGGATGTCCCAGCTCAGAAATTGTGTATAAATTCATGCTTTGCCTTTTTTGTTCTATTAGGCCTTCAGTGAATTGGATGATGCCAACATTGATTTCTTCCAGAAATAGTTTCATAGATACACCCAGAAATAATGTTATTTGGGTATCCATTGGCCAAGTCTAGTTGACATATAAAAAATCAACCATCAAATTTAATCCAAGAACAGTAAGAAAAATTACCTGCTTAAGAACTGCACTTGAATGAGCACATGCTATGTTCCAAAGACTTTAAATCAGCTCCATTGCTCCATAGATACAGATGATTCCCCCCGTCTACTTCTGCTCTGAGTATCCTTCTCATAACCAATTGCCTGCTTCATGTGATTAGAGTCTCAAAGGCACACTGGACGAATGCTTCTAAATCGAAAGTTGTCATTTCCTCACTTACCCACCTTTAGGTCCTTCTTTTATTCTATTTCTGTGAATAATATGTGTCAACTACTAAATAAAATTGAATCAGTTAAATACCATTTCCTTTCAGAAAGGTGAGCATATAGATTCTCAATTTGAAAGGCAAAAATAAAAATGAACATAAAAATAAAATTTTAAAAATAATATATTTAAAAAGCATTGAATAAACAAATGAATTTATAAACAAGAGGAAAGAAATAAGGTTAATTTAACTGAATGATCCTCTTCTCAGTAAGAGGAGCAAAAAAGCATTCTGATTTGGATTTAATACCAAAAAGTGATACAGAAATTAGAAACTTGCAAAAGAAAATATATTCAAAACATGGATTGTCATGCATGAGATAAAAAGCAGAAACTGTGCATGGTTGTGTTTAAATTTTATATTAAAACCTCCCTGGAAGTCATACATCTTTTGGGTGGCACCCCACAATTTTTAAGGGAAGGTCAGGGTAGGAAAGAAGAGAGAAGATGAGAAAGGAGGGTTCTTTTAAAAAAGTAGCTAATACTTTTTGCCCCGTACACAATGCACCTCTTTTCTCAGAGCCTCATTATCATTTATATTTTCTCTCCTAAAGCTTGGTCCATGGTCTGCATAATACAAAAGTGGAGGCTCACCTCAACCATGAATCACGAATCACAAATCACGAATCACAAAATCCCATTGATCGTCAATTTCTCAAGGGGTCTCAGTAACCTCTCCATTTGTCCTATCCCTGAGATTTTAGAAGCCGCTCTCCACTCGGCCTTTCCAACGAAGCCGCATTGGAGGCTCTTTCAGGGTCAGGGGAATAAGATCCAGCTTGTTACTGGCTTTGGCATATGGACACATCATGGGTAGCTTGCAAGGCTGTCCCATGTGGGCAGGAAACTCTCAGTAACTTGCTAGTTTCTCCCAGAGGGAGAAGTAGGTATAAGATATCCCGCTGCTGCAAAGCGGCCGCGCACTTCTGGGAGCTCGCTTTTAAGTCTCTGAATGATGGGATTACACACACCTGGGTTCCTCTGCCGGTACCTTCATGTGTGAGGCTTGTTGTGTGGAGAGGGGCCTTGAGCGTGGCTGTGGCTAGGTTCCGGAGGTCTTTGGCCACCGGGAGGGAAGCTGGAGCCCATCCCCTCTGAGGGGCTGGTGGGAAGACAGCCAGGCGTGCAGGCAAGAGATTCTGTCACCTCAACCACAACTTTATAAAAATGCATAGTTTTGTTTTATTTTGTATTTTTGGGTCACACCTGGTTATGCACAGGGGTTACTCCTGGATTTGCACTCAGGAATTACTCCTGGCCGTGCTCAGGGCACTATATGTGATGCTGGGAATTGAACCCAGGTTGGCCACGTGCAAGGCAAATGCCCTACCTGCTGTGCTATCGCTCCAGCCCCTAGTTTTTTTAAAAAAAATGTTATTGGAGATAGTACAAATTTCTATGTCACAGACATATGATGAAATATCAAGAAATCAAACATTTAGCTAAGCACTTAGAGTAGCAACTTTCATGAGTTATGGATTTCAAAATAGTCCCCAAGGGGTTTGCAGCAAATCCCTTCACTGAAGAATTTAAAATTAGATTCAAAGGAAAAACTTGAGTGAGAGACTACTAGAGTGAAAACTCCCACACTAACAAATATGAAACAGATGAAATTTTAGCTTTTCCTATTTTTCAACATATACAACTGCTATTTTTCTGATTCATTAAAAAGGCAAACCTAGTAAACTACACTTTTGGTCATAAATGATATAAAAATCAAACTGACATCACTTAACTGTTGATCCAGAGACGTGCAGATGTATTACAGCGCTCAAGGACAAAGTGATAAACTTCAAATATGGCTTTTATCAATGACAGAAATAGAGAGTTCTTCTGGGGGTTCTTCTTTAGAAAGTCATCTCTTTCCTGCCTTCCCACAATTCACTTGGGATTACGAATGTTAAATACAGCAGCTGATTTTAATTGCCATGATGATGCATAGGGAGAGATGTGATATCTGAAATAACAGGCTTCTAAACAATGAGGGCTTTAAAGATTAAAGTCAGCACTTTAAATTGCACTTACTACAGATTAGGAAGCTAATGTTGACTGGAGAATGCAGGTGTAATATTCTCCATATGTCTGAACACATTGTAGCTGCTGAAAGAGATCAAGCCCTCTGCAACACACACAATAAAAATTCAAGGACAGTGCAATGCAACGTTCTATTTTGAAGGTTAGGAACAAGATCACGACAATCAGTAACAAACATGTAATGATTCAAAGTGTTCTTGAATACAGTATGGCAATCTCAGAAATCAGTGGACATTGGTAGTTTCTTAGTCAACAAGAGGCAGGCTGGTAAGCTGCTGAATGTAATTTGAATATCTAGAATCTTGATCTAAAAAGTAAATTGGTCTGGAGCTGGAGTGATAATATAACAGGTCAAGTGCTTGCCTTACACCCAACTGACCTGGGTGACCTGGTTTAATCTCTGGTACCCTTTATGGTCCCCCGACCTACTAGGAGTGATCCCTGAGCACCACCAGGTATGGCCCCAAACCAAAGATAAGCAAACAAATTAAGTAAGTAAAAGTGAGGTGGTGCACAATCCTGATAGTACTAGTCATCATGGAAATATTGCAGACATTGGTCAGTGGCTAGACCTGTTCAGGTGAGAGAAAAAAATCCCTTCAAACTGCACACATAAGTAAGAATTCATCTGAACACTAAGATCAAAGTATAAATCTTAGGGGGGCGGAGATTTTAATCATGGCATTTGAAAGAAGCATGTGGTCCTTATAAAGTGCTTCTCTTAAATTAGACAATCCTTGGTTTGCTATGTGAAAATTCTGATAGTAAAGGCAAAATTTTACTGGAAAACAAAGTGGGAACAATCCTTTCGATTTGAAAGAAAATTCTCCAAATAATATAGTTTTTGTTTTAGCTACTGGCATATGGGAAAATTTAAGTGGTAAAGTATTTGCTTATAAAGTTTCAACATATATTTGGTGGGGGAAACAATTTATTATACCCCACCAAAGCCCATAAATGTCTGACAGATGGTAATTTTTCCTTACTCTTGCCAGTGTCCCTTTATAACTAAGAAGATTTCTTTTAAAACTTTTCTGAAATTAAACAGAACAATTCTATGATCAAACTCCCTATAAACTTATTATTATGTAGTATCTTCCTACTTGTAGCATAAATTTTCTAAGGTGTTATTTCCGTAAAATAATAAAAATGGTCAAAATTAGCAACAAGCACTCTATGATAAGAAATTTTACTTTAAATTCACTAACACAGAGGCTGGAGATATAATACAGTGGGTAGGGTGCTTGCTTTGCATGTGGACAACCCAGGTTTGATCCCCAGTATCCCATATGGTCTCCTGAGCCATTAGTAATTCCTGAGTGCAGAGGCAGGAGTAATCCCTGAGCACTGCTAAGTATGGCCCTAAAAGTAAAAACCAAATAAATAAATTCTCTAATTCAATATATATGTCTACATATGTCTCTTTATTTATAAATTAAGCTTTCATTCTTTTATCTTGAAATATTAATTTTTAAAATGTTCAACTGCCTTTAAATCACTTCCTAAATTATTCTGATCAATGTATACTGATGTCTAGACAATGAATCTTGGGTCCTTTTCTGAAAGACAAGAAAATTTTCATAAGTCTACATAATTTTACTAGTTTGTTTACTTCGATATGCAAGTACTTTTTTGAAGAAAGAAATGTGTTTACTCAAAGAGCAGAGTGATGGCAGAGTTTAGGGTACATGCCACATGCAAGGGTTTGATCCATGGTGCTACATGGCCTGATCATACCAGAGCGGCCCTGATGGTCCCTTGTAGCACAGGGTCTCAGTAGCACCCATTCTCTGGTTCTTGCAGTGAACTACCAGCACAGCTGGCTGAGTATCATCAGTAGGACCTCTTGAGGACCCCATGGGAGGGCCCCTTGAAGAAATGTATTTACTGATAAGTGAGAAAGAGAGTATACTGAATAGCAGTATACTATACTATACTGAAGGCAACTGGGTGTTATTTGTGGACAATACTAGCTGGTCTCCTGAAGGCAACGATTTGAACTTTGTGTCTGTTGTAAGAACCAGCATTGTGTCCTGTCTGCTCGAAAGCAACAAGGTATCTTTCTCAGGCCATTGTGGGAAAGCTGGAGGCAGTCATATTATAAAAAGCTGATTCTCGCTTGAAAATTAACAACCAAAAAAATAATTGAGTTGAAAAACTGCCCAAGTTAACCTACTATTCCAGCAATTTAAGAAAGCTTTGTTGTTGTTGTTGTTGTTTGAGTTCTGAAAATTCAGAATGATATCATCAATGATTGAGGTTATTTTTCTTTGTTTTTGTCTGGAGAGTTTGTTTTATGCTCAAGTCATAATCCAGATTTTTATCTTATAAAACCAGAAAATCTTAGAGAACAGCATCATTATGGAGAAAATTCCATAATAAATCAAGGGCAGTCTAGGTGATAACTACTATAGAATCCCTGGGACGAAACCCTTTCTTGCATGACCACTCTGGCATCATTATGGGTGCAAAATGTCAGTCACCTAACAAACAAGAGGATTATGAGATGCAACAGATACTACTGTAAAGGCCTGACTCTATTCCGTACCCCAGTCCAGAAGTCTAAGAAAAACAAAGAAAAAGTTAAATGATGCTTAAAAGTTTCATGTGGAAAATTTGTTTCCCTTTAAGGAAGTTAAAGACACTTGTTTAATAATCATTCAAATATTAGAGAGAAAATTAAAGAATTGAGGTGATTCAAGAACTTTCCTTTCGTTGGCCTCTAAATTAAGGACAACTCAAGAGTTGAAAAGCATCATCTTAAAACCTGGCCCCCAAATGTAAGAAAGGAATCACTGGATATCTTTGTTGTTCTCACCATTTCTTCTTCTGAGAAAGCAATAAGAAACATCAAACCATCTTCCCATTAGGAGGGTCACTTGGCAGGGCATGTTTTAAGGTCTCACCTTGATCATCCTTTCCCCTTAGGGAAAAGAAAAGCATCTCATCTCTAGGCAAAGTTCAGGACCCAGAAAAAAATTGCTCAGCTCTGATTATATAGGGACTAAAGCAAACAAGATCCTCTTGGTTGATCTCAGCCTTTGGTTGTTCTCAAATTTGTCTCACTGCAACATCAACAACAGCAAAAATGAGAAATAAATGTAGCCTCCGATGGAGTCTTCCTTCATTTGCTGGCCTGTTCCGGCAGGCCGAAGAGCAGAGCTTAAACTCTTGATGAGGTAAAGGTAATCCTGGGTTCTACTTCTGGTGCCACCAGTCATATGTTGCAGGGCTCCAGTAAGGTTACTATAAAAATTACACCAAAACTCAAGAAAAAAAAGCTTCTGTGACTCCTCCTCCTCCTCCTCCTATAATTTTTATTCGGTAAGTCTGCCTGATGAGGCTATTTTAAATAGTGGTGAGAGCAAGAGGGGGAGGAAGAAGAGGTTTACTTCCTGGTGGGAGCCAACTGAAAACAACTGGAGCTCAAGAAACAATTTAAAAAAACATTAATGCCATGTACAGTTCCGCGAAGGAGTGACTGCACCCGTCTGGCAGGGCCCTGGGAGGCAGAACTACGCCTGACGCAGAGGATGGGGTTCAGGCAAATCTGCGTTTGCATGCGGAGTACTTGGAGGTAGGGTGGAAGGGTCGGACTAAGGGTCCGCGCCGGTCCCTAGTGGGGGACTTCTCTGGGGCAACCCGGAGGGGAGGGACGGTGAGGTTGGGGGCTCCGGGGCTTTCGAGTTCTAGAAGCAGCTCCAAGCAGCAGCAGAGGGGCGAGCGGGCCGGCCAGGTTTCTGGGTCCCCTGCAGGAGAACCCCGATTTCCCCGAGGTGGGTCGGGGCCCGGCCGGGCTGAGAGTCTCGCGCCCGGAAACGCGGTTGCTATGACGACGGAGGCGGTTGGCCTGCGGGCCGGGAACAGGCGGCCAGGAAGGGAGTTGGGCGCGGCTTCGGTTGCTATGGCAGCGAGGGACGCCTAGGTGGGTTCGGCGCTGTCGAGAGACCCAGGTCCTGCTGTCCTCCGTATGGCACCCAAAAAGGAGAAAGGCGGGACTGCCAACGCCGGCCCCAAGCTCTGGGAACCGTCTCTCATCGCTGCACAGTTCAACCAGGTGAGCCCCCGGCCCCCAGCACCCAGGGCGAGCACCCCCCCCAGGACGGGCAGCCCCCCAGGACGGGCAGCCCACCCGCCTCCTCAGCGTCCTTAAAGTCCTGCTCCCCAAACTGCTTCTGCCACGTGGTGGTCCTGCTCGCCAAGCGACCCTAAAGGACTCAGGGTCCCTTGCGAGGCAGGGCTTTGTAGAACCTGGTTGTCGGTGGATGGGGGGAAACAGGCGAAGGCCGCATTGCGCAGGCGCCCCTGCACAGCCCGGTGGTCCTGGCCCTCGCCGCTGCTGTCTCTGCAGAGACCTGCCTCCTCCCTGCATCTCGCACCCCGTGCTAATCAACGGGCGAGGCCCCACATCGACTCTCCTATGGCATGGCCCAGAGTAAAACTTCAATAACCGCGTGAAAGCACTGGGCAGCTGCACCAGCGGGCTCCTCCGGTGAGGCCTGGCGCTCCCTCGCACCACCCCACCACTCTCTTTTAAAGTATTTTTTTAGTTTTCTTTTACTTTTTTAAAAATTTTATTGAATCACCGTGAGATAGTTACAAGCTTTCATGTTTGGGTTACAATCACACAATGATCAAGCATCAGAGCATGTCCCAGAGGCACCAGGAAATGTGCAGCCGCCTGCCAAGGGAATTCAACTCTCAGAACTGGCTTGCGGCCTACCTGCCCAAGTCCCTCCTGTCTCCTCAGTTATAGGTGCAAATAGCTCTTGTCATCTGGGGCTGGGAGTCCCTCACAGCACCGAATTTGTAAACCTAGGGTAACACTGCATCAGAAGGGGGATGATTCAGGGAATTCCAGCCTGCTTTTCCAAAGAACATTTAAACAGTGGAAAAATGGGAAATAGGGCCAGAGAGATAACAGTGGGGAAGGCATTTGCCCTGCAGGCAGCTGACCCAGACATCCTATACGGAACTCCCCCCATTCCCCTATGCCCCCCTCCCCCTGACTCCTGAGTGCAAAACCAGGAATAAGCCCTGAAGGGCATCACCCAGTGTGAATCTCACCCAAAAAGGTGCAGGGGTGGGGGAGGGGTAGAGGGGGAATTAAATTTTTTATTTTACATGTGTACTGGAGCCATAGCACAGCAGGTAGGGCGTTTGCCTTGCAGCTACCAACCCGGTTGATTCCTCTGTCCCTCTCGGAGAGCCAGCAAGCTACTGAGAGTATCCCACCTGCAGGCCAGAGCCTGGCAAGCTCCCCGTGGCATATTTGATATGCCAAAAACAGTAACAACAAGTCTCACAATGGAGATGTTACTGGTGCCCGCTAGAGCAAATCACTGAACAAGGTTGACAGTGTTATTTTACATGTGTACAGTGCACTAGAAAGTTATCACTATATCACTGTATCACTGTCATCTGGTTGCTCATTATAGGAAAAGTTATACAAAAAATATATCTGCAGTCGTTTGGTGCCCTTTTGAGACCTATTTGTTCTATTTTCCTCCGTAATTATTTTGCCTCTAGGGACATAAGTCTGCCTGTTGCAAAAACATTAATCCTGATAAAAATTTCCTGAACTTAATTACAAAATTGCTGATACTGACATGATAATGCATGGCAGTGAGGAATTTTTGGTGATTTTTGTAACTTAAGGGAATGAAAGGTGTCAACTCAGTATTTCCCACTTACATTCTCAAAATTTCAAATATGTGTTTCAAAATACTTTGTAAAAACACCTTCTCTTGCTTTTATAAGTCAAAACTAGCTAAGCTATTTCCTTCCTCCATTTCTTTAAGATTGTATAGGCAAGCTTGGGCTTAGGTGTCTATTTCTGCTTGAATTATAAACTGCTGAACAACGAAGTTTGATAGAGGTGCTGACACTGCATTAACTCCAGTGTTGCAAATATGAAGCTATAATTTCCTACTTAATGGAAAACCTAAAGGCACTATTTTTACTTGCGACTGGAAAGGCTGAAATAATATTCAGCTTTCTGCTCAAATGGTAGAATTTCAATAAATCTATTTAATAGACTTTGAACTCAGAATAATATGAGTTTTAGCAACAATGGTGAACTTCTTCGTTGTGTTGGAATACATGTTCTTATTGTATGAGGAAGACCTTTGCACTCCACCCCTTCCCATATTTTTCTCTCAGCTTGATTTCATATCTGATCCAAGAATAAAGTTTCTATGTTAACCATAGCCTAACCACCAATATAACATTTTAAATGTGGGGTGAATATGATGACGTATGTGTGAATTCTTTATTCACATGATTAGAAAAATGCTTTGCACATAATGGGTGTTCATAAAAAAAACTGTTACTGCTTTTATTCCCAGCACATTTATTTCCATTTAATTGCTATTCATGTACAGAATTGTGTTGCAGAACCTATGACAAAGTATGTGTGATACTATCTTGATTATTGTGTGTATGTGCTGAGGATTGGAGAAGGGAATACATTTTCCCTAGATTTCTTAACTAAGCAAGTTTTTAGAATTAACTGATAAAGTAACCAGTCGTGATTCTGAGCTCCAATCTCTAGGGGTTGTAGTAGATTTTTGTTTTTGTTTTGGACTCACTCACAGCAGTGCCCAGGACTTACTTCTGACTCTGTGCTCAGGAATCACTCCTGGTAGTGCTTGGGGGACCATATGCAGTGCCAAGGATCAAACTTGGGTCTACCTCATGCAAAACAATCACTTTATACCCTGTATTATCTTGCTCTCTGACCTGAGACTTTAAAGAGAATAAACAAGTTCCATTTGGTTTTAGTAAATTTACTTTAACTATTTCAAGGCATCCTTTCAGGTGGAAATAATTCATTTTTCAGTATCTTTCAGTTAATCTCAAAACATAGAATGATAGCCAATAAATGTAAGGTGCTTTATTACTTAGCACTAAATAATTACATGGAGACACAGTTTAGGAAGAGGAATATGGCTTGTGGTAGTCAGGAAATGGTTTATAAAATACTTGCCTTTGACAAGGTCCTGAAGAAAGGATAGAATTTGAATAGGCAGAATAGAAAGAGGATAATTGTTTTAGGGCAATAAATCAATATATGCCATAAATAAATCTGAGACAATTAATTAGAAAAAGTTTAAATGGTTGGATGGACCGAATCTGAGAGTACAGTGCTCCTAAATTTGTCAATTTAACAGTCATGCACCAAAATGGGCTGGAGCTATAGCTCAGCAGGTAGGGTGTTCACTTTGCATGTGGCTGACCCGGGTTCAATTCCTCCACCCTGCAAGCTACCGAGAGTATCTCATCCGAAGGGCAGAGCCTGGCAAGCTCCCTGTGGCATATTCAATATACCAAAAACAGTAACAACAAGTCTCACAATGGAGACATTACTGGTGCCCACTTGAGCAAATTGATGAGCAATGGGATGACAGTGACTGACAGCACCAAAAAATTTAGCTGACTCAATTTGCTGTTTCACAGATAATGGATCTGGAGAGTATTATGCTGAGTGAAGTTAGTCATAAGAAAAGGGAAAGATACAGAATGACCTTCCTCATATGTGGAATAAAAAGAAATGTAGTAAGGAAACTACAGATGTTCAAAAACAACAGAAACTGACAATTGGTCTTTAGGAGGCAGCATATCAGTGTAGCGGTAGAGGTGAGAGTAGGACGGAATTGAGCTTGCTGGGCTCTCTGAGAGGGATGGAGGAATCAAACGTGGGTCGGCCATGTGCAAGGCAAATGCCCTATCCACTGTGCTGCAGTCCTACCATGGTAATAAGAAATAAAATTATAAAACATTTCTCATTAAGTTCAACTTAATTTAATCTGATATAAAAGCGTTTTTAATTTCTTCACTTTGACATTATTATTATTTTTTGAGAACTGAATAATTTTTAAAAAATTTATTTATTTATTTATTATTTTAATGTACACCGTGAGGTACAGTTACAGACTTACAAACTTTCATGCTTACATTTCAGTCATACAATGATTGAGTGCCGATACCTCTGCCAGTGCCCATTCTCCACCACCAATGATCCCAGTATCCCTCCCTCATCCATCCCCCTCCAGGCACATTCCCTTTTGCTCTCTCTCTACTTTTGGGTGTTGTGGTTTGCAATACAGGTATTAAGAGGCCATCATGTTCAGTCTATAGTCTACTTTCAGCACACAACTTCCATTCCATCCCAAGAGAACTCTTCAAGCATCATTTACTTGGTGGCTCCTTCTCTATTTGAGCTGCCTTTTCCCCCAGCATGTGAGGTTGGCTTCCAAGCCATGGAGCAATCCTCCTGGTCCTTATCTCTACTATCCTTGGACATTAGTCTTCCATTCTGTTACTTTATATTCCACAAATTCTATGTCTGTCCCTCTCTCTCTGACTCATTTCACTTAACATGATGCTCTCAATGTTGATCCACTATATAAATTTCATGACTTCATCTTTTCTAACAGCTGCATAGTATTCCATTGTGTGGATATACCAAGATTTCTTTAACCTGTCATCTGTTCTCAGGCACTTGGGTTTTTTCCAGATTCTGGCTATTGTAAACAGTGCTGCAATGAACATACAAATGCAGATGTTATTTCTACTATACTTTTTTGCATCTCCAGGATATATTCCCAGAAGTGGTATTACTGGGTCAAATGGGAGCTCAATTTCTAATTTTTTGAGAAACATCCATACTGTTTTCCAAAAGGGCTGAACCAGTCAGCATTCCCACCAGCAGTGAAGGAGAGTCCCTTTCTCCCACATCCAAGCCAACACCAGTTGCTTTTGTTCTTTTGGATGTGGGCCAGTCTCTGTGTTTGAGATGATATCTCATTGTTGTTTTGATCTGCATCTCCCTAATGATTAGTGATGAAAAGCATTTTCTCATGTGCCTTTTGGTCAGTTGGATTTCTTCTTTGAGAAAGTTTCTGTTCATTTCATCGCCCCCATTTTCTGATGGGATTGGATGTTTCCTTCTTGTAGAGTTCAACCAGTGCCTTGTATATCCTTGATATCAATCCCTTATCAGATGGGTATTGGGTGAATATCCTTTCCCATTATGTAGATTGTCTTTGTATTCTGGTCACTGTTTTTCTTTAGAGGTACAGAAGTTTCTTATTTTAAGATAGTCCCATTTGTTTATCTCTGATTCCACTTTCTGGTCAGTGGCATGTCATCTTTGAAGATACCTTTAGCTTCAATATCATGGAAGGAAGGTTTTGCCAAACTTTTCTTCAATGTATCTGATGGATTCTGGTCTGATGTTGAGGTCTTTAATCCATTTTGATCTGACTTTTGTGCATGTTGTTTGTAGAGGTCTGAGCCCATTTATTGCATGTAGCTGCCCAGTTTTGCCAGCACCTTTTGTTAAAGAGGCTTTCCTTAGATGGTCATATATTTGAGGGTGTTTGTAAGGATATTAAACCCTGTTCCATTGGTCTGAGGTTCTGCCTTTGTACCAGTACCATGCTATTTTAATTATTACCACTTTGTAGTAGAGCTTGAGGTTGGGGAAGGCGATGCATCCCATTATTTTTTTCCCCAAGAATTGCTTTAGCTATTCGTGGGGGGTTGTTGTTCCATATGAATTTCAGGAGTATTTGATCCATTTCTTTGAAGAATTTCATGTGTATCCTTATAGGGATAACACTGAATCTGTATAATGCTTTAGGGAGTATTGCCATTTTGACAATGTTAATTCTCCCAATCCATAAGCAGAGGATATGTTTCCATTTCATCGTGTCCTCTTTTATTTCATGGAGTAGCGTTTTGTAGTTTTCTTTGTAAAGTTTCTTTACCTCCTTAGTTAAGCTGATTCCAAGGTACTTGATTTTCTGAGGCATGATTGTGAACCGGATTGCTTTTTTCATGTCCCTTTCCTCTATCTAATTATTTGCATATAAAGAAGCCATGGACTTTTGGGTATTGATTTTATAGCCTGCAATTTTACTATACAAGTCTATTTTTTTCTAGGAGATTCTTGGTAGAGGCTTTCGGGATCTCTAAAAGTAGTATCATATCATCTGCAAACAATGAGAACTTGATTTCTTTCTTTCCTATTTGGATGCCCTTAATAACTTCTTCTTGCCTAACCATGATTTCAAGTACTTCCAGTATTATATTGAACATAAGTGGAGAGAGTGGGCATCCTTGTCTTGTCCTTGATCTTAGAGGGAAGGCCCTTAGTTTTTCCCCATTGAGGATAATGCTTGCCATAGACTTGTGGTAGATGGCTTTGACTGTATTGAGGAAAGTTCCTTCAATACCCATTTTGGTAAGAGTTTTCATTTTTTTTTAATTTTTTTATTGAGTCACCATGTGGAAAGTTACAAAGTTTTCAGGTTTAAGTCTCAGTTATACAATGCTTGAACACCCATCCCTTCACCAGTGCACATATTCCACCACCAAGAATCGCAGTATAGCTCCACCCCGTCCCCCCACACCCTTAGCCCCCCCACCCCAGCCCTCCCCACCACCCCTAGCCCCGCCCTTGCCTGAGTAACTGATAAATTTCACTTTACTTTAACTTTGATTGCATTCAATATTTCAACAAAACTCACTATTATTGTTTGGAGAGTCTCCCCCCTAAAGTCAGACCTGCTGAAAAGGAAGCATTTGACAATTTGTTTTCCATTGCTGAGAATGAAGAGGTATGAGGTTGAGTGACCGCACCTAGTGGCCTCACAGTTTTGGGTTTCTGTATTTTAATATTTTGGTAACTAAGTCCAGAGAAAGATCTGCCAGGAATTACATCACTGCAAACTTGCACTTCTCAATTATATTATATTCCACATATGAGTGCAATCTTTTTATGTCTGTCTCCTTCTTTCTGACTCATTTCACTCAACATGATACTTTCCATGTTTATCCGTTTATATGCAAATTTCATGACTTCGTGTTTTCTGACAGCTACATAGTATTCCATTGTGTATATGTACCAGAGTTTCTTTAACCAGTCATCTGTTTTGGGGCACTCTGTTTTTTTCAAGATTCTGGCTATTGTAAACAGTGCTGCAATGAACATAGAAATGCAGATGCCATCTCTACTATACCTTTGTGCCTCTCCAGGATATATTCCCAAGAGTGGTATCGCTGGGTCAAATGGAAGCTCAATTTCTAATTTTTTGAGAATTGTCCATATTGTTTTCCAAAAGGGCTGAACGAGTCGGCATTCCCTTGGTGAGAGTTTTCATCAGAAATAGATGCTGGAACTTGTTAAATGTTTTCTCTGCATCTATTGATATGATCATATGGTTTTAATCTTTTCTTTTATTGATATAATGGATTATGTTGATTGATTTCTGAATGTTAAACCATCCTTCCATCCCCAGGATGAATCCCACTTGGTCGTAGTGTATGATCTTTTTGATGAGTTGTTGGATTCTATTCACTAATATTCTGTTGAGGATATTCCCACCCATGTTCATCCATATCATTCATGATATCAGCCTGTAGTTTTCTTTTTTTGTGGTGTCTCTGTTTGCTTTTGGTATTAGGGAGATATATGCCTTAGAGAAACTGTTTGGAAGAGTTTCTGTTTCTTTCATTTCCTGGAAAAACGAGAAGAACTGGCAATAGATCCTCTTTAAATGTTTGGAAGCATTCTCTAGTGAATCCATCTGGATCTGGGCTTTTGTTTTTGGGAGGACCTTTGATTATAGTTCCAACTTCCTTGATAGTAATAGTCTATTGAGGTATGACAAATCTTCTTGGTTCAAGAATAGTAGAAATAAGTACCAGTAGGTTGGCTCCATGGCTTGGAAGCTGGTCTCACTTGCTGGAGAAAAAGGCAGCTCAGATAGAGAAGGGAACACCAAGTAAAATGTGGTTGGAGATCCCGTTCGGGAAGGGAGATGCGTGTTAAAAGTAGACTAGAGACTGAACACAATGGCCACTCAATAACCCTATTGCAAACCACAACACCCAACTGGAGAGAGAGAGAGATCAAAAGGGAATACCTTGCCACAGAGGCAGGGTGGGGTGGGGGGGGAGACGGGATGGGGGGGAGGGATAGTGGGTTTATTGGTAGTGGAGAATGGGCACTGGTGGAGGGATGTGTTTGTGAACATTGTATGAGGGAAAAACAAGTTCTAAAATGTGTGAATTTGTATCTGTACCCTCATGATGATTCACTAATTAAAGAATAAAATAAAATAAAATAAATTCATATTTAAAAAAAAGACCAAAAAACCAAATCTTCTTGGTTCAATTTTGGGAGATTATAGGAAGCCAGGAATTTATCCATTTCTTCTAGCTTCTCTTGTTTCGTGGCATACAGACTTTCAAAGTAGTCTCTGATGATCATTTGAATTTCTTTGGTCTCTGTTGTGATGTCCCCTTTTCATTTCTGATTCGGTTTATTAGGGTTCTCCTTCTCTCTTTCTTTTTGAGTCTTGCTAGTGGTTTATTAATCTTGTTTATTTTCTCAAAAAACCAGCTTTTGGTTTCACTGATCTTTCAGATTGTTTTTTGGGTTTCCATGTTGTTAATTTCTGCTCCAGGTTTTATTATTTCTTTCCTTCTGCCTGGTTTGGGCTCCTTTTGTTGGTCCTTTTCTAAGATCTTGAGCTGTGAAGTCAAATTATTTTGTGAGCCCTTTATTCATTCCTGAGAAATGCTTACAGAGCTATAAATTTTACCCTTAACATGGCATCAGCTGTGTCCCACAGGTTCCAGTAGTTTGTGTCTTCATTTCCAGGTATCTTTTGATTTTTTTCCTTGATTTACTTCCTGACCCACTCGTTGTTCAACATTGATTTGTTTAATTTCCAGGAGTTTGATTTGGTTCTCTGTGTCTGTGCGTGATTAACTTCTATCTTCAATGCATCATGGCGTGAAAAGATAGTTGATAGAATTTCTATCTTCCTGATTCTATTGAGATATGTTTCGTGACCCAGCACGTGGTCTATTTTGGAAAACATTCTGTGTGCACTGGAAAAGAATGTGTATTCTTTTTTTGTGTGTGTGGGGGGGGCGGGGTAGAGCCCTGGATAGATCTGTTAGTCCTCTATCTTTAATTTCTTCCTTCAAATCCATGTTTTCTTGCTGAGTTTTAATCTTGTCAATCGATCTAGAGGGATAAGACTGTGTTTAAGTCTCCAACTACTATTGTGTGGCTAACAATTTCCTCCTTAAAATCTGTTAGCAGTTGTTTTAAGTATTTAGCTGGTCCCTCATTGGGTGCATACACGTTTAGGAGTGTGATTTCTTCCTGCTCAACATATCCCTTGATTATTAAAAAATAGCCTTTGCTGTCCCTCCTAATCTTTTTCAACCTGAAATCCTGTTGTTAGATACTAGTATGGCCACCCAGGCTTTGTTTGAAGGAGTTGTTTGCTTGCAAGATTGTTTTCCATCCTTTGAGTCTGTTTGCTCTGACTCTTCAGATGTGTTTCTTGTAGGCAGTAGAATGTTGGTTTCAGTTTCTGAATCCATTTTGACACTCTGTGTCTCTTAACTGGTGCAATTATACTATTGACATTGAGAGAGATTATTGTCACAGGGTTTTGTGCCATCTTTCTGCGGAGATTTTTTGTGCTTGTAGAGGTCTTTTTTTCTTGTCTTACAGCAGCCCGCTTAGTACTTCTTTAAGGTTTGGTTTTGAGTCTCTGAAGTTCCTGAGATACTGTTTATCCTCGAAATAGTGTATCGTTCCTTCAAGTTTGAGTGAGAGTTTAGCTGAATATTCTTAGTGAGGCATTCATTTCATTGAATTTTTTGACTATATCCCCCCATTGTCTTCGGGCTTGGAGGGTTTCCTCTGATAGGTCTGCTATAAATTTAAGGGGTGCTCCTTTGTATGTGATTTCCTTCTTTGACCTTGCTGCTTGCAATAGTGTGTCTCTATTGATGACATCCATCATTCTGATTATGATATGTTTTAAAGTCTTTTTTATTAGGGTCTCTTTTAGCTGGCACCCTTCAGGCTCCTTGGATCTAGATGCCTGCATTCTCCAGCTCTGGGAACTTTTCAGCAATGATGTATTTAACTGTGGCTTTTTCATTGGGGTTGCCTCCCTGTCCTTCTGGTACTCTGATGATTCTTATGTTGTTCCTCTTGGATTCATCCCCTAAGTCTCTGATTCGCCCTAGAGCTATTTTGAGGTCTTTTCCCATTGCTTGTGGTTGCCTGTAAGCTTCCCGCAGCTCATCTTCAAGCTCACTGATTCTGTCTTCAGCTGTTGTCATTATACTGTTGAGGGCACCCACTGAGTTTTTTATTTCATCTACTGAATCCTTTATTTGTGACACTTCTGTTTGTAGCTTTATTTCTGCTCTCATTTCTTCCTGTATTTTCTTATTTACTTCATAATAAATTATAATACTTTAAAACAGTATGAAGAAATGTGAAATTGTACCCATAAAGCAAATAAGCCTGTAAAAATTATCTCAATAAAACATTTTTTAAGAGCTGTGAAGCATGTAGGGCTGGAGCGATAGCATAGCGGTAGGGCATTTGCCTTTCACGCGGCTGACCTGTGTTTGATTCCTCCGCCCCTCTCGGAGAGCCCCGCAAGCTACCAAGAGTATTGCACCCACACAGCAGAGCCTGGCAAGCTATCTGTGGCATATTGGATATGCCAAAAACAGTAACAAGCACGGCAGAGCCTGGTAAGCTACCCGTGGCGTATTGGATATACCAAAAACAGTAACAATAAGTCTCACAGTAAGAGACGTTATTGGTGCCTGCTCAAACAAATCGATGAGCAACGGAGTGACAGTAACAGTGAAACATGTAAAACATTTGAAAAATTGTATAGCAGTACAATCGGTAGGTCACTTGCCTTACTGACACAAGTTCAGTTCCAGACACTGCATCTGGTCCCCCAGTCTCCAAAAAGAGTCATCCCTAAGCACAGAGCTAGGGTAAATCTTTATTACCACCAGATTTGACACAAAAACAAAAAACTCAATTTTTACATGTATTTACCTTTACAAAAACTTTTTGTGTGACTTAAATTACTCTCTAGTGATTTTTAAGCTTATCTTGAAAATTTTTTTCTAGCCCTATAGTTTAGAGTAGCCCTAGTGTAATAAACATCAGCGTTTGTTTTACTAGGACTATCTTAATTACTACCACACTTTTTGAAATACAGTTTTACTAGGTTGGAATTATGTCATGTTTATTTTCCCTTAGTTATATCATCTGCCTTCTAACTTGCAATATTTTTGTCAAAAAGATAAATTTATCAAGGATCCCTTATACATGACAACTCTCTTTTCCTTGCTGCTTTTAAGAGTCTCTGTCTTTGGCCATTTAGTCATGTCTTTTGATATTTGATATATGGGTCTTTAATTAATTTATTTTTTGGAGCTTCTTTAATTTGTAGATACAAGTGTTTTCTCAAATTTGGAAATCTTTATACATGGATTCCTTTTAAAACACAACAACAACAACAACCTGGTGGTGCTTAGAACTTACTCCTGGCTCCGCACTTATTGATGCAGCTGGTACCTACCAGGGCCACCAGTCAGCAATCTGCTTTTCCAAACTAAGGTATTTTGCTCTTTTACTCTATTGGCTGCTGCTATTCAGAAAAGATCTTTCTTTCTGAGTCAACCATCCTTTCTCTCTCTCTCTCTCTCTCTCTCTCTCTCTCTCTCTCTCTCTCTCTCTTTCTTTCTTTCCATGCCTGTAGTTTCTATTTTTATTTTTGCCTTTTGAGCCACACACCACGTTCTCAGGGATCACTTCTGGCAGGGGTACCATATGTGGTGCTAGAGATGAGCCTTAGTCAGTTTCACACGATGGAAGCACCCTGCCCACTGTACTGTTGCTCTGGCCCCCTGCTTTGCTTGCCTGCCGGCCAGCTTGTTTTCTTGATTTCTTTCCTTCTTTCATTTTTCCAATTGTTTTGGTTTTGGGGTCACACCAGGTACTACTAGGGTCTTATTCCTGGCTCTGCACTCAGGAATCACTATTGGGACTGGGGGACCATATAGGGTACCTGGAATCGAACATGCCGGATGGCTGCATGCAAGGCAGGCACCCTGCTCACGGTACTACCACTCCAGCCCCCACCTTAGTTTCTCAGTTGATTCTCTTGAGCCATCATAATACCAAACTTTTGAGGTTACGCTGTTGTAATAAACACAGATCTAGGTAGAACAATATATTGACTTCTGCTTCTAAAATGTAAATGGGTGATCTAGAGCTTTCCCCTGAACATTGTTCCCCTTTAGTCTTCTGATTAATAATATCCATCTCAGAGCCTGTTGCTAAAATTAGCACTGATCTCATCTCATAAATAATTCTTTAGCATCTGGCATCTCATAACTTCCCAGTAAAGGAATTAACTCCCTCTGTTGCGCTCTTGCACTCACATTAGTTTCCTTGCTTAAAATAGACTTGCTTTTCTGTCCTTCTCACATCTAGCTGATCAGGTCCTCATAAATCCATGTCAGATAATACATCTGCCTGAGTACGAGAACCTGTATTTGTTTGTTTTTTACCTTTCCTCTTCTTGGCTGTATGCTCATAACTTAGCACAGGTGCAAAATATTTTCAAATTTTAGAGAGCACAATGATAATCTATACTAATTTACAGAAAAATCACACTTTCTACTCTTTATTCCTCCATCAAAAAGATGAACATGGCACTAAGAACATGGCAGCACACCCAAACTACATATGGAATTAATTCACTGATTTACTTTGAATTATGAGAAAAGTCCGTGTTGTGGAAAACAAGACAAGTTAGTTGTCTGAGTTGTTCTCTCGAAGAGGAGTATATATGGAAAGCATTGTCATTAACTAAAATAAGTACCACTGCTATTTGAAGGAAGAAAAATAATGTTCTTTATTTTCAGAATTTAAAGTTCAGGGTTTCCCAGAGAAAGAATTCAGCAGAATTTTGATTAGTTACTTTACCCTACCTGGATTATCTACCACTATTACAGTAGAAAAAAATTTCCTTTAAGGTAATCTTTAAAATTATAAAGCATGTGGCCAGAGTGAATAGTACAATAGGTATGGTGCTTGCCTTGCACATGGCCAACCCATCTTTGATCCCTGGTATCCCATGTGGTCTCTTGAGCCTTCCAGGAGTGATCCCTGAGCACAGAACCAGGAAGAAGCTCTGAGCATGGTGTGGCTCCAAAATACATATATTTAATTATATATATATATTTATGGATATATCATACTCTTATCTTTGGCAGACATATGGCAATTTTGAACTTCCTGGCCAGACAAGAAAATGCATATTTTGAAATCGAGACCCTTGTCTCAGAGTCAAGAGCCATCCATCTGGGTGTAAGAAAATGCAGATTACTCTCATTGCTCTTCTCCTGCCCATGCCTGCCCTTCTTCATACCATAGGCAGTTGGTACTTAGAGCTGGCACCAACTCTAAGTCCAGTCAGGGGCACTAAGGAGATCTGGGGCCCTATCCTGCCAACTCTTCCCACAAAGTATGCAGATGTATCCATGTCATGCTGTATAGGCTGGTGGGAAGCTACAGGGCCTTGACTCAGTGCCAGAATAGCCCTCATAAGAGGAAGGGAACTAGAGCTACACTGCCGACCTCACTTAAATACCATTAGAGGATAGTAGAATTGAATGAGAGGCATTACGCAGTAGTCCCTTAGCATAAAATACAAAGTGGGTAAGTACTCAGAGCATCAGGAATTTAAAGTTCGACATTAGGACTAAGGAAAACTAAGAACAGTGAAGAAGCACAGAATTCTGCTGCACTGGCAGATAGGGACAGAAGTGCAGGCAAGTTTATCAGAATTCTTGAGCCTAATCAAAGAGGACCACAAATCAACACTTCACGCAATAGCAATGGAAATTAGACTGTCATTGGAAGAGAAATTCAATCAACTGAAATTTACTTGCTTTGAAATGATATGAATAATCCATACAAATAGGAAATGAAGGACAAACACAGGATGCTCTCACTTACCTATTGTATATAGAATAACAGAATTAGGGGATACCTAGGTTAACCTTGACCCTAAAATATAGAAATTAGAGGGACAAGGAAGAAAGTAAATCAAGTGGAGTGGCGGGGGGGTAAGGGTGAATAGAAGGTGATAGGGTCAATAGGGTCAGGAGCATCAGGCACATTGGCAGTGCAGATAGTGGTGTATGCATATATCTAAGCCATGGAGCCATAACTCTGAAAGCATGGGATCCAAACCACAGTAACCTAACTTAAAAGATTTGCCTCTCCAGGAGGCAGACTTTCGGGAGAAGACATAAGGAGGTACCTAGGGGTGATGGTGGAAGGACATTAACACTGGTGGTGGGACTGATGTTGGAACATTATGTGCCTGAAACTCAGCTATGAAGAACTTTGGAAGTCATAGGGCTAAATAATATTTTAAAGGCCTCCTACAAGCTAAGGAGATAGTTCAAAGAGCAGAAAGGAATCGCCTGCATCCTGGAACCCAGAGTGCCAGTCCTGCAGGAAGCAGAGCACAGTGAATAACCCTGAAACCTAAAAGTAAAAGTGAAAAATTTTCTGCCTTTTTTTAACATTGTGATAAGTTATACTGTAATAATAAGTTATCCAATATTATTACAGAATAAACTCCACCTTTAGGTTTTAAAAAGATATGAAGATTAGCTGGATGTTGATCCTTACTTTTCTAGCTACTGTGATGATCCTGGTCCCTATATTTAGTGCTAGTAAGGGCGAGACTCAGGTGGGTTAAGGCCATAGAGATTTCACAACCTGAAAGGAATGTTTCGGTCCTAAACTGACTCAAATGAACCTCCACAAACACTTCCTCATAACCCTGTTTATCCCATGGTATAAAAGCACCACAGCGACAACACAGACTGGTTGTGACAGTACCCTAAAAAGAATTCTTCAATGACACCATTACCAACAGCAATCATTCAAATGAAAGTTCCTTAGAATATTTAGTTAGTAGTCTCCTTATACTTTAGTTGAGGAATAATATTTTCCTCCTATAAAAAATAGCTTAGTGACAGTAGCTGAGTTATGCAAGCTTGAATAATATTAAGAGTTTCCTTATAGCCTGAGCAAATTTTATAACCTTTTGAAAGTTTGGATAAAGGTGAAGGGTTAAGATAGGTATTGCTGAAACGTTAATATCCTAGACCTCATAGGAATAAAGTGTGTATAGATACTAGGAGATAATAAACTGAGCCCAAGTTGGTTTGGGTGGTGAAGGGAGAAGTCTTAAATTGAATTAAAGTGCTTGAAACCATTATAAATTTAGTTTATAAAAAAATAAAGAAAATATATTTTATTGCACAGAACCCTTGAACAATTTTTGAGAGGCAGTAAAGGAGTTTTCAACATTTTTTTCTTCTTAAACAGTAAGCTATTTCTCATATTAATGTGTTTTTAAGACTTACTGGAAATACTCATAATATGAGCTGAAGACTGATGTCTGGCAGCAAGCATATTTATGAAATTGGGTTGGTTTTTATTACTATATTTTCTGAAACACACTTTCATTGATATTTACAAAACAAATTGCCAGTTCACACAAAGGCCGTTTTAATAAAAGC
Organism: Sorex araneus; assembly: GCF_027595985.1. NCBI lineage: Eukaryota > Metazoa > Chordata > Mammalia > Eulipotyphla > Soricidae > Sorex > Sorex araneus. The sequence continues at coordinate 147,388,387 of NC_073304.1, read as the reverse complement.
CAATAAAAACAACTGAGTTGCTAGGAAGAATGTTAAGGGGGAAATGGACTTTTCATAACCTCACATTATGATTTCCCCTTTTGGACAAAAATGTATTATTTGAATGAGCTTGGGACCAAAGGGAATTAGCATGTCAAAATATCCACCTAGATGTTATATGTGATCATTTTTATTGCAAATGAAAAATATTAAATATAAGTAAAATTTAAGTGTTGCCAATATGTGTTTGGCAACATCTAAGGAAAATGTTAGTTAAGAAATGGTCAGTGTTGACTATGTTTTAGTTCTAGCCATAGAAACCATCATTGACACCCAGTTAACCACAGCATAAAATCCAAGACGCCCTGCCTGGGTTACATGATTCTACTTAATTTGGCCTTTCCTTGCCCATCTACCTTTTAATCTCTAGTTACTCCAATTGAGTGATCTTTGTTGTATCCCCAGGTACATGCAGATTACCACAATGTAGTGTTTCACTTGAACATCTCCCTACCTCCATCCAGACTTTTTCACTAAATTCTTCCTCTATCTTCTGTCACAGAAGCTGAAGTTGTGCCATGTCAACACACACGGACTTCTGTTAAATGACTTCAGTGATTATTATCTTCAATGCCATCTTCAATGCTACTCTAATTTGAGATGTAATGTCACAACTTTTGTGTCATCTGTTCTTATCTAAATTCCTTTACAGTGTTGAAAATTCTTGGAGAGTAGCAGAAGATTAATACATTTTATTTGCTTCTCCTGGTTACAGTATCTAATAGTGATAAGCACATAATGTTCCTTACCTGTTGAATCAGATTTATTAATTGCATTTTATTGTGTCAAACTACTGGCCTGTTTTCTTCCTTTCTTTTTTTAATGTAGAAGTACTGCTATTTATTCAGCTACTGATTAAATTGATTGAATTGGGCATACACTCCACATTACTTTTTCAATTTTTTTAAAAAATTGGATGTTTATGGATAGACCATTGCAAAGCTGTTCATAATTGGGTTTTAGTCATACAATGACTCAGCACCCATCCCTCCACAGTTACATTTCCCACCACCAATGTCCCCTGTTTCCTGCCCACCATCTCCTAACACCCCCCACCCCCACCCCCATAGAGGGAGGTGCTTTCCTTCTTGCTCTCTCTCTCCTTTTCCTCTTGTGCATTATGGTTTGCAATACAGGCGCTAAGATGTCATGGTGCCTGCTCAGGGCATTCGGTATTTTTATTGGGACGGTAAGACTGGAGTAGCTTTTCAATTGGGAGGCAGCTTTGGTTTGTGGATATGACTGCTGAGGCTTCCAGAAGTACAGGGAGGTGGGGGGAGGTAGCCCATCCTGACCCCGAGAAAACCTGGAGATTTCAATCACAAAACCCGCATGCCAGAATTTTCAACAGATTATATCTTGGTGAGATCCATCCTGTTATGGTGAAGTCAGACCAGGGGTATGGCAGCAATTTGGGCTCTGCTTGGGTGAGCACAAGGTTAATCTGCCCCCCTCTGATTTACTCCAGTCTATTCAGCTATACACAGGTCTGAGATTAACTGCGGCTTTTCATCTCTTTCGAGATTTATCTATGGGCCTCTGGAATAAGGCCAATAAATGAGCTTGTATAGCTGAGCCGAAGGTGGTTTGTAGGTGGGGCTCCCACATACCTAGCTTTTGGCTATTTAATTTCTTGGCAAATTTGGTCCCAACTTGTTGGGGTCCAGCCAAAGGCACAGCAGCAATTTTAGGGTATCAGGAATCCTGAAGGCACCATCAGGCTGTTGATGCCATCAGGTTCTGGTTGACCTGCTGGTGGTACCATACCCCCTGTTTTATCTTTTAAGCTCCAGATTCATTACAAACCTAAGTTAGTTTTGATAAGTTAAACTGAATTAAATCCTTATGCCTTATTTCCTGTATTCATAAAACAGTGACAGTGATTGGGCTTTTCTTGCAATAGCCTTTCCAAAAAATTGCTGCAGTAACTTAAATGTTCATTATCTCACTTAGTACATTCAAATCTAGACTCTGGCTTCAAACCTGTTACTTAACCAAGTTTTCACCTAATTGAAAGCTGTCACCATTTACCCAGCAATTCACTAGTACTGAAGACTTTAAATTCATTGCTTTCTCTTCTTTTTATGTACTCGTGGTTTTTTTTTAGTAAATCCTATTGGTTGATTCTGTCTTTGAAATGTAACTTTTTTGTTCAAAATTTTCAAATGTTTTTATTTTTAATTTTTTATCATTTTATAAGAAAATAACAAATATATCTGTCATTACCCTCATGGTGAGATACCCCAATTCAAATGATCACATAACACTTGCCTATGTTACTACAGGTACCTCAGGAGTCAGACTTCAATTCTCCCATTCTTTCTAACCTGTGTAGACTTAACTCTATATAGCAGCCAGAAATGTTTTTTTTCAATGCACAGAAATATTGGCTTGAGCGTTGATTGACAGATTTAATTTTCTACATCTTGCTCTTCTCTGAGCAATATTCATGAGCTCTCCCATATTTCTTTTGAAACCAGTATTCCTTATATAATTTGTAGTTCTCTGACCATAGAGAAATGTTCCTACCATCATTTTAGGGTTTATCATATTAGAATCTTTTTAGGCTTTTGAAGTTTTAATAATTACATCATAAACATTTCTAGCCTCATAATATTGTCTGCAATGTTTGACATATTTAGTCTCTTTATTATCAGTTAATCCACAAAACCATTTTTTGGATTTAATATTTGATTAGTTGGCTAAATTTTATAGGATGTTGATAACCCTAAATCCACTTTGTTTATAAACATAATGTGGCTTGAGTTTACTATTAATTGCATCAGAAACTAATTTTTTTTATTTCTGCCACAAAATAAACCATTTCTGTATAATTTATTAGACAGCCTAGTAGTTTTTCTTCCTATAACTAATACTTTATTTTTGGTTTGTTTGAAATTTATATAATTTATTTCTTTGTCCCTGTTTATCGTCTGCTTCTCTTTTAAAGCTTGTTACTAATTGTATATGGGCAACATATTTTCATTTCTTAATTATAAATCTAAGAAAGTATTAACATTTCTTTAGAATATTTAAATTTTAAATAGTCCCTAAAAGTTAATTGTATTTTCCAAATGCTTAACTTCTTCCACTTTACAGTTTAAATTACAAAGGGACACACAGGGCTTGGCAGGATTCCCATTCAGTGGTTCACTTCTAGGATTGCTTTCCAGGCCCTAATAATTTTAAATATTTAATCCCAACTTGGCTTCTGGTGTTGTATTTCAATTGTCTGTGATATTTAACTAATATATGGTAATAAGTAGGAATTTGTCAAGAAAGAAAGAATTGATTCATATGATGTCTTTCGTGTGTCTGCTGGATAATATTGCCTTTAGTGAGTTAGGACTTCTGGAACCTTTTGAAAAATTAAAAGGAAATTCCAGATTTCCTCAATGGCACTGTTCTGCTAACTTTTAGGTAGATACTTCTCTGTGCCATTGTGTGTGTATGTGTGTGTCTGTTTGAATTGTTTGAGTTGTCACAGATACTGCTATGTCTGGCTCTACCAGATCTGTGGCTCTACCATGTAGCACAACACCAGAGGCTGATCTTGAGCGCATCACACTCCCTAAAAGGCTTCAGAAAGTGAAAGGCAGTTACTTGATGGTTTCATATTCATGTGGAATAGGAACACCTAAGGAAAACTATCAGATCACAACCAAAATAACCCAGGTTTGAAAATATATTTACTAGAAGAGGTAACCAAAGAATGAGAGCCCTGTTATATCTGATAGATACTGACCATATTTAATAGACTTAAACATACCAGACAGTTGCATGCTTTCATGTATGGAGAACTTTTTAAAGGATGCCCTTCCTTCTCTGGTGTAGCTCACTGAACACATCATTCTTAAAGTCACAGACCAAATATTTGCAATGTTTCCATAGTATTTACATATAATAGGATGATAGTAGGTACTGTGTTTATAGTTACTGATGTGTCCATGCTCCACTTCATTCTGAATTCCTCAAGAGAAAAAGTGATATTGTCTTTCACTCCTCTTTGGAACACAGTGGTGGGAATATGCTCAGTCTTGCTCATTTTTGTTTTGAGGAAATAACCAACAAACTCAGAGGCCATTTCTGGATAAATGCTTGGGAGAACATATGGCACCAGGGTGGGCCTCCTACAAGCAAAGCATGCACTCCTGCATGCTGAACTTTTTCCAGCCTCTCAATTTTAATTAAATGTGTGCAACATAGGTGCCATAGTCTTTTATTTATTTATTTATTTATTTTATTTATTTTTAAAATTTTTTTACAACACGCAGTAAAAATTTATTCATATTAATAACTCCATTTGTCATGGGGGTTGTTGCTTAGATGTATGGGATGGCACATGCATGCTGGCTCTCTGAGGTTACACAGGTGCTGGCTCTCTGAGGTTACACAGGGCTGGCTCTCTGAGGTTACACAGGTGCTGGCTCTCTGAGGTTACTCAGGTGCTGGCTCTCTGAGGTTACGCAGGGCTGGCTCTCTGAGGTTACGCAGGGCTGGCTCTCTGAGGTTACGCAGGTGCTGGCTCTCTGAGGTTACGCAGGTGCTGGCTCTCTGAGGTTGTGCCGGTGCTGGCTCTCTGAGGTTACACAGGTGCTGGCTCTCTGAGGTTACACAGGGTTGGCTCTCTGAGGTTACACAGGTGCTGGCTCTCGGAGGTTACACAGGGCTGGCTCTCTGAGGTTACACAGTGCTGGCTCTCTGAGGTTACTCAGGTGCTGGCTCTCTGAGGTTACACAGGTGCTGGCTCTCTGAGGTTACACAGGGCTGGCTCTCTGAGGTTACTCAGGTGCTGGCTCTCTGAGGTTACACAGGGCTGGCTCTCTGAGGTTATTCAGGTGCTGGCTCTCTGAGGTTACACAGGGCTGGCTCTCTGAGGTTACACAGGGCTGGCTCTCTGAGGTTACGCAGGTGCTGGCTCTCTGAGGTTACACAGGGCTGGCTCTCTGAGGTTACTCAGGTGCTGGCTCTCTGAGGTTACACAGGGCTGGCTCTCTGAGGTTACACAGGGCTGGCTCTCGGAGGTTGCACAGGTGCTGGCTCTCTGAGGTTACACAGGGCTGGCTCTCGGAGGTTGCACAGGTGCTGGCTCTCTGAGGTTACTCAGGTGCTGGATCTCTGAGGTTACACAGGGCTGGCTCTCTGAGAGAAAAGGTCGCGCGGCCGCGCCGCGGCTCGGATCTGTCCCAGTCCCGAATCCTGGAGCCGTGTTAGTTGCTGCTCAGTGTCGCCGGGGTTCCATCCGGAGAAGGTGTGCAGGCGGCACCTCCTCCCTCCGGCCCCCCGGTGTTGCTGGCCCCGATTCGGGTCCGGAGCATTGTCCGGGCCGCGTTGCTCACCTCTTTTATTTATTTTTAAAAAATTTTTTGTAATTCATGATTTACAAAGTTGTTTACAACAGAGTTTCAGGCATACAATGTTCCCACCTCCAAACTCACCATCTGGTTTATTTCATCTCTCCACCAGTGGCCCCAAGTTACTCCCCACACCCCAATCTGACTCATTAATACAGTTTTAAGTTTCAGTAATGTCTGCCAGATCCCATGTCTTCAATAGTGTTGGATATAGTGCTTTATTTATATATAGATAGTTCATCTCTTTACCACAAAGTAACCCCTTGACCTGTGCGCCTAATTTATTTTCAAACCTCTCTTGCCCCTGAGCCTGGCTGTCTTTACCAGAGCCCATCAGAGAGGGTAGGTTGAGGGGGTGGGATGGCTCCCCACCCCGAGCAGAGCCCTGGCAGCTGAAGACCTCCAAAACCCAGCCACAGCCATGCTCAAGGCCCCTCTCTACATTTTTTAACAAGCCTCACGCTTGAAGGAACCAGCAGAGGAACCCAGGTGTGCAGGACCCGGGGCTAGATCTCCAGCCTGCTCGGATCGGGACTGGGCCTCTTCTGCCCAGATCCCCCATTTTCCAGTAGCTAGGTAGTCACAATTATAAACTGCCCCTAGCGCTGTGTAATCCCAATTACATCCAACATCCAGAGGATGTAATATACATCCCGAAAGCTTATAGCCTAGTTCTCCCGCTGAGAGAACCTGGCAAGCTACCAAGAGTTTCCTGCCTACACAGGAGAGCCTGGCAAACTCCCCGTGGCGTATTCATATGCCAAATACAGTAACAATGATGGGTCTCATTCTCCCAATCCTGAAAGAGCCTCTAATGCAGCACTGTTGGGAAGGACGAGTAAAGAGAGGCTGCTAAAATCTCAGGGCTAGGATGAATGGAGTCGTTACTGGGCCCGTTTGAGCAAATTGATGATCAATGACATGACAGTGACAGTGGCATTGAAAAAGAATCTAGAGCCAATCTTTGCTGGCCTTTGATACCTATTATTCCCTATATTTTTCCTATACACAGATTAGTAAGAATATCTGGTATCTGTCCTTGTTCTTCTGACTTACTTCACTTAACATAAGATCTTCCAGAAAAACAAAAACTCATAAGATCTTCTAATTCCATCCCAATTTCAGCGAATTGCATTATATTGTCATTCATCTTGGCTGCATAGCATTCCATTTTGCATATATATCAACTTCATTATCAAGGCTTTTCTTGTGGGACGTCTGGGTTGTTTCCATATCCTGGCTATTGCACTAAGTGCTTTAGTGAACAGAGGTGTGTTTGTATATATTCTAACTGAATGATTATTTTTTGTGTCATTGGGATGGGTGTGCTGTGGAAGTGCTGGGTCATATTGGAGGGACTCTACTCTTAACTTTTTGAGAAATCTCTGTTGCTTTCCATATCATCTGACCCAAATGACATTCTCTCCAGCAGCACAGGAGAGCAGTGAAAGTGGTTTGTATAAAAAAGAATAGTGGAGCACCCGCGCTTCCCTCCCCTGCGGACTGCCGGCCAAGTGGCCGGCACGCCGACCCCAAGCGCCGCTGCCATTCTGTCTTCCCGCAAAGGTCTGTGACGCTCCCTCGACCCGCCCTTCCGGACCCAGCCTGCTCCGCGGCCCTGAGCACCCCACGCTTTGACGGCTGCCGGGTTGTGGGAAAGGGGCCTGGCATAATCGGCAGGGGCATGGCCTAAGAAAAATGGGCGTGGCCTCATCACTGGCAGCCAAAGCTCACGCAGCGGCAGATAGTTTCCTCAACATCCTATCCAAGACTAACATCCTAGCTATTTGCAAGCAGTAGGACAATAAAACACAAGACTTCACATAAGAACTGAAGGAAACATCTCAGTAGGAGACCAGGTTCTACAAACGGCAAGTAAAAAGGCAACCGCTATTAACTGAGCCTATCCACAATCCTTTTTCACAATAAAAGGAAACAGGGATACTCATCTCCAAGGGCCCTCTTTCATACCACAACAACAACATGAAGAAACAGGGAAAATCCCCAGTGCAAGCAGAGGACGATCCAAGGAGTCCGGAAACCTCAAGGGGCGTTTCCTACAAACTTGACCTCACTGAGAAAGAATTCAGAGTTGAAATCCTCAACATGTTCAATGAACTCAATGCAAAGATAGACAACTTCAAGGAAGACCTTGCAGAAACAATACAACAGACAGCCGACAAAATACGGGAAGAAATGAGAGCAGAAATAAAAAACCTTCAAAAAGAAATGAAGGATTCGGTACATGAAATCAAAAACTCTCTGGCTGCCCTCAACAATAGGATGACTGCAGCCGAAGACAGAATCAGTATGCTTGAAGATGAGCTGCAAGAGGCCTACAGGCAACAACAAACCATGGCAAGAGACCTCAAAATAGCTCTAGCCAGAATCAGAGTCCTAGGGGATGATTTCAAGAGGAACAACATTAGAATCATTGGACTACCAGGACCACAGGGAACCAACCCCAACGAAAAAGACACAGTCAAACAAATCATTGCGGAAAACTTCCCACAGCTGGACAATGCGGGCATCCAGATTCAAGGTGCCCGAAGAGTGCCAGCTAAAAGAGATCCTAATAGAAAAACCCCAAGACATCATAGTTACAATGATGGACATCGTTCAGAGAGACACTATACTGCAAATAGCAAGGTCCAAGAAGGAAACTGCATACAAAGGAGCTCCCCTTAGACTCACAGCAGATCTATCAGAGGAAACCCTCCAAGCTCGAAGGCAATGGTGGGATATAGTGAAAAAACTCAATGAAATCAACACTTCACCAAGAATACTTTATCCGGCTAAACTCTCATTCAAACTAGAAGGAATCATACACTACTTTGAGGATAAACAACAGCTCAGGAACTTCTTAGACTCAAAACCAAACCTAAAAGAAGCACTAAAGGGGCTATTGTAAGACAAGAACAACCCCTACAAGCACAACAAACCCTTGCACAAAGATGGCACAAAATCCCATAACAATAATCTCCCTTAATGTCAATGGTCTGAATTCACCAATTAAGAGACACAGACTGGCAAAATGGATTCAAAGACTGAACCCAACATTCTGCTGCCTGCAAGAAACACATCTGAATAGCCAGAACAAACACAGACTCAAAGTCAAAGGATGGAAAACAATATTGCAAGCAAACAACTCCCTCAAGAAAGCTGGGGTGGCGTTACTAGTATCGGACAACATAGACTTCAGGTTGAAAAAGATTAGAAGGGATAGTGAAGGCCACTTTTTATTAATCATGGGATATGTACATCAGGAAGAAATCACACTCCTAAATGTCTACGCACCCAATGAGGGACCAGCTAAATACCTACAACAGCTGCTAAGAGACCTTAAGAAGGACATCTCGAGCAACACAATAGTAGTTGGAGACTTCAACACTGCACTGTCTCCTCTGGACAGATCAAGAAGATTAAAACTCACCAAGGAAATACTGGCTTTGAAGGAAGAAATAGAAGAGAGAGGGCTAATAGATCATACAGGGCTTTATATTCCCAAAAAAAAAAAGGAATACACATTCTTTTCCAGTGCACATGGAACATTTTCCAGAATAGACCATGCACTAGGCCACACAGCATACCTCAACAGAATCAAAAAGATAGATATTGTACCAGCTATCTTTTCAGACCATGATGCACTGAAGATAAAACTTAATTGTGGACTGATGCAGAAAACCAAATCAAATACCTGGAAATTAAATAGCTCGATATTGAACAATGAGTGGGTCAAGAAGGAAATCAAGGAAGAAATCAAAAGGTACCTAGAAACAAATGAGAATGAAGACACGAGCTACCAGAACCTGTGGGACGCAGCTAAAGCCGTTTTAAGGGGAAAATTTATAGCTCTGCAAGCATATCTCAGGAAGGAAGAAAGGGCCCACATAAATAACTTGACTTCACAGCTCAAGACGTTAGAAAAGGACCAGCAAAAGGAGCCCAAACCAGGGAGAAGGAAAGAGATAATAAAACTTAGAGCAGAAATTAATGACATGGAAACCCAAAAGACAATTTGAAAGATCAATGAAACCAAGAGCTGGTTCTTCGAGAAAATAAACAAGATTGATAAACCACTAGCAAGACTCACAAAGAAAGAGAGAGAGAGAACCCTTATAAGCCGAATCAGAAATGAAAAGGGGGACATCACAACAGAAACTAATGAAATTCAAAAGATCATCAGAGACTGCTTTGAAAATCTCTATGCCACGAAACAAGAGAACCTAGAAGAAATGGATAAATTCCTCGACTCCTATAATCTCCCAGGGCTGAATCAAGAAGACCTGGAGTACCTGAATAGTCCAATTAACATCAAGGAAATTGAAATGGTAATCAAAAGTCTTCCCAAAAACAAAAGCCCAGGTCCAGACGGATTCACTAGCGAGTTCTTCCAAACATTTAAAGAGGACCTTTTGCCAGTCCTTCTCAAGCTTTTCCAGGAAATTGAAGAAACAGAAACCCTCCCAAACAGTTTCTATGAGGCTCATATCTCCCTAATACCAAAAGCAAACAAAGACACCACAAAAAAAGAAAACTACAGGCCAATATCCCTAATGAACACAGATGCGAAGATACTCAACAAAATATTAGCAAATAGAATTCAACAACTCATCAAAAAGATCATACACCACGACCAAGTGGGATTCATCCTGGGGATGCAAGAATGGTTGAACATCCGGAAATCAATCAACATAATCCATCATATCAATAAAAGAAAAGATAAAAATTATATAATCATATCAATAGATGCAGAGAAAGCATTTGACAAGATGCAGCATCCGTTTATGATGAAAACACTCGCCAAAATGTGTATAGAAGGGACCTTCCTCAATATAGTCAAAGCCATTTATCACAAGCCTATGGCAAACATTGTCCTCAATGGGGAAAAACTAAGAGCCTTCCCTCTGAGAACAGGGACGAGACAAGGATGCCCACTCTCTCCACTTCTGTTCAATATAGTACTGGAAGTACTTGCAATAGCGATTAGGCAAGAAAAAGATATTAAGGGCATTCAGGTAGGAAAGGAAGAAATCAAGCTCTCACTATTCGCAGATAATATGATACTATACCTAGAGAACCCTAAAACCTCTACCAAGAAACTCCTTGAAACAATAGAGTCGTATAGTAAAGTTGCAGGCTATAGAATCAATAACCAAAAGTCCATTGCTTTCCTATATGCAAATAATGAGAGAGAAGAAAGTGACCTGAGAAAAGCAATCCCATTCACAATTGCGCCTCAGAAAATCAGGTACCTCGGAATCAGCTTAACAAAGGAGGTAAAGGACTTGTATAATGAAAACTATAAAACACTACTTCAGGAAATAAAAGAGGACACAAGGAAATGGAAAGACATCCCCTGCTCATGGATTGGAAGAATTAATATTGTCAAATTGGCAATTCTCCCCAAAGCATTGTACAAATTCAATGTGATCCCTATAGGGATACCCTTGACATTCTTCAAAGAAATGGAGCAAGCTCTCCTGAAATTCATATGGAACAATAAGCCCCCACGAATAGCTAAAGCAATCCTTGGGAAAAAGAAAATGGGAGGAATCAACCTCCCCAACTTCCAACTCTACTACAAAGCGGTAGTCATTAAAACAGCATGGTATTGGAACAAAGGCAGAGCTGCAGACCAATGGAATAGGGTTGAATACTCTGACATACACCCCCAAATATATGATCATATAATCTTTGATAAGGGAGCAAGAAATGTGAAGTGGAGCAAGTAAAGCATGTTTAACAAATTGTGCTGGCAAAACTGGACAGCTACATGCAAAAAAATGGGCTTAGACCTCCATCTATCACCATGTACAAAAATCAGATCAAAATGGATTAAAGACCTCAACATCAGACCAGAATCCCTAAGGTACATTGAAGATAAGGTCAGCAAAACCCTCCACGACATTGAAGCCAAAGGTATCTTCAAAGCTGACACGCCACTGGCCAAGCAGGTGAAAACAAAGATAAATAAATGGGACTATCTCAAACTAAGAAGCTTCTGCAACTCAAAAGAAACAGTGACCAAAATACAAAGACAGTCTACAGTTGGGAAAGGATATTTATGCAGTACCCATCCGATAAAGAGTTGATAACAAGGATATACAATGCACTGGTTGAACTCCACAAGAAGAAAACTGCCAACCCGATCAAAAAATGGGGTGATGAAATGAACAGAAACTTTTCCAAAGAAGAAATCCGAATGGCTGAGAGGCACATGAGAAAATGTTCAACATCACTAATTATCAGGGAGATGCAGATCAAAACAACAATGAGATATCATCTCACACCACAGAGACTGGCCCACATCCCAAAAAACAAAAGCAACCGGTGTTGGCGTCGATGTGGGGAGAAAGGGACTCTCCTTCACTGCTGGTGGGAATGCCGACTGGTTCAGCCCTTTTGGAAAACAATATGGACGATTCTCAAAAAGTTAGAAATTGAGCTCCCATTTGACCCAGCAATACCACTCCTGGGAATATATCCCGGAGAGGCAAAAAGGTATAGTAGAGATGACATCTGCATTTCCATGTTCATTGCCGCTCTGTCTACAATAGCCACAATATGGAAAAAACCAGAGTGCCCGAAAACAGATGATTGGCTAAAGAAACTCTGGTATATTTACACAATGGAATACTACGTAGCTGTCAGAAAACATGAAGTCATGAAATTTGCATATAAGTGGATCAACATGGAAAGTATCATGCTGAGTGAAATGAATCAGAAAGAAAGAGACAGACATAGAAAGATCGCACTCATATGTGGAATATAAAGTAGCTGAGAGGTACAAGCTTACAATGTTGCGATTCCTGGCAGACATTTCTCTGGACTTAATTACTAGATACTAAAATACAGAAATCCAAAACTATGCTGCTGCTAGTGCGGCCTCCTGACTTCATATCTCTTCATTCTCAGCAATGGAAAACAAATTACCAAATGCTTTCTTTTCAGCAGATCAACTTTAGAGGGGAGAAACTCCAAATCAATAATAGTGAATTTTTTGGTTTAAATATTGAATGTAATCAAAGTAAAGTGAAAGTAAATTGAAATTTACCAGTTACACATGCGGGATGGGGGGCTGGGGAGGTGGGGGAGAAGGGGGGGTTATCGTGATTCTTGGTGGTGGAATATGTGCACTGGTGAAGGGATGGGTGTTTGAGCATTGTATAACTGAGACTTTAGCTTGAACGCTTTGTAACTTTCCACATGGTGAATTAATAAAGAATTAAAAAAAAAAGAATAGTGATGTGGTAAAGCTCCTATAATCCTCTCCACTACTTGTATCCAAATCGCTCTCTTTCAAATCATATTTTTCCTATTATTCATGCTCTTTTCTTTTTTTATTGAGGGAAAACAAGCAGTAATAATAAAGTTTCTTCCCAAAGCGTTTAGACAAATATATATAGCCCTATAATCTGCACCAAGATGAAGATATAGAATATTTCTAGCCACATAGTGAATTTCCTCTTGTTTGCTTAAGTCAACATGTACCTTCACTCAAAGTTATCATTATTCTGATTTCTGTCACTGTCAACTATATTGCCTCTTCTTGAATTTTATGTAATGAGTTAATATGCAATGTACCTTTATGTTCAGCAAATGTGAAATTTATATGTTATTGATTTTAAGAAGTGTGTTCTTATGACATTGTAAATGTGCTATGATTTACAAATAATTCCATAAAATTCCTGTAGAAAATTTCCTATGATATTTATTTTTCTCTTTTATATATGTAGGAATAAAAAGACTGAAATGTAGAGCAGGAATGGAACTTAGTTTCAGTAATTACTACCATAGACTTTTCCAAAAGAGTGTGTATCAGTTTATAATCTCATCAGTCATTGTGAAAGTACAAGTCACTTAGCTTTTAAAAATCTATTATTATTTTATTCATTACTGTGCATTGTGACCCTAGACAAATTAATGTATAAAATATCATTCTTTAGCAGTGAGGCCTTTGAAATATGATTATCATCTTACAAAGAGTGTGGTCTTCATGAGCAGCCTATAAATAAGATCTCAGAGGAGTCCCTTACCCTTTCTGCCTTATAAGGATGTATGAGAAGACAGTATCTACAAACTCAGAAGTGAGCTCCTACTAGATAATGAATCTTAATCTCTCACATCCCAGCCTAAACAACTCTAACACATTTCTGTTGTTAAAAGTCAACTAAATGTGGTAAAATATTATAGAAACACCAATGGATTAAGATATATAATACATTCCACTTTCTGTGCTAAATTTTGTTCAATCATTTCATTGAAGTACCTCATTCTCCATGGGCATTTCACTTGTCATCTTGTAGAATTCTCCTTTTTTTTTCTTTTTAAGATTTTTTGGCTATACCCAGCAGTGCTCTGGATTTCTCCTGGCCCTCTGTTCAGGGATATTTTCTGGTCGTGTTCAGGGTACCACATGTTTTGCTAAGGGTCAAATACAGATCGGTCACGTGCAAGGTGAGTGCTTTATTCACTGTATTATTTCTCAACTCCATCCTGTAGACCCTTTTATACAGTTCAGTCCTTTAGATTTTATGCCTAAAACCCAACACATCTTTCTTGTATAATGAGACTCAAGTTTTGGGAGCAAAAACAAAGCAATAGCCAATAGCAATAGATGGGCTTTGTGCCAGGCAAATGCACCACCCAGCCAAAGCAAATGCAATAGTGGGTAGTGCATTGTCCGGCACATAGTCCATCCTGGTTTGATCTCTGGCATCCCATGTGGTCCTCCAAACACTACCAGGAGTTATTTCTGAGTACAGAGGTCAGGTACACTCTAGGCATCACTGGGAATGGCCCAAAAAACAAAAATAAATAAAATTAATTTAAAAAAAGACATTCAGGTTTTATATATTCGTAGAATGTTGTTTTCTATTAATTCTTATGCTTTAGATATGATGAACCTAGGTCTTTCCATAGAATGGTAGCATGTTGAGCTGATCGTTATGGGAAAGCCTGACAACATTAGGCATGTTTCCTATGGAGTGGAGTGTTGTTTAACCATATATCAGAAAGGACAGACTTCATATGTGGTGGAGATTCCAACAGACTTTATCACATATAGATGGTGTAGTAGGCTATAACAACTAGGGTTGTACAATTGCATGCTACAACAGTCTTGCGCAGGTAAGTCACAAAATGACCCATTTCTCAGACACAGCCCACAGGATAAACTCCTCAATGCCTTTGAGATTATCATTAGCTTGAAGTCAGTTTTCCTCAGTGTATTCATGGTACTTCCCAAATGGAATCTCCTGAGATTTATTCATATAAATGTCACTGTCACTGTCATCCCATTGCTCATCGATTTGTTCGAGCGGGCACCAGTAATGTCTCTCATTGAGAGACTTATTGTTACTGTTTTGGGCATATCCAATACAGTTTGCCAGGCTCCGCCGTGTGGGCTCGATACTCTCGGTAGCTTGCCGGGCTTTCCGAGAGGAGGCGGAGGAAAGCATGTTTCTGGAAAGAACATGCCTGCTGCCCTCTGGCCCAAGTAAACAGGTCTCCCTGTCACTGATTTCTTTCTCCATGTGAAAAATGAAGAAGTTGGACAGAATGTAAATCAGTTCTGCAGCATTGAATTCAAAAAGTTAGCTTTAACTGTAATCTATTTTCGTATATTGTTTCTAAAAGTTGTTAAAAAAGAACCAATCTGAGGACAGTCCCAGGGACCTCCACTGGTAATGCTTTACCCAGAAAAGTACTTGCCTCACCTTACCTTTGTTTTTTAAGCCAGTTCTCTAACCATGATAAAATATTTCCTCTATTTCCATAGTAACTCAATATATCTGCTATGGAAATCAGAATTTGTGATTTCTTAATGTTTAAATAAATTATTTCCTGACTTCTCCATACCCTCACCTCTCATCATCATTCTTTGTGTTGCTCTTATTGTGCTTTCTGTTAAATACAGTTATAGTGCATAGTCTTGTGTGGCACACAAACATGAGTGACGCAAGTTTCATCTATTAAGTAGAAATGAAAAGGACACCCCCAAAATAAGAAAGGACTGGTAAAAGATTCTACGACTTCTAAAAACATTTATCTCTCTATGTATTAATATTTGAGTTTTGATTAAACTCTCCCCAACTTGTTTTCACACCAAACATCTAGAAAACTAAGCAAGGATAAAGATGGCTTCTTTTGTTACACTTATTAATGTAATATGGCATACTATTAAGGAATGAATGTTTATTGCTTAACTTTTAATGCCTGTTTACAAATTTAGCAGCATCCTAAAAATAGTTTGTGGAAATATGAATTTATTGTGACCATATTTCAATCTTTGCTGTGGAAATAACTGTGAATACGTTACATCCCTCTTTGTGGTGAACATGACACTTTTTAGTCAGAGGGATATTGGCTCAAAATTATATTTTTGGGATGCCTGGTTTTAAGAAGGCAAATTTCTGGCTTAGTTGCTCATGCTATTAGTAATTAAAGCATTTGTGTCTAGAGACTACAGGTTTTGGTCATTAGGAGCAGAATTTTGTGAATTTAGTGAAATCTACACAGGAGCTAAACGTCTAACAATTCTCTTCAAAGGAACTGGAGAAGTCAGCCATGAATTGGACCTTCTAGAATCCCTTTTTTATCCAGTGGTGGTTCCCTGAAAGTTTGCACCTGTCTTTTTGTTGTTGAAGTTGTTGTTGGTATACAGTCTTTACAATTTTGTTTTTAAATTTTTTATTAGTGAATCACTGTGAGATATAGTTACAGATTTACATATTTTTGTACTTGTGTTTCAGTTATACAATGCTAAGTACCCATCCCTCCACCAGTGCCCATTTTTTACCACCTATGATCCCAGTATCCCTCCACCTCCACCATTCTGCCTCCCCCTCCGCCTCTGTGGCAGGGCATTCCCTTTTGTTCTCTCTCTCCTTTTGGGTGTTGTGGTTTGCAATAAAGGTATTGAGTGGCCATCATGTTCAATCTATAGTCTACTTTCAGCCCACATCTCCCATCTCGATCAGGTCCTCCCACTACACTTTACTTGGTGTTCCCTTCTCTGTCTGAGCTACCTTTCCCTCCACCATGTGAGGCCAGCTTCCAAGCCATGGAGCAAACCTCCTGGTACTTATCTCTACTATTCTTGGGTGTTAGTCTCCCATTCTGTTACTTTATGTTCCACAGATGAGTGCAATCTTTCTATGCTTGTCTGTCTCTTTCTGACTCATTTCCCTTAAAATGATACTTTCCATGTTGATCCACTTATATGCAAATTTTATGACTTCATCTTTTCTAACAGCTGCATAGTATTCCATGTGTAGAAATGTGTAGATGTAACAAGGTTTCTTTAACCAGTCATCTGTTCTCGGGCACTCAGGTTTTTCATAGATTCTGGCTATTATAAAAACAGTGTTGCAATAAACATACAAGTGCAGATGTCATTTCTACTATACTTTTTTGCCTCTCTGGGATATTTTCCCAGAAGTGGTATTGCTGGGTCAAATGGGAGCTCAATTTCTAATTCTTTGGACTTGCTGCACTTCTGAATCAGAAACTCAGGATAGAACCCAAGTGATTCATTCTTTAATAAGCATGGTTCTGACACATGCTAAAAATGAAGACAAACAGTAATAATGTGACTACAGTGTAGTACTATATTACTAGTATAGAACTGATAATAACTTTTTATGGCATACAGTAAACATAGAAGTAATTGTTGAGCTTGAGCAAATCGAAGGTCAACAGGATGACAAATGACAAGTGAATTGTTGAGCAAAATATAGGAAGAGCAAATGAAATTTGAGTTTTATGTAGAAGTAAGACATTCCATATTTGTGTAAAGGAGCAAGCAGACAACATAACCTAGTTGTGTTAATTTACTAGATACTCTCAGATGCTGTACACTCACTGTAACATTAACCCTCACTACAACCCTAAAGATACTGCATTCCCATTTACTCAAAGAGAATAATGATCAATAATTTACACGATAAAATTACCTGGGTGCTATTAGAAGTTTATAAGACTAATGGGAAATAATGGTTTTAAAACCAAGTGAAAAGCAGAATTTAAGGGCTCAAATTCTAATTTGTAGAATTTGTGTTTTTTATATATTATATCATAAATCTAAAGAGTTGATCATTAAACTTTCTGAAGTAAGAGTGAAATGATTAAATTGATGTCTTGGAAAATTAATTCATTATAATAGAAGAGGGTTGAAACTTGAATAGTTTAGACTCAAGATAGTTATAGGTTAAACTAGAAGAAATATATGAGAATAAATAGGAAGGGAAAGGCTCAAGAAATTATGAAGAAACTAACTGTGATTATATATCAAGAGGAAATTGGGGGAAATTAAATTTATGATGAATTGGAGAAATGCAAAATTCTCAGAATTTGACAGACTTGGCAGGTAATTTTCACTGTTTGTGATAGGTGAATAATTTTTGGTGGGTTGGGTGTTTTGTTGCTTGTGTAGAGATTAAGATTTAGCTTTTAGGCATATTGAGTTTGAGATGATGTTGGAATATCAAAATAGAAAGATTCAGATGTTCAGTAGGAATTCAAATACATACACTTGAATTCAGCACTCATGGTTGTAGATGTAGGTGTTGTGACCAGAGAGGTGAGTGTGACTACTATGGAGCATCTAAAATATTTAATAGTGAGTGTGAACCAGGAAATCAAGCAGTTGAGAAGAGAATTCTGGGGAGTAGCTATATGGATATCACTTATGAAACAAAGAGAAAACATAGACCCTGTGGGAAAAGTGATGGTAGGTAGGTGACTGGAGTGTCAGATTAGGTGCACCAAGAGGGAAAGCTGAAAGTGATCTGGAAGGTCCCCAGCTCCATACTACCACCCACAACATGAAGAAACAGCGCAAATTCCCACCACAGAAGGGAAGATGAAGAAAAAGGTCCGGAAAGCCCCAACAGGAGCTACTCACAATACGATCTCTCCGATAAGGAATTCAGAGATGAAATGTTGAAGATGTTCAATGAATGCAAAGAAACAGTGGAACAGACGTCCAGAAAATTAAAAGAGGACTTGAATGAAACAGTGGAACAGGCAGTCAACAAAATACAGGAAGAAATGAGAGCAGAAATAGAAAAGCTACAAACAAATGTCATGAATAAAGGATTCGGAAAATGAAATTAAAAACTCAGTGGGTGCCTTCAACCAGTAGAACAGACGAATATAGAATCATTGAGCTAGAAGATGAGCCGCAGAAAGCTTACAGACAACAAGGAGCCATGTGGAAAGGACCTCAAAATGGCCCTAAAGTGAATCAGAGTCCTAGTGGATGAATCCAAGAGGAACAACATAAGAACCATCAGAGTAATGGAAGGACAGGGAGCCTACCCCAATGAAAAAACCTGATAAATATATCATTGCTGAAAAGTTCCCAGAGCTGGAGAATGCAGGCACCCAGATCCAAGGAGCCCGAAGGGTGCCAGCTAAAAGAGACCCTACTAAAAAACTCCAAGACATATCATTTTCAGAGTGATGGATGACATGGATAGAGACACAATACTGCAAGCAGCAAAGTCGAAGAAAGGAATCACATACAAAGGAGAATCCCTTAGATTTAAAGCAGACCTACGAGAGGAAACCCTCCAAGCCCAAAGAAAACGAGAGGATATGGAGAAAAACTCAATGAAATGAACACCTCACCAAGAATACTTTATCCAGCTAAACTCTCACTCAAACTCAAAGGAACTATACACTATTTCGTGGATAAACAACAGCTCAGGAACTTCATAGGCTCAAAAGCAAACTTGAAAGAAGGACTAAGGGGGCTTCTGTAAGATAAGAAAAACCCCTAAAGGCACAAAAAACCCCTACAGAAAGATGGCACAAAAGCCTGTGACAATAATCTCTCTCAATGTCAATGGTCTAAGTGCACCAATCAAGAGACACAGAGTGGCAAAATGGATTCAGAAACTGAATCTAACATTCTGCTGCCTACAAGAAACACATCTGAATGGTCAGAGCAAATACGGACTCAAAGTCAAAGGATGGAAAACAATCCTTCAAACAAACAACTCCCTCAAAAGAGCCGGGGTGGCCATACTAGTATCCAACAACATATATTTCAGGTTGAAAAAGATTAGAAGGGACAGTGAAGGCCATTTTTTAATAATCAAAGGATATGTACAGCAAGAAGAAATCACACTCTTAAATGTATATGTACCTAACAAGGGACCAGCTAAATATTTAAAACAACTTCTAACAGATTTTAAGGAGGACACTACTAGCAACACAAAAGTAGTTGGAGACTTCAATACTGCCTTATAACCTCTAGATTGATCAATA
The DNA here is from genome assembly GCF_027595985.1 of Sorex araneus. Taxonomy (NCBI): domain Eukaryota; kingdom Metazoa; phylum Chordata; class Mammalia; order Eulipotyphla; family Soricidae; genus Sorex; species Sorex araneus. The sequence goes on along the minus strand of NC_073304.1, from coordinate 147,368,714 downwards.
AGAATAAAACTCAGCAAGTAAATACTGGCACTAAAGAAACAAATAGAAGAGATAAAGCTAATAGATCTATACAGGGCTTTGCATCCCCAAAAGAAAGAATTCATATTCTTTTCCAGTGCAGATGGGACATTCTCCAAAATTGACCATGTGCTGGTCACAAAACATACCTCAATAGAATCAGGAAAATAGAAATTTTATCAACTATCTTCTCAGACCATGATGCACTGAAAAAAGAAGTTAACCACGCACAGATGTAGAGAAGCAAACCAAACACCAGAAAATTAAACAACTCAATGTTGAAAAATGAGTAGGTTAGGAAGTAAATCAAGGAAGAAATCAAAAGATACATGGAAACAAATGATAATGAAGAAACGAATTACCAAAACTTATGGGACTCAGCTAAAGCAGTGTTAAGGGGAAATTTTATAGCCCTGCAAGCATTGCTCAGGAAAGAAGAAAGAGCCCACATAGAAAACTTGACTACTTCACAGCTCAAGATCTTAGAAAAAGACCAACAAAAGGAGCCCAAACCAGGCAGAAGGAAAGAAATAACAAACTTAGAGCAGAAATTAAAGACATGGAAATCAACAAAAAATTCTAAAAGATCAATGAAACCAAGAGCTGGTTCTTCGAGAAAATAAACAAGGCTGATAAACGACTTTCAAGACACAAAGAAAAAGAGAGAGAACTCTAGTAAAGCAAATCAGAAATGAAAAGGAGGAAATCACAACAGAAACCAAAGAAATTCAGAAGTTTATCAAAGACTGCTTTTAAAGTCTGTATGCCACGAAACAAGAGAATCTAGAAGAAATGGATAAATTCCTGGCTTTCTATAATCTCCCAAAGTTGAACCAAGAGGATCTGGAATACCTCAATAACATTTCCTAATATCAAGGAAATTGAAGCTGTAATCAAAGGTCTTCCCAAAAACAAAAGTCCAGGTCCTAATGGGTTCCCTAGAGAATTCTTCCAAACATTTAAAGAGGACCTATTGCCAGTTCTTCTCAAGCTTTTCAAGAAATTGAAGAAACTGCCAAACAGTTTCTATGAGGCACATATCTCCCTAGTACCAAAAGGAAAAAAAGATACCACAAAAAAAAAGAAAACTACAGGCTGATATCCCTGATGAACACGGATGTAAAGATACTCAACAAAATATTAGCAAATGGAATCCAACAACTCATCAAAAAGATCATACATAATGACCAAGTGGGATTTATCCTGGGGATGCAAGGGTGGTTTAACATTCAGAAATCAATCAACATAATCCATCATAACAACAAAAGAAAAGAAAAAATCATATGACTATATCAGTTGATGCAGAGAAAGCATTTGACAAGATCCAGCATCTGCTTATGATGAAAACTCTCACCAAAATGGGTTTTGAAGGAAATTTCCTCAATGTAGTCAAATCCATCTACGACAAACCCATGGCAAGCATTACCCTCAATGGGGAAAAACTAAGAGCATTCCCTCTAAGATCAGGAACAAGACAAGGATGCCCACTCTCTCCACTTCTGTTCAATATAGCACTGGAAGTACTTGCAATAGCAATTAGGCAAGAAAAAGATATTAAGGGCATCCAGATAGGGAAGGAAGAAATTAAACTTTCACTGTTTGCAGATGATATGATGCTACATTTAGAGAACCTCAACCAAGAATCTCCTAAATACAATAGACTTGTAAAGTTGCAAGCTATCAATACGCAAAAGTCCATGGCTTTCCTATACACAAATAATGAAAGAGCAGAAAGTGACTTGAAAAAATCCTGTTCATAAGCATGTCTCATAAAATCAAGTACCTTGAGATAAGCTTAACTAAGGAGGTAAAGGACCTATAAAAATTATAAAACGCTTCTACACAAAATAATAGAAGATACAAGGAAATGGAAACATATCCCTTGCTCATGGATTGGGAGAATTAACATTGTTAAAATGGCAATACCCCTCAAAGCATTATATAGATTCAATGCAATCCCTATAAGGATACCCATGACAATCTTCAAAGAAATAGATCAAACACTCCTGAAATTCATATGGAACATCATGAATAGCTAAAGCAATTCTTGGAAAAAAGAAGATGGGAGCCATCACCTTCCCCAGCCTTAAACTCTACTCTAAAGTGGTTATAATTAAAACAGCATGGTACTAAGGTCCCCCGAGCACTGGCAGGAGTGATTCCTGAATGTAGAGTCTGAGTAATCCCTGGGCATCACCAAGTATGGCCTAAAAAATAAACAAAAATTCCATTCAGCCATTCTATGCCCATTAGTTGGTAAATTTAGACCACTAATATTTAGAGTTATTATTTAAATATAATCATTAATTGCCATTTTATTCTTTTTACCAATTTATTATCATTTCTGTTTTTTGATTCATTGTGGTTCTTTTGCATTTCTCATATTGTCTTCTCTTGCAATTTAATAAATATTATTACTAATAAAATAAGTAATATTAAAATAAAAATAAATAAAAATAAAACAACATGGTACTGGAACAAAACAAGAGCTGCTGACCAATGGAACAAGGTGGAATATCCTTATACACACTCTCAAATATATGATCACCTAATCTTTGATAAGGGACCAAGAAATGTGAAGTGGAACAAGGAAAGCCTCTTTAACAAATGGTGCTGGCAAAACTGGATAGACACATGCATAAAAAAAAAATGGGCTCAGACCTCTACCTAACACCATGCACAAAGGTCAGATCAAAATGGATTAAAGACTTCAACATCAGACCAGAGTCCATCAGGTACATCGAAAACATGGTTGGCAAAACTGTAACAATATCGAGGCTAAAGGTATCTTTAAAGAGGACACTCCACTGCCCAACCAAGTGGAAACAGAGCTGAACAGATGGTACTACCTCAAACTGAGAAGTTTCTGAACCGCAAAAGACACAGCGAACAGAATTCAAAGACAATCAACAGAATGGGAATGGATATTTACCCAATACCCATCTGATAAGGGGTTCATATCAAGAATTTACAAGGCACTGGTTAAACTCTACTAAAATAAAACATCTAACCCCATCAGAAAATGGGGCAATGAAATGAACAGAAACGTTCTCAAGGAAGAAATCCAAATGGCCAAAAGGCACATGAAAAAATGCTCTTCATCATTAATCATCAAGGAGATGCAGATAAAAACAACAATGAGATATCACCTCATACCACAGAGACTGGAACACATCCAAAAGAACAAAAGCAACCAGTACTGGTGTGGATGTGGGAGAAAGGGACTCTCCTTCACTGCTGGTGGAAATGCCGACTGAAACAGCTTTTTGGAAAACAGTATGGACGATTCTCAAAAGATTAATAATTGAGCTCCCATTTGACCCAGCAATACTATTTGTGGGAATATATCCTGGAAGTATAGTAGAAATGACATGTGCACTTGTATGTTCATTGCAGCACTATTTACAATAGCCAGAATCTGGAAAAAACCTGAATACCTGAGAACAGGTGACTGGCTAAAGAAACCCTGGTATATCTACACAATGGAATACTATGCGGCTATTAGAAATGATGAAGACATGATATTTGCATATAAATGGATCAACATGGAAAGTATCATGTTAAGCAAAATGAGTCAGAAAGAGAGAGACCAACATAGAAAAATTGCACTCATTTGTGGAATATATAGTAACAGAATGGGAGACTAACACCCAAGATTATTAAAGATAAGTACTAGGAGGATTACTCCACAGCTTAGAAGCCAGACTCACATACTGGGGGAAAAGGCAGTTTAGTTGGAGAAGGGATCACCAAGTAAATGGTGCTTGGAGGATCAGCTCGGAATGGGAGACGCACCCTGAAAGCAAACTACAGACTGAACATGATGGCCACTCAATACCTCTATTGCAAACCACAACACCCAAAAGGAGAGAGAGAAAGAGAGCAAAAGGGAATGCTCTGCCACAGAGGTGGGGTTGGGGGAGGGGAAACAGGGTTGGATAGTGGGAGGGATGCTGGGACCATTGATGGTGTAAAATGGGCACTGGTGGAGGGATGGATACTTGACCATTATATGACTGAAATATAAGCGCGGAAGTTTGTAAGTCTGTAACTGTACCTCACGGTGATTCATTAATAAAAAAAAATAAATAAAAAGAAAGATGCTAGAAACCATCAGAGATAGATTGGGGAAATAAACACATATGTATTGTAGATGGGTCACTTACACAAGAAGTTACATAAAGTAGTAACTGATACGAATAAAATCATGAAAAGGGGAAAAAAAGGCAGATTAGGGAAAAGGGCACAAGATAGCGACTCAGATCTCTTTCCTGTGGAGACTTAGGAAGGATAGGCAAGGGAATTGTATTTGGTTAGGGATATCATTGTTGATCTTCAATGATTTAATTTTAATAAGGTTTTGGTGGGGGGGGGTGGAACTAGATTAGAGGGGTTAAAAACATTGAGGTTTAATGGGATGTAGAAACCACAGTATATGTTATATGTTTGTCAGAGTTTTGACTATGAAGAAAATATATGGCAAGTGGTTAGTGAGGAGACTAGACCAGGCTTAGATGACACGAGCTCATAATATCTTCTTAAAGTAGGATACAGAACAGGAAAGGGGAAATGAATTGCTAGTGAAGAGTGTAAGATGGGAACATTGAAGGGACAAGATTGTTAAAGAGATCAAAGGAAAGTGAGTCCTTTGCTCTGGTATCAAATAAAAAGGATTATAATATGTTTCTCAACACAGGAAAATGAGCAAGTTCTTGAGACTAGTGAATGATGTATTGACATGAAAATCTGGAAGGGGATGGGGGAACCTAAGCAAGGAAGGAGTGTTCTGCTGAACAACATGGAAAGGGTACCAATCTGTGGGATGTGGAAGAGTAGGATTCACAAAGAATCCCTTCACTGTTTCTGTAGTGGCATCTGCCTTTGAGGCTTTTCCTTAAGTCCAGGTAAGGTGCAGGCAAGGAAAATGCTCGTCACTGAACATTAGGGTTGTTCAGAAGCCCTGTCTCCTGCTGGACTGTGGGCCTTTCAATAGCAGATTTTTTTCTGACCTTTAATACAGAAAAGCATAAAGGATAATATAACAAGCACGTTAGTGCCATCATAAACATTGAAAGTTGCTAATTTGTCTCTTTGGGGAGGGAGGAAAGGGCACACCTGGCAGGAATTAATCTTCAAAGTGCTCAAGGACCATATGGGATGCCAGGGATTGAACTCAGGTTGGTCACATGCAAGGCCAGTGTCCCACCTGTTATAGTAGTGCTCCCACCCACAGCTAATCTGTCTTTTTAAAACAATCTGTAGCACTGTAGGACACTGTCGTCCCATTATTCAACAATTTGCTCTAGTGGGCACCGGTAAGGTCTCCATTGTGAGACTTGCTACTGTTCCTGGCATATAGAATAGCCCACAGGTAACTTGCCAGGCTCTGCTGTGCAGGTGGGATACTCTCGGTAGCTTGCGGGGCTCTCCAAGAGGGATGGAGGAATCCAACCAAGGTTGGCCGAGTGCAAGGCAAATGCCCTACCCACTGTGCTATCACTCAAGTCCAGGCTAGGTAAGGCCCCAAAACTAAAAAGTAAATAAAATCCAATGCTTCTTCAAAAGTTAGAATCTACCTAAAATATCTTAAATATCACCAATAAAAAATCAGGGTGCATCTTGATTCCATTCCATTGACCCTGTTCCATTCCTTTCCTCTCGTCCCAGAAACACAAGATCATAATTCTTATATACATTTTATAACCTTTGTATCTATCTATATACATATATATCATCGTGTAATGTGTTGGTTTTTAAATTTACACAAGTAGTTACAGTTAATTCTTTTCATACCTGAGATTAAACCTCATACTTGAGACATAGCCACAGAGCCATGTTGCAGACCTTTGTAACTTGTTTTTATACTTAGCATTATACTTTGACATCTGTCCATGTTGAATGTACAGAAATAGTTCTTTTCCTTTAGTTGTCCTTATTTGTTCACCTTTATATTCTGCATTTCTAGGATAACATGTACAACATAGGTACCCACATAAGAAGTGTTAATTACTGAATTAATTAGGATGGACTAGGTATTGAAAAATGAATATTTTATAGTTCTTCATAATTTTGAAATATTTCGACCTATAATATCCTTTTGTTTTTGTGTATTTTCTTCCTCAAATTGATGCTGTTTTAAGGATAGTTCTATACCTCATGCTATGTATTTTCAATGTTTAATACATAGTAACTACCTATTAAGTAGTGGTTGAATAAATGAATGGCTCCTGCTGTTAGTATTATTTTACTAAGTTCAAATATTTGAATATCAGAGTATTTTTCCAGAATAATGTAGCTCGAATCAGGAGCAAATGATCAAATTTTCTATTATTAAATCCAATGCTCTCTTCATTGCACTGTTTAAAGAAGTATTATAAGGGCTGTATTAGGGAATCAATAGGAAAGGAATAATTATAGTGAATTACTGCACTGTAGCACTGTAGCTCTGTCATCCCATTGTTCATCGATTTGCTCGAGCAGGCACCAGTAACATCTCCATTGTGAGACTTGTTACTGTTTTTGGCATATCGAATACACCATGGATAGCTTGCCAGGCTCTGCCATTCGGGCAGGATACTCTTGGTAGCTTGCCGGGCTCGCTGAGGGGGATGGAGGAATTGAACCCGGATTGGCTGTGTGCAAAGCAAATGCCCTGCCCTCTGTGCTATTGTTCCAGCCCTACTGCACTGATGTAATTATAAATAGAGTCAATGTACCTATGTAATTGCAGAAAATTATCAACCATAACCAAGTCTAGGTATCTGAAATTAATCATAATCATTAACTTGAAATATTTTGTCACATGACCTTAAATGAGGTTTACATTGTAAAGGAGATATGAGTTGAGAATATGGAATTCAAGGGTGAATCGTCAGGAAGCAGTTTTACCCAAATCGAACTATGACCTTCTAGTTGCCTTGAAGACATAACACAACTTGTCCCCTGGATTCAGTGACACCATCCCTCCTGGCTCTCCTCATCCTTGTGTCTTCCCCCTAAGAAACCTTTATCTAAAACTGACTGTACAAATTTGAAATTTGAAGAAATTACAAGCATTCTAGGAGGAAAAGATATCAAGAACTTCCACATTTTCCTCTGCCTTCATGCGGCATTTATTGACATCAATCGACATGTTTTACATTTAATTTGCCTCTATAGAATGATCAAGATCGCTGCCCATCCAGCTCTTAAACGTTGTATATCCTCACTGCCGTAATGCCTACTCAGAGTAACTAGAGTGGTTTAGTTCCTTACTATATGCTTCTTTATATTCCATGTATAAGAGAGATAATTCTGTGCCCTTCCTTTTGATTAACTTTATCCAGCTCTATACTCTCTAGATTCATCCTTGTAGAAGCAAGTTGCATGGTTTCATTTTTTTCTTATAACTAAGTAGTATTCCATTGTATATACCATAGCTTTATCCAGTTCTTGTTTGGGGGCAACATGGGTTGTTTCCAGATTTTAGCTAGTATGTGTATTGTTTCAATGAACATAGGAATTCAAGTGTCTTTTTTGAATAGAATTTTAGGGCATTGGGTAAATGCTAAGAAGAGGGACTGTGACTTAGTTGGAAACTCAGTTCTTAGTTTCTTGAGAAGGGTTCAATCTCCCCACACCTTTGTGATCTCTTAAAGTAATGTTTTAAAATGTATTGTTTGCTCACTTTCAAATCCCTATTTTAGTCATTTTCATCAATACTTTTGTTCTAGATATTTTATCATTGATTTAATAAAGTCTTGTTGAACTAAACAGCTCCTTTTTTATTAATTAAGGGACAGCACAGTTTCTCTAGAACAGTATTATTCAAAATTTATGCTTCTAATCTTACTGAATTACCTCCAGCTATTTTTAGAGAGACCCTCAACCCCATCATTTACTTGCATAAAACAAACTCAGCTATCTAGATGATCAGATATTTCCTCAAGATCATCCTTGTATGTCCACTCTTCCTCACATCATAATTTAACAACCATTATTGTAAACCTGAAATGTAGAACATTTATAGTCATATGAAAAACTGCTGTCTTGTTTCCAGATATTATAATATGCAGTATATAATTTGGTTACCAATATATTAGCACAGATTCTGGCATTGAATTGAATTTTACAAGAAGAGGTTAGAGTGCTTGTAATAAATAGTTTTGTTATATCTCTGGTCATTAGAAAGTATTCTTGATAATCCTGCACTCAAAATGAGTGCAAAAGTTAAACTACCAGTGACCTTGTAGAAAACAAATGTAGCTAAGACACTTGACTTAACTGCAAGAAAATTGTTGTCCATGGGTTGCCCACCAGAAGAATCTTAGCTGATTATTTTGTGTTTTAGGGTCATACAAATTCATGCAGTTTATCACCATGTTTGATGGACTAATGACATATACATTAGAGAAAGCATGATAAGGAAAAAGAATACAGCTACAATAGGGTGGCAAAGCATGCTATTGTTGAGTCTATAAAAGGTCTGAATTTGTAATATGGAAGATAGTACCTCATGGAAGGTCTCAAGGAAGGCAGGATAGAGTCTCATGTCTGAGGAATGAGTTGATGAAAGATTGTAGTCTTTAAAATCTGATGATGAAAAGAGATCTCTTTTCTTTGGGGTCAGTTCCTGATTCCAGTTTTACATTTGTGGGGCAATTAGCAGGCCTGCTCTCGGTTTCGCCTGGTCTCCTCTGCTGGAAGAATGCCTCTGATATGTAATATTTGTTTGAAAACCCAAGGAAGCTTGTTTCCTTTTGAGGTTCGCCTTCCTTTTTTTAATGTTCTGAAGTTCGTTTTGGACCTCAGATTTTGCTCCAAGCAATAAAACTGGTTGGGTTGCACTACTATAATGGAACCATAATTTTAGCCAACGGTTGGGATGCGGAGAGTTAAGGTGTATAGTGGTTTTTGTGGTTTCTCTGCAGAGTAGAATTCCCTGCAAAGCTTTTCCATGTGGTGTTTTAATAGCTGTCTTAAAACTCTCTGAAGCATGGAGCAAAACTGAATTAGGCTCATGTGCTATATTGGTAGGATAGGCCAAGAATGCTGAAAAAACAAAGAAAAACAATCAAAAACCTGAAGCTCAGAGGCTAAACTGTCTAAAGATGATCCTCTAGGCATATCCAAATTCAAGATTACAGAAATGACCACTTTTTAAAATCTGTTTTATAATACTTGCTAAGGGAAATTATTAATATTTCTCTTACAAACATTAATTTACCTTTATATAGTGCTTTATAATTTACTATATGACCCTAGATACATTAGTCTACAGGAGCACTGCATCCACTTTTAAAAGGTTATAGTATTAAATAAATTTTATAAATAATGAAATTGGGTCTTTAAGAGAGACACAGAGCTATTTGACAATAGAGTTTGATACCACTTCATATCTCTGCGGCTTTAATTTCAGTTAAAATATTTAATTAAAAAATGTATCCAACATTTCTAAGAGCAGACCTAGGTGGTGAAAGAACTAAATCTGGGAAGACATGCATGGTCTTATTTCAGCGACTGTTTAGCCTGTTCTGATTATTACAAAATCAGAACAATGAGAATTATATTTATAAAATCAGGAAAATATTCATGTAAGTTTGTGTATGCACACAGTCAATATGTTTCTCTACTGAATTCTCACCAATGGCTATAAAACATTTCAGCATTATCCAAACATCAAATGGATAAGCTTTCTTTAATCCAAATTCTCACTGATTCAGAAATATGCTTCCTTCTAGACTATTGACTGTAATTGATAAAACACTTGGTGTTCCAGTAATAAGCATGTGTAAAGATTCTCTTCAATGTGTGGTTTGGCTGCTAAGTTCAAGAAACATTCACTGAACACTACTATATTCCACGCACATGGGTAGAGGAGAAAGTTGTCTCAGTGGTATCATTCCGGGGGAATCTTTTTCACTGACACCAGCCCACTGCTTAAAATATAGCGCTGCTCCTACTCTGCTGGTGGTGTCCCTTGGGTTCCATTCAGTAGTAGTAGCTGCTCTTTCTTTGCCTTGTGGTGGTGTTGCTCAGAGATCAGGCTATGTCTGTGACTGAACCCTGGGCTTCACACGTGCAAGGCATGTGTTCTACCACTTGAGCCATATGAAGTTTTTAGTTCATAAAGCCTGGGTATGTATATCACATTTAATTGGCGTTCTTGGGAACTGAGTTGAAGTCAAACAATGTATTGCAATATTTAACACAATTTGGTCCTTGAATAATGTCATTTTGATCAATTTTTGCTCAGTGGCAGGGGACTTTTTTCAATGGTATACTGAAAGATGTTGACTCAAGTGACATTATTTGAATACCTGCTGTATTAAGGCCTTGAGCTGAAAAGGAAGGTACATTTTACTCTACTAGAACTTGGTGGAGCAGTGGATTTTGGGAAAAACAGGAAGACCCCTGTGGGTCCCAAGAGTGCTGCAGGCCCACCGCCTGTTCTAGCTAAGAAAGGGCTTCACTAAGGCATTCTTTCAAAAGGAAATTTTAAGTATTTTGATTTTTATTTTAAGATTTAAGCCTGACACCTGTGCTTTAGATCTGGATCCATGAAATTAACTCGGTAATAACTGCAGTCCAAATGCCATGGATCTATCCAAGTTCTGTTTCTTTTCTTTGAGCAAAATAAGCGGATCCCCGTCTCAGATGAAAATCAGCCTGGTGCTGCTACCTTCCTTCCTGTGTTCTTGTCACCTCCTCCTCAGCTTATTGTCTCTGTAGTCAGCCTGTACACTTCTCATCAGAGTCTTAATTAGTGTCTTTTCCTTCGTTGGTGAGGAGTCTGATCGACTTGCACCGAGTAAAAAATGACTTGAAGTAGCTTCTAACACTCCCATTCTCTCTCATGCACATTCACTCTGTAAACTACAAACTTTGATAAATTCAAATTAGTATGTTGATGACTTTTGCCCTCTTGTCCAAAGATCTAAAATATTTTAGAATCCTACATGCATTTTTCCATTGGAAAAATATAATAAGCTCTAAATTTTATAGTTTGTCAGTTTTTGATTATAAAAAATATCTTACAAGTTGATTCATTCAAATAACACTTTGTTTTTTTCATGATATAACTGTTTAATAGTATGTTTGAGTTCTTAACCTTGGTTCATCCATAAATTCCTCATATTTGAAATGACATTTATGGAATGAACGTATTTGTTCTAATAACCAGCAAGTGCAGAAATCACCCTTTAACCTTCAACATGTTCATGATGGTGACTCTTGATAAATGCTATGCTGAGGAGGGTTTTCTCAGGTTTTCTCATTCCATCTTAATAACGATCCTAAGAGGTAGCTTAGTGTTATTATGTCCCTTTGTACTTGAGGCAGAAATTAAAGAATTTGTTCATAGGCACACAGTGGGTACACCAATATTTAAATCCAGATAGTGTGATTGAAGGCTTGGCTCCAACTTTACCTCAGTGGCCTATGTTTCTCCAGAGAGCATCAAGAGTGGGAGACAGTCTGGAGACATGTGAGCAAGGGATTCCAGGGCACCCCCCTCAGTAGTGGCTGCAGAGCTTCGATGCCTACTGGAAGAGAGAAGGTAGAGAGGATTGACACTGCTCTGCCCATAGTAGTTTCTCTCTCCTGACTTAGTCCCCAGCTCTTTGTTGAGCCCATTTGGAAACAACACAGTCAAGATTGGGTCACATGAAATTGCACCAATGGTGAGTTGTCAATTCACACACACACACACACACACACACACACACACACACACACACACACACACACACACACACCTGGCTGCAGAATCGTATGTTAGTGAGGTATATGGTGCAGTTGGTGGAGAGAAGCGACCTTACCCTTAGTCTTTTCTCAGAGGCAGTCTAGCTTTTTCAATTGAAATCTACTTTTAAGTCAGCCCTTGACACAGAGGCCTCCAATGTGCCAATGAAAGGGCTGCACGGTCATGGCTGAAGATGCTGGTTAATTAGCTGCTGTGGTGCTAGTGACCGACCAGTAACCTGCTCACTGAGGGGAGGGTTGTGACTTATGCATTCACCATTAACGATTCTCTATGTAGCAAACTTCAGATTTTCAATGCAACTCGGGGTCAGGAAGGTTGGCACACTCCAGGATAGAAGTCAGACAGTGGGGCTGCTCCAGGAGGCAGGTGTCAGGTTGAAATTTTGGACCTCTCCCAGATTGTGAACCTAAGCCACTCATTTTTTAAATTTTATTTTTATAAAGTTGTTCACAATGACTTATTACATTCAACATTCCAACACCAATCCCACCACCATTACACCTTCCCACCATCATTATTTCCAATTATCCCAACCACCACCCACACCTGCCCAATAACAACCCTAAATAATTTATTTTGTATTGCTTGTTATGAATAATTTGCTTGAAATTATCAAAAAAGCTTTCCTTAGAAGTGTGTGAAGATTGCTCTATCTCATCTGGAGCAGTTAAGCCCTTGTATAAGAGATTACTAACAGGTTGTTACAGGTTAAGCCTTGTGAGTTAATATTTCTTCATCTAGACTGGTTGTCTCTACTTTACATCCCATCCAATGTGATGTGCTACTCCTGGTAGATCAGTGCTGTGGAGTGTGAGATGTTGCGTGGGCACAACATGAGCTAAAGTTTTGAATGGGGTGATACAGGTGCAGTTAAATTTTTAACTGAATAGTGACTTTATACCCAGAAGCATCTCTGCTGCTTATTGATCTCTTTCAAGATTTATTTATGAGTCTCTGGATCATGGCCAGTTAATGAGCTTATATGGAGCCAGAGGCAGTTCATGGGCATGACTGCCAGGGTCCCAAGAAGAAAAGGGAGATGGGAGGAGGTCACCCATCCCCAACTCTGTGAGAGCCTGGAAATTTCAATCACAAAACCTGCATACCTGAGTTTTTCAAGAGATTCATTCTCGGATGAAGCTCGTCCCGAGTCTATGGAGTCCAGCCATGAGCTTGGCAGTGATTAGGTTATGGAACTTTTTGGCTACCAAGGCTCTGTTTGGGCAGGTGGTGGGCTCACCACCACCCCTCCAGGGTGCCCCCATGAGACTCATAGGTCACTGATCTTATATCTGGTTTCTATCTCCTTTCTCTCTGTACCCCTCCCTAATATTCTTCCATCATAAAGTCATGTTGATAAGAAGTTCAGAGGTGGACTAGGGATGTAGCTCAGTGGACGGGCACTTGCCTTGCATGTTTGAGGCCCAGGGTTGAACCCCTAGCATTTCCATGCGCATGCATGTGTACACAGGCACACTTGTGAGTACACCTCATCTTATTATCTAAATTACATAAATATTTTATAATCAAGTTGAAAAAACATGACAGCAAGATGAATCAATTACTGTAAGAAGTAGTATGTGCAACAACCTGATAATATGTCAAACTGGCACTTAAACTTTTAATACATTTTGAAGGAACTGTAATTAGAGAAGAGTCTGTAGTGATAATTTGGTAGAAACAATAAATAAAATGAATTAGATAACTGAATTTCCTGGTCGTGCACAGCATCCCTGCTTATTTTATAACACGAACCCATTTTAACCTATATTTCCAACTTATTTTACAGTTAGAATCTCTTTTTAACAAATACGATTATAGCAGCCAGCTCTTAGTAATAAAAATATTTCTTTGGTTGGCCCATAGCCCATACTAACACTCCTTTATTGATGGAGATCCAAGACTCCTTTTGAAGGAAAAGCCCCATATGAGAAAGACATTCACAAATCCCTGTCCATTTGGCAGTAAATCTACTTAACAAAAAGGTTACCCTTTCAACAGGACACACATTGAAAGTACACGCTAGTGTATCTGCACAATGTTAAATAATTCGTAGCGAAATTTTACTTTTCCCAACACTGCATTAGTTGTGTGTGTGTGAAGTATGTGTCTATCTCCAAACAAAGGTGCTGATCACTCTTGGTTGGTAGAGCTGGACAGACTGTAATCAGATCTAGAGGGCTGTGGGATTCTCATCCCAGGTCTCGAAGACAGGTTCACAAAGACAGCAGAAGAGAACATCTGTCTCCTCCAGTGCCTGTCCCCAAACCAACTGAAGGAATGAGCCCCGACCTATTGTCCAAAAGTTACTTTCTCCATGTTTGTAAAAAAAAAGAAAAAGACATTTTGTGATTCTTTTAAAAAATAGAAGTGCCAGAGTAAATTTTGAAAATTCTCACTAGATGGAAGGACAACCGTTATACATCTGTCCAGTGTCTGAGGACAGTAGGCTCATGTGAGGCCGCCAGGTTCTCTGCATTTTGCATGAATACCTTCTTGCCTTAGGAGACTAGTATGTAAGTGTTTGGGTTAAGATGCTCTCCTGCCAGGCTTCAAATTAGGTGAGGCTAGTAAAGTAAATAAAAGGTAATGAATTGTGTCCATACATGACTTCATTCCGTCCTTTGAATGACTTTATCAATAACTGCTAGAGGGCAAGACTCAGCAATAACCAAGTAAAACATGTGTCTCCAGGCAATAGAGCTGGCTTTATTTCCTGAGGTGTACCCCACTAAAACCCTCAGCCCTCACTCTTGCATTCCACCAGTAGTTTTTCCAAAATGATTAATGTTTTACTTTCTCCAGGCAAATACCACTAATGGCACCCAAGTTTTTGAATGGTCATAAATAAATTCACCCATTGGTAGGGGCACCATTGCCACCCCCCCCAAACATGTATGGTGAATCAGGCTATATTTGGCCTCCACAGCCAACAAGTTTTCTCTCTATACAATTCCTTCTTGCTGCTAGAAACGGCAAACTTAGGAAGTTTGTGAACCGTATGCTGTGTGGGCTGTGGAAGGAGGTACAGTTTCAACAGTACTTTGCCAAATACAATTCGTATCTTATTTCTTTCCAAAACAATTTCTATTTCTAAAGCTGTTGCCAGTTACTAGACTTTACAGTTATCCTGAAGTACTTCAAGATTTAACATATTTGCAGAGCTTTATTTTTTATTACTTTTTAAACGAATTAATTAGACACGGAAATGCCATGCTCTTCATTATTTGTCTCCTGTGCGTTCCCTGGCAACTCGCTGCCCCCTACTGCAGATAGCCAGTGAGTGCAGATTCTCCAGGCAATCTTTGGGTTACTGTCCTATCAGCCCATTTCATGCTTACTTGTTCTGGCAACCTGCTTAAACACTCATCCATGACTAGGATAAAGCCCTACATGGGTGCTATTTTATCAGATAGATGTTTCTTTAACTTGGGAGTGTGTGGGTCAGTTTTTATCTCTGTAAATAACAGTATACTCACTTAAGGGTATTAGCACGAAAGTAGATTTTCCTGTGCTGGTGGATTCTTACAAATTGTGCAATAGATTTGCATGCAAAACTCAGAAGGTTAAGAAATTAAAGTTTACTTACAGTTTAAATAGGCGGGTCTGGGTCCCTCAAACGTCCAGGCCCATCCAGTCCAACACAGACTGCCCTTGTCTGACTACTCCCCAAGTCCCACCCCTCACGCTCTACTCTACCAGCCTCTAGTGGACAACCTGGTCTTGCCCCTGTGCTGTTCTCTATCCAGAATATGCTTTCCCAGTCTGAAATTTTGTTGGTGGGCCTTTCATGGACTCCACCCTGGCTTTCCTAGTCTCTGGGTGAGAATCCTGTGCTTGTGTCTGATGCTATACCCCTGATATCCCAGTGCTCCTAATCTTGGACTACCGTGTGCTTGTTGGTAAGATTCCCTAGCTCACTATCTGTCCATGGGTCTCTGAGTCCTGCTTGAATGTGCCATCTCTCTGGGTACCAGTGAGTTCTACCTGATCCTGCAGTCTCATGGGGTATATGCAGAGAGAGAAAGCTTGTGCAGAGGGTGAGGTCAGCTTCCTGTTACTGCTGCTGTCTCCCACACCCAGCCACCCCATTATCTGTTTTGACCGGCTACCTGCTCAATGGGTGAGATTCAAAGAGACTGGCTACATGCACCTGGCACTCTACCTTTCCACTCCCACTGACGCATAGGTGTTTGTAGGGATTCAATGAGATAGCATATGCCAGACACATGGAAGATTTTCAGTAAATATTAGTTCCTTCCTCCTCACTTCTATTTTTTTCTGCTTGGAAATGTCAACACCTGCTTTCGGTGCCAAACACTAATGGGTAGATGGTAGCAGGCAGTGCTCTGTTCTTAAATTCTCCCCTGGTAGCTGGGAAATAGCCCTTTCTTGTCACCATTAGCTTTCAGACTGGAAAAGTCATTTTCCATGTGGAGAGGGTCAATGGGATACAGATAGTCTTTACTTCAGTATTAAAGTGTAGTGGGCATTCTGCAACGTGCTGCCTATTCAGTAACCTTGTGCATTCTGCCAGAAACAGTTCCTATCTTTAAAGGTGATTATAATTGCAGTTTTGATGGGGCACAGACAATAATAAAAAGGAATCCATCCAATAAGATAATGATCATTTTTTATAATGAAGATTTTTTTAAATAATGCTTTGTTATACCTACTTTTAAGAATCACTGTTTCTAAAAACAGGTGTTTAATGTTTTTCATCCTAAATTGACAAACAATTTAAACAGTTTCAAACCCATTATAGTTGAGCCACATCAAACATCCATCCACAAACACTTGTAGGCAAAGTAAATTTTATGCTCTAATCTCTTGTTTTTGTTTTGGCGATAGCATTAAAAACTGGGTGGTTTTGTTACAGACTTTTTTGTTAATAAATCTCTATGGAGAGAAATGAGAAGTTTAAGGATAACTACTATTTGATAATGGAAATAAGACAAATGTCACTGAAATCCACATGGAGCCACAAAAGACCTGAGATAACTGAAGTAGTCTTGAGGGGGAAGCATGCTGCCTGACTTCAACAATACTACAAACCTATCATGATCAAAACAGCATGTTCTTGAAATTAAAAATGACATATAAATCAGTGATATGATATTAGAACCCAGAATTAAATCTCACACATGTGTGCAATCTATTTACAACAAAAGAGACAAGAACCTAAAATGAATGGGGGGAAGTCTTTTCAATACAGGGTGTTGGGAAAACTTGATGTACATGTGCAAAAGTCTGGTATTGGATCACTCTCTAAAGTCGTGCACAAGAATAAACTCAAAATGCATTAAGGACTTGGATGTTGGAACTAAAACCATAAAATGAAGAAAACATAGATAAAAGATTCTGTGGTACTGGCCCCATGATATATTGATGTATTTGGGAATTCATCCTCCACAGCAAGGAAAACAAAACAGTAAGTAAACAATGGGATTATATTAAACTAAAAAGTACATGTAACCATCATTAAGGTGAAATTATAGCCTACTATCATTTTTGCATGCCTGAAAATAATTAATATTCAAGATTTAAGGTACTCACAAAACTCAACAACAATCCCGTTTTAAAAAATAAGAAGAGTTGAACATGTTTCAAAGAAGGCATAGGAATGGCAAAAAAAAGCATATTAAAACTAATTATCATCACCAACTATCAGGGATTTCTTAGAATATATTTTCCATATGATGCAGCAATTCCGTTCCTAAATACACAAAAAATAAAATATATACCAATAAACCAAACAAAAACATAGAAATGCACTAATCAAGAAGATATCTGCATCCATATGTTGACTGCAGCACTATCTACAATGGAGAAGGTATTGAAATAACCCAGATGCGCAATGACATAAGTTGACAAAGGAGATACTGTCTAGGCATACACACTGGAATACTGCTCAGCTTTTAGGAAAGAAGAAATCTTGCTTTTTGCACAACCTGATGGGACTGAAGGGGGTCACGCTAAGCAGAAAGCAAAAAAACAAAAAAAAAAGGAAAAAAACAAATATCCGAAGTTCTCATTTATGTGTGAAATGTAACGAAGCAACCCAGGAAAACAAAGATAAATTTGAAAAAATCCTTGAAATCTGATTGCAGAACTGGCCTTACCAGAGCAGGGTAGGGTGATAGATCAAGGTTGGGAGTGTCCAGTGAACCACAGCAGAAGGATCTTGGTACTTGAGTAGGGTACTGTATGTGATAACACATTTTGTAGAGGTATGAAATTGTATCCCTGAAATACATAGTCTTATAAACTAAAATTATGTTGATATTGTATGCCTTAATTCCATCATAACCTGATTATGAACTGGACAGAGCCACATAAAATTATACATTTCATTTAATTTGTGTAAATTTTTTTCAAATATATATTTTTTAAGGAGAAATGCTGCTATTTATTTAGCCATTGATTAAGCTGATTGAATTGGTCAGGAACTCCACTTTACTTTTAAAAGAAAATTTTTTAGTTGAATATCCATGAGATAGACCATTTCAAAGCTGTTATAATTGGGTTTCAGTCATACAATGATCCAGCATCCATCTCTCCACCAGTATACATTTCCCACCACCACCAATGTTCCTTGTTTCCCTACCACAGTTTCTCAACACTCCACTCCTCATCCCCAGCCTCCCTCTATGGGAGGTGCTCTCCTTCTTGCTCTCTCTCTCTCTCTCTCTCTCTCTCTCTCTCTCTCTCTCTCTCTCTCTCTCTCTCTCTCTCTCTCCTTTTCCTTTTGTGCATTATGGTTTGCAGTACAGGTGCTAAGAGATCATGGTGTTTGTTCAGAGCATTCAGTATTTTTATTGGGCTGGTAAGGCTGGAGTAGCTTTTTAATTGGGTGGCAGCTTTGCAGTGTGTATGGTGTGGATGTGACTGCCACGGCTTCCAGAAGTACAAGAGATGGGGGGGGTTAGCCCATCCTGACCCCGAGAAAGCCTGGAGGTTTAGTCACAAAACTCGCATACCGTAATTTTCAGCATATCATGTCTCAGTGAGATCTGTCCTGAGACGGTGGAGTCAGGCCATTGGCATGGCAGCGATTTTGGATTATGGGAGCAAGCAGCTGCCGGGGGCTCTGCTTGGGTGGGCACCAGACCAACCCACTCCCCTCTGATTTAGCCGCCCTGCTCAGCCTTGTTCGGGTCTGAGATTAACTGTGGCTTTTGATCTCTTCCAAGATTTACTTATGAATCTCCGAAGCAAGGCTGATAAATGAGCTTGTATAGCTGAGCTGGAGGTGGTTTGTGGGTGTGTCTCCCACATACCTAACTTTTGGCCATTTGATTTCTTGGTAAACTTGGTCCCAAGTTGTTGGGGTCTGGCCAAAGGCACAGCTGCAGTTTTGGGGTATCAGGAAGCCTGAAGTCACCATCAGGCTGCTGATGCACTCACCCCACAGGTACAGGTTGACCTGCTAATGGCACCATACTCCTCAAATCTTCTTATACATTATTTAGGAACTCAACAAGAGAGAGATTCTGAGTTCCTAAGTTCAGGTTTCTTGCAGCACTAGAGGGAAGTTTAAACAGTGTCCTGTCACACCACTTTATTTTATGAATAGGGAATCTAGGGTATAGAGATTATGGAGGGGTCCTCACTTACTATTTTTCTTGTAATGTCTTTGTCCTTTCTGTTTGATTCATTTCCCCAGGATTTTGTTCATGGTGAAAGCACATGCCCTGAATTTTATGGAAGGTATCTACCCTTGGAATCGTACTTATTTATATTTGACTAGTGCTCCTGATGTATGTGGTTCAGTACAACTAACAGTATGTGATTTGGTGAATTATGCTTTGAATTTCCCACAGAAAATTGCTTCTTCACAGAAAAAATATCATTATAGTAGCTAGAAAGAAAATTCTTGGTCAAAATGTATCTCAGTGGTAGAGCCCATTCCTCTCATATGTAAAGCCAAGGAAGGAAGGAAAGAAGGGAGGGAGGGAGGGAGGGAGGGAGGGAGGGAGGGAGGGAGGGAGGGAGGGAGGAGGGGAGGGATGGGAAGGGGATAAGGAAGGAAAATGGAAAAAAAAAGTTTAGGGCTCAGGAGGTAGCCCAGAGGACTGAGCAGATGCCCTGCTAATAGAGAGCCCATGTTCCACTCCAGGCAAGACATGGTCCCCTGAGCAGCGCTGTGAATGAGAATGATCCCCAACCCCAAAGTCAACACCCCTGAGTACAGCCCTGGTGGCTCACATGCACCCTCCCCTACTCACACACACATGCATACAAAACAAATTATTAAGTACAAATTTTTATGTCCAAGTTTTAATAATTTAGTGCTTTTATTGAGAGTGAAAAAAATTATTTGTGAATTAGAAATTTTGCTAACCAGGAGGAAAAGCCTTTTTAGTTTTATGTTTTATAAAAATTTTAGGAATTTAGCATTTACCTCATGTAAAGTAGTCAATTTAATATTGGCCAATATTCAAAAAATATTTATTGAGTTTTCAATATGTTGCTAGAGTCTTTGGATGTATGTGGGAACAAAACAAGTTCCCACTTATGAAATTTTATCTTGATGTATATTATCAACGTATGAATAATCTATTGCTTCTCATCACCAAATTTTTTTAAAAAGTCTTAAAATTTAGGCCTAAATTTCTCAAGAAAATCACTTTTGGCCAAGTTGCATGAAATTTGGCACAATATTGCCGCCTTGTGGTTACTTGAGTCAAGTGTCCACATACATTATCACAAGATCATTTTCCTTAAAGCCAGGGTTTAATTTAAGGTAAGCTTTAGTGAAAATTTTACATCTTTTTTTTTTTTTTTGTAGGAAGCGTTGACTTAAAAATAACCTGACTGAAGTCTTTCTAATAGAATTCTTTCCGGTTTAACAGGTCGATTGGAAGGGCTCTGTCGCGTTTGTGCTTGGAGACCAGGTGGAAGATGATCTTCTCATCAGCGCCCTCCTCCAGGCTGTTGAGCTTCCCCAACGGAGACTCTTCAGCGTGGTGTCCTGGCAAGAACTTCTCCAGCAGGTACCAGGCCCTTCCTATCTCTCAGCGTCCTGCACACTTTTTCCTAAAATAGAATGAGAAGAATTATTAAGCTTTTGGGGTGAAATTTGGTGGGTTATTTGAAACAAATACTGTAAAAGCAAGCATAAATTTGGGTTCACTAATGTGGTTAGATCATTTTCTCTGAATGTCATCATTTCAGATGACATCCTCTGACACCAGAATTTCATGTCAGGATCACACTAGCACTATGCTAGAGTCTAGGAGTTACTTAGTAGGAGATTCAACAGTAAAAGACAAAGGTCATGTCTAGGGTAGTCTACACCCACTGCTAAAAGTAACATCTACAGAGAATTGTGCCTGGCAAAACTCAAGAGAGGGTCATAACAGAGAAATACTCTATATGATGCCGGATAGCCCCTACTCATACAGTTATTGACAGTTCACCAATGTTACTACCAGCATTCCCCCAATTCAGTGATCATCTCTTACAGATCAGTGAAGCACAGCCACTTCCTGGGGCCACGGGAAGAGCAAAGGGGAAGAAACCTGTTCTCAATGGACCTTTATATTATGAGGTAGGTGAATTTGTGCATTGGCGAGATCTTTGTGACATATAGAAAATGATAACTGAAGCGATCTGGCAATCACTTTTTTAAAACTTCATTTTCCAAAAGAAAATTTCTGTTCCTTGTTGGAGCTGGGTGAGCACTTAAAAAAATCTTTTCTCTAGCAAAATCTTTTCTAGGAACAAAAGTCCCCTGCCTTATCCTGACCATCTCTGCCTCTGCTTGAAGAATATTAAACCATAATATTAAACCATAATGCAGACGTGTTTGATCATACTTTTTCATGGTAATTACTGAGTATGTGATTGTATGTTGTTTGTGTATTACAAAATGCAGGCTTCATTCTAGAAGTGTAAAAATGTCCCCCAGATAATGTTTTCTGTACAAGATAGCAAGCTGGAAAGACTTTGCATCAGTTTATGAATTTGGTACATATTTCAGACCCTACTTTAGTCAATGTGAAAATAACAGTGACCTTCAGATTAATGGTTCTTCTGTTTCTAGCAAAGACTTAACACCAAAGTCTGGCTCATGTGACCAGTGGGTTTGTGCAGGGGACTTAGAACTGATGCTACAGCACTGGAGCTCTGTCATCCTGTCGTTTATCGATTTGCTTGAGCGGGCATCAGTAACATTTCCATTGTGAAACTTGTTGTTACTGTTTTTGGCATATCAAATATGCCACGGGTAGCTTGCCAGGCTCTGCCATGCAGGTGGGATACTCTTGGTAGCTTGCCGGGCTCTCAGACAGGAGCGGAGGAATCAAACCCGGGTTGGCCACGTGCAAGGCAATTGCCCTAACCACTGTGCTATCACTCCAGTGTACCAAGGGAATTTCTTCTCACCCTTTCTTGTTAATGTCTAAAACACAGATTACAAGAAACCATAAGAAGTAAGCCATTAATTAGAAAATCACTAATGGTCAAAATGGTCAGGAACTTTTTAAGACACTACAGATGAAAAGCATACATTTGGGGGGAGATCTTTCTAAAATGAACTTTATGCACTTTATTTCAGTGATGACTAATAAAATTTTTTATGCGTCTCTGATCTTGAATGACTTTGTAACAGGCTCTTCAGTATTGCCAGAGTACTCTCTAAACAGATTTTATTGGATTTATTTATGATGGACAGTTCTGTGGATTTTATAGCATTAACTCTTAACTGCACAGTTCTCACTGTCATGGAATACTTAATGCTGTTGCCATCAAACAATGAACCTTCTCTCTTTTGTTATGCTCAGAAGGTGTGTGCTGCAGTTGGAACCTTATGTGATACCTCGGTTGAAAACTAGCGGAAGTATTCTTCTGAAGTAGCCATGGAGATCCATGTCCCATTCTCAAGCCTGGCATCAATTAGCCCCCCAAAGGACTCTTTCTTCTTCAAAGATTCTCAGTAAAAATCAGAGATGATAACAGGCCAGTTTGACATCTAATCTGGACAGGCATTCTGACTTGGATGTGGGCTTGCCCAATATTATAAATCCACATTTCAGTGAGAAAGCCACCCCTCTGCAGCATGTGCTTGCTGGTCTCTTCTTCTCTCGGGGAGGTCTATTTCACATCTGGCTTTGCCACATTCTTCTAGCATTTAAGCCTCCCACACCCACTCACATACCCTGTTCTGAGTGGTTCCAGAAAAATAGGGAAGGCCTGATGAGCATCACAGAGATTGGTCTTGGGTGCTTCAGACGCATATTGCTGATAATCACTGCAACAGAAATGCACAAAGAACATACAAGTCCCAGCTCCTCACCAGTGTCAGCCAGAGACAGTATGCACACGCAGCCTCAGGGGCATGTTGCGTGTGTGTGTGTGTGTGTGTGTGTGTCTGTCTGTCTGTCTCTGTTTCTGTCTCTGTGTGTGTCACTTCTGCCAGGAACTCCATGGCTGACACCTCATCCTAAGTTATTAGAAAATTCATAAGAAGAACACAGTGAACGCGCCAGACATGTGAATGGTTGTCATGAAAGAAGCCAAATTACTTGGGACATCTGGTCTTTGAGGACATGTGAACAGCCTGCCCCTGGGTCTATTTATGATTGCAGGCTTGCATGAGCTGTATCAACTAGGAGACAAGCCACAGGTGACTTCCTCAGGACCCTGTGTAAATAGTCTAGTTCCTTTCAAGGGGTGAGGAGGTAGCAGTAGCACAAGTGATATGGCACTTGTTTTGCATGTGTGAGACCCTAGGTTTAATTCCTCACACTACAAAAAATATTAATATTTTGTAATGGTATTCCGCCCCTGAAAAAGGAAATATTGTGTTGGGGTGGGGGAGGGAGAAGATAATCTAATGAAAATTGTTTCTGTTACATGGACAACTCATTGAATTTTGTTTGCTTTTAAATCTTCTGTTTTGGTGAGCTTGAAAATCAATATTCTAAAAGCCTTGCATTTAAATGTATTTCTATCTGTAGGTCGCTTTCATTGGTCAAAAGTTGGAAGCTAGTCATTCTTAAAACAGAGTTCTGACCAATTTGGCCTCTGGCTTCCTAGCCTGTGGTTGATTAGGGGCAACAAATTAAAGTGCAGCTTTGCTATAGTGCAGTTCATCCATGAGTAGTAAAATTGCATCTGAACCACAGAACATAGTTCCAATAATGATTTGAAATGTCTGGGTTAGCAAAGACCACATTCCTAAATGATTCGCTCAAGCATTCATTTGGATGACTGGGTGCCGTATACACACAGCTTCATTTCAAAATTGTGTCATTTCCCTTGAACTTTAGAATTTCATCTAGCCGTGGTATTGTATATATGAGAGAGTCTCTATTTATAAACCAGAGTTCTTTGAAAACCTGCTTGGGTCTGTGCTAATGTAACTGCACATAGACAGAGCTAGAGCCTATTCATTCACCTTCTCTTCTAGGAAAATATTATTTAAAATAATCATGAGGATGAAGGAAGTGATGAGCCCATGCTCTGACATTACATACAAGCACAACTTTCAGCTTGCAATCCTGTTTGTGGTCATGGAAGTGCATGTACAGAAACTGCCTGCATTGTACGGTGACCAGTTTCACTAAATACTAATGAAGCACTCAAGCACTAGTGTCAAATAAAGTATAGACTAAGGGGTGGGAGGAATTCATATAATAATTTTGATTTTTGAATTTCATTTTGGTTTGTGAGACAACACTCAGTTGGATCTTCACTCAGGGATCACTCCTGGCAGATAACAAAGGACCAGAGATGGTGCTGGGATTGAACCAGGGTCAACCATGTGCTTAGCAAGAGCCCTACCCACTATACTATCTCTCAGCCTCTCCTGCCCCAAGAATTTATATTATAAAGCTTAAGAATTTCAAAGACTCACTAAAAAGAAAATTAAAAATAAATATATATTATATTGATGCATATATATTTATGCATCAATATAAAATGCATCAATAGAAAATGTTTGTTAAATAAGTGAATAGTGCAGAAAATGTTGAACAGATGGGTTATAATGAAAGGCATTTAAAAGAACAGATTGTCACTGGTTAGAGGGGGCAGGGGAAAGGTGTAATCCAGACCAGCTCTGTGAATTGAGAAAAGAAAATGGAGGGTAATGTTTTTGTTATTTTAAATATATTATTCCAATTAATCATCTCATAAAGGAAACAGAAATACTGTTCTATTAGGGGGAGAAAAGGTTAGGACTTTTACTAATTTGGAAGCAGAAACACTCGGATTTAGCTAAGGTTAAACACAAGTCCCCTTCCCGCAAACTCTTTCACTGGGCTCTAGGCTGTCAGCTCTTTGAAGGGATGAACTGCCCTATCACATGTGATGGAGGGAGTTCTAAAAGAAGGGGCAGCTCAGACAGAGGCCTGTGAGTGGGAGAAGCTAAGGGGAGCTCTATGTTCCATGGTGTAATGTGCAGTAAATAGTTTAATTATGTACATGTCCTAGTTATACATTTAAAATACTAAAGATGGAAATTTACAAGAAATGCATTCAAACACAGAAAACATTATGAATTAAGACTCACTCCTTAACTGAAATTTACGTGCTAAGTATGCACAAATGTTTGTCTGCATGATATGCTCTATGGCCTACAGAAGATGCTGGCCTGTCCACTTGCCAATATATTTAGTCCTGGCTATGGGGCTGGAGCAATGGCACAGCAGTTAAGGTGCTTGTCTTGTGAAGACTCAGCTGACCCTGGTTTGATCTCAGGCATTACATAGGTCAGACCACCGGAAGTGGTCCCTGAGCCCCTGTCAGGAGTAAACCCACAATACTACCAGGTTGGTCCAAACCCACCTCCTAAAGTGAAAACACTACCAGTCACTCAAGGTCAACCAAATTGGTCCCAGTGAGAGAGGTAGAACCACACAAAGATTCAATCTGATACATAGTAATGAGTGTTATAAGAGAAATGTACAGATTCTGGATTCTGACATGACTTTGACAAAATGGAAAGAAAACACACCTAATTCATAGGTGTTTCTTTATCAAAACTTACTTTAAAATTAGAGTCAATTGTCTCAAAAGTTTGAGATTTCACTCCATGTTTCTTTCGGTTTCTGCTGGCGTCTGCCTTCCTGGAAGTGAATGTCCATACACACATGGCTGGGCTGGGATTTACATGCCAGTCTGGTGGCTTATTCAGAATAGATTGTCACTGGCCTCTTATTGTCACTAAAATAAATAAATTAACTGCTGAAACAAAAACATTTATAAAAAATAAAGGTTAAATACCATAGCTGGTGGCTCACTTATATTTTTTTAAATAGGCAGTTCTATAAAGAACCTGGATGATCCAAAAGATTATGTGGGACAGTGTAAAAAATATCTACCAGGGGCAGAAGGGGAAGAGCCCCAGCGGCTCTCCTCATCAGCCGCTTGGGGTTCGGGGGAAGGTCCCAGGCCACTTGCCAGCAAGGACGGTCCAGGCAATGGGGCAAAAGGAAGAGGAAACGAGGGCCAAGCTGGTTGATTGATCAGTTGCCATTTATTCCATTCTCTCCAAGCGCCTGTTCCAAATGGAACTTCTCTGAGCTCCCCATTCTAGTCTCACACTGCCCCTCATTCCTCATCCCAGCTCTCTGGATTCTCCTTCTCCCCCACTCATTTATCCACCCCTAGAAGTCTCTCTGGGCCCTTGCCTTCTGGGCCCATGCTACACCAGTCTGGTAGCAAGATCAACATAAGAAAGCCTTCCCTGAGGGCCCACCAGGTTAAAAGGAAACACCACCTAGAGGCATTCCAAAGCCCTTCCTGACTGCCCGCAGGCAAAATACCTCTTAAGCTATTTTTCTTCTTTCCTCAGTCCAAAAACTCAATCAGCATCTTAATACTAGTTATTTTTGTATGGACACAGTAAGAGGTACATTGAGGCTTGTAGGGAAGCTCTCCTGGGAACATCCTGTCACAGACTCAGACTACAGCGCTCAGGCCAGATTAATTATTCCTAATCCTAGCAGGGTCCAAATCTAGTTATTACTTTTGGATCATGACAGCATTTGTCCATGACCAAGCTCTTAACTTATAGTTAAGCATTAGACACCTTGGCCAGGCCCATCTCAATGCCAGGGTTAGCACATAGCTCACTGCTTGCCCTGGCTCCGTCCTGTCCCTCGTCGGGATCCTGCTTTTCGGGTGCTAGGAAGTAAGGGCAGCTGAGGCTTAGGTCGAGAGAACAGATGCTCAGGAGAAAATATGGAGAGTGAAATGACTCCCACATAACAAAAGCATAGCATTTGTTACAGTCTTCCGGTGCCCATACAAAATTTTATAAATGTAAAAATACTGTATTTTTTTTAAGTTGAAGACAAAAATCAAGCCCTTATTTAAAAATATATATGTATACATTGTTTTGAGGCACACCTAGCAGTGTTCAGAGCTTACACCTGGCTTTTTGCTCAGAGATCACTCCTGGTGGGGCTGAGGAGACCATATCTGCTGCCAGGAATTGAACCCAGGTCTCTCACATGCAAGAAAGTGCCCTGCCCACTGTACTATTGCTCCAAATCTCAAATATATCTTTCAGCTAAGGAATTTATTTCAGTATATCTATGGGATATTATTGTAGAATATCATGAAATGGGTAAACTTTTCGTACTAGATTTGAGAATAATAGGTAAAATGTGAGTAGAAAAGATATAGGTGAAAATTTTATTATATCTTCAGATTTCATTTATTTAGCATTTTAAAAATCGTTTACTATTTTTTTAGATTAGTTTCCTCAAATAAAATAGATTGTTTTCATTTTTTTTGGGGGGGAGGGTCTGACCCAGCAGTGCTCAGGGACTACTCCTGGCTCAATGAACTTGAAGCATTTGGTATCAGGACTGACCTTGCATCTCCTGCATGCAAAGCAAGTACTCAGCCAAATGAGCCATCTCTTCATTCTCAGTATGAGTTTCATTTTTTCATTCCTATTTCTGGATGTGCGGACATATTTCTCAGCTCTTTCCAACATATATTCAAATTAGCTCACTGGTAAGAACGCAGAATTAATTACAGTCTAGTTGCCGCCAATTTCCAGCTTCCTAATATGAAACTCATTTCTTAAACAGTGCCTCGATTAAGTATTTTCTATGGAATTGCAGGCCCTTCTTTTGGGAGGAGTGGCCCTGTCATAATGAAAAACGGAAAACTCATGCTTCAGAGATAGAAGCAAATAATACGTGAAAACATTTAAGAAGTTTTAAGTTATTAAAATGGCAGATCTGCTGGGAGCAGAAAGAGCCGTGTGTCATGGAAGAAACGCGGACAGGCAGATGGGGCGCATTTCTCTCCCTTTCAATCCTGCATTTTAAAACAAAACAAAACAAAAAATTCAGGGAGAATTGGAAGGGGGCCAACCTAATGCCATTATTTCATAGAGCTTAGGGACATGCCAGGAAATTACAGGCCAGTTAGTTTGACTTCACTTGTGGGGAAAGTATTAAAAACTGCTGCAGGAGATCAAGTAAAAGATGCTTAGAAAAAGCAGAGCTTGATTAAGGCAAGCCTGGCCGATGCGGTTTTCTGAAAGGGAAGGTCATGTCTTAGGAACTTGTTGAAATTCTTTGAAGATATTATGGCCAATACAGTCTTCAAAGACTGTAGCTAGACCCTATATGAGCCTGTATCTCCTGTCCCACCTTCATCCTTCAGGGACCCAGGCAGATCCCAGTTACATCAGGACCTTGGCGCTTCACATTTAGAAACCACTTATCAAAATAACATAAAATAGTCTTGGATGGGACTTTTAAAAAAGCTGGAACCAATTAAAACCTGATATTTATGAATGTAAAATAAAGACTTGGAACAGAATTTAGGGATATTGAACTATATATATAACAAAGAGGAACTATATAGGGTCTATAAAAACCTGGGAGTTGGGAGACCAAAATGTAGTGGGTTGGGAGGCACTTCTCACCCAAAGGCAGGCAGAAGAGGAGAAGCACAGTGCTAGGAATTTTGTTTGCAGAATGAAGAGACAGGAAGAGTTGCAACCAACTGAATGAATTTAGTCAAGATAGGGAATGGAGTGGTCAGGTTGGATAACAACCTGAGCCTCCAACGTATGTGAAAGAGGCCAGAAAAGCCCAGCTGAGAAGTCATGTCCAGGCTAGCCAGAACGTCGGGATCCATTGCTTTAGGAATGAGACCCCAGGGTCAAAATGCACTTCCTTCTCAGACAAGAAATCTGGAGTTCTGTTTTCAAAAAGAAGATCTCAAGTGAAGGTGTTCCATGCCCCTGCTCTTTTCCACTCTGGGCACAAGCAGCTATGCAAGCCCCCTATGGCAAGTGCTCAGCGGTCCTAAAGAAGAGAGTCCCTGAGGACAAGGAGTAGGGAAGTAGAGTAGTCTGGGACCCAGTAGTAGGGAATGCATAACCGCAAGGATTGTGGGGGCAGCTAGGACTTCCTGTCAATGACAGATTTGTTGGGTAAGACAAAACTAGTGAAGAATTCCAAGACATAGGACCAGAGTTAGCATAGAAGGTAAGGTACTACTTTTTCTTTTATGTGGTCAACCCTAGCTGTTTGATTTCTGGTACAACAGGGTCCCCTGAGCGCTGCCACCAGTGACCCTGAGCACAGAGCATGGCTTAAACTCTGAGCACTGCCGGCATGGCCCAATTCTCCGCATTCCCTCCAAAGCCCCACAAGAGTATTTCCATGCGCATACCAGTGGAGGAGAAGGCTAAGAATGAAGGGAGATTGAGCTAATGAGGCGTGTCCCTTATAACTTTTCCAGGTCTGAAATGGGGCATATCAGGGGGTATATGGAATACTCTACCCTCCATATCTACCACGAATTAGAGGATTCATGGAAGAAATCAGAAAGACTCTTTCTACAGCCCTATGTAAGACTGAAGAGTCCACACTTGTAAATGATCATTACAGTTACCATTCAATATGTTCATATGATCATTTCCATGAATGATAACAAGAATGGCAACTATAAATATTACTTAATAGAGTTATTAATTGAATGTAGTTGTTCTGAACCTTGCTTCACATGTATTAAATAATTTAGTCCTCAAAGACCTGTCAATAGATACTTAGAAAGGATGAAAGTGGAACAATTAGAGGGGGATATTATGCAAGGTAAAATAAGTCATGGGGGGGGGGAAACTCACTTTTGCGAGCTCAAACATTTACGCAAAATAGCCATTAGCTTAGGCTGACAGTATAAAAGCTATCAGTGAATAAGGGAAGTTTAGCACAATCGGAGCCCCTTCTTCCCACAAAAAGGAAGAGGAATAAATAACTACAAGGTTCCAACTCTGCACTTCTGTGACAATATGAAGAAACAGCGAAAATCCCCTCCACCAAGAGAGGGAGAAGAAAAGATACTAGAAACCTCAAAAGAGTCTCCCAACATCTACGACCTCTCAGATAAACAATTCAGAGAGGAAATATGGAGGAGAGTCGACCTACTCCAAGCAACTATGGAACAGACATCCAATAAATTAAGGGAGGAGATGAATCAAGCGCTGGAACGGTCTACCAAGAAAATACAGGAAGAAATGAGAGCAGAAATGAGAGCAGAAATTTCAAACCTTCGAACCGAAGTCTCACAAATAAAGCAATCGGTAGATGAAATAAAAATCTCACTAGATGCCCTCAACAGCAGAATGACTACAGCCGAAGACAGAATCAGCGAGCTTGAGGATGAGCTGCAGAAAGCTTACAGACAGCAACAAATAATGGCCAAAGACCTCAAAATGGCTATAGAGCGAATCAGAGCCCTGGGGGATGACTTCAAGAGGAACAACATAAGAATCATTGGAGTACCAGAACCACAGGGAAGTAACCCCAATGAAAAAAACATAGTCAAAGACATCATCACTAAGAAATTCCGAGAGCTGGAGAAGGCAGGCGTCCAGATACAAGAAGTCCGAAGAGTGCCAGCAAAAAGAGACCCAAATAAAAAGACTCCAAGGCATATCATAGTCAGAATGGCGGATGCTGTAGATAGAGACACAATTCTACAAGTAGCAAGGTCAAAGAGGGAAATCACATACAAAGGAGCACCCCTCAGATTTACGGCCGATCTGTCAGAAGAAACCCTCCGAGCCCGAAGACAATGGTGGGACATAGTGAAAAAACTCAATGAAATGAATGCCTCACCAAGAATACTTTATCCAGCTAAACTCTCACTCAAACTCGAAGGAACCATACACTATTTCTCGGATAAACAACAGCTCAGGAACTTCATAGACTCAAAACCAATCTTGAAAGAAGGTCTAAAGGGGCTACTGTAAGACAAGGAGGAGCCCCATAAGAACAACAAATCCCACAGAAAGATGACACAAAACCACATCACAATAATCTCTCTCAATGTCAATGGCCTAAATGCACCTATCAAAAGACACAGAGTGGCTAAATGGATCCGGAAATTAAACCCAACATTCTGTTGCCTGCAAGAAACACACCTGAACAAACAGAGTAAACATAGACTCAAAGTCAAAGGATGGAAAACAATCCTCCAAGCAAACAACCCCCTTAAAAAAGCTGGAGTGGCCATCCTGGTATCCGACAACATAGATTTCAGGATGAAAAAGATCAAAAGGGACAGCGAAGGTCATTTTCTGTTTATCAAGGGATATGTACAACAGGAAGAAATCACACTCTTAAACGTATATGCTCCTAACAAACGACCAGCTAAATATTTAAAACGACTCCTAACAGACTTCAAAGAGGACATCACTAACAGCACAATTGTAGTCGGAGACTTCAATATGGCCTTATCACCTCTAGATAGATCCACAAGAACAAAACTCAACAAGGAAACACTGACTCTGAATGAAGAAATTGAAGAGAGAGGCCTAATAGACCTATACAGGGCCTTACACCCCAAAAAGAAAGAATACACATTCTTTTCCAGTGCACATGGAACATTTTCAAAAATAGACCATGTACTGGGCCCCAGAACATACCTCAATAGAATCGGAAAAATAGAAATTGTATCAACCATCTTTTCAGACCACGATGCGCTGAAGATAGAAGCTAACCACCCACAAATACGGAAAATCAAATCAAACACCTGGAAATTAAACAATTCCATGTTGAACAATGAGTGGGTCAAGAAGGAAATCAAGGAAAAAATCAAAAGATACTTAGAAACAAATGAGAATGAAGACACGAGCTACCAAAACCTATGGGACGCAGCTAAAGCCGTGTTAAGGGGAAAATTTATATCTCTCCAAGCATTCCTTAGGAAGGAAGAAAGGATCCACATAGATAGCTTGACTTCACGACTCAAGACCCTAGAAAAGGACCAGAGAAAGGACCCCAAACCAGACCGAAGGAAAGAAATAATAAAAATTAGAGCAGAAATTAATGACATCGAAACCAAAAAAACAATCCGAAAGATCAATGAAACAAAGAGTTGGTTCTTTGAGAAAATAAATAAGATTGATAAACCGCTAGCAAGTCTCACAAAGAAAGAAAGAGAGAAAACTCTAATAAATCGAATCAGAAATGAAAAGGGGGACATCATAACAGAAACCAGTGAGATTCAAAAGATCATTAGAGACTACTTTGAAAGTCTTTACGCCACAAAAAAGGAGAACCTAAAAGAAATGGATGGATTCCTTGATTCCTATAATCTCCCAACACTGAAGAAAGAAGACCTGGAATACCTGAATAGACCCATCAATGTTAAGGAAATTGAAACGGTAATCAAAAACCTCCCCAAAAACAAAAGCCCAGGCCCAGATGGTTTCACTGGCGAATTCTTCCAAACATTTAAAGAAGACCTATTGCCTGTTTTCCTCAAACTTTTCCAGGAAATTGAAAAAACAGGAACTCTCCCAAACAGTTTCTATGAAGCACATATATCCCTAATACCAAAAGCAAACAAAGACACTACTAAGAAAGAAAATTACAGACCAATTTCCCTGATGAACACCGATGCGAAGATCCTCAACAAAATACTAGCAAATAGGATCCAACAACACATCAAAAAGATCATACATCACGACCAAGTGGGATTCATCCCAGGGATGCAAGGATGGTTTAACATTCGGAAATCAATCAACATAATCCAGCATATCAACAAAAGTAAAGATAAAAACCATATGATCATATCAATAGATGCAGAGAAAGCATTTGACAAGATCCAACATCCTTTCATGATGAAAACCCTTGCCAAAATGGGGTTTGGAGGAACTTTCCTCAAGATAGTCGAAGCCATCTATCACAAGCCTACGGCAAGCATTATCCTCAACGGGGAAAAACTAAGGGCCTTTCCTCTGAGATCAGGCACAAGACAAGGATGCCCACTCTCACCACTCCTCTTCAATATAGTACTGGAAGTACTTGCGATAGCTATTAGACAAGAAAAAGAGATTAAGGGCATCCAGATAGGAAGGGAAGAAATCAAACTCTCACTATTTGCAGACGACATGATACTATATCTAGAGAAGCCTAAAACCTCTACTAAGAAACTCTTAGAAACAATAGACTTATACAGTAAAGTTGCAGGCTACAAAATCAATACCCAAAAATCCATGGCCTTCATATATGCAAACAATGAGGCAGAGGAAAGGGACATGAAAAAAGCAATCCCATTCACAATCGTGCCCCAGAAAATCAGGTACCTCGGAATCAGCTTAACCAAGGAAGTAAAAGACCTTTACAAAGAAAACTACATAACGCTACTCCATGAAATCAAAGAGGACATGAGGAAATGGAAACATATACCCTGCTCGTGGATAGGGAGAATCAATGTTGTCAAAATGGCAATACTCCCTAAAGCATTATACAGATTCAATGCGATCCCTATAAGTATACCCATGACATTCTTCAAAGAAATGGATCAAGCAATCCTAAAATTCATATGGAATAACAAACGTCCAAGGATAGCTAAAACAATTCTTGGGAAAAAGATGATGGGAGGCATCACCATCCCCAACCTCAAACTTTACTACAAAGCAGTAACAATTAAAACAGCATGGTACTGGAACAAAGGCAGAGCCGTAGACCAATGGAACAGGGTGGAATATCCCTACACACAACCCCAAATGTATGACCATCTAATCTTTGATAAGGGAGCAAGAGATGTGAAGTGGAGCAAGGAAAGCCTCTTTAACAAATGGTGCTGGCACAACTGGACAACCACATGCAAAAAAATGGGCGTAGACCTTGACCTGACACCATGCACAAAAGTCAGATCAAAATGGATTAAAGACCTCAACATTAGACCACAAACCATAAGGTACATTGAAGACAAGGTCGGCGAAACCCTCCACGATATTGAAGATAAAGGTATCTTCAAAGGTGACACGGAACTAAGCAATCTAGTAAAAACAGAGATCAACAAATGGGACTACATTAAACTAAAAAGCTTCTGCACCGCAAGAGATACAGTGACCAGAATACAAAGATTATCCACAGAATGGGAAAGGATATTTACACAATACCCATCAGATAAGGGGTTGATATCAATGGTATATAAAGCACTGGTTGAACTCTACAAGAAGAAAACATCCAACCCCATCAAAAAATGGGGCGAAGAAATGAACAGAAACTTTACCAAGGAAGAAATAGGAATGGCCAAAAGGCACATGAAAAAGTGCTCTGCATCACTAATCATCAGAGAGATGCAGATCAAAACAACTTTGAGATACCACCTCACACCACAGAGACTAGCACACATCCAAAAGAACAAAAGCAACCGCTGTTGGAGAGGATGTGGGGAGAAAGGGACCCTTCTTCACTGCTGGTGGGAATGCCGACTGGTTCAGCCCTTCTGGAAAACAATTTGGACGACTCTCAAAAAATTAGATATTGAATTCCCATTTGACCCAGCAATACCACTGCTGGGAATATATCCCAGAGAGGCAAAAAAGTACAATCGAAACAACATCTGCACATGTATGTTCATCGCAGCACTGTTTACAATAGCCAGAATCTGGAAAAAACCCGAATGCCCCAGAACGGATGACTGGTTGAGGAAACTTTGGTACATCTATACAATGGAATACTATGCAGCTGTTAGAAAAAAGGAGGTCAAGAATTTTGTAGTCAAGTGGATGGGCATGAAAAGTTTCATGCTGAGTGAAATGAGTCAGAAAGAGAGAGACAGACATAGAAAGATTGCACTCATCTATGGTATATAGAATAACAGAGTGGGAGACTAACACCCAAGAACTGTAGAAATAAGTACCAGGAGGTTGACTCCATGGCTTCGAGGCTGGCCTCACGTTCCGGGGAAAGGTCAACTCAGAGAAGCGATCACCAACTACATTGTAGTCGAAGGCCATGTGGGGGAAGGGAGTTGCGGGCTGAATGAGGGCTAGAGACTGAGCACAGCGGCCACTCAACACCTTTATTGCAAACCACAACAGCTAATTAGAGAGAGAAAACAGAAGGGAATGCCTTGCCACAGTGGCAGGGTGGGGTGGGGGGGAGATGGGATTGGGGAGGGTGGGAGGGACACTGGGTTTACGGGTGGTGGAGAATGGGCACTGGTGAAGGGATGGGTTCCAAACTTTGTATGAGGGAAGTATAAGCACAAAAGTGTATAAATCTGTAACTGTACCCTCACGGTGATTCTCTAATTAAAAATAAATAAATTTAAAAAAAAAATAAAAACAAAAGTATAAAAAAAAATAAGTCATGGGGGGAAATGTTTCATCTATGTGTGCATATAAGAGTATAAAAACTGATGCTTGTACCACATAAAATCATAAACCAGTGGGCATTAACATTGACATTGAAACAGGCTACCTAAGGAGAAGAAAGAAGCGTGGGGGTGAGGTGGGGTGGGGAGGCAGTGGTTTTCATTTATAAAAGAATAATAAAGACTAGAAAACAAGAAAGTGTAGTTTAGGCAGGTTAAGTAATTCTATTCACTTGGAAGCTTCTACTAGCCTTCTACCTGTGTCACACACACACAAAAAATCAGTGATGAAGAGTTTAGATTCTGTGATTGACTGTTGTGGTTTTGTGTTTCTTCGATATAAATGTACTGCTAGTAATTACTTAAACTGTTAACTGTAGACTGTAATTACTTACAGGTTAAGTAAGTAGCCTACAAGCTGTAATTACTTGCTGTTAGTAATTACATAAGGTGGAAGCTTTTCCTACTTCAGGTGGAAACAATGATAAAAGGTATAGCTACAGGTGAAGGCGACAAGAAACTTTGCTCACATTATTAAATGACATTGATGATTTGACCTAAATGTTTAAAACAACAGGATATGACTGACTTATTTCACTTAGCATAATATTACCATAATGTTGCAGTATCTGTCAGAAGTTCTTTTCTTTTTAAGGCAGAAAAATATCCCATTTATCACATTTGTTTATCCCTTTAAACATGAAGAGATAAAACAGCAAGTAGGTTGCATGCCTTGCATGTGGCTACCCATATTAAGCCCCCAGCATCCCATACGTCCCCTCAAACCCATTTATAGTGATCCCTGATCACAGAGCCAGAAGTAAGCCCTGAGTACTGCCAGGTGTGACCCAAAAACAAAAAAATAATGAGTGTATAGATGGTGTATGACTGACGAAATCATCAAGTGAGACTCAATAAAGTTTAGACAACACTTGGTTTTATGCATTCAATAAATATTTGAGTGTGTTGTGCCAAAATTCTACGGTTCAATTTTCTTGGTAAATAATTTAGATATAATTCCCTGCCCTCACATAATTTACAAATGTATACACTATACACACAATTATGATTTTGTATGCTTGCTCTAAGTTGGAAGGGATTGCAGATAAAAACAGACAAGGAAAAAGAAAGATAGGTGGGGGGAGCGGTGAGGAGAGAGAACAAGCTGGAAGAAGGAGAGAACATTCCAGCAGAAGAATAGTATGTGCTAAGAATCTGGTGTCAAAATGAACTGTGCAGAAATCTTGGACCTGAGCAACTTGTGGCAGAGATGGCCCTGGACTTTGCAATAGGCCTTCTCCGCTGGGCTGCTCCAGACGGGGGTAGGTGCTGACCCACCACCTGCCCTCTAAGAGCTCCAGCAGTTGCCATTTTCTAGAAGCCAGCAAGAAGCACCAGCTCCAAGTGGCCACGATCCAGAGACACACACAGAAATCTTGGACATGAGCAACCTGTGGCAGCGATTTTTCAGACCCGAATTATTAAAATCTTAGAATTCCTAAAGCGTGAGGATGCATCATTATATCAATAAGAAGCAATACAAAACACGTTGTCTAGCAAATGTATTTTCGGCAAATATAAGGGGATGTAGGACTGGTCTCGAAATATCGAAGGTAACTAAAGTAGAGAAAGAATACCTTGCAAATTGTCTGCCACACAGCAGGGGGAGGTATGGAAAGTGTGTGTGTGGAGGAATACTGGGGATTTTGGTGGTGGAAAATGTGCACTGGTGAAGGAATGGGTGTTGGATGACCGTATGATTGAAATTCAAACATGAAATTTTTGTTACTGTATCTCACGGAGAGTTAATAAAAAAATAGATAAATAAAGGAACTGTGACCTGGTAGATTAATGAAAAAGGCCAGTATACTTGCAACGTAGAAAGGTGAGAGAAGATTGTCCAGGGATGGGGGAGGCACGGGATAGACAGAGTTAAATTTCCTGGGATTGGCAAGTCATTGTCAAGAATTTGTATTTTTTTACTCAGTAGAAATGGGGACTTATAAAGACTTCTAAAATGGAGAGTGACAGAATATGAGTGCTTTTAAGAGTATTTTCCTGCTACCAGTAAAGAGTAAACTAGGGTGGAGGGAGGAGGCCAGCATGGGAAAAGGGAGACTAGTTGAAGTATTCCTTGAGCGAGAGTGCACAGAGATTCAAGGCGTGTGTATTTGGAATAAATAATCAGCGTATTTGTGACAGGGGGGTGAGGGACAAATGTATCTAGAGTACTTCTAAAACTCTGGCTTAAGAAACTGAAAATATTTCCTGATATAATGAAAAGCGGCATGAAGGGACCAGCAGAGGAACCCAGGTACCCGGGGCTGAGATCTCCAAGCCTGCTAGGATTGGGACTGGGCCTTCTCTACCCAGACCTCCCATTTTCCAATAGTTTGTCAGCCACACCCACAAACTGCCCCCGGTGCCATGTAATCCCACCAACAGCCAACATCTAGAGACTATAAGACCAAGCTCCCAGTTTCATAACATCTAATAGCCTTGTTCTCTCTCTTGAAGAACCTGGCAAGCTACAAATAGTCTATTCCCCACATGGGAGAGCCTTGCAAGCTCCCCATGGCGTATTCATATCCCCAACACAGTAAAAAATATATACATATGTCTCGAAGAGCCTGGCAAGCTACAAAGAGTATCCTGCCCACACCGCCGAGCCTGGCTAGCTACCCATGGTGTATTCGATATGCCAAAAACAGTAACGACAGGTCTCATTCCCCTGACCCTGAAAGAGCCTCCAATTGTTGGGAAAGACAAGTGAGGAGAGGCTGCTAAAATCTCAGGGCTTAGTATAATAGAGACGTTACTGGTGCCCACTCAAGTAAATCGACGAACAATGGGATGACAGTGATATACAGAGAAAAGCGGAGAACAAATTTGGGGGAAGTTTGGAAGTACAGTTTGGGGATATGTTAAAATTGAAATGTCTGAGCAATGTCCAAGAGGAAATGTTACAAAAGAAGTGATTTTTTTAAAGTTCTTTCCTTTTTCATGTCCTAAGCTTAGTGATGATGTCTGAAAGAACTTATTTATTATAATTGAAGAACTATTGAGAGCTACTAGTAAGGACAGTTGCAGCGAACAATGGACCATCTAAACAACAGAAGATCAACTGCACTCTCTGAGTGGATTTGGATCAGAGTTTGGGTCCCTTCCATTTCTCCTTCATTGGTTCTCTAGACTACATAGTGGTTTTCAAACTGGGAATTCGGTGACAATCTAGTGGTTTACAAAGACATCTAGTTGACTGGCAACTATAGTTGTCTATGTGTGGTTCATGGTGTAATTCTTTTTTACTGTATAGATCCATAGAGTTTTTAAAAACAAACAATGACCCCAGGGTCCTCTAAATCTACTTTATGTTATCTTTTTTTCTTTCACCTCTCACCTAACCCCAGAATTAAGGATATGTTAGTACTTGTCCCAATTTACCCTTCACTCAGTGGCCATGTACGGAGTTTCTATTCAATCAATACTGGATAATGGGCACAAGATCCAGTTAGTTCTGACTTCTGCTCTCAAGAGCTCATAACCAAAAATTAGGTTAAAATTTTCCTGAGATTGGGACTTTTAAATATCTTTGTAGCCAGTCTGATATAAAAGTTGTACATTGAATCCCTGTTGAAACTGAGTCTGTTCTCCATTGAGTCCTGTAGCTGATCTCATTTATTGTTCACAACTTTAAGCCAAAAAGATGAGTCCCTGGACTGAGTATGTTGGAAAGAGAAGGGTGGGAAGGTCAGAAGACCCGCCCAAACAGTCAAAGATGTAACAGAGTTATACAAGGTTTTACTACCCTGGAGGGTCAGAAAATATAACTTGATTTGCAGTGTGTAACAGTTTGCGTGAATCTATGTTTAACCTCTATTTCTGAAGTGTTTTTTCTTCATCTTTGGCCGTAAGGAAAGAAGGAAAAACTAAAAGTGATAGAAGTTAAATATTCTGTTACATGTGTTAAGACACTACTCTACATATTAAACATTCCATGAATATTAATGTTAATATGTGATTTCCTCATAGATATTTGTATATTAATATCTATCAATTCTATATCATAAAAATATGATTGATCAAAATGCCTTAAAGCCCTATTAAGTAGTATAATAATGTAAGTTAACTAAAATGTGACCTCATATATGGGACTTTGTGAGGGAAGGTGGCAGGAGAAAAACTGGAGACATTGGTGGTGGGAAATGTACACTGGTGAAGGGGTGAATGTTGAAACATTGTTTGACTGAAACTCAATCAGGAACAGCTTTGTAACTGTATCTCGTGGTTATTCAATAAAAGAAGCAGAAGAAAGACATACTGTGAAGCAGATACATGTGTGAGGACCTGGGTACGATCCCCAATATATATAATGGGTGGTGCTGAAGATTATACACATACACACACATACACACACAAACGTATATATGCAAACATATACTTATATACACATATGCACGTATGCACATACACACATATATGTACACATATGCAGCCATGTGTTGCTTGGCAACATTTCTATTCATATATATGATGGTCCTATATCTCCCTTGCCATGTTGTTAGGTGTGGAGGAAACTAGACCAGTAGTTCCAAACTGTTTGGAACCTATGGAACTGTGATGTTAAAGGCTCTGCCCTGCACAACTCCAATCTTATTGGTTTATTACTACTCTAATCCCTTAATAATGATTTTTAAAAATTATTTATTTAATAATTTTGCTTTTTAGGTCACACCTGGTGATGCTCAGGAGTTATTCTTGGCTCTATGCTCAAGAATTACTCCCGACAATGCTGGGGAACCCCATGGGATGCCAGGGATCAAACCCAGATCAGCCTCGTGCAGGGCAAAAGCCCTCCCCGCTCCAGCCCACTAGATAATGGCTGTTTTTAATGAAAAAGACAAACTCAATCTGGGCTCACTCAGGCACCAAGAAATCTTTAACTAGATTGTCTTCTTTATCAGTGGAAATGACTAGTTACTTTAGTTATTCTGAAGTCTTAGAGTTTCAGCCTTTCAGTGCTCTCTGAGACTGTGAAATTCACCGCACAGACTACCAGTGCTGGGCCTTCTGTTTGCTTCTCATTTCATTTTAAGGATATCATTTGAGGGGGATGGGGAACAGATATATCTTATCTGGATTTAATGCAGGCAGATAATATATTACTTTATGTAACTAATAAAATTTCAAGGACTGACAGCAAATTTCTGATTTGCTTTTCTTCCAGTGAAATATCTGCTTTGAATTATGCAGAAAGAATTCTTTCTGCCAACTTGTTTCATTCTCTGTACAAACCCATCCACAGAACATTGTCAGGGGGTTCCTACAGACTTTTATTTCAGGATTCCTCAGTCATTGGAGGAATATATTCTCTTTCTTACTCTCTCTCTGTTTCTCTCTCTTTGAGCAAGAAAAACGTATTGAACTCATGGGTTGGTAAGGTTTTTACAAATGCTTTGCCTTTCTGAAAGCAGAGACAAGTATTAGTCATCAAAAGGGGAAGCGTTTTTTCGTCTCACCCTGTGCTAGCATCCTGTTTTATATTTGCAGGCCCGCCCTGTGTGGAGGTGGAGTAAGCAATTGCCCTGTGATGTGATTTAAGAGGTGCTGGAAACCCTGCCTGTCCAAAAATAGCCCCCACACCCTCCCTTTAATTTCAGACACAGTGTTCATAAAACCTTGGTTTAGATTAAATGAAACTGCATTTCAGAATGTTAACCCATTAT
Organism: Sorex araneus; assembly: GCF_027595985.1. NCBI lineage: Eukaryota > Metazoa > Chordata > Mammalia > Eulipotyphla > Soricidae > Sorex > Sorex araneus. The sequence continues at coordinate 147,327,626 of NC_073304.1, read as the reverse complement.
ATGCATTATTCTATAAGCATATATTTGTTTATCAGATAAAATACATTCCTAAGGGAATGTATATTTTTTGTACCACAGATAAAGAAAGATCTTTAGCAAGGTCCAAGGCTTAGGAGACTGTTGGAAGTCACCAGAAGAAATTTCTGCATAAACATAAATAATTTGTTCAAACTACACTTCTTCCATATTCATTCATTCATCTATAGTTCATCCTCTTTAAGCCCATATTTTGTGGATGATAATATTTTCTCAGATAGCTCACGTTCTTTATTGAGCCCCTTAAAGAAAATAATAGCAATGATTTGTATTTGAACGACTGTACAACATGGCTTCACATATGGTGTAAAATTTAATCACAGTGGCCATGTAGGACTCTAACATTGCCTAGTTCTCATATAGCAAGTGAAGGAGGTCATTGGTGAAGTGACCTGCTCACCACCCACAATAATGGTGACAAAGTCCCTGTTAGAATCCAGGCATCCTGACTTCAAATTCAAGGCTGAATCTGGCATGTCAAGCTTTCCAAGACATGGTCTCTACTGTCAAAGAGCTGAATTGGTCCAAATTTAAAAAGCAAGCCCTGTTTTTTTTTCACTATCGGCATTCTTCCTCCATTTTAGTCTTTACATTTGAAGATGTTCTGAGTTTGCTGTAAAGGTCATCTTATACATATTTATCTCATTCTGTAGACACACACATAAATAATGTACGTGAAATAACTTCTCATTACATTTAACCGCACTAAGGAAGTGTTTCCCTCTTTACAGTTTCTAAAGGAATTGCATCAAGCATAATGTCTGGGAGCACACAGTTGGCTCCAACAATTTGTGTCAGTTTTTATCATTCACATAATTTTCCAGACACCCCCCACCCCAAACTAAAGCCCCCAAACCCCACCCTCCTTTCTGTTTAGAACAGTTTCTCATGAAGTTGTAAAAATGCAACAATAAAATTGGATGGGGGGTATGGGGGCTGAGGGTGAGTTGAATTAGCAGGAATTGAGTAGTTCTCTAGAGCATGCCCCCAGGGGCTAGCAGAAGCCCAGAGGGTAGGTTCAAAGCAGCAGGAGCTCCTGAGTCCAGAGTTTCTGTATCTGGAGCCATACCCTCTGCTCTGGGGCAGAACACGCACATCTCCATTCCCTATGAGCACAAGTTTTTGCAGTGGCTGAAATTCTAACTCACCCCTTTTCAGTTGTGTGAGCATGTCCCTCATTTTTACATCCTTCTTTAGCAAGTGCAAAGCAAGTCAAATAACTTTGTGTAGAATTTTGACTTAGGTGCTCTGTATGTCAGCCAAATAATCCTGTTCAGATACTCTACCTTTTTCTTGTTTTGTTTTTGAGCCACACCTGGTGGTGCTCAGGGCTTACTCCTAGCTCTGTACTCAGGGATCACTCCAGTTGGGCTCCAGGGATCATATGGGATGCCAGGGATCAAACCCAAGTAGACTGCGTGCAAGACAAACACCTTATCTGCTGTACTATCACTCCAATCCCTGGTGGTTTTCTCTTTTATCAAATCTTCTTGGATGCCTCCTAGGTAAAACTCATCTTGTTATATTAATATGTGGTTGCTTGTACTTGACCCCCACCCCCCTCTCCATAGGAAATGACAGAGGCCATTAGGCATTTGAGAACATGTGGTCCTTAGCATCAAAACCACAGTACTTGCAACTTGAAGCCCCAAGCCATTGTGAACATATATCCTATCAGTTAAAATGTAATAGAATTCATTCCACAGACATTATTTATGTGTGAGTGTACAGAAAGAGACAAAGGGGTACAACGTGACCATCACAGCAAAATCAGAACATCTTCAAATTTAAAAATTAAAATAGAGGAAGAAAAATCTAGTCTGGAATTCTATTTTCCCATTCCTTCACCCCTTCGACCCCACTCCTACTGGACAGCCTTGTGAAAGTCCAGGGGTTCATTTGGAGATCAAAGTCATTGATTTTAGTAAATTGGTAGAACATAGTGAATGTTTGTGGAGCAAATCCTCCACTGACATATGGTTTGTGTGCACATTGGACTGTCCCATTAACACTTTCTGAATTGCTACACTGATATTTGCTCACCAACCTTTGAGCACATGGGCTTGGCGAGGGCGGGAACTCAGCCCACATCCATCACCATCACAGCACGTGCTTGCACAGGGGACAACCCACACACGATTTGTGAATCTCTGAATGATTGGTGTGCGAATCCTTTCATGTAGTGTGTGTTTTTGTTTTGTTTTGATTTGAGGCCCCAACCAGAAGTGCTCAGGGCTTACTCCTGACACAGTACTCAAGGGAGTATGTGGTACTGGGGATCAAACCCGGGTCTTCTGTGTGAAAAGCACACTCTCTGCCTATTGAGCTCTCTCCAGTTCCTATTCACTGTGTTTTGTTGTTTGCCACATACTCTGTGTTTGGCCTGGAAAACAGCTATAGAAAAGAGAAAATGGATTACCATATGTTACAAAGATCAAAGGTATTTTCTGCTGTTTCCCAAAGTGTGTAACACTGAACCCCTGGGGCATGCTGGAGTGATTGCTGGGGAGTGCAGGGTTGGGGGGTTCAACTTGTGGACTGACTGACCTGACACTTTCTGTTTGTTCACTTAAGAGAGATTTCCAGAGGACTGGTGAGTGCTTTTCTGAAAAGGAGGCAGGCGGTAATAGGCCAAATAAGTGTGGAAACCTCTGAAAACAAGTAATGCCTATATCTTCTACAGTTTGGAAGGGAAGGCTCTGGGAAAATGGCTTCAAAGCTGACTGAAGTCTGTTCTGTAAGTAATAATAATAGTTGAAGCATTTATCAAGCAGCAAAGAAGGGGGAAGCCTTGTAGGCATCATCCAGTGCAAGAGCAGGCAGGTGTCAGATGTCACGTGTCAGCGGGCGTTACCAAGGAACTCAAATGTCAATGAGTAGAGGAGTCAGGGGCCAAGGCAGGACACACACCAAAGGCTGAGGTGTGCAGCAGTTTGCCCTTTGGGTATGAGATTCACTGAGGAATTTCTAGCTGGGAAGGAGTATGAAAGACGGGGCAAGGGCATTCAGCATGCAAAGCAAGTCCTGCAGTCGGCATGGCACTGTGAAAGGTGTACAGTGTAATCCTTGTATGACTTATTCACTGTTTTCCTGCAAACACATTCCATGTTCATTGTAGAAGCGAGAATGTGGAAACACAAAGCCCATTCATTAAACCGGGAAGAGATGCTAGGACCACACATACACCCATGTATAGAATGACTTATCTACCACCCAGAGATATCTGCTGCTTTAGAAAAGTTAAAATAGAGACAAAATGTTCCCCTCATGCGGTAGAGCACTTGGCTTATATATTTGAGGCCCAGGATGTAGGTCTCATATCACATAGCCCCTTAAGCATCACCTAGTATGATCCTGGTGACCTCTGAGCACCATCTGACTTGAGTGCTGACTGGTGTACACCTCCCAAGGAATTATATATGCTTTTTCTCATATCATTTTCACATATTCCAATGCTGACTTTTTTCCCTAAAACCATGTTGTTTATGTAATTGAAGGCATGTCTCTATCCAATAATTCATTTAATCATGCCCTCTTGCTAAATTTAGACTATTTACCAATATTTATGACCCTGATTGTTTCCTTATGAAGAATTTCAAGGCATCGAATTACTGAGTCCAAGTTTATAAACTTTTAAAATTTCTGCAACATTGTCAGATTGTACTCAAGGCAGTTTGCAGCAATTTACATTCTTTCTGAATACTTCTAATTTGAACACGCTCTCTTCAACATATTTTCAAATCTTAGTCAATTTGATAAGCAAAAATCTGTTAAGGTTAAACACTTAGTAGTATTTTCATTGCCTGTGCCTTGTGCATATGAAATTCATTAAAGGGAAATGACCATATAATTCCATTTTCAAATTTCTTGTGATAACGGGAGGGGACAGACCCCTTGTTTAAACCATTCTAAACCCAGAATAGGGAATGTTTGCCATAAGTAAGTTCAAAACAGACTGTAGAGGAGTTTCAGAGCAAATGTAGCAGTTAAGCTGTTGCATGTGGTCTACCCAGGATTGATCCCCAGCACCCCATAAGTCTCCAGAGAACCACCAGGAGTGTTCCCTGAGCGCAGCTGGTGTAGCCCCAAACAAAAACACAAATAAGAAAAGCCAGGTCATAGGGGCTATGAGGAATCCCAGAGGGAGGACAACACCCCCTGGCACTACACAGGCACAAGATGTACTGCAGGACAGGGATACAATGTGGCAAATTGAAAAGGACCAGTGCAGGAAGGGCCTCAGAGAATATGGGAAGGACAGGGTGGCAGAAGCCCACCAGAGTGAGTTTCGGTAAGGCGGGCTGCCAGGGTGAATTCCGGAAGCTCTTTGGTCTAAGCCCTTCCAATTTCTCCCCTCTTCTTGACTCCGTGTGTTCAAGGTGGCACAACTTAAAAATCACCCGGAGAATTCTTTAAAGATGCTGATTCCAGGACCAGCAGAGCACTGTGAGTCCTCTGAGAACTGCCAGGAGTAGCTCCTGAGCACTACCAGATGGGACTTGAAAAACAAAAGGAATAATGATGTTTATTCTACACCCTGACCACAGTGATGGGGACCAGGGTGTCTTAGGAAAATCAAAGAAAATACTTCTACCCTTTTTTGGTGGTGGGGGAAGGGACATATCTGGTGGTCCTCAAGTTGACTCTGTATCTGAGCTCACAGATCACTCCTGGTGGTATTTAGGGACCACATGTGGTGCCAGGAATTGAACCTGGGCTGAACATGCAAGGCAAATGCCTCACTATGTTTCTCATGTGCAGGTGCAGTACCCAGGGGTAGTTCAAGAAGGTGTGTTCTGGGCTGATGACACACCTTCTTTAACTACCCCTGGGTACTGCACCTGCACGTGAGAAACATAGTCAACTTTATACCTACACTGCAACACTGCTGCTCATGAAGACAGAAAAGTGACCTCCTATTCCCAAAGCTGGATCACCCTCACCGCATCAACACACTGGACTGGGCTCATGCCTTCCCCACATTCCCTTCGCCCACCAGTCCATCTTTTTCTCCATCCATCTTTTCTTTCCATTTTGACCCTAGAATCATGAGGCTGTGTTTAAAGATAAGTTCTACCATTTACCACCAAGCAAAGGATGCTTGGAGGCCTTGCTTGGGATGGGAGATGTATGCAGAAAGTAGACTAGACCGAACATGATGGCCACGTGTTACCTGAACTGCCAACCATAACACCCAAAAGAAGAGAGAGTAAAAGGGAATGTACCTGCCACAGAGGCAGGGGAGCAATGGGGTGGTGGTGGCGGGAGGAATACTGGGAAAATTGGTGGTGGTGGAGAATGGGCACTGGTGGAGGGATGGGTATTCAACCATTGTATGACTGAAATGTAATCACAAAGGCATGTAAGTCTGTAATTCTATCTCATGGTGTTTCATTAAAAAATTAAAAACTAATAATAATAAAGTTCTACCACTTAACTCAATAAACTCTACCACTTAACTTAATGTGTTTGGGGCACATTAATGCATCTGTGAGGCCTCTGAATATTTGTTGGGTCTTCAAGTCCTGAATCTGAAGTGAAAACCATGTCAGTGCTACCTCTGGTGGAAGTATTTTTGTAGCCCATTATAGGGCTGACCCAGGAACAGGAGTGAATGTGAGGCTTCAGTCCACCAAGGGAGAAGGTAGGACTGATCAAGGGATAAAGTCAGAGTAATGACTATCACTGTGACTGACTGCCTCTGCACGGCTCTCTCTGAACATACTCTTTTAGGATGACCGATGGTGTTGGAAGACTTGCAGCTTAGGCACCCAAGGGGATCAAGTCCTGGTAATGCCTTAGCGAATGTAATATGTCACTGACCTTTGCTATAGTTCTTCAGTTCTGAGGAATCTAAGAATCCCTTAAGGTGCTGCTTTAAAAACCTTTTAGTAGGGGCAGGAGTGATAATACTACAGATAGGGCACTAGCCTTGTGAGTGGTCCATCAGGGCTTAATTAGCCCCAGCATCCCATATGGTCCCCAAGCACTGACAGGAGTGATTCCAAGTGCAGAGCCAGGAGTAATCCCTGAATATTGCCAAGTGTGGCCTAATTTTTTTAAATCACCTAGTATTAAAAGTTCACATTCCTAGGGACAGGAAATATATGAAAGTGGGAAGGTATTTACTGTGCACACAGCCAACTTAGTTCAATCTCCAGCACCCCAAACCATCCCTCAAGTCCCACCAGGAGGGATCGCTGGATGTAGAGTCAAGAGTAAGCCCTGAGCACCACTGAGTATGACCCTGAAATAAGCAAACAAAAACAAAATGTTCATACCCTTGGGCTAGAGAGGTAGACCAAGAGGCTGGAGCATATGCAGTTCATGTAGGGGGACTGACTTCCCTATCTATATGATATGATCCTTACAGCACTGTCAGGTAGGAGACCAAGCCCAGAGCTGGAAGATGTTTCTGAACCCTTCGGAGTGTGCCCTCTGAGACTCACCTCCAGAAACTGTTAGACTTGAGGGTAGATCCCCGGTGACTATATCTTTCACAAGGATTCTGTGGCAGGTAATCCACAGGGAACCGTAGACAGACACTTAGAGGAAACTGTGCAGCCTCCATGTGCCCATAAATGGCTCTCAGGACAGCCAGATCGGAGACAGCAGAGCCCTGTGTGCCTCCACCATGTCAGGGCAGAAGAGGGCAATCAAACAGAACAAAAACAAACTCGCCCTTTCTCTTCATGCAACAGGTTTGGAATTATATTGAAACTTAGGAGGAAATTTAAGCTTGAAGAGTGTTAACCTCAATCAACCTGGAGAAATCAACTTAAAAACAATAATTTAAATAGCATTAATTTTTATTATAATTTTGTGTGTGTGTTGCCAGGTATTGAAGACAGTTCTCATAAGTGTGAAGAATTTGCTCTGTCATTGAACCATATCTCCAGCTCCTTAAACTTTTTTGGTTGTTTATTTTTTGTTTTAAAATAAAACAAAAGTTGGATCTTAACCCAACTGTTATTAGGAGCTACCCCAACTTTCTGCTTAGGGGAAAATATGAGACTGGGAATCAATATGAGTCTGCTGCTCCCAAAGTGTGTGATCCTACCCCCTGAGCTAGCTCTGTGGCCCTGTAAAGGTCCTTTAATGAACATGTTTTATGCCTAGAGACGCATCAGATCCAGGAAGGTGAGTCAGGTAAGAATCTGACCTTCCCGGCCATTAAAGAAGTCTAACCTGGAACACAATTTCAGCATGGAAGAGTGAAATCCCTAAGAAGAGATTTAAAAGCCTTAGAGTTAATCTGTTGCAGCTTTCACTCGAAGCTGAAAGAATTGAGTGACTTCGAAGGGCAGAAACATCTTGGTACTAAAGGAAAAGATCTTGAGGCTGGGGAGACTTGCCTTGCACATAGCCAACCTCGGTTTGATCACCATAACCACATATGCTCCCCCACACTGTCAGGAGTAACCAAGCGCACAGCCAAGAGTAAGCCCTGAGCGCTGCCAAGTGTGATCCCCCACTCCAGTAAATACATCAATAAAAGAAAGGGAAAGTTCTTGATCTTCAAAAAAATATTTGTGGATGAGCATGGCTTTGAATGTCTGAGGCCTTGAGTTGATGCCCACCACCCAGGGTGAGGCTTCTGAACACCCCCATCCCACATAGGACTGGGAAACAAGAGAATTGCTGTGCTGTGGATTCACAGCTGAAACTGATCCACATCTGAACTTCCCATGTTGTTCAGATAGCACCTCCTCCAGCTTCACGAGCCTTTAGACATTTCACCAGGTATATACTGGCCAAAACCTTCCTGAGTGAAAAGGGAAATTTTGGTTTTCCTTCTTTGGAAGACTGAGTCCAACAAATGTTTCTAAAAGAGAGTCCGTGCTTTTTGACATGTGCAGATTAGATGTTCAAATGCACATCTCCTTTGGGAAATTCATCATATTTCAAATTATACAAGTCTGTACAGCATAGATCTGTTCTACCTTCCATTTATTTGTTATTGCTGCTTCTGAAACTTCCTTACAGCCCCAAAGAGGTCTTAATCCCTGTCAAATATTATTATGTTTCCAACTTTTATGTAGTCTTGAAAGGGCTTGTTTATTTAGTTTCAATGACTCCTTGTTTCTGCCAAATATTATTTCATTTCAGCACAGATGTAAGGGGTCCAATGACTGGAATTATTTTACAGTCCTGACATTGTCAAGAGATGGATACCAGTTTAATTATGGACAGCTGAAAATGATCTCGGAGTCACCTGCTACGGATATTTATCATCATTATGAATTTCTCACCACACTGTGGTCTGAACACTTCCATAGCATTCCTTTTGTGTTAGTATGAGCTGTGCAAAGTCTCTCTCTTCTATCACTTTTAAATTTAGATATAGACAGCTTAATAGTGCTTGATTATTTTCTTTTCCTCTGCTCAAAGTGAGAAAGTATGTTTAAGTCATCCTCATTCTTTTACTTTCCACCTTTTCTATCTCTCTACGTTGCTGCCACCCTTATCTTCCCAGCTGCTTTTTCAATTATGCCACACTGACAACTATTGATTATTTAGAGAATGTCAGTTGGTTAGACTAGACATGTAAATGATCAAGTAATGTAATGACTGCAGTTTAGTTTACCCTTTATAAATGCGGAAAGGATGAAGAAGAGAGGAGGGAGAGTAGAAAGAGGAGAAAAGAGAGAATGTGGGGTTGAAGAACACTCCTCATTTTTCTGCCTCGTATTTCAGAAGATTAATGGCAAATGTTTTTCTTTACCCTGTATACTTTACCATGACAAATCTCTACATCAACTAAAACGTACCTTAATTTGTTTGTCAGAGTAGAGGAGGAATTGAATATAATTGATCAATTGCCCCTTTTTAGAAAAAAAATGACTCAGTGCCCCCTCTAAAAATCTATTTTCCTTAAGCAAACAGGAAATTCCTCCCATTGTGAAACCCTGAATCAAATAAAAAGAGAAGTCATGATTCCCACCAGTTAATGATAAAGTAGGTCACTGTCTTATCTGCCCACCTGTTCTCCACTCTCTTCCATACTGTTTGTCTCAGCCTAGGCTAGGAGGTTCTGAGGATGCTAATCCTGTCCTGGCTGTTACCATAGAAACATTTAGATATAGACATCTTAATTATGCTTGATTATTCTTTTCTCTATTTCAGAAGTTTGCTGTGCACATATCATTCACTATGCTGTATTTTATGCATTATTTCATTGTTTTCATGCATTTTATTTGTTTTTCAATGTGGGTTTATTGTTATGGGGGCATAAAAATGTGGGGAGGAGAGTGTTCTTTTTTTTAATTTATTTTATTGAATCACCATGTGAAAAGTTACAAAGTTCTCAGGCTTATGTCTCAGTTATACAATGTTCAAACACCCGTCCCTTCACCAGTGCCCATATTCCACCACCAAAAACCCCAGTATGCCTCCCACCCCCACCCCCCGCCCCCGCCTGGGTAACTGATAAATTTCACTCTTCTCTTTACCTTGTTTACATTCCATATTTCAAGACAAAACTCACTATTGTTGTTGGCATTTCAACACAGACTCACTATTTTTGTTGGAATTTATCCCCCAAGAATACAGCCCTATTGACAAGGAAATATTTGATATTGAGTTTTCCACTGATGAGAATGAAGAGATAAAATTTACATTGTAAAATAAAGTTTACAATTTCTGTATTTTAGTAATTAAATCCAGGGAGATTAAAGTTGGAAATTGAATCATTTCCCTTCCTGGAGCAGCATAGAGCAAAAGCTTAGTTCACAGTCCGCATACATGGTTGCAAGCACTCGCCGGAACCCCAAGTCTTATAGCTGCCTCTGGTTCCTGCTCGTTCGGCATTCCCGCGGCTGTGCAGAGGCATGGCCACCCGGGTCCAATCTTGGCTGGAGCCCGAGCTCCAGCCCCGGCCAGAGCCTGCCCAGGTGTCCCGGTTTCAAGTTCAAAGCACACATTGTTTTTTTCGCGCCACAAAGTTCATACCTGCTCAAAGGACCCATAAAATGTCAGACACCACGCCTTTTCCCCCGGGAGGGAGGAGAGACCAAGGGAGAAGGATATTTCCTCCGTTAGCCGGCGTGGGGCAAAAGCTTAGTTCACAGTCCGCATACATGGTTGCAAGCACTCGCCGGAAACCCAAGTCTTATAGCGGCCTCTGGTTCCTGCTTTTTCGGCATTCACGCGGCTGTGCAGAGGTATGGCCACCCGGGTCGAATCTCGGCCGGAGCCCGCGCTCCGGCCCCAGCCCCGAGGAGAGTGTTCTTGATCTTCAGTTCTTCATCAGAGAAAGAATTCAAGGAAAAGACAATATAGTCGAGATTTACTAAAGAAATAGGACAACCTGGATGTGAGCACAGGTGCTCTCGAGGGACAGTCTGGCAGTGGTTGGGATAAGGGTCTTTAAAGAGTGAGTTAACTAAAGGGGACTGCCCGTACTCTGTGATCTGCACAGTTCAATGTCCCAACCTGCAAGCATGTGCCTCAGGTGAGAGATGCCATGTACTCACGTAGAAACTCCGGTTTTCCTCTACTGGTGTGGCCTCGGCGGTGGATGGTCATCTGGAATGGTGTTTCTCAGCCTCTCTGCAGAGTAGCTTCCTTCCAACTTTGTTTCTTTCCATTGGTTTCCTCTGCCCTACCCATTGGCCTCCTAGTCTCCTGGTTTCAGTCCCCAATCACACCATTTTCACCTGTGCATCTCCTTTGGAATATCTGAGGGGCCTGCAGGGGGGCATATGCCCCTGTTTGAGAACCATCAGTCTAGAAATCAAACACAGCACATCAGAGTGTCCTGTGTAGTGGGGCCATGGCTGAACTTCCCTGAACAAGTTATTTCTGATCACAGACCAAGTTGTTTTGGTTACACCAGGGCCAATCATTAAGAGGCCCAGATGTTTTTCTGTATTTCTCTTCTCTTTTCTCCCTCTTCCTTTCACTCCTCCAGGACTACCATCTAAGAGTCTGCCTCTCTAACAGTAGGGGGTCACCATTCTTTGTATTCTCTTTTGACAGATCAATGATTCTCTACCAGGCACAATTTTCTCCTTTGGGCTAATTTGTTATTTGGCAGTGACTGGAGATATATTTCATTACTACATCTGGCAGACAGCACTAAACATCTTACAACACAAGAAAACTCTGTTCAATAAAGAGTTTCTTGACTCAAAATGTCAATAGCACCAATTTGAGAAACCTCCCTGGAGGGTTTGGATCTAAAAGCCAGAGTCTGAGGGAGTTCAGCGGCTTCCTGGAGCTCCCTGTGGTGTTCGAAAGTGCTAGAATAAAAATGTAGCCTGTGCAACATAAATGGTTAAAGTATCAGTAGCTGACTTTTCATCTCTAGTACCAGAGGTGCTAAAATTCTCATCAGGAATCATTTCATATGATTTTAATCATTTGTAAATAATCATCTGCTATTCCTATCTTTTCCTCAAATATGGAGAATTAGCCCATCTACAGCATCCCTTGACTTTAAACATTAAAAAAAACATTTAAAAAATTATGTCTGGGGGCCAGAAAAATCTAACAAGGGATAATGTGCTTGCTTTCCATGTGGTTGGCCCAGGCTCAATCCCTGGCATCTCATATAGTCCTTTGCATACTGTCAGGAAACATCCCTGAGCACAGCCAGTTGTGATTCCCAAAGAAACTGCCTCCATAGCTAAAACATACATATTGGACTAAAATATTTTTTGAGAGTGAGATATGTAATAACATACATAAATAGTGATGCCATGTAAGTAACAGTCATTGAAGATCGCAGCATAGGTATACAATTTATTGCAATAAGTGGATCATGCATATTTAATCTTCAGTGATGAAAAATAAACACAATACCTTGTGTTCTGAAGGATTATTAGATAGCAATGATAAATAATCCACCACAATATTATTTTTAAGATGTCAATGAAAATTGGTACCTTAAAAATAATATTGGTACCTTATTTTTTTAAAATTTTTTATTGAGTCACCATGTGGAAAGTTACAAAGTTTTCAGGTTTAAATCTCAGTTATACAATGCTCGAATACCCATCCCTTCACCAGTGCTTATATTCCACCACCAAGAATCCCAGTATAGCTCCACCCCGCCCCCCCCACCCCTAACCCCCACACACCCCTAGCCCACCCACCCTTAGCCCCCCCGCCTGTGTAACTAATAAATTTCACTTTACTTTCACTTTGATTGCATACAATATTTCAACAAAACTCACTATTATTGTTTGGAGAGTCTCTCCCCTAAAGTCAGACCTGCTGAAAAGGAAGCATTAGATAATTTGTTTTCCATTGCTGAGGATGAAGAGGTATGAGGTCGAGTGACCACACTTAGCGGCCTCTCAGTTTTGGGTTTCTGTAATTTAGTATTTTAGTAACTAAGTCCAGAGAGATATCTGCCAGAAGTTGCATCGTTGCCAACTTGTACTTCTCAGTTACATTATATTCCACATATGAGTGCAATATTTCTATGTCTGTCTCTTTCTTTCTGACTCATTTCACTCAACATGATACTTTCCATGTTGATCCATTTATATGCAAATTTCATGACTTATATGTATTTCTATGTTCATTGCAGCACTGTTTACAATAGCCAGAATCTGGAAAAAACCAGAGTGCCCCAAAACAGATGACTGGTTAAAGAAACTCTGGTACATCTACACAATGGAATACTATGTAGCTGTCAGAAATATTGGTACCTTAAAAAAATTTCTTTTTTTTATTCTTCAATGTCCATAAGCTGATTTTTTACAGTATTTTTAGAAATAGAGTACTTTTTTTAAGTCTTAATCATCCCCAGAGGCAGCTGTACATTAAACACACATTCTGTGTACATATGTACATGTATATACACATAGGCATATGTATGCAGACACACATTAGACCCATTATCACACTCAGTATGTCCACACATACTCAGATACATGCACAGACATACAGTTGTCAGGCCTTTTCTCCACAAACAGAGATTCCTCTGTTTTTGCGTCTATTTGCCCTTCACAATACAGTAACATGATAGTCCGATCCTTTTCCTGCCCCACCTAATCACCCACCCACACTCTTTGATTCTTCTGCTCAATACTGTCTATGCCGTATTTTCTCGTTCCCTTCAGAGGCTTTTCCCTGAATTACCTTGTCCTGGAGTCACTCACCCACTGCAGACAGTGAGATCTGAAGGTGGAGTAGATATGGACAAGGAATCAGTTGCACTACAAGTGTTTAGTCACTCGAAGTCTTGGACCACACTCCATACAAGCCCAAACTCCTTGAGCCAGGTTCTCAGGTTAGAGATGGTCTCTCTCCCTGAATTCTGTTTTTTTTTTCCTACCTGTTACTTATGCTTGCAATTTCTTCATTGGTTTCTGATTCTTCTTTCTAAAATTAA